>NC_069687.1:10297500-10922500 GCF_023699985.2 Odocoileus virginianus
GTTTGGGTTTCCTTATTTTTATGGCTAAGTAATATTCCATTGTCTGTATAACTATCTACTTACGTACCCACCTATCTCAGATCTCCTTTATTTGTCCATTCTTTAATGGTTGTTTCAAGCTTTTGATATTGTAAATAATGTTGCTCATTAGGTGAACATGAGGGTGCAGACATCTTTTTGAGTTAGCATTTTCTTTTCCTATGGATATGTTTCCCAAAGTGGAATTTTTGGATTATTTGGTAGTTTTATTTTTAATTTTTCTGAAGATACTCCTCACCATTTTCTACAGTGGCTATACCAATTTGCATTCCTACCGGCAGTGCACAAGGGTTCCCTCCACATCCTCACCAGCATTTGTTATCACTTGTGCTTTGATGATACCCACTCCAGTGTTCTTGCCAGGGATGGGGGAGCCTGGTGGGCTGCCGTCTATGGGGTCGCACAGAGTCGGACATGACTGAAGTGACTTAGCAGCAGCATTCTAACATATGTGAGCTTATATCTCATTGTGGTTTGGATCTGCATTTCCTTAATGATTAGTGATGGTGGACAACTTTTCATGTACCAGTTGGCCTCTTAAATATCCTCTTTGGAGAAATGTCTATTTAGGTCCTTTGCACATTTTTTAAATCGGGTTATTTCCTTTTTGCTATTGAGTGGTATGAGCTCTTCATACATTTTAAGTATTAATCCTTTATCAGATATTTGGTTTGAAAATATTGTTTTCCCCATTCTCTAGGTTGTCTTTTCACTTTGTTCGTGGTTTCTTTTGCTGGGCAGAAGCTTTTTAGTTGATGTGGTTTCATTTGCCTCTTTTTGATTTTGTTACTTGTGATTTAGGTATCATAACCGAAAATTTATCAAGATCCATGTCAAGAAGCTTTATTCTTACATATTTTTCTAGGAGTTTCATGGTTTCTGTTCTCATGTTTACATCTTTAATGCATTTCAAGTTAATTTTTGTGAGTCATGTAAGATACGGGTCCAGTTTCATCCTTTTACATGTTGTTGTTCAGTTGCTAAGTCATGCCTGACTCTTTGTGACCCCATGGACTGCAGCATGCCAGGCTCCTCTGTCTTCTGTCTCCTGGAGTTTGCTCAAATTCATGTCCATGGAGTGGGTGATGCTATCCAATCTCTACCACCATCCTCCACCACCCCCTTCTCCTCTTCCCTTGACTCTTTCTCAGCATCAGGGTCTTTCCCAATGAATCGGCTGTTTGCCTCAGGTGGCCGAAGTATTGGAGCTTCAGCTTCAGGATCAGTTTTTCCAGTGAATATTCAGGGTTAATTTCCTTTAGGATTGACTTGTTCAATTATCCCAGCATGATTTTTTGAAGAGCTTGTCTTTTCTCCATTGAGTATTCTTGGCTCCCTTGTCAAATATTAGCTGACTGGATATGCTTGGGTTTGTTTATGGGCTCTCCATTCTGCTCCATTGGTGTATTTGTCTGTTTTTATGCCAGTACCAAAAGGTACTGATGACTATAACTTCACCACATAGCTTGAAATCAGAAAATGTGATGACTCTTGTTTGCTTTTTTTCCTCAGAGTTTCTTTGGCTATTCAGGGTGCGTTTGTGGTTTCTAGTTGTGGTGTGTGGCATGGGCTTCTTGTTGTGGCGGCTTATCATTGCAGAGCATGGGCTTTGGGGTGTCAGGGATTCAGTCGCTGGGGCTCGTGGACTCTGTAGTTGTGTCTTCCTGTCTCTAGAGCACAGGCTCAGTAATTGTGGTACATGGGCATTTTTTCTCTGTGGCGTGCAGAATCTTGGAGAAGGGCATGGCAACCCACTCCAGAATTCTTGCCTGGAGAATCCCATGGATAGAGGAGCCTGGTGGGCTGTAGTCCATGGGGTCGCAAAGAGTCAGACACGACTGAAGTGACGTAGCATAGCATAGCATAGCATAGCACGCGGAATCTTCTTAGATCAAGAGTCAAACCCATGTCTCCTGCATTGGCCACCACTGAGTCCCCAGGGAAGTCCCACTAGTTACTTTCCTTCAATACTTTGAATATGTCATTCTTTTCCTTCTGATTTGAAAAGTTGCTGTAGAGACATCCACCTCTAGTTTTATGGGGCTTCTCTTGTATGTAACTTCTCTCTTTTTTCTTGTTGCTCTTGAATTTTTTTCTTTGTCTCTGACTTTTGACAATTTGATTATAAATTTAGGTATAATTTATTTAATTATAAATTTATAATTTGCACATATATTTAATAAAATATGTTAACATTTAATTATATGTATAAAACATGTCTCATTGTGACGCGAGTTTCAACCTACTTGGGGTCTTTTCTTTTTTTTTTTTTTTACTTGGGGTCTTTTCAACGTTGTGGATCTGGATGTCCATCTCTCTCCCCAGTTTGGCATGTGTTCAGCCATCATTTCTTTAATTATACTTTCTCCCCCTTTTTATTTGTCTTCTCCTAGAATTCCCATAATACAAATACTGTTTATTTTCATTGTGTCCTTTAATTCCTGTAGTCTCTCCTCAGCCTTTTTCATCCATTTTTCTTTTTGCAAACAGGGTAATTTCGATTGTCCTGTCTTTCAGGTTCTGATTCCTTTTTTTTCCATATAGTAGAATCTATTTTTGAAATGACTTCTTCAGTTTAGTGACAATATGTTTTAATTCAGGGGTTTCTGCAGTTTTTAACTGGTTGCTATTTCCTTGTAGAACTTCTCATTTTGTTGCCCATTATTTTCCTGCTTTTCTTTAGTTATCTGCCTGTAATTTCTTGCAGTTCACAAAACTTCCTTAAGAGAGTTATTCTGAATTCTTTTTCTGACCGTCCACAGATTTCCATTTCTTTGGGGTGTGCTCTTGAACCTTTATTAGTTCCTTTGGTGATGGTTACCTGATTTTTTGTGACCCTTGATTCCTTATGTTTGAATTCACACATTTGTACAATGGGATTTTTCTTTCAGACTTTACAGGTTTTCTTTGGCAGGAGCAAGTCTTCCCCAGCCAGCTCAGTTTGGGTTTCTGGGTGTATTTTCTGGTGATGTCCTTGGGCAGTTCTCTTCTCAGTAAGACAACTGAGCTCTGAGGACAGGGAGGGGGTGCTGCTGGCTCCTAACAGGTGGATAGGACTGCTGGCCTGGTTCTCTACCCAGTGAGGGGTTAGGATAATGTTTGTACTTGCCTAGATTCTCAGGCTGGTAGGGGAAGCGCCAGGCTATGCTCTCTGCTCAAGAGTACCTGTGGTACCCTTGCAACCTTCATGGTGCAAGGTCAGAGTAGGGGCTCCCTCAGAGTGACCCACAGGGTGGCAGATGGTATTGTTAGTCTCCCCAGGTTCTCTTTTCCCACTGAAGAGACAGGAGGCTGCAGGAAAGCCTCTCCATGTGAGGTTGTGCTGGCCTGGGGGAGAGGGCAATGCCCTCAACGTTCAATCACTTCTTTTACCTTCATGCAATCTGTCTTGGTCTCTGAGGTGCAGAGGGTGCTTCAGTCCCACCTCCATGTTCTAGAATTCTCTCTGCAGCGTTCTGTTCTTGAACAGTTGTTAGTTCTTCCTGTGAGAGGGAGGGAAGTCAGGAATGGCCTAATCTTGGTGATGTCACTGTCTCAGGAGACTTTTTCAGTCATGCTGTCTTGCAATAAGACATGAAAGAATGATTACTCAGCAGAGTACAGTGAGGGGCAACTTAAAACCCTGTATTTTGAATTCTCATCTATGGCTTTCTATTGTTACTGAGAAATGAAAATAAGTCCAAGCTCAAATATCTTTTTGTAATTTTTATGGCAAGCAATATGTGGATTGTCAGGTGTTGATGTGAAAGTGAAAAGTGTGAAAGTGAAAGTTACTCAGTCGTGTCCAACTCTTTGTGACCCCATGGACTATACAGTTCACGGAATTCTCCAGGCTAGAATACTGGAGTGGGTAGCCTTTCCCTCCTCCAGGGGATCTGCCCAGCCCAGGAAGCGAACTGGGGTCTCCTACATTGCAGGCGGATTCTTTACCAACTGAGCTATGAGGGAAGCCTTAATTATTTCTCCTGCACGCATATGTGCTAAGCCACTTTTTGCAACCCTATGGACCTTAACCAATCAAGCTCCTCTGTCTATGGGATTCTCCAGGCAGGAATACTGGAGTGGGTTGCCATGTCCTCCTCCAGAGGATCTTCCCAGTCCAGGGATTGAACCCACGTCTCTTCTATCTCCTGCATTGGCAAGTGGGTCTTTTACAACTAGAGCCAACTGGGAAGTCCTGTCTTTTCCCCTAATTATTTAGTAAGTTCTTTACTCTCCATCTGTATATTTAAATATCCTTTGTTCTATCAGGCTGGCTATTTCTAGAAATTATCTTAGTACATAAAAAATATTCAGTAATAATCTTGAATAAATGAATATCTACAACTACCATTACAATGTGCTGATTTAGATGAGAAAGTGATTCAGCATTAACAAGAAATCTCATGAATAAACTTGCAATCTATGATATTTAGTTCTCTAAATTTGAGTTATATTTATGTAAATAACTATTATCCAAAACTCTTAAAATGAATCATATCAATTCCTCTCAGAAGGAAAATATAATTATTATTGACAATTAGCATCAAAACTATCTTTTTGAAATTTTTAATTTGTATTTTAATTTGTTTTAGAACAAAGGGTAGCAGAACTCATTCTGGTATTTTTTTTTTTTTCTGTGGAATAGAAATTGTGTAGGCACAATAAGACCTGATGTGCTAGGGAGCTAGCAATTAGAGCCTGGTTATAGGCCCAGACTCAGAAACCAGACAGTCTGAAATCTGATCCTGGCAAACACAATAACAGTGTGACTTCAGGCAAACAGATCAAACTTCCCAAACTTCAGTTTCTCATCTGAAAAACAGGGAAACTAGTATTGCCTACTTCATAATATCATTGTGAATTTGTATGCCACATACTTAGACTAGCAATTATCAAATAATATATATTATATGTGTAATCTGCAACAATATCCTTATCACTGCTGGTATAGTACACTGTCTTACGCATGGTGAGAATTTAGCATTAATTTCCTTAATAGGCACTTGTTTGTGGCAGATATGTCTATCTGGTATAAATAACAGTTTATTGCATTATCTACTAAATATAAATGATGAAGAATGCATTCAAAAATTTTCTTTACATTATAATTTGCACGTGGGTGTGTGTGTGTATGCGTGTGCGTGCTCGGTCTTGTCCAACTCTGTGACTCCGTGGACCCTAGCCCCTCAGGCTCCTCTGTGCATGGTATTCTCTAGGCAAGAATACTGGAGTGGGTTGCCATATCCTCCTCTAGGGAACTTTTCTGATGCAGAGATCAAATTCACATTTCCTGTGTCTCCTGCATTGGATGGCCGGTTCTTTATCACTGAACCAAAAGAGAAACCACAACATAATCTAAAATTCCGATTAAAGATGTTTTTTAGTTTTGGACAGTCATTTAAAGCATCTAAATTTTTATTGATATGTTCTTCCTTTGTCAAGGTTCTATACTGGGCATCTGGACAACTGAAACCTGAGCTCTCATTAATAATGTGCTCCTGACTTCTGTTGAAAATGCCAATAGGAGAATCTAGGAATACCAACCACTTGCTGTTCGCTATTAATACTTAAAAAAGAAGAAACTTTCCTATAAACTTATAAAGTGCAATTGAACTGAAGTAATATTAACTATGACTTTGGACAGAAATTAGAGGACATTAATTTTAAGACTGACATATGTGTGAAGATTTCATATGGAATTATACATTAAATTGTATTTATTTCAGTAGTAATATAATTATCAGGGCTTCCTGGTGGCTCATTCAGTAAAGAATCCACCTGCCAATGCAGAAGACATGGGTTCAATCCCTGGGCCAGAAAGATCCCCTGGAGGAGGAAATGCAACCCACTCTAGTATTCTCACCTGGGAAATCCCATGGACAGAGGAGCCTGGCAGGCTACAGTCCATGGGGTCTCAAGAGTTGGACACGACTTAGTGACAAAACCACCACCACCAATATGAATATCAACGTGAATTTCGTTGTAAAATTTATTAACCCTTCCTGGTAGCTCAGATGTTTAAGAGTCTGACTGCAATGCAGGAGACCCAGACTTGATCCCTGAGTCGGGGAAGTCTCTTGGAGAAGGAAATGGCAACCCACTCCTATATTGTCTGGAAAATCCCATGGACGGAGGAGCCTGGTGAGCTATAGTCCATGGGGTCTCAAACAGTTGGATATGACTGAGTGACTTTCACTCTCAACTATATTTCAAGTATAGATTTCAGTTCCAAAAAAAAAAAAGAAAAGAAAAGATTTCCAACACCTAGGAACCTAACATTTCATGGTATGTATTTAGAGAAAGGAAAAGACTTCTCTGTCACACAACAGTAGAGAGGTATCTTTCCCCTGATGTAAGGTAGATTTTAGCTGCCTGGGTAAATAAGAATGTTTCATCTCTGAGACTCACTGCACAGGCCTGGTTTACAAGAGTCTGGAAACCCAGCTTTCGTGCCAAGTCATTTGTTGTTCTTTAGTAGCTCAGTCGTGGCTGACACTTTGTGACCCCATGGACTCTAGCTCTCCAGGACCCTTTGTTCATAGATCTTCCCAGGCTAGAATACTGAAGTGGGTTGCCATTTCCTTCTCCATTTCTCTTCTGGAGAAGATTCCTTTTCCTGGGAATCTTCCCAACCCAGGGATTGAACTCCAGTCTCCTGCATGGCAGGCAATTCTTTGCCACTGAGTCACCAGGAAAGCCCTTCTTTACCAAGAGTCTACATCAAACACACACAACAGTCATTTTCTTTATCTTCTCTTCAACCCTTTTTACTTATCTTTTCCATTTCTTCTCTTAGCTTCCTATCTTGTTCTTGGTAAATCTGACAGCTATCTTACTAATCACGGTGGGTTGAAACTTTGGATGTATCCCTGGTTGATTATGTGAATCTAGGAGATGCTCTCTACTCAACCAGCTGAGCCCTGGGGACCAGACTTATGGCTGAAAGGCCCGTGTGCTGATGTCTACTCACAGAAAGAATGAATCACCCACTTGCTGGCATTTTTGGTATGATTCAATCTTGCAGCCAGAAAGGGAAGCTCCTGGACAGAAGATAACTTTTCTATTGTTAAACAGAATAAAAGAATAAAGAAAGATTTTACATTCTTTTATTTTCCTTATTTTTAATTTTCACATGATTTACTTTTATTCATTGTTCTGAAGAATAGATATTATAGGTGGGTTTGAGTTCTAGACCCCACACATGGGACTTTGGGAGGAAAGTAGGTTGAATGTATGGGACATGATGAAAAGGCATCCAAGAATTTGTGAGAAGCTGGAGGAGATCGAAAGGTTGGTGCTGGGAAATTCCCTAGTCATCCAGTGCTTAGGACTCCACACTTCCACTGCCAGGGGCCTGGGTTCAATCCTTGGTCAGGGAACTAAGGTACACACGCTATGCAGCATAGCAAAAACAAATAAATACATAAGTAAATAAGACATGTGCTGGCTTGTGTAGTTTCCCAACACAGATCCTACAATAGTAGCTTCAACCACTTGGAAAAGTCCATCAGGTTCTAACTCTGGGTAGTGGTGTCTATACTATTTCCTGTTTTCTCTTAACAGTCACACTGTCTTAATTCACATCCTTTTCTCCTATTACCTGCACTGTTTTTCTACTACTTTCTTGCTGCATTTTCCCCCTTAATTTCAGTCGCGTGAGATTATTGACTAACTCTGGCCTACCAGAGCTTCCCAGGAGGCACTAGTGGTAAGGACCCTGCCTGCCAATGCAAAAGATTTAAGAGACTGGGATTCAATCGCTGGGTCGGGAGGATCCCCTGGAGGAGGGCATGGCAACCCACTCCAGTGTTCTTGTCTGGAGAATCCAGAGAGAATCCTGCAGGCTACAGTCCGTAGGGTTGCAAAGAGTCATACATGACCAACATGGCACACACACACATCACCATGCCCGGTCACTGGGAAATTCTTTTCTGTTATCTTTTTCATCTTAGAATGCTCTGCCACTCCATCTTCACCCTGACAGCAAGAGAAGCTCCAATCAAACTTCGTCTCAAATGTACCTTCCCCATTAAGTCTTTACTGATCCCAACCATCAGAATTAAAATCCATCCTTTATGCAACCCCAGCAAGTTTCCTGGCCCTTAGTTCTACTTAGAAGCCATTATGCATGTTATTATGTATGCCTGCCTCACTAGAATTCCTACATCTTGATAGGAAATTACTCTTTCCTTTCATTTTCTTCTCTCTAGGGCCTCGAAGGGTAGATTTCATAAAATATTAGCTCAATATTCTCTTCATAGTGGCTCATCAGCAAAACTTAAGGCAAAAATACAAAGCCCTCCCCACCAAAAAGAGGATACTTTATTTTGAGTGGAAAATAAATGTGGTTTTGTGAAGTTGGTACAAAAATCAATATTAATAAATCAGATCTACAAATTGAAGCCAGGCACCCCAAGCAATTGAACGACAATTCTCCAACTTTATTTTCCCAAGCCATTCTCTCCTACACAGAAATGGAGAGCCTATAAAATTTAGGTCAATTTACCTCCTGCTCAGCAGGAATATAATTGTGTAGTTCAGAAACTTGCCAAACAAAAACTCTCTCATGTTGTCTTCAGAGCTGTTAGAGTACAAACTTTATACTTCCCAATTTATGCTTGGAATCTCATTTTCTTTTGGTGTGGTTTAAATATTTCTTTTGATTTGCCATCTCCTTTCTAAAATTTTTTTCAAAATAAAAGTTATATTAATATAAATTTTTATAAATAGTGCTGCCAGTTTTAAGGATGTCTAATCGAGTAGCTGTTATCTACAAAAGTAGTAAGATGTAAGTAAGGAACTGTAAATGTAAATTAGGAAAAAGATACAACTTCATTATTAAATCCCTCTATTCTCTTAGATGTCTCACATTTTCACTCAGTTGCTTACAGAAATGTGTCTTATTAGTCAAACCATAAAGAATGAACTCATTGTTCAAATTTATATATTTCAGTACGTTAAAAAAAAACAGCTAATTTTGTATGTCCATTTATAAATTTAGAATGTCCATAAAAGTTATAACTTTTCCATGTTAAAATAGAATCTGCTTTTTTCCTGGTCATAAAATACAGGTACTCAGTGATGTTTTTAATCAATATTACTTATTTTACACTAAGCAGACTTGCTTATTTGAAAAATATGAACTCAGATTTAAAAAGAAGTAATAAGACCCTTAGTAATAGAGAGTAAATGCTTGGACATTTTAGCTTTGCAACTTGTTTTGAAAATGTCACTGTGAAAAAGGTACAACATGCCAAAGACGTGGCTTATAATTTTGAGCAAGGATGCTTCAAATTACATGCCTAGCTGTGCTTTAGTCTTTTCGAAGATCATCCATTATATAACATCAATACTTTTGATGCCTTTGAGCATTTAGCTTTTCTCATGAAATTGGAAGTATGTTTAAAGTTTTCTAAAATATAAATTTCATGCAAGTTAGTGTTTGACTATTTCAGAAAGAAACATTGATTAAAAGAATAATATGTGGAATAAAGATGCACTTTTATTTTAAATTTTTAAAAATTGGGCAAGTATACATGTGTGCTAATTAGGGTAGTGTGCAAATTCATATTGATTGAGACAGCATACACTTACAAAACCCAGAGATGAGATTTTATCAAACTCTAGTAATTTTGTTTTTTAATTAATACTCCTTTTTATTTAATTCATTAGTTAATAAATTGAATAATCTCTGTGAGTACCTAAGCAACTGGTTTAGTTTTAAGGATCAAATTGCATAAGAATATATGTTGGATGGCATCACTGATTCAATGGACATGAACTTGGGCAAATTCTGGGAGATGGTGACGGACAGGAAGGCTGGCATGCTGCAGTCCATGGGGTCACAAAGAGTCAGACACTGCTTGGCAACTGAACAGTGATAACAATGTTACTGAGCTTTATAAAGAACTGGGAAATGTATTATGCATTTCACAACACAACTGTCCAGCACAATCCGAGAGCTACAAACATACTGAATTAAGCTCAGCTGCAAAATAAAGAAAGTGCTCACCATAGAATTCCATCATTTAATAAAATAATTTTTAAACATTTAATTATATAAGAGGTGTAATTCCCTATGTATAATTCTTTGCCAGAAAACAAACCAAGATTAAAAACCTGTCCAGAGACATTCTTTTTTACCCCTAGGAAAGTTATACAAGTATTTATTGTCTTAATAGGATGAAAGATGGAGTCAGGTAGAAGAACAACAAGAACAGAAAACGGTGCTTAAATGCAACATGGGAACTTGTTCTGATTATCTTCTGCTATTTAATAACATGCTCAAAATGTGTGTGTGTTAGTTGCTCAGTCGTTTGCGATTCTTTGCAACCCCATGGACTGTATTCAGCCAAGCTTCTTTGTCCATGGAATTCTCCAGGCAAGAAAACTAGAGTGCGTTGGTATTCCCTTCTTCAAGGGATCTTCCCCACCCAGGGATCAAAGCCAGGTCTCCCACATTGCAGGAAAATTCTTTACAGTCTAAGCCAACAGAGAAGCCCTGATCGAAACAGAGCTGCTTAAACTTAGTTTTTATATGATCACTCATGTTCCTCTGGGGTTCCCAGGTGGCGCTAGTGGTAAAGAATCTGCCTGCCAATGCAGGAATTGCAGGAGACCTGGGTTCAACCCCTGGGTTGGGAGGTTCTCCTGGAGAAAGAACAGGCTACCCACTCCAGGATTCTTGCCTGGGAAATCCTATGGACAGAGGAGCCTGGTGGGTTACAATGCACGGGGTTGCAAAAGAGCCAGACACAGCTGCACGTCTAGCCACATGTTCCTCCAGATTGACTAATAACAAAGGAAGCTCTTCCTTGGGGTCTCTTGGGGGTGTGGTCTGAAGGAGGCTGGGGATGTGGGCATGTTGGAGAGCTCTCTATGGTGGTTGATGTTTGATCCCTTCTGTAGAAGGCCCAGGGCTGTGGGTTGGAGGACCTCCCCAAGTGGCCTCCCCCATAGACACATCTTTGAATCTCCAGATACAGAGTTAATTAGAGTGATGTCCACTTCTAAGGCAACTCTGCCACTCTGGACCTGCCCTCTTGAACATGCTAGCTTGCACACTAATTCACACCACCCAAGACTACTAGATACACATAACGATCTAGACCAGAATGCTTCTCTCAACTTCACCAGAAGCTATGTTAATGAAGGTCAAATGCTACATGGATACCTATTAATATGAAGCCCGAATCCCTGGTGCTAAACGAGGAGGGTAAAATCAGATAACAATAAAAACCGGATAATAGTGCATGAAAGGTGGCTAATGAGCTTACAATGCCTTGTCAAAAATGTCAGTGATGGACATCCCTCATGGTTCAATGATTAAGAATCTGCCTGCCAACCGAGAGGACATGGGTTCAATCCCTGGTCAGGAAGATTCGGCATGCTGCTGGGCAACGAAGCCTGTGCTGCAACTGCTGGACTCCCGCACCCTAGATTGCATGCCCAGCAAAAAGACAGTATCCCCCGCTGAGCCTACCTGGAGAAAGCCCATGCACAGGAACAAAAACCCAGCACAGCCAAAAATAAATTAAAAAAAAAAATAAAAAGAATGCCAGTGGTGGTAGAAAAAGGGAGGTAATTTGAAGATCAAGGACAATTTTTTTTTGCATATTTTACAGGCTAGAGGATAGAGGTAATGAGTTTCTGTAATGGGAAACACACAGGACACAGAGGGTAAACTGACTTTATTCATCACTTATTGAGATTTTTTGTGTGTGTGTGTCGGTGGCCAAGTAGTAAATGTTTTGGGAGATGCTACTGAGGCTTTTTTCTTCATGTTTTAAGTCTTCAAAAGCTTGTTTAAAGGTTATACTTGTTATACTTGTATATTGTTATACTTGTTTAAAGGTTCTCCTTGTGTTTCATGTGGTGAGAAAAATTATTTTTTAATTGTTTCTGTATAAATACTAATTTTTAAAGGCATGAATTCAAATACATATGCTTAAAAAATTATACAAAAAGTCTATTTTCATTATTTACCAAACCAAGATTTGTGCCTTGTGCCTTTAAATATTTAATCATGTTTTTTTCCTGTTATTAATTTGTAAACAGTTTACAGAAATAGAGGCATTATATAATAATAAAAAAAGGCTTTCTACTTTTCAGAAAATCAAGTTGAATTTAGGTACAAATAATAATGTTGGTTGCTCTGCTGTGCTGTTTCTTTAATACTAATGATAGTTAAGTTTAACAAAAATGTCGATAGGCATTTAAAGGAGACATGCTTATTTTCCCACTATATTTGATGAATGTTAAAATCAACAAAAGTAAATATGCTTGTTTGGGGCTTCCCAGGTGGCTCAGTGGTAAAGAAACTGCCTGCAATGCAGGAGACTCGGGTTTGACCCCTGGGTTGAGAAGACCTTCTGGAGAAGGAAATGGTAACCCACTCCAGTATTCTTGCCTGGGAAATTCCATGGACAGAGGGTCTGGCAAGCTACAGTCCATGCGATTGGAAAGAGTCAACTTAGCGACTTAACAAAAACAGCAAAAGTCAACTTATTTACTGTATCTATTAGTTTCACATTGCTGCCGTAACGGATGCTGCAAAAGTGGTTTTAAGCAACACCAATTTATTATATTATGTCTCTGGAGGTTAAAAGGCAGCGTGGGTCTCACTGGTCTGAGGTCAAAGCGTCAGCAGGTCCGCGTTCATTCCAGAGGCTCTAGAGGAGAATCCACGCATTGCTTTTTCAAGCTTCTAGAGGCCATTGTCATTCCAGGATTCTCGGCCTCTTCCTCAGTCTTCAAAGCCAAAAGAGTAGCAGGCAGAAAATCATCTTCTGACTTTGAACTCATCTCCCTTTCTCTTTGACTTTCAAGGACCCTTATGATTACATTGAGTCCATGTGGATAATCTATGATACTCTCCTTATCATATGATCAGCTTATTAGCAACCTTAGTTCCATCTGCAACTAATTCCTCTCACCATCTACTATAGCAGAGGGTTCCAGGACTAGTGTGTGCATGTTTTCAGTTCAGTTCAGTTGCTCAGTTGTGTCCAACTCTTTGTGACCCCATGGACTGCAGCATGCCAGACTTCCCTGTCCATCACCAACTTCCGGAGCTTGCTCAAGCTCATATCCATTGAGTCGGTGATGTCACCCAACCATCTCATCCTCTGTCATCCCCTGCTCCTCCTGCCTTCATTCTTTCACAGCATCAGGGTCTTTTCCAATGAGTCAGCTCTTCGCATCAGGTGGCCAAGATATTGGAACTTCAGCTTCAGCATCAGTCCTTCCAATGACTATTCAGGACTGATTTTCTTTAAGATTGACTGGTTTGATCTCCTTGCAGTCCAAGGGACTCTCAAGAGTCTTCTCCAACACCACAGTTCAAAAGAACCAATTCTTAGGCGCTCAGCTTTCTTTATGGTCTAACTCTCACATTCATACATGACTAGTGGAAAAACCAGAGCTTTGACTATAAGACCTTTGTTGGTAAAGTCAGTAAAGTGTATGTTTCATAGGTCTTTAATTTTTTTCAAGTCCTTTAACATGCTGGTATTAATCCCTAATCATTTTTGTGGGAGTACTAAATTATATAATGTTTCTCAAGAATATTTGACTAGGACATCTATTTCTTTTTTATTTTTTATTTTCTCCATTAAAAAAAAAAAAGATGTTGCATTTTGAGGCTTTCAGAAGAGTTGAGCTACACCAATATGAAAAAGCCCTCCATGTTCAAATCGTCTGGGTCCTGGGGATTAATCTTGGCTCACAAAGACCACTGCCCTATTAAATGGGCTTGCTGGGCAGTCATCTTTCACTCATAAGAAATTTACTGAATGTTGTTTTTGCTCAGCTTCCTTAGAAGCAGAGCTTGAGATGCTGATTCTATTTTAAGTGATTTATTGAAGGCATGTCCTCAGAGAGGGCATAAGGGGAAGAGAATAGCATAGCAGAGAGGAAGCTAGGCAAGAATGAGGTCTAGAGACTCAGCTAGACCTTGGTTTGATTCTAATCCCACGGAAAAGCTCTGGTGCACAAACTTCACTGAATGTTTGTCATCCCTGTTGGTTGGTTCAAGGCCAGCAGATCTCTGTCCTCTGGGTCAGTCATCCTTGGCCAAGTCCCACATGTGCTAAAGAGCATGTAGTCTCTTATGGGAGAGTGATGGAAGTCCTCCAATAAGGCAGGTATTATCAGGTAACATTCATGATGGCTGGGGAATGTGCTATTGCCTGAAGAGAGGATGGAGCTGCTAGTACAGGCATCCAGTGTAAACCCCTCAGGGAAACTAGTGGTTGTCCAAGGCACTGGGTATTTCAAAAGGAGCAGGATAGATGAGTTGCTGCCCTCTTGAAGCCTAATCTCTAGAGGTCACACAGTAAATAAACGCAAAATTTATGCAACATCAGGCCATGATAATTGACATGGGAAAATGAAGCAGGGTAACTGGGTGGCTCTAGTGGTAAAGAACCTACGTGCCAATGTAGGATACATGAGAGACTCGGGATCGATCCCTGGGTCAGGAAGATACCTTGGAGGAGGGCGTGGCAACCCACTCCAGAATTCTTGCCTGGAGAATCCCACGGACAGTGGAACCTGGTGGGCTACCATCCACAGAGTCACAAAAAGTCAGACGTGATTGAGTGACTTAGCACACACATAACAAGCTGGTATATGTAACGCTTGACTTGTTATAAAGAATTTCCTAAGGCTGAGCTTTGTTGAAGCCCTGTGAAGTTATTAGAAATTTTGGGCTTCCCTGGTGGCTCAGACGGTAAAGAATCTGCCTGCAATGCAGGAGACCCGAGTTTGATCCCTGGGTTGGGAAGATTCCTTGGAGGAGGGCATGGCAGCCCACTCCAGTATTCTTGCCTGGAATCCATGTACAGAGGAGCCTGGAGGGTTACAGCCCATGGGGTCAAGAAGAGTCAGACACGACTGAGTAACTGACACACACAACTGGGTAGTGATCCGCTAGAAACTGGGAGAGCATTCCCCCCCCGCTGGAAGTTATTTATGGATAATCTCTCTGTAAAGGGAAGATTTGAGCAGATTTAAAGGATGGGGAAATTTCCAGCTCTGCGGAGATGCTGGAGAAAGGGTGAATTACAGAGTTTGCAGCAAATGTCAAGGCCTTGAGATGGAGAAGGGTGTGCCCCATTGATGTATTTTAAGAGAGGTCAACAGTAATAGAAAATAGAAGTGAGAGATCAGCAGGGTAGAGATGTGGGCCTTTATTGGCCAGGAGTATGTGTTTGGATTTTATTTCAAATATGATGTTGCCTATAATGGAAGACCATTCAACAGTTGCAAGCAATTGGATTAAATATGTAAAATGTTTTACAATTTAGAACATTCCCTTTTGTGTTTGTGGCTTCTTAGGTGGCACTAGTAGTAAAGAACCCACCTGCCAATGCAGGAGATGTAAGAGACAAGGGTTCTATCCCTGGGTTGGGAAGATTCCCTGGAGGAGGGCAATGGCAGCCCACTCCAGTATTCTTGCCTGGAGAATCCCATGGACAGAGGTGCCTGGCAGACTAGAGTCCATAGGATTGCACATGACTGAAGAGACTTACCATGGACAGTAGAAATAGGGGGTAAAGAGTAGAGAAAAGGGGAACAAGAAGGTTTCTAGAGGGTGCCATGTGAGAGATGATGGGCCTTGGCTCAGACTGGACTAGCCTGCCAAGGTGTGAGAAGTGACCAGAGGAGGATATGTTCTGCAGGCAGAGCAGCGTGATGTTTTGGGTTTTAAGAAATCAGACACTGGGAATAACCTAATCACTTCCATTTGACAAGATGTTGAAGGCTGGAGTTGAGCAGATTTGGTGAGCAGGACTAGGAATATAGTATCTGTCACATATACATAACTCATATATAAAAATATATTTTTAATTTAATACCCTTGTTTAATTATAAATTCCTACATATATGTAACTGAGAGATGAACTGTTTGAGGTAATACTGGATTTCCCAGGGAGAAAAAATAAAAGCAGCTATGTTAGACTTTGGGCTTCTGAGGTTGCTCAGTGGCAAAGAAGTTGGCTGCCAATGCAGGAGAAGCGGGTTCCATTCCTGGGTTGGGAAGATCTCCTGGAAGAAGAAATAGCAACTCACTTCACTGTTCTTACTGGAACATCCCATGGACAGAGGAGCCTGGCCGGCTACAGTCTATGGGGTTGCAGAGTCAGATACGACTGAGTGACTGAGTATGCATGCATCTTAGACTTCGGATTGTCTAACTGTTTTAGTTTCATCAAAATGTTAACCCTTCACTCCAAGCTATTGACTCCTGCAGGCCATCCATATAAGGTCCCCAAAAGCTCTAGCTATGTTAAAATTGAAAAGAACCAGCACTCTAAGATTTTACCACTCTGTGCCTCTCATACACAGAGTTAATGAAATGTGGCAGCAGAGACACCTCAATAATGAATTAATTCTACGTTAAGGATTAGCTGTCTGTGTTTCCAAGATTTATCAAACAAGAAGCAATTTGGAACAGGGGAAAGAACACTTCATTTGAAGTTCAAAGAACCAAGTTTGATCTCTGCTTCTGGAATGGATAACCTTGGCAGACAAGGAAGCCTCAGTTTCTTAATCACTAATTAGTGTTAAGAATATCAGCATTATTTCACTCAATGTGAAATATTCATAATAGTAGATGTGATAAAAATGATTCTTCATATTATTATGTATGTATATATAAATAAGGAAAGATCCCCTGAAGAAGGAAATGGCAACCCCCTCCAGTATTCTTGCTGGGAAATCCCATGGACAGAGGAGCCTGGCAGGCCGCAGTCCATGGGGTCGCTGAAGAGTCAGACATGACTGAGTGACTAAACAACAACAAAAACATATACAAATAACATACATGCACCATGTTATGCTCTACCCCTTAGCTAATTAGAATTAGACGAGCTCAAGATCACCAGGCCCAGCTTGATTTCTCCCTTTGCAGAGTTTGGCTTGACTCACATAACTGGTCTTCTTGTGTTTCCAGTCAGACTTCAAGACTGATTGCTTTCCTACAGGCCAGGCTCTTGGAGATGTCTGCTGATTTTTGAATTGTCTCCTCCACCCTTTCAGACCACTTGGTAACCTTTCTTGGAATGCTTTCTCACGACCTGTCCCCAACATATCCTTAATGAGTGTGACTGGATATATATTTGCCTTAAGATCTAGCCCCAGGGGATCAAATATCAAACAGCATTTTGATATCAAACACACTGCTGTATAAGTGTATCTACAACAAAATTCACAGTGAGTTTTCCTTAGCAATGAGCTATATTCTTTAAGAGAGATGATTCTGGATTCAGACTGCCTGGCTCCATTACTAATTATAATTACCAATCTTGGTGAAACTTTCTGTGATTCATTGCACTCTTCTGTAAAATGTCTATCAAATGTAAACTACAAATTAAATGATTTTTTTAAAAGTAGAAGCAGCAAAAGCATAAACAACCTGAAATATATATATGTGTGTGTACACACACACACACACACACACACACACACACAAACAAACACACATATATATATAATTTGCAAGGGTGATAAATGGAGGTCATAAGTCACTTGTAGGAACTGTTGCATTTAATACAGAGACTTTTCATGACATGCCAAAGCATTTTTTTTAATTCAATACTTCTTTAGTTAGAAAATATTGAGATATCACTCATTTCCTTTAGATGTGTCAGGGAAACAGCATTGGATTTAGCTCATTTAGTTTTGCTTCAAATTAGAGTTGTTACATTTCGATTATACTTTCAGTTACATAAGCTAGTTTAAATGACTATAACTTGTTAGTAATTACTTAACATTCAGCCTTTTAAAAGGCTTATAAAATATGTTGAACATGAATAAATATCTCCATATCTACATCATATCTATCCATCAATCATCTGTCCATCCACAGACAAAACTAAGATAATTTTTGTGATAACCTTACTGTGGCTAACCAATTTATTTAACAGTTACAATTTCTGGCATATAATTGGAGAACATATTCAAAAAGCCAAATAAAAGGCTTGCTTTACAATTTCATCTGTGTATGAATACTGTCTTGTCAGTGATGTTTTGTTTTTCCTTTTTTTAGAAGATCAAGATACAGTTGAGACACAGCAAAATTCAGCCTTTTAAAGTTTAATGTTTGTGCTTTGACAGAATTTTGAGTCATGGACGCACACTGTAACCAAGATGTAGGACATTTCCGTCACACCAAAAATTTCTCTGGTGCTCTTCTCAGACATTCTACTAGATGTATTTTAGCATAACATTGTGGTTTTAATTAGAATTTCTTTGGTAACTAATGAGTTTGAATGTATTTTGTGTATTTTTACTCATTTTTTATTAGATGTACCGTGATATGGTTGCTTTGGACTTCCCTGGTGGCTCAGAGGTAAAGATTTCGCCTGCCGTGCAGGAGACCCACCTAGAAGCAGGTCTGATCCCTGCATCTGGAAGATCCGCTGGAGGAGGGCATGGCAACCCACTCCAGTGTTCTTGCTGGAGAATCCCGTGGACAGAGGAGCCTGGCGGGCTACAGTCCATGGGGTCACAAAGAGTCGGACACGACTGAAGTGACTGAGTATTCATGCACACATGATTGTTTGACAATGTCGTGTTAGCTTTAGGCGTACAGAAAGTGAATCAGTTATACGTGTTCCCATGATCTCCTTTTTGGGTTTCCTTCCCATTTGGGTCCCTGCAAAGCTCTGAGCAGAGTTCCCTGAGCTGCACAGAATGTCCTCACTCGTTACTAGTTTTATACATAGTGCCGTATGTATGGCAATCCCAATCTCCCAACTAATTGCTTTCTGATTATTGAATTCTGAGAGATCTTTAAATATTCTTGGTACAAGTCCTTTGCCAGATATGTGATTTGTTAATATTTTCTTTAATCTGTGGCTGTCTTGTCTGTACATTTTCTTTATAGTCGCAACATTCTAAAAGAAAGGAACAATTTTACAAGTATGGATTGTGGTTTTTATATAGCTAAGAAATCTTCGCTTACCCACAGGAGATGTTCTTCTGTGCTTATTTCAAAAGTTTTATGTTTTACATATATCTGCAAAATGGTTTGTGTTGATTTTTGTATAATGTATGAGGTAAGGATCAATGTTCATTTTTCTGGTCATATGGATATTTGTGTCAGCAACATTTTTTTTTTTTTTGAGAACACTATTCTTTCTCCATTGAATTGCTTTTTGATTTTGGTCTTAGCCAAAAATCAATGTGTAGGTCTATTTCTGGACACACTACTTTGTAACACTGAGCGATATGTGTATCTTTTCCTCATTAGCATACTCTATTTATTATTGTGCCTTTTAAGAAAGCTTTGAAATTAAGGAGAAGTTTTTTCAAACTTGTTTAGGCTCTTCTACTATATGTGCCTTTCAAAATAAAATTCAGAACAAGCTTGTAAGTATTTTCAAAATGTATGTATATTTTGTTGGAATTTTGATAAGAATGGAAATATATATGTCAGTTTGGGAAAAGATTCACGCAACATGCCATCTTCTAATCATGATGCAGCTCAAATAGAATAAATATCACTAATAGGACCATAATTAAAAAAAATTATAACACATATCTTTTTTTTTCCATTTATTTTTATTAGTTGGAGGCTAATTACTTTACAATATTGTAGTGGTTTTTGTCATACATTGACATGAATTAGCCATGGATTTACATGTATTCTGCATCCCGATCCCCCCTCCCACTTCCCTCTCCACCCGATCCCTCTGGGTCTTCCCAGTGCACCAGGCCCGAGCACTTGTCTCATGCATCCAACCTGGGCTGGTGATCTGTTTCACTATAGATAATATACATGTTTCGATGCTGTTCTCTAGAAACATCCCACCCTCGCCTTCTCCCACAGAGTCCAAAAGTCTGTTCTATACATCTGAGTCTCTTTTTCTGTTTTGCATAGAGGGTTATCGTTACCATCTTTCTAAATTCCATATACACGTGTTAGTATACTGTAATGGTCTTTATCTTTCTGGCTTACTTCGCTCTGTATAATGGGCTCCAGTTTCATCCATCTCATTAGAACGGATTCGAATGAATTCTTTTTAATGGCTGAGTAATATTCCATGGTGTATATGTACCACAGCTTCCTTATCCATTCATCTGCTGATGGGCATCTAGGTTGCTTCCACGTCCTGGCTATTATAAAGAGTGCTGCGATGAACATTGGGGTGCACGTGTCTCTTTCAGATCTGGTTTCCTCGGTGTGTATGCCCAGAAGTGGGATTGCTGGGTCATATGGCAGTTCTATTTCCAGCTTTTTAAGAAATCTCCACACTGTTTTCCATAGCGGCTGTACTAGTTTGCATTCCCACCAACAGTGTAAGAGAGTTCCCTTTTCTCCACACCCTCTCCAGCATTTATTGCTTGTAGACTTTTGGATAGCAGCCATCCTGACTGGCGTGTAATGGTACCTCATTGTGGTTTTGATTTGCATTTCTCTGATAATGAGTGATGTTGAGCATCTTTTCATGTATAACACATATCTTATGAAGTCTACTCTCTGTTTTGATTACAGAGAACTTTCTATTCAGTTTCTTGCCTGCCTGGAAAGGCAGAGTGATGGTTGGACTGGGACTGAACCCTGACATCTAACTTTCTGATGAATAATTGTGAGATAAATTTCCTTATTAAGAAGTTAAAGAAGGCAGTGATGCCATGGGGAGAATATTTGTGATTCTAACATGAAAGATGTAACTGTTTCCAGTGGAATGCCTTGTGTCCACTTTATAGGATCCACTGAATGCTCACCTGGCTGGCTGCAGCTGCCATTCCTCTAGAGTTGTCTGTTCCAGATTGTGTGGGCTTTCCAGGTGGCGCTAGTGGTAAAGAACCCGTCTCCAATGCAGGATATATAAGACACGATTGCTTTGATCCCTAGATCAGGAAGATCCCTGGGGAAGAAAATGGCTACCCACTCTAGTATCCTTGCCTGGGAAATATCCTGGACAGAGGAGCCTGGCAGGCTGCAGTCCTGAGGCTGCAAAGATTTGGACACAGCTGAGCCCAAGGACACACACAGTCTTCCTCCTACTATATTTTGTAAATTGTCGCTGGTGCTCGGCAGAGTGATAACATTGTTGAATAAACTAAAAATTCTTTGGTTTGGAGTTGAAAATTCATAGACATCTTAAAATGTGAATGGAGACACAGACATAGAGAATGGACTTGTGGACCCAGGAGGGGAAAAGGAGGGTGGGACACACTGGGAGTGTAGCATTGACACATATACACTACCAACTCTATATAGATAGCTAGCGAGAAGCTGTGAATAGCTCAGGTCGGTGCTCCGTGATGACCTAGAGAGGGGGGCTGAAGATGGGGGGGGTGGCTGGGAGGCTCAAGAGGAAAGAGGTATATGTACCCTTATGGCTGATTCACATTGTTGTTTAGCAGAAGCTAGTATAGCACTGAAAAGAAATCATATTCCAAGCAAATTTGAAAAAATGTTAACATCCTGAGCTACACAGCAAGTTCCCGTTGGCTATCTATTTTACAAATGGTAATGTAAGTTTCCATGTTACTCTTTCCACACATCTCACCCTCTCCTCCCCTCTCCCCATGTCCGTAAGTCTATTCTCTATGTCTGTTTCTCCACTGTTGCCCTGTAAATAATTTCTTCAGTACCATTTTTCTAGATTCTGTATACATGTGTTAGAATATGGCATTTATCTTTCTCTTTCTGACTTACTTCACTCTGTACAATAGCTTCTAGGTTCATCCACCTCATTAGAATGGACTCATCCTTTCTTTTTATGGATGAGTCATATTCCATTCCTTATATATACCACAACTTCCTTATCCATTCATCTCTCGATGGATATCTAGTTTGCTTCCGTGTTCTAGCCATTATAAGTAGTGCTGCAATGAACAACGGGATACATATGTCTCTTTCAGTTTTGGTTTCCTCAAGGTATATGCCTAGGGGTGGGCTTGCTGGGTCATACGGTGGTTTTATTCCTAGTTTTTTAAGGAATTGTGGGATGGGGAGGGATATGGGAGGGAGTTTCAAAAGGGAGGGGATATATGTACACCTATGGCTAGTTCATGTTGAAGTTTGACAGAAAACAGCAAAATTCTGTAAAGAAATTATCCTTCAATAAAAAATAAATAAAATTTAAAAGATGTTAACATCCTATTTTCACAGTGGGATGGTGGTCTCCCTCAGCGTCCTCTCTCCTAGTGGCTGGATCCTGGTCTTTCTGAAAACTGCTTCTCCCTGGTAACCTCTACTCAAGCTCTACATGCTGGCTGAACCAGGCCTTGGTCGGAAGTGAGCAGTCACTCAACCCAGGCCAGTCAGAATTCTTCCCTGGTCCTGTGACCTGAATGTGTGTGTCTCCTCCAAATTTCCGTGTTTACATCCTAACCCTCCAAGATGATGGTTTGGGTGGGGGGAAGCTCTGGGACAGGATTAGTCCTGAGAGCAGAGCTCTCATGCATGGGATTAATGCTCTTATAAGAGATTCCCCAGAGCTCTGTGGCCACTTGCACCAAGTGAGGACACAAGGAGAGGTCAGAAACCCTGAAGAATGTGACCACCCTGGCCCCTTGATCTTGGACTTTCAGCCTCCAGAACTGTAAGAAATCAATTTCTGTTGTTTATGAGCCTCCCAGTCTGTGACCTTTGGTTACGGTGGCTCAAATGGACTAAGAGACATTTTCAATGGGTTCTTGACTGGAGACTTTATTTTCCTTTCAGTTGGCCAAGCTATGTAATGGTGAGCCAAAATCTGCAGCGGGCCCTGTTTTCTGAGATACGTGTGTTGTGTTCAGTGGCTGAGTCATGTCTGACTCTTTGTGATCCCATGGACAGCAGCATGTCAGGCTTCCCTGTTCATCACCAACTCCTGGTGCTTGCTCAAACTCATGTCCATAGAGTTGGTGATGCCACCCAACCATCTCACCCTCTGTCATCCCCTTCTCCTCCTACCTTCAGTCTTTCCCAGCATCAGGGTCTTTGCCAATGACTTAGTTCTTCGCATCGGTCAGCCAAAGTTTTGGAGCTTCAGCTATAGCATCAGTCCCTCCAATGAATGTTCAGGGTTGATTTCCTTTAGGATTGACTGGTTTGATCTCCTTGCAGTCCAAGGGACTCTCAAGAGTCTTCTCCAGTACCAAAATTCGTCATATATAAAATGCTGCAATTTAAAACACAGACTAAACCAGACCCCAAATCTTTTAGAACTATGGATTATGCTGGAGAATTAAATGGTTAAATGACATTTTGTTATTCTATGTAATTTCATTTACATGAATTTCTAGACTAGGCAAAACTAATTTATTCTGGTGGGAAGTAGACCTGTGACTTCTTGATGGATTGGCACACAATGGACACACGTGCAAAGAAGAGTTAGCATAGCAGACCTGAGACTGCTCTTTAGCAAGCCCTGCCTGCAAGTTTGACTTTTGACTGGCTTCTGGGGATTTGCATTTTGGGAGGGTTCCCAGTCCTCTCTGATAACAATAGTTCCCGGGACTGAACTGTTCATGCAAATAATTGGTTGATTATGAACATCTTTTTTTTTGTGTGTGTGTCTTTAAAAGTTTATTTATTTTTATTTCTTACTTTTGGCGGTGCCGGGTCTTTGCTGCAGCACTGAGGTGTTCTCTAGTTGTGGTGAGCAGGCTTCTCACTGCGGGGGTTTCTCTTGCTGTGGAGCACGGGCTCTATGCATGCGGGCTTCAGTAGCTGTGATGTGCGGGCTTCGTTGCTTCACAGCATGTGAAACCTTCCTGGACAAGGGATCAAACCTGCGTCCCCTGCATTGGCAGGTGGATTCTTAACCACTGGACCACCAGGGGAGCCTGAACACTTTTGCTTGCTTGCTTTTTTCTTTCTCTAAACTATCCATACATGCTTGATAGGTTGTGTCTATGTGATGAACCCCAATAAAAACCATGGGTGCTGAGTTGCCAGGGAGCCCCCTTGGTGGACAGCCTTCCACATGTGACCTCACAACTTGCTCTGGGTGGGGGGGGGGGGGGTGGCAAAGTACATCTTGTGTGACTCCACTGATTGAAAACCCGTGAAAGCTCTCACCAGGTTTCCCCTGGTCCCCACTGTGCTCACCTTTCCCCTTTGCTGATTTTGCTTTTAACCTTTTGCTGAAATAAATCACTGCTATGAGCACAACTATCTGCTGAGTCCTAGCATCCTCCTGGCCAATTACTAAACTGGGGGTGAGGGAGTGGGGGAGGGTAGTCTTTGGGGCCCCCTTGGCAAGGCAAGAAATAAATTTTAATCTTCATAGGCGTATTGTTCATATGTGTATCAATTTGTAAAACTGAATAATACACTTAAAGTCTGTACATTGTAGCCAAGAGAAGAGAAAATAATCAAATTAAAAAATTAATTTAGATGTTAATCTTTAATTCCATGGTGCTCCACTAAAGAAAGCACTGTGATAGCATGACCAAAAGGTCAGTGCAAGAATGATGAAGACAGGTGATTATGTCATTGTAAGGAAAACAGCCCCAGAGGAGCCGTCTGCAGTTTTTCAACCCAACAAACCCATGGAAATGATAGAATTCTAGTGATCCCGATGGACTGTTTCACTGGGCTGAATGGTTGTTTAGAGGGGCACTTACTTGGCATAATTTCTTCAGTTGCTAAGCTGGGTCTGACTCTTTGCGACCCCATGGACTGCAGCATGCCAGGCTTCCCTATCCTTCACTATCTCCAGGAGTTTGCTCAAACTCATATCCATTGAGTCAATGATGCCATCCAACGATCTCATTTTCTGTCACCCCCTTCTTCTCTTGTCCTTAATCTTCATTACACTTGAATAAAGGGCATTTTCAATTTTTCTTTTAAGTTGGACCCATAAGAGGGGTTAAGAATCGAAAGACGGCCTGATTTAATTCAGACCTTCCATTTCAGTTTCCCAGCTACCAAATGGTGGCCCTTTTATGATTTCTCAGCATAGTCTCCTGGCATGCCAGTGCTTCCAGTGAATAGGAACTTGGTATCATGTAAGGAGCTATTTAGCTTTACTATTAATATATGAAATGAAATAAAAAAATCAGTGAATATTCTAGGATAGGTTGTATCAGAGTTTAGTGGGAAAAATGGTTATATCATCAACAAAAAGCAAGTCTTAATTGTAGCAGTTCTCAGAGATGTTAATATGAAATATTGCCATTCAAGACAATCTTCAAGATAAAGAATGTAGTGTTTACCAAATCTTATTTATCAATAAAACACAAGAAATATTCTCAGGTATAGAGTTATGAGGGGCTCTTTATGGATTATTTTTCTGGAGGAAGAGATAACTTATTCCTAAGGGAAGAAATAATTGGCCTTATTTCTGACTTTATTAAAACTCAAAGCCTAAAATAATGTATATCTGAATAAAAAGTTACACACTGGATATAACAGCTACATGATCAAATTAGTATGCAAAATGTGGTGTATTTTTGTACGTGAGAAGATTACAAAATGAAGTTAGCACTAACTTTTTATTTATTTATTTATTTTTTATTTTTTTCATTTATTTTTATTAGTTGGAGGCTAATTACTTCACAACATTTCAGTGGGTTTTGTCATACATTGACATGAATCAGCCATGGAGTTACATGTATTCCCCATCCCGATCCCCTCTCCCACCTCCCTCTCCACCCGATTCCTCTGGGTCTTCCCAGTGCACCAGGCCCAAGCACTTGTCTCATGCATCCCACCTGGGCTGGTGATCTGTTTCACCCTAGATAATATACAGGCTGTTCTTTTGAAACATCCCACCCTCGCCTTCTCCCACAGAGTCCAAAAGTCTGTGCTGTCCATCTGTGTCTCTTTTTCTGTTTTGCATATAGGGTTATCATTACCATCTTTCTAAATTCCATATATATGTGTTAGTATGCTGTAATGTTCTTTATCTTTCTGGCTTACTTCATTCTGTGTAATGAGCTCCAGTTTCATCCATCTCATTAGAACTGATTCAAATGAATTATTTTTAATGGCTGAGTAATATTCCATGGTGTATATGTACCACAGCTTCCTTATCTATTCATCTGCTGATGGGCATCTAGGTTGCTTCCATGTCCTGGCTATGATAAACAGTGCTGCGATGAACATTGGGGTGCACGTGTCCCTTTCAGATCTGGTTTCCTCAGTGTGTATGCCGAGAAGTGGGATTGCTGGGTCATATGGCAGTTCTATTTCCAGTTTTTAAAGAAATATCCACACTGTTCTCCATAGCGGCTGTACTAGTTTGCATTCCTACCAATAGTGTAAGAGGGTTCCCTTTTCTCCACACCCTCTCCAGCATTTATTGCTTGTAGGCTTTTGGATGGCAGCCATCCTGACTGGTGTATAATGGTACCTCATTGTGGTTTTGATTTGCATTTCTCTGATAATGAGTGATGTTGAGCATCTTTTCATGTGTTTGTTAGCCATCTGTATGTCTTCTTTGGAGAAATTTCTGTTTAGTTCTTTGGCCCATTTTTTGATTGGGTCATTTATTTTTCTGGAATTGAGCTTCAGGAGTTGCTTGTATATTTTTGAGATTAATCCTTTGTCTATTGCTTCATTTGCTATTATTTTCTCCCAATCTGAGGGCTGTTTTTCACCTTACTTATAGTTTCCTTTGTTGTGCAAAAGCTTTTAAGTTTCATTAGGTCCCATTTGTTTATTTTTGCTTTTATTTCCAATATTCTGGGAGGTGGGTCATAGAGGATCCTGCTGTGATTTATGTCAGAGAGAGTTTTGCCTATGTTCTCCTCTAAGAGTTTTATAGTTTCTGGTCTTACATTTAGAGCTTTAATCCATTTTGAGTTTATTTTTGTGTATGGTGTTAGAAAGTGTTCTAGTTTCATTCTTTTACAAGTGGTTGACCAGTTTTCCCAGCACTACTTGTTAAAGAGGTTGTCTTTTTTCCATTGTATATCCTTGCCTCCTTTGTCAAAGATAAGGTGTCCATAGGTTTGTGGATTTATCTCTGGGCTTTCTATTCTGTTCCATTGATCTATATTTCTGCCTTTGTGCCAGTACCATACTGTCTTGATGACTGTGGCTTTGTAGTAGAGTTTGAAGTCAGGCAGGTTGATTCCTCCAGTTCCATTCTTCTTTCTCAAGGTTACTTTGGCTATTCAAGGTTTTTTGTATTTCCATACAAATTGTGAAATTATTTGTTCTGGTTCTGTGAAAAATACCATTGGTAGCTTGATAGGGATTGCATTGAATCTATAGATTGCTTTGGGTAGAATAGCCATTTTGACAATATTGATTCTTCCAATCCATGAACACGGTGTTTCTCCATCTGTTTGTGTCCTCTTTGATTTCTTTCATCAGTGTTTTATAGTTTTCTATGTATAGGTCTTTCGTTTCTTTAGGTAGATATACTCCTAAGTATTTTATTCTTTTTGTTGCAATGGTGAATGGTATTGTTTCCTTAATTTCCCTTTCTGTTTTCTCATTGTTAGTGTATAGGAATGCAAGGGATTTCTCTGTGTTAATTTTATATCCTGCCACTTTACTATATTCATTGATTAGCTCTAGTAAGTTTCTGGTAGAGTCTTTAGGGTTTTCTATGTAGAGGATCATGTCATCTGCAAACAGCGAGAGTTTCACTTCTTCTTTTCCTATCTGGATTCCTTTTACTTCTTTTTCTTCTCTGACTGCTGTGACCAAAACTTCCAACATTATGTTGAATAGTAGTGGTGAGAGTGGGCACCCTTGTCTTGTTCCTGATTTCAGGGGAAATGCTTTCAATTTTTCACCATTGAGGGTGATGCTTGCTGTGGGTTTGTCATATATAGCTTTTATTATGTTGAGGTATGTTCCTTCTATTCCTGCTTTCTGGAGAGTTTTAATCATAAATGAGTGTTGAATTTTGTCAAAGGCTTTTTCTGCATCTATTGAGATAATCATTTGGTTTTATCTTTCAATTTGTTAATGTGGTGTATTACATTGATTGGTTTTTGACTATTAAAGAATCCTTGCATTCCTGGGATAAAGCCCACTTGGTCATGGTGTATGATTTTTTTTAATATGTTGTTGGATTCTGTTTGCTAGAATTTTGTTAAGGATTTTTGCATCTATGTTCATCAGTGATATTGGCCTGTAGTTTTCTTTTTTTTTTTGTGTGGCATCTTTGTCTGGTTTTGGAATTAGGGTGATGGTGGCCTCATAGAACGAGTTAGTGTGTTGATTATTCTCTCCCAATCATGACTCTCCATTTTCTACCTCAGAACACCTCTATTTCCTCCTTTCCCCTTCTCTTCCCAATCCAATTCTGTGAATCTTTGTGGGTGTCTGGGCTACAGAGAACACTTTGGGAACAGATAACTGCGTAGATCTGTCTCTCTCCTCTTGAGTCCCCCTTTCTCTCCTCCTGCTCATCTCTATCTCCCTCCTCCCTCTCCTCTTCTTCATGTAACACTGTGAACCTCTCTGGGTGCCCCTCACAGGGCAGAATCTTTTTGCCATTAATCTAGAAGTTTTATTATCAGTGCTGTATAGTTGAAGAAGTCTTGAGACTACTGGAAGAATAAAACTGAAATCCAGAGGCAGGAGACTTAAGCCCCAAACCTGAGAACACCAGAAAACTCCAGACTACATGGAACTTTAAGTAATAAGAGACCGTCTGAAAGTGTCCGTACCTACACTGAAACCAACCACCACCCAAGAGCCAATAAGTTATAGAGCAACACATACCATGCAAATTCTCCAGCAACACAGGAACATAGTCCTGAACGTCAACATACAGGCTGCCCAAGGTCACACCTAACACATAGACCCATCTCCAAACTCATTACTGGGCACTCCATTGCAGTCCAGAGAGAAGAAATCAAGTTCCACGCATCAGAACACCGACGCAAGCTTCCCCAACCAGGAAACCTTAACAAGCCAATCGTCCAACCCCACCCACTGGTTAAAACCTCCACAATAAAAAGGAACCTCAGACCTCCAGAATACAGAAAGCCCACTCCAGACACAGAATCTAAACAAGATGAAAAGGCAGAGAAATACCCAACAGCTAAAGGAACATGAAAAATGCCCACCAAGTCAAACAAAAGAGGAGGAAATAGGGAATCTACCTGAAAAAGAACTTAGAATAATGATAATAAAAATGATCCAAAATCTTGAAAGCAAAATGGAGTTATAGATAAATAGCCTGGAGACAAAGATTGAAAAGATGCAAGAAATGTTTAATAAAGACCTAGAAGAAGTAAAAAAGAGTCAATTAAAAATGAATAATGCAATAAATGAGATCAAAAACACTCTGGAGGGAACCAAGAGTAGAATAACGGAGACAGAAGATAGGATAAGTGAGGTAGAAGATAAAATGGTGGAAATAAATAAAGCAGAGAGGAAAAAAGAAAAAAGAATCAAAAGAAATAAGGACAACCTCAGGGACCTCTGGGACAATGTGAAACGCCCCAACATTCGAAACATAGGAGTCCCAGAAGAAGACAAAAAGAAAGGCCATGAGAAGTTACTCGAGGAGATAATAGCTGAAAACTTCCCTAAAATGGGGAAGGAAATAGCCACCCAAGTCCAAGAAACCCAGGGAGTCCCAAACAGGATAAACCCAAGGTGAAACACCCCAAGACACATATTAATCAAATTAACAAAGATCAAACACAAAGAACAAATATTAAAAGCAGCAAGGGAGAAACAACAAATAACACACAAAGGGATTCCCAGAAGGATAACTGCTGATCTATCAATAGAAACCCTTCAGGCCAGAAGGGAATGGCGGGACATACTTAAAGTAATGAAAGAGAATAACCTACAACCTAGATTACTCTACCCAGCAAGGATCTCATTCAGATATGAAGGAGAATTCAAAAGCTTTACAGACAAGCAAAAGCTGAGAGAATGTAGCACCACCAAACCAGCTCTTCAACAAATGCTAAAGGATCTTCTCTAGACAGGAAGTGCAGAAAGGTTGTATAAACGTGAACCCAAAACAACAAAGTAAATGGCAACGGGACCACACCTATCAATAATTACCTTAAAAGTAAATGGGTTGAATGCCCCAACCAAAAGACAAAGGCTGGCTGAATGGATACAAAAGCAAGACCCCTATATATGCTGTCTACAAGAAACCCACCTCAAAACAAGAGACACATATAGACTAAAAGTGAAGGGCTGGAAAAAAATATTTCATGCAAACGGAGACCAAAAGAAAGCAGGAGTCGCAATACTCATATCAGATAAAATAGACTTTCAAATAAAGGATGTGAAAAGAGCACTAACTTTTAAAAGTAAAGCAAGACAGTTGAGAGCCTACGTTAAAATACAAAGTAGATTTCTTAATTCACCGATTTGTGTGAGATTTGGCTGTGAAGCGTAGAGATAGTCTCTGCTAGTGTCTAAAACCTTCTTCTCATTGGTATGTATGGTTTAATGAGGAATTTGCAGGTGTCAGACGGGTTAGCAATAAGGAAATCTTTTCCTGCTGTGTTTGTTTAATTAGGGTTGGTAGATCCAGATGTTATCCATGGGTATATAAGAAGTTTCACACAACAGTGCGAACATGAATTTTACAGCATTCCTTGGCTGATGTCTTTAATTTAAGCCATTTCCCATAATATCTCTCTCTGCCCCAAATTATTATGCAGAACATTATGTTTCAGTATTTCACCAAATGGAAATCTCTAGAACCCAATAATTTTGTATAAACACACAGAAAAAAATTATTGCTCTAAACACCAGCTCACCATCCACTTCACCGATGTATGTCAGAAAGAAGACTCATAAAAATTCAGAGTTAGGGTTGCATATTAGAAAGGCAGAATAAATCAAGAGGAAAAATAAGTTTTTCTCTCTCAGAAATCATCAAAAGTCAGTAGGAAATGACAGTCTTGATTAGAAATGTAAGAACCTAGTGGTGTCCTGCAAAGTAAAGGCTATAAACTACCATGTTTTAGCATCATATTTTTAAAGTTTAAGGAACTTATGTGATCCCATGATAAAAGGAAATGGGCCACATTACTTTTATGATGCAGTGTGCATTTGAGCACAGTAATATCACAAATCTATTTTAATAATGATGTTCATGTACTCCCTAAAATTTCAAAGGTGTGTAGGTTTTATATTTTATTACTACCTTTAACTTCTGAAAGATGAGTTTACATAAATTGTTGTCCCAGTAAGAGCTATGGATTTCCAGGGATTTGTAGAATGATTAGTTTAGTGATGTTTAATGGTTGTGAATGGAGGAAGCGATGTGTAAAATAACCAAAATGTATCAATTTGGGGTTACAAAAACCCATGCAATCTATAATATGTAGATATCACACTCTCCACTCAATTTGCTAATTCTTTCTAGAAACATGCTGCTGTCTGCGTGACCAGACATAAGCCTCATCTCTAAGTCACTGAAATTCTTGGAGCTGTGGATCCCACCACTTTGTCTATGCAGTGCTTAACTCCATTTAATAATTATGCCTGGAGAGGTGATTACATAATTTAGTGCTTATGGAAACTAAGATATCTTAATGATGAGACAGGTGATGAATGGTTTTGGGGGACAGACTCATTGTATCACTGCCAAGTTTATAACTACCTGTAGACAGGCACAAGTTCTTGACTTGATATTCATCATTTTCTTTTTCAAGCAATGAAACTTGCAATATACTTCTGCAGTTGGTCAGACATAAATCGGAACCCTGAATGAGAAGGCACACACAACCTCTCTTGGATTCTCAATATGGAAATCAGGTTGCATTGTCTTTCATTATTTGTGGGAGAGACTCTTGACCCATCATTTCATTTATTTGGTAGGATGCAGTGATATCTCTACCTAGAGTAGTCTTTCTGCTACTTGGTGAAAACAACTATACTACCCACTAGAAGGTACTGGTGTGGTCACTGCATTGGTGAATTTACAAGATTCCAGTTCCCCAATTACTAAATCAGAACTCTATTCTGCCTAAGTGAGATCTATGACGCATGTCAACTTAGTCAGAACATCCTAGTCTAAATGAGACAAACAATATTTGAAATTACCTCCTAGCATATTAATTGGCTATGCCATGTAGTTACAGGCATATTAAAGCTTTTTAAAAAATGATGTAATTAGATAAAGTGTGTTTGTGTCTAAACAAGAGTTTAAGACAATAAATACATCAGTCCTTCCAATGTCAGAAAATTGGATTACTATGCTCGTGCTCCGTCACTCAGCTGTGTCCGACTCCTTGTGACCCCATGGACTGTAGCCCGCCAGGCTTCTCTGTCCATGAAATTCTCCAGGCTAGAATACTGGAGTGGGTTGCCATTTCCTCCTCCAGAGGATCTTCCTGACCAGGGATGAAACCCACATTTCCTCCTCCAGAGGATCTTCCTGAGCCAACTGGGAAGCCCTAAATTGGATTATACTGGTGATAAAACATCTTTATTCAAAATGTATGTAGCTCTCTTCATCAGGCAGAGTGATGCACTGAAATGTCCACAAAAGTGTCACTGCACATACATCCTTGGAGGTAACTTACAGACTTTTCAAGAGCTAACTATGCTGTAAGGTGCTTTTTCTTTGTGTTCACATATTACACATGCATACTTTAAGATGGGCTTCCCACGTGGCACTAGAGATAAAGAACCCACCCGCCAATGCAGGAGATGAAGGAGATGTGGGTTCCATCCCTGGATCAGGAAGACCCCCTGGACGAGGGCACTGCAAACCGCTCCAGTATTCTCGCCTGGAGAATCCCTCGGATGGAGGAACCTGGCGGACTGCAACTCATAAGGTCACAAAGAGTCAGGGAGGATGGAAGTGACTTGGCATACTTTAAGACAAAGGACTTTTGACACCAAATTTCAATGATCAGTTTGACCATTTTCCTCCACAACTACATTGTGAATAACTTGAGAGAAAGACTGAAATTTGTTTTTTAAATTTCAGCCACCAACACTGTACCCAGTCCACTGAAGGTGGCAAATGAATATAAATAGCAAAATGGAAAGAGGGATGGCTAATGATAAAAGGGTCAGTTGTCAAGAGCAATCATAAATATTTAAGCATTTAATAATATTTCTATGTGACAATTTCAGAGTATCCAATGAGATGAAGAATAGATTTGTTGGTTATAAGCAATACCACCAGTTTTAAGAAAACAAAACTCTTAAACTTTGGTTTGACTCTGAATTTTTATTGCTCTTTTTATATGAAATAATTTTTGCTACATCCTTTTCTTATTAGCTTCAGCTATTCTAAATTCTTTCATTGTTCTGATGAACAAATGAACAAAGAAATGAGCAAACAAAACATTCCCAAACAGTCTACTTTTACACAGCAGTATAATAGGACACAAAGTATTGATTCTGGATGTAAAGACAATAATTCCTCTATTTTCAAAAATAATTCTTATAAAGAGCTTTTTGCACTTGTTACTCCATAATTATTCCAGATGGATCTCCTATTAAGACATTCAAACTCAATTGGTCACAGGGAAGAACAGTACTTCCTGATTCTCAAAGTCATTGCCAATCACTATTAACCAAAATTTCAGCTGAGAAAAATCATAATTAAGATGATTGGACTGAAATGCATCTAATACTCTAGATGATTTAAAGCACAATTCTGCATTAAACCAGGTGAAAAAAAGGAGTAATAGGACAATACTGAATTTCTTGTGTCTCATATAAAGAAACACACACCCATACACCTATCCACACAGGCAAGTGCACATACTCAGAATTATCATTACTGAGTTAACATTAAGTGTAAAACCATATGTTTGTGCCATATTTTTGATGCGCTTTTTACTTGACTCTAGCCTGAGGATATTTTTAAGGACAGGGCTCGCTAATTAAGCCATCTTTTTGATGTTGCTGCTGCTGCATGTGAGGCATAGTTCTAGGCATGTGTTGCTGTTGTTCAGTTGCTAAGTCATGTCCAACTCTTTGCAAATCTATGGACTGCAGCACGCCAGGCTTTGCTGTTCTTCACTGTCTCCCGGAGTTTGTTCAAACTCATGTCCATTGAGTCGGTGATGCCATCCAACCGTCTCATCCTCTGTCGCCCCCTTCTCCTCCTGCCCTCAATCTTTCCCAGCATCAGGGTCTTTTTCAACGAGTTGACTCTTCACATCAGGTGGCCAAAGTATTGGAGTTTCAGCATCAGTCCTTTCCAATGAATATTCAAGGTTGATTTCCTTTAGGATTGATTGGTTTGATGCCCTTGCTGGCTAAGGGACTCTCAAGAGTCTTCTCCAGCACCATAATTGAAAGCCTCAATTCTTTGGTGCTCAGCCTTCTTTATGCTCCAACTTTTACATCTGTACCTGGCTACTGGGAAAACCACAGCTTTGACTATCTGGACCTTTGTTGGCACAGTGATGTCTTTGCTTTTTAATATGCTATCTAGGTTTGCCATTGCTCTTCTTCCAAGGAGCAAGGATCTTTTAATTTCATGACTGCAGTCACCTTCCACAGTGATTTGGAGGGCTTCCTTGGATGGCTCAGATGATATAGAATCTGACTGCAAAGCAGGAAACCCAGGTTCAGTCCCTGGGTGGGGAATACCTCCTGGAGAAGGGAATGGCTACCCACTCCAGTTTTCTTGCCTGAAGAATTCCATGGATACAGGAACCTGGTGGGTCCATGGGTTGAAAAGAATTTAGGCATGTAGTAAGGAAGCACAAGCTGGAATCAAGATTGCCGGGAGAAATATCAGTAACCTCAGATATGCAGATGACACCACCCTTATGGCAGAGAGTGAAGAAGATCTAAAGAGCCTCTTCATGAGAGTGAAAGAGGAGAGTGAAAAAGTTGGCTTAAAACTCAACATTCAGAAAACTAAGATCATGCCATCCGGTCCCATCACCTCATGGGAAATAGATGGGGAGACAGTGGAAACAGTGTCAGACTTTTTTTTGGGGGGCTCCAAAATCACTGCAGATGGTGATTGCAGCCATGAAATTAAAAGACACTTACTCCTTGGAAGGAAAGTTATGACCAACCTGGATAGCATATTCAAAAGCAGAGACATTGCTTTGTCAGCAAAAGTCCACATAATCAAGGCTATGGTGTTTCCAGTAATCATGTATGGATGTGATAGTTGGATTTTAAAGAAAGCTGAGCACCAAAGAATTCATGCTTTTGAAGTGCGGTATTGGAGAAGACTCTTGAGAGTTCTTCGGACTGCAAGGAGATTCAACCAGTCCATCCTAAAGGAGATCAGTCCTGGGTGTTCATTAGAAGGACTGATGTTAAAACTGAAACTCCCAATACTTTAGCCACCTGATGTGAAGAGCTGACTCATTTGAAAAGACCCTGATGCTGAGAAAAATTGAGGGCAGGAGGAGAAGGGGACGACAGAGGATGAGATGGTTGGATTGCATCACCAACTCAATGGACATGGGTTTGGGTGGACTCGGGAGTTGGTGACGGACAGGGAGGCCTGGCGTGCTGCAGTTCATGGGGTCGCAGAGTCGGACAAGACTGAGCGACTGAACTGAACTGAACTGAATCCTCAATAATTAAGACCAAGTCCACCTCTCACGGACACATGTTCTTTATCAATCCATGTGTTTGTGGAAAGAACCCTAGTTTTAGTAAACATAACATATATTGCTCAGATTGATACAATTTTGAGAGTTAAGTGGGACATGTTAGTAACAGGATTGATGATGTTCACTGGGATATAAAATTGCATTGTGTGTGAGTTAAGTTGCTTCAATTGTGTCAGGCTCTTTACAACCCTGTGGACCTTAACCCACCAGGCTCCTTTGTCCATGGGATTCTCCAGGCCAGAATACTGGAGTGGGAAGCTGTTTCCCTTCTCCAGGGGATCTTCCCCACCCAGGGATGGAACCTGTGTCTCTTACATCTCCTGCCATGGCAGGTAGGTTCTTTACCACTAGCACCACCTGGGAAGTCCAATACTGCACTACCTCTAGGCAATCTTTAATGGTGGACAAGTGGGTCTTGGGTCAGATTGTTTCCATTAATAACTCTGTTCCACTAGTAGCTGTTATTCCATGAGCAAGTTACAAACACTAATCAACCCTCAATTTTCTCGCATAAAATGGGAACAAGATAATACCTAATCTTAGATTTACAAAGATTGAAGGAGATGGATACATATAACATGGAATGATACTTGGACCATGTTAAGAGTTCCAGGATTGTTAGCTGTGGTTATCTAAGTAGAAAGCACAATTTTATTCACAAGCAATATTTATTTGTTTTGGATTTTGTTCTAACAGGCATAATGACTTTTGCTATAGCCATATTTGATATAAGTTCATCTGTCCTTTAAAAAATTTATTTTCTTTATCATGCTCATAAAAATGGAATAAAACCTAAATAATTTGATCACTGCTACATTTTGTTCCCTTATTAACATTTTACAAAAGGACATATCTGATGAATAGGTATTTTCTGTCTTTGTATATTTTTATATGGTTATAGGAAGCATTTCATTGTCCACAAAGCTAATTCTGTCATTATGTTTTATTATATATTTGATTAGTTACCACTACCACGTGTTCTCCTAGTATTCATTAATATTTAGGTAATTGTAATTTTTAACTACTCAAAGTGTTGTTATGATGCAGGTAACAAAAGCTCTGTCTTCTTCCTCGTCTCACCCAGATTTCTGCTCTTCATTCAAATGCTATTCTAGGAGAGGCTTTACTACATATACATGTGTTGTTTCCATCAGAATGTCAGTTTCATAACTGAAGAGACTTTGCCTCTTGTCCATGACCATTTCCACATGTTATAGAAGAATACTTGGTATCCAGGAGGAGCTGAATAAAAGTAAGTGTGCTGAATAAATGATAGTTCAGTTTCCTTTGTCTTTCATTTCACTGAGCAATTTGTCATTCCCAGTCCTTCATTCTGTGAAGCACAGTTTCCTACACAACATGGAGAGTGAAACACTATTGGTATATTCAAAAATATATGGAAAGGACCACAAAATGTTTCCAGATATTAATAAACATATACAACTGACATAATAAGTTTGTACTGTATATACAACTTATATAACAAGTTTCAAATTCTGTTAATATCTATCTCATTCTCCATCATAGCTTTACCAACAATGCAACCAAATCAAGTCTCCTTGATCACAAAAGACAGCCAACTCTAATTATCCAAGATAATGAGATATGAGAGTAGAATGAATTGAAATTCACAAGTAATTCCCTAGTCATATTTTGGTCAGTACATTAAATGTCTCTACCTCCTAACCTTTAACCAGAACTGCTGGCAAGCAAAGAAATGTCCCCTTTCCAAGAACCTCTGTCCTCAAGGGGCTGAGAAAGGATGAGATGTTTAAATGGCAAACAGGAGGCAGAGGTGCAGCAAGCACACTGCCAATACACAGAAAATCCCTAAATAATTAAATATGCAATTTTGAGTGAAAAAATTGTACCTTAAGACTATTTGCAACTACAATGTATTTCCATCAGTATGCTACAGAACTTAGCTTGTCTTTATCATTTAATTGTTTCACACTTATTCTTTATTCTCAACTCACATCATACGTATTTTGGAAAAAGAATATAAAAATATAAGAAGACAGGCAATACATATATACATATACATATACACATATATCTCTTACCTTCTTCACTATAGTATAGATTTATTTAAAGAATTTACTGTGTGACATATGATAAGGTGAAAATAAATGCTAAATAGATAATAAATATATATATATTAGTAGGTTAAGTGCTAAGCAGATGCCCTCTGTTTCATAACCACATAACAGAATGATGAACAAGAGCTGACATTTATGTTACTAAGTGATAAGCTTCCCTGTGTTCACCCCTTCTGCCTTCTTCACATAAATGAGTTGGTATTGCAGATGCTGAGAGCAATATCACACGGATGCTACTGAAAGGCCCTCATGATCAGTAACATATGCCTTTCGGGATGAAGGGAGGTGGGCTTTTTCCTGCTCTGCCTGAAGGATTGGAGTCAGTGTCTGGTATAGAACAGAATGAATGAATTTAACAAGGGAGAAATGTTTAAGTGTACTTTAAAATACAGTACAGTATGCAAAATAAGAGAATTACATACACATTTAGAGTGGAAAAACAGTAGTCACTATTGTCATCTTTAAGGGGAGTTAGGAAAAACTCATACAACAGATGATATGGAGCAAGATTATTAAGGAATAGTGAAATATGTCAGCCAGAAGTTTGTGGAATCAATATTCTAATAAATGGGGTTCCATATACGTGTAAAATTACAGAAGCATTAAATAATAAAGCCTGTTTTCCCCTTATTAAAAACACAAAGCCTCTGGACTTTTCTAGAATACAGATCTGAGGATTAGAATGATTTCGTTAGTTGGGCTTGAACTCAGTGTAAGTTCCTTTTAATTGGTTTGTTTGGTTTGGTTTCTGTTTTCAGGTTGGAGAGCTACAGTCTTAACTGCTCACTCTCTCACACCATTTTTCCTTCTAAAACTCTTTTAGTTACTTTGCTTCATTTACATTGTTGTGCTTTACACCATCTACTTTCTGTTTTATATCAATAATTCTCTCAGTAACGCCTTTTACAATTAAGTAGATCTGAATTTGCTGCCAGTTCTTGGAAAAAGTATATTTTACTTACTCCTTGCTTGGGGAATGTTGTCCTTTTTTTTTTTTTAAACAAAACTACTCCTGGTAACCATAGTTTCTGGGTTAATGCATGCCTGCAAATATTCGTCTTTTGCCATATACTTTAAGATATCTAGCCACAATTTAAAGATATAGAAAATTCATGAAACTTAACACTTTTTTAAAACTATAGCCACTATAAACACTCTACCTCTTTGTGCTGTTGTGTGGTTAGTGCAGAGAAGCCTGGAATCAGTCTGATTTTTATCCTTTTGCAGATTTTTAACATGTATTTGCTTTTATTTTTTTGCCTGGAGATTCACAATGATTTTTGTTTTACTTTTTAAGTTTGGTAAATATCATGTAAGGTGTGATTGCTGTGCATAGATTTTGTGACCAATATTGGAGTATCCTTCCATCTATAGAGTTAATGTTGCTGTTTATTCACCAAGCTGTGTCCAACTCTTTGTGTGACCCCAGGGACTGTAGCCCACCAGGCTTCTCTGTCCACGGGACTTCCCAGGCAAGAGTACTGGAGTGGGTTGACTTCTTTAATTTTTTTTTTTCCTGAAACTTTCTTTGAATTGTGTCTTTTTTGGTTTTGTTTATTTTGTTTAAAGGATGTCAGTTAAGTATATATTGAATGTTTTTTTGTGTGTGTGCATTCTGCTGCATTTCTCTCATTTTCTTAGTTTCCCCTGCCATATCTTTCTTAAACTGATGTACCCATTCTCCTTGTCACTGCTTCCAAAGTGGCCAAAAGTTTTCTGATGACTTTATATTTCGATTAGACTCCTTTCTCCCTCAGTTCTGTCTGCTTATTTTAAAATCACCTTACGTTGTTTTATAATTTCCTACTTGAGCTTTTGTTTTGAAGTCTACTTACAGAGGTCATTTTTATTATATTTTTTGACCCCACGAGGAATTGATTAATCACTCTTCTTGGCTCCAGAACAAAGTATGTTTCCCCCCTAAAAAATGCCTTGATTTTTTTTCTATTCCATGTCATTTTTTCCCTTACAGTATATTCATAGATCTCTTGTTCTATTTCCTGTTTCATTTTGTATTGAATGAGAGGAGTTCTTATTGAAACAGATATTTAAAGAATAATAAAAAGGAAATAGCAACATTCTCCAGTGTTCGTGCCTGGAAAATCCCATGGATAGAAGAGCCTGGTGGACTATAGCCCATGGGGTCCCCAAGAGTGGGACATGCAGCAACTAAACAACAACAAATAATATTAGGAATGCTCGCTGAAAGATTTCAAGTTTTTCATTAAGACACAGTGTAAGTGACTCTGTGTGTGTGTGGCGCGCGCGCGCATGTGTAGGGGAGGGAGAGAGATCATACAAGAAGAGATATCTGTCTGCTCTATTCATGTCACCCCACAGACTAAGGCTTGGCACATAAAACACGTTTCAGTAAGTGTGTATTGAGCGTGGGAAGGAAGGGAGCCGAACCTCAGTGGCCCCAGATTAGACCTGCAATGCCACGCACCACCACATGGGGGCCTTCCTGCTCTGCGTCTTGCACAGCGGGCCGGCCCAGCGGTTTCTGCACTCTTTCCAACCTCCCTGAACACTCTGCACCGTCCAGATGGGTTCCGGGTAGCGCCTGTGGCATTCTGTGCATACACACCCAGTTTCAAACAGAAAGTCTTTGCTTCTGTCCTTCACATGAGGCCACCTACTCGAGTGCTCTTTTCTTGGAGAGTCCGTTAGATTTCACAAGTCAGGGATCCTCCCGTTGCTCCTTCATCCCTCGCTGACCTTGGCAGTGCTGCTATGCAGATATTCTGATTTTCACTGTGAATTCTCCTCTTTTTTATTTCCTTGTAGTTATCATCTTTTTCAAACAGGAGACGAATAAATATATACAGTTCTTTATTACTTCAAGGTTATAATAATTTCTTTTACATTCTTCTAGGTATGCATCTTTGTTGTTTGAAATGACTTAGGGTCATGTGGCTGTATACTCAGTTTTTATCAGGATTGGAAAGGTAACTGCTATTGTATATACTGCTAAAAGAGAAATGTCTTCAATAAATAAATGACGTGAAATATTTTTAACAAAAATACATTAAAATGAACCCCAAATGAACAGCCTTGTAAAAATTACCCCACATTTCTTACTCTAGGGCTAGTCTAAGTACATCTGTAGAGTTGTCAAGTAAATTACACTGGTGACTTCCTCTTGGAGCCACAGCGAACAAAGTCAGAACTTAATGAGGTCATTAATGAGATTTTTCTAGTAAGAGATCCCTTGACAGGTAACACTTGGAGGAAAGTTTTCTGTACCAATGCTCTAAGCAGTGATGTCAGGTGTGAAACCTTAGAGATTTTAGTCATTTGTTCAGTTGATATGAACCCTTTATGCCTTTATCCCCAACTTGAGGAGGGTATCAGAGTTACAGTTGTTGAGGATTTGTGAGATAATTTCAACCTTATGAACTCATCTTTGTGACATTTACTATACGAGGAATTGTCATTAATCATTAACACTGATGATCTTGACTCCATACCATTGAAAGAGGACATGATTTTTATCCCATACTCTAAATTCTGTCAAATTATATTAAAAACGTTGAGAAAAGTACTGCTTTTCTATGTTTTTGAGAAAATATTTAGCAAAAACAAGAAATCAGATTTGGAGAATCATGCATAATAGAGGTTAAATATTTTCTGAGAGCAAAAGAAAATTCATGGAGAATGTGATGCAGATCTCTTAACAGATTGGCATCTTAGAAATGAATTGAAATGAAAGCAGTCTGTAGGATGGATTGGAGTAGAATGAAGTGAAAATAAAATGAAATGAAAATAAAATGAAATGAAAATAAAATGAAATGAAAATAAAATGAAGAAAAGAGTTAACACAGTCACCTTAGAAACACAGGGTGTGTTCCTCAACCAAGCAGTAACAATAGTGATGTTGAAGTAAAAAGAATAAATAGGAGATAATTATTGGGCTTCCCTGGTGTTTCAGATGGTAAAGAATCTGCCTGCAATGCTGGGGACCCGGGTTTGATCTCTGGGTTGGGAAGATCCCCTGGAGAGGAGAATGGCTACCCACTCCACTATTCTTTCCTGGAGAATTCCATGGACAGAGGAGCCTGGTGGGCTGCAGCCCATGGGTTCACGAAGATTTGGACATGACTTAGCAACTGAACAACAACAACAACAATGACATAATTAGATGTGAAGGAAAACCAGAGGTTTTTGTGGTGAATGGGAAGGTTGGAAAAGTGAAGACTTTAAGAATGACTTCTAAGTATTTGACTTTGGTTATCAAAACCATAGTGGCATGTACCATCAACTATGGTAATCATATGGGTAGTGAATAGTGAACTCAGACTGATGCTTGTTAAGTTTGTGTTGTTCTTGGGATGTTAGTGTGGAATTCTCCAACCACAAGGCACATATATGGATCTGGGACTCTCAGGAAATGTCATGAGTGACTTGGAGATGGACCACTGGAGAGTAAGTTGAAATCCTGGAAGCCCACCCAGTGAGAAAAAAGGACATCGTGACGGAACTGAAAGAAGCCTGAATATCTTGGGGGAAAGAGTACTTACTTAATATTATAATTTTCTAAAATAAAATAAAATATATATATTGCCTACTCACTGAAACTTGACCTCAAGTAGTTTACATGTAAGTAATTCTGGTAAAGTTGCTTAATAAATATTAGTAAATGCAATGAGTTTTCAGAGGATGATATGACATTTGGGCAGAGGCTGTCTGGGAAGTTTTGGGACCAAGAAAAGTGTTTTTGGTGGAAGTAAGAGTGGGAGCAAATGAACACAGGTATAAAATTATAGGAAATTGTCTTAAGATGATTAATATTGTGACTGGTTGTAGGTTTGCTAGAGGACATAAAAGGGAAAAAAATAGATACAGATGAAAAAACACATTTGGACAAACCAATGTCATTTGAACTTTTGTTATTTAAATACTAATTAAATAATAAAATTTTTGCCATATATTATCATTTCAGATAATATTAAACTTGTCTTGGTAAACAATTTTACCATTGCCTTACACATAGGAGCAGAAAACCCTTTCTAGCATGCTATATATTTCCATGTTAATGTCACTGTTAAAAATCTTAGAAGTGGGTTATAAATTCATGTGCATAGAAATCTTATTTTGACCAATATCATCTTATTGATATTCAAAGAATAATTTGAAGCAGAGCTTTAGTCCCTAGACATCAATTGGTTTAGCATGGTAGATGATATTCTCAAGACCATTGACACATCTCAAGGCAATTTAGAGTATTTAAGACACTGATGTTTTATAGCCCAAAATACATCTTGGGTAGTTTTTCAGTGTTCAGCATTGAAATGTATGTCACTTTTATGAATGTCACATACTTTGTTTTATTTTATTTTTTTTTTTTTAATTTTTATTAGTTGGAGGCTAATTACTTTACATCATTACAGTAGTTTTTGTCATACATTGAAATGAATTAGCCATGGATTTACATGTATTCCCCATCCCAGTCCCCCCTCCCACCTCCCTCTCCACCCGATCCCTCTGGGTCTTCCCAGTGCACCAGGCCCGAGCACTTGTCTCATGTACCCAACCTGGGCTGGTGATCCGTTTCACCCTAGATAATACACATGTTTCAATGCTGTTCTCCTGAAACATCCCACCCTCGCCTTCTCCCAGAGTCCACAAGTCTGTTCCATACATCTGAGTCTCTTTTTCTGTTTTGCATATAGGGTTATCGTTACCATCTTTCTAAAGTCCATATATATGTGTTAGTATACTGTAATGGTCTTTATCTTTCTGGCTTACTTCGCTCTGTATAATGGGCTCCAGTTAAAAATGAAACTTTAAAAACACACTTACACACACTTTGCTTTAAAAATGCAATTCTGTGTGAGCATATTTATTGCTTATACACTTGAGGAAAGAGAAATCAGAATTCAAAAGGTATCACATTTCCATTGTTGAAGCACAAAATTGAGAAGCTTGATGACATAAGTTTTTAAGACTCAGAAAGCTCTCTTTATCTCTTTATTATCAGAGTAGTTCTATAACTAGGCCATTTGAAAACTATGTCATTTTAGCACAAATTTTAGACAGGCAGTATATTTGTTTGTGTGTTAAATCTTACATGGTCTGGAACAAAGCCTAAGGCACCACACTTTCGGAAATACGTACAATTGAACTAAATCACTGAAATGTGCTAAATAGACATTGACATGCATTTTGAGCAATATTAACATTGAACTTAACTTAATGCTTTTTCTATGGAAGTGAAATTGACATGCAACATTATATTAGTTTCAAGTGTGCACCGGAATGATTTGACATTTGTATACATTGGAAAAGATCACCACAGTGAGTCCGCTTGTGGTGACGAAATTGTCACCACACAAAGTTACACATTATTTTCTCTGTGAGAATTTTTGAGGCTGACTTTCTTAGTGACTTTCAAATTTGCAATACGGTATTATTTGCTATAGTCACCATGCTATACATTACCTCCCTATGATGTTGTATAACTGGATGTTTGTACCTCTTGAACCCTTTCATTCATCTTGCCCACCCTGAACTGATGCTCCCTTTGGCAGCCACCAATCTACTATCTATTTCTATGAGTTCTGTTTGTTTTCTCATTTTAGATCCACACATAAGTCAGACGTATGGTGCTTATCTTCCTCTGCCTGACTTACTTCACTCGGCATGATATCTGAAAGTCCATCTGTGTTGTTGCAAGTGGAAAGATTTCTTTTTTTTTTTTAATTATTGGCTGAGTAGTATTCCAGTGTATAAATATACATACCACATCTTTATCCAATCATCTGTTGATGGGTTCTTAGGGTGTTTTCATATCTTGGCTTTTGTAGAGGTACATATATCTTTTTGAATTAGGGTATTTGTTTTCTTCAGATAAATACCCAGAAGTGGAATTACTGGGTTATATGGTAGTTCTATTTTTATTTTTATTTTTTTTCCATTTATTTTTATTAGTTGGAGGCTAATTACTTCACAATATTGTAGTGGGTTTTGTCATACATTGACATGAATTAGCTATGTATTTACATGTAATCCCCATCCCGGTCCCCCCTCCCACCTCCCTCGCCACCCGATCCCTCTGGGTCTTCCCAGTGCACCAGCCCCAAGCACTTGTCTCATGCATCCAGCCTGGGCTGGTGACCTGTTTCACCCTAGATAATATACATGTTTCGATGCTGTTCTCTTGAAACATCCCACCCTCGCCTTCTCCCACAGAGTCCAAAAGTCTGTTCTGTACATCTGTGTCTCTTTTTCTGTTTTGCATATTGGGTTATCATTACCATCTTTCTAAATTCCATATATATGCATTAGTATACTGTATTGGTCTTTATCTTTCTGGCTTACTTCACTCTGTATAATGGGCTCCAGTTTCATCTATCTCATTAGAACTGATTCAAATGAATTCTTTTTAATGGCTGAGTAATATTCCATGGTGTATATGTACCACAGCTTCCTCATCCATTCGTCTGCTGATGGGCATCTAGGTTGCTTCCATATCCTGGCTATTATAAACAGTGCTGCGATGAACATTAGGGTGCACGTGTCTCTTTCAGATCTGGTTTCCTCGGTGTGTATGCCCGGAAAGTGGGATTGCTGGGTCATATGGCAGTTCTACTTCCAGTTTTTTAAGAAATCTCCACACTGTTTTCCATAGCGGCTGTACTTGTTTGCATTCCCACCAACAGTGTAAGAGGGTTCCCTTTTCTCCACACCCTCTCCAGCATTTATTGCTTGTAGACTTTTGGATAGCAGCCATCCTGACTAGTGTGTAATGGTACCTCATTGTGGTTTTGATTTGCATTTCTCTGATAATGAGTGATGTTGAGCATCTTTTCATGTGTTTTTTTTTAAATGTTTTGAGTCACCTCCAAGCTGTTTTCCATAGTGGCTTCACCAATTTACATTCCCACCAATAATGCACGAGGGTTCCCTTTGCTCCACATCCCCATCAACACTTGTTATTTCTTTTCCTTTTGAAAGTAACCATTCTGACAAGTATGAGTCGAGACCTCACTGTGATTTTGATTTGGGTTTCTCTGGTGTCGAGCATCTTTTCATCTGCCTCTTGGCTATCTGCTTATCTTCTTTGGAAAAATGTCTTTTCAGACCCTCTTTCCATTTTTAAAATCAGATTGTTTGATTTGTTATTGAGCTGTTTGAGTTACCTCCTTTTTGGATATATAATTTGCAAATAACTTCTTCCATTCTGTGGGTTGCTTTTTCGTTCTGTTGATGATTTCTATTCTGTGCAGCAACTTTTTAGTTTGATGTAGTCCCATTTGTTTAATCTTTTCTTTTGTTGCCACTGGTTTCAGAGTTAGATCCAGAAAATATCATCAAAAACAATGTCAAGGAGTTTTCTGCCTATATTTTTTCAAGGTTTATATTTTGGATCTTATGTTCAAGTCTTTAATCTATTTTGAACTAATTTTTCTATATGGTATAAGAGAGTGGTCCAGTTTTATTCTTTTGCATGCTGCTGTCCAGTTTTCTCAAAATCATTTTTGAAGAAATTGTCCTTTTCCCATTATGTATTCTTGCCTCCTTTGTCATATATTAATTGATCATATATGCAGGGGTCTATTTTCAGTGTTTTAATCTGCTCCATTAATCTGTGTGCCTGTTACTATGCCAATATCATGTTGTTTTGATTACTATAGATTTGTGTTACAATTTGAAATAAGGAATAGTGATGCCTCCAGCTTGTTTTTCTTTCTCACGATTGCTTTGGCTCTTTGAGATCTTTTGTGCTCTATACAAATGTTAGGATTGTTTCTTCTATTTTGGAAAAAATGTTGCTGGAATTTTGATAGGGATTACACTGAACTGCTGGATTGCTTTGGGTAAGATGGATATTTTAACAATATTGATTTTTTTTTCAATCTATGAAGACCAGAATTTTTGCATTTACTTGAATCATAATTTTTTTCCATCACTGTTGTGGCTTTCAGAGCACAGGTCTTTAACCTCCTTGGTTAAATTTATTCCTAGGTATTTTATTCTTACTGATGCATTTTTAAATGGAATTGATTACTTAATTTCTTTGTTTGATGATTTGTTTTTAGTGTATAAAAACACAACAGGCTTTTTAGATATTAATTTCGTACCTTGCAATTTTCCTGACTTTGTTTACTAGCTCTAACAGTTTTCTTTAAAGTATGTGAGGCAAGGACTTCCAGGTGTTCAAGTCGGATTTAGAAAAGCCAGAGGAACCAGAGATCAAATTGCCAACATCCATTAGGTCATAGAAAAATCAAGAGGAGTCCAGAGAAACATCGGCTTCTGCTTCATTGACTACACTGAAGCCTTTGACTGTGTGAATCACAACAAACTGTGGAAAATTCTTAAAGAGATTGGAATACCAGATTACCTTACCTGCCTCCTGAGAAACCTGCATGCAGGTCAAGAAGCAAGAGTTAGAACTGGACATAGAACAACAGACTGGTTCCAAATTGGGAAAGGAGTAATCAAGGCTGTATACTGTCACCCTGCTTATTTAACTTATATGCAGAGTACATCATGCGAAACACTGGATGAACACCTGGACTGGATGAAACACAAGCTGGAATCAAGATTGCAGGGAGAAATAACATAACGTCAGATATGCAGATGACACCAACTTTATGGCAGAAAGTGAAGAAGAACTAAAGAGCCTCTTGATGAAGGTGAAAGAGGACAGTGAAAAAGTTGGCTTAAAGATGGACATTCAGAAAACTAAGATCATGGTATCCAGTCCTATCCCTTCATGGCAAATAGATGGGGAAACAGTGGAAACAGTGGCTGACTTTATTTTTTTGGGCTCCAAAATCACTGCAGATGGTGACTGCAGCCATGAAATTAAAAGACACTTGCTCCTTGTAAGAAAAGTTATGACCAACCTAGATAGCATGTTAAAAAGCAGAGACATTACTTTGCCAACAAATGTTCACATAGTCAAGGCTATGATTTTTCCAGTAGTTATGTATGGATGTGAGAGTTAGACCATAAAAAAGGCTGAGCACTGAAGAATTGATGCTTTTGAACTGTGGTGTTGGAGAAGACTCTTGAGAGTAACTTGGATTGCAAGGAGATCCAACCAGTCAATCTGAAAGAAAATCAGTCCTGAATATTCACTGGAAGGACTGATGCTGAAGCTGAAACTCCAATACTTTGGTCACCTGATGGAAAGTACTGACTCATTGGAAAAGACCTTGATGCTTGGAAAGATTGAAGGCAGGAGGAGAAGAAGAAGATAGGGGATGAGATGGTTGGATGGCATCACTGACTCGATGGACATGAGTTTGAGCAAACTTTGGGAGTTGGTGATGGACAGGGAAGCCTGGTGAGCTTCAGTCCATGGGGTTGCAACAAGTTGGACACCACTGAGTGACTGAACTGAACTGATGCTGTCATCTTGAATCACCTCCATTTAATTTTAGATATCTATAAAATAAATGTAAAAATGCAAAAACACTCCGGATTTTTGATTAAGTAGCTCATTACTTAGGTGTATGATAAAAACTGTGTATTACAGCCGTGTGTGTGTGTGCACGTGCACATGTGCTCATTCATGTCCGGCTCTTTGTGACCCCAAGGACTGTTGCCAGTTAGGCTCCTCTCTCCGTGGGGCTTTTCATGCAAGAATACTGTAGTGGGTTGCCATTTTCAACTCCAGGGGATCTTCTTGACCCAGGGATCAAACCTGCATCTCCAGCATCGGCAGGTGGATTCTTTACTACTGTGTCTCCTGGGAAGTTCTGTTACACCCACATGTATACACAAAATAAGAAGGATAAATGTAAATAATTCTAATAGTTTTCAAAAGCATATTGGCATTATATTCTCAAGATACCGGCATTCTATGGTAAACATGTGCACGCATGAATTAACTCATTTTCATAAAACAGTTCTAAGCAACTGTACAGAAAGCCATAAACATTTCTGTTAATGTTGGAAACAGAAAATTGAGTTTAATACTATATATTTTGTAATGATACTATACATACATTTAATCGTATTGCTAATTTTATGTTATTAAACATAAAGCTATTATTTAAAATTAATATTTGAGATACTGAGGCTTCCCAGGGCTTCACTACCTGCAGTGATACAGGTAGCACTAGTGGGAAAGAACCCACCTGCCAATGCAGGAGACCTAAGAGACAGAGGTTCGCTCCCTGGGTTGGGAAGATCTCCTGGAGAAGGGCATGACAACTCACTCCAGTATTCTTGCATGGAGAATCCCATGGACAGAGGAGCCTGGTGGTCTATGGTCCACTGGGTCAACAAGAGTCAGACACGACTGAGGCAACTTAGCACAGCACACATTTGAAGTATTAGACAATAAAAAGTTTGTCCATATGAAGCAAAATATTTAAATAAAATTATAAGTGACATGAGATCAAGAAAATCATAAAAACCAAGAAAATCTACAAAATGCTAAAAATGATAAGCAACGAATAATATATGAAAACAGGATAGCAAGCAAGAATCATGACTATTTTTATCCCAGAAAAATGCAGTAATGGTTTTCTTTTCAAGACTCTTTTTAAGAGCCACAAAAACTAGGTAATTGCTTAAAATGTGTGTAAGTCATATGTGTGTATGATTTATGCTGAAAAAATATGAAGTCTTTAAACAAGCTAAGAAGATGCACCGTTTTAAAGATATTTATTTTAGAGATGAGTCTATAAGTTAAATGCAATTTTTAGCCAAATCACAGCAGGACATACTTTAGGACTTGTAAAGTAAATTTGAAAATTAATTGTAAATTGCAAAGAATATGGGTATTTAGGGGGCTTGTAGGTTTTTATTTCAAATGTCAAGGTTAAGTGTGAAACTCTAATGGCTGAAATACAGTGGATTTAAAAAAAATAGAAAAACCAAAAAGATAAAATAAAATAAAAGTAATTGCCACAGAAAAAAAAAGATATAGACAGATGTATTAATAAAATATAAACAAGAAGTAAATCTATGGATATATGAACCTCACATATGCCAGAGGGAATTTTACAAAACAGTGGGAAGAGATTAGCTATTAAACAACTAGCATTGGAATAATTTGCTCTGTACATAGAAAAAAGTAGACTACATTACCACATAGCCTACAAAAAAATCCAAACTGTAATTATAGCTAACATTTAAAAAAAATCTCAAATAAAACAAAAGAAAATATCTTTGTTTTTTACATTAAGGCTGAAAAAGACTTCCTAAATGCAAAATGTCAAGTGTAAGCTTTAAAGAGAAAACTTGATATATTTGAGTTAAACCAAATAGAACTTCTGTATGTGGAACTGATTATAAAATTGCTTGTGGAAACAATAAAAAAAAAAGACCATTAACATGGAAAATAATACAGATATCTGAATGCTCCTCTCTTAATATGAGGGAAGACTGAGTGGGTAGTGAACAGAGATGAATGTAAGCATACAGTTGACATTTTAAGAGCACAACAGGCTGTTTGAAGTGTCCACCCCTCATGTAGGGCTTCCCAGGGGACTCAGTGGTGAAGGAGCCACCTGCCAGTGCAGGAGATGCAAGAGACATAGGCTCAATCCTGGATCAGGAAGATCCCCTGGCAACCCACTTCTGTATTCCTATCTGGAGCATCCCATAAGGCTGGTGGGCTGTAGTCCATGGGGTCGCAAAGAGTTAGACATGACTAAGCATGCACGCATATACACACACTCTCCATGTAGTTCAAAATCTTCATATACTTTATATCTGCCCTCTGTATCCATGATTTGGCATCTGTGGGTTCAACCAACACAGGTGGTGTAGTACTGTGGTATATACTACTGTAGAAAGCCTACATATAAGTGGACCCACACAACTCAAATCCATACTATTCAAGTGTCAAATGTAATCCAGGGTCAGTTCAGTTTTGCTGCACAGTCATGTCTGACTCTCTGTGATCCCATGCATTGCTGCACGCCAGGCCTCCCTGTCCATCACCAACTCCCAAAGCTTAGTCAAACTCATGTCCATCGAGTTGGTGATGCCATCCAACCATCTAATCCTCTGTAGTCCCTTTCTCCTGCCTTCAATCTTTCCCAGCATCAGGGTCTTTTCCGATGAGTCAGTTCTTTGCATCAGGTAGCCAAAGGATTGGAGTTTCAGCTTCAGCATCAGTCCTTCCAATGAATATTCAGGACTGATTTCCTTTAGGATTCTATTTATACATTCATTTCTGTTAACTACCCATTCAGTCTTCCCTCATATTAAAAGAGGAGCATTTAGATATCTGCATCATTTTCCATGTTAATGGTCATTTTTTTTATTGTTTCCACAAGCAATTTTATAATCAGTTCCACATACAGAAGTTCTATTTGGTTTAACTCAAATATATCAAGGTTTTTCTTTAAATCTTACACTTTACAAGGGACTCTCAAGAGTCTTCTCCAACACCACAGTTCAAAAGCATCAACTTTTCAGTGCTCAGCTTTCTTTATAGTCCAACTCTCACATCCATACATGACTACTGGAAAAAGCAGGGTAATCCAGTGTATATAACAGTAGTATACTAAGTAAAAACAGGTAAACTGTAGAATGTTTCAAATAGTAGGATAGCATTTATACCATGTGCAAACAAAAAGAATGATAAATGTTTGTTACTTTATATTTCTGTGTGTAAGCATATAGGTTTGGCCTGGTTTTGAATCTGCAAAGTGAAAAGCAAATGAAACTAGTGGCTGGTGACTAAATGAAGTGAACTTTATTTATAATATTTTATATTAAAAAAACTTTAAAAAGATAATACAGCAAAATGTGAACAAATATAAATTTGAGATCGTTGGTACATAGAATTTTTGCACTATTTTTGTGTTTTATAGTATTTTTATCAATTTTCTCAAAATGCAATCTCTTGGGATTGTTACAAATAATGGTTGACTAAAAGAGGTTTTGTGATTTCTAGAGCAGCAAAGTCCTGTGTCCTCTTGTCAAGAATAAGATACTTTCAGTAGGAAGAAGCATGCTCAGAAGAGGCCTTCATAAATCAGATAACAAACAGTGCCAAGACTGAAGGATTAGAAACAGAAAAATATACCTACAACACCTAGCATGCTGCTTCTTAGTTATTTGTTAGGTCTTCCAGAATTTTGGGAGGATGAGAAGAATCTAAATCCACTAAAATTATGTCTCCTCCACACTACAAAGGTCCAAACAGAACTTAAGCTCCATTACAGAAAATTATGAAATAATATTTTTGTAGAGGTGAATTTGTATCAATATCTGTTACAGTTTATACCCTTTTCCTTCCCACTTTTACTACAAGTTGGGCTAACTATAGCACGTCTATTTAACCCCACTCCTTAGACAACCAGAATATTAATGATCATGACTAAAATTATATATGTGTGTATATACATGTAGGATATCAGAAGTATATTGTACATGTAGGACAGTTAGCTTCCTCTCAAGCTGAAGATGGAATGAATTTAGAAAATATTTTCTCTTTGTTCAGTCTGAAATCTGATTCTTCACATATTTATAGCTGCTAAGTATAGCCAACATTTAACTGTGTGAGCTACAATTTTCATCTTTCAAGGTCATACTTATAATAGAAATACTAATTAATATTTAGCACTTATAGGCTTTTTATTGTCTGAGTACTTTACCAACAATTAATTTAATCACTCAAGAACCACGGGGACCCTAATTTCTGTAGGATAAAAGGAAGGTTATATTAGGGTCTTAGGGAAGGAAATTAGATCAGAATATATGTTGACATATGTTCGCAATATTCGTCAATGTAAGTAGGAGAAATAAAAGGAAAAATGCATATAATTCAGCTTGTCTTTATTATGAGGTTGTTGATTTCTAGAAAAAATGCCCCATTTTCCATTTCTAAAATAAGGCGCAATAAATTCAGCTCTAATTAAGTGCAGAATTTAGTTGTTTGTGGTGATTCACTGAAGGAAAACAATAAGTAGGGTAAAAATATACTTATGACATGGTAGGAGTTCATAATTATTCTTTGTATGTACGTTTTACCTTAAGATTATTTCATATTTTGCTAATCTGGTCTATATATTTTTCAAGATTAGTCCATATTTCATTCTTTTGAAGCACAACTTTTATATATGTATCTTTTTTTGATAATGGTTGTTTTAAGCACTGAGACCATAGTGGTACCTTTGCTGTGATATAAATTTCATGTTATTCTGTTGTAACTTGGAACTTCCTATTTGCATTTAATTAAAACCAAACATTTAATAATAGAGATGTAGGCCAAAAAATGACTCAATAAGGTTTGTCTCCAAATTAATGTTGTGCCTACAAAATTTGATAAAGTTAGTGTGCTTGGGGAAAGCTCTAATTGTGAAGAAATGTGTTATCTTTTTCTCTTTAACTTGTAAGTGATCCGAGTCATCATCTTTACCTTTGATTATATATTTCTGTTTTATCACAGTTAATAGAGCTAGGTTTCATATAATAAATGCACAGAAATGATTCACCTCAATGTTTTAATTGGATTCACCTTCAAAATTAACTTGGCATATGGATAATATGAGAAACATGCCTCTATTTAATTAGCAGAGAGACTTTTCTACCATTCTCATAGTAAAAGGCTGTCTTCTTTGGGGATTTGGCTGCCTAAAGTCATTAAAGATGCCATCATTTCTTGAAAGTCAGGTGACTGTGTTCTTGGAAGATTCCAATTTAGTTAATTACATGATAAGCAGCGTCTCTTTCTCCCTCTCTTTTCTCTCTCCCTCTCTCCCCCCCTCCTCCCTCTCTTCCCCCCCCCCCTCTTCCCCCCTCCTCCCTCTCTCCCCCCCTCCTCCCTCTCTTCCCCCCTCCTCCCTCTCTCCCCCCCTTTAAAACCAACCACGAGTATTTGGTAGATCAGCCTCCCAGTTCCAATAATGTAGTTATTTTGCAGGGGCTGTAATAGGACCCTGTATAGATACCTTCAAAAATAATGTTATACAGAATCTGAAGCTTCTTTCTAATGTGAAAAGTTCAATGTGTCTTGCAAAATTTGTGCACATGTGAGAGACTGTTGCTCAGATCATGAACTCCTTATTGCCAGATTCAGACTGAAATTGAAGAAAGTAGGGAAAACCACTACACCATCAGGTATGACCTAAATCAAATCCCTTATGATTATACAGTGGAAGTGAGAAATAGATTTAAGTGACTAGATCTGATAGAGTGCCTGATAAACTATGGATGGAGGTTTGTGACATTGTATATGAGACAGGCATCAAGACCATCCCCAAGAAAAGGAAATACAAAAAAGCAAAATGGCTGTCTGAGGAGGCCTTACAAATAGCTGTGAAAAGAAGAGAAGCGAAAAACAAAGGAGAAAAGGAAAGATATTCCCATTTGAATGCAGAGATCCAAAGAATAGCCAGGAGAGATAAGAAAGCCTTCCTCAGCGATCAGTGTAAAGAAATATAGGAAAACAACAGAATGGGAAAGACTAGAGATCTCTTCAAGAAAATTGGAGATACCAAGGGAACATTTCATGCAAAGAAATGGGCTCAATAAAGGATAGAAATGGTATGAACCTAACAGAAGCAGAAGATATTAAGAAGAGGTGGCAAGAATACACAGAAGAACTGTACAAAAAAGATCTTCATAACCCAGATAATCATGATGGTGTGACCGCTCACCTAGAGCCAAACATCCTGGAATGTTAAGTCAAGTGGGCCTTAGGAAGCATCACTACAAACAAAGCTAATGGAAGTGATGGAATTCCAGTTGAGCTATTTCAAATCCTAAAAGATGATGCTGTGAAAGTGCTGCACTCAATATACCAGCAAATTTGGAAAATGCAACAGTGGCCACATGACTGGAAAAGGTCAGTTTTCATTCCAACCCCAAAGAAGTGCAATGCCAAAGAATGCTCAAAGTACTACACAATTGTACTCATCTCACACGCTGGTAAAGTAATGCTTAAACTTGTCCAATCCAGACTTCAGCAATATGTGAACAGTCAATTTCCAGATGTTCAAGTTGGTTTTAGAAAAGGCAGAGGAACCAGAGATCAAATTGCCGACATCCACTGGATCATTGAAAAAGCGAAAGAGTTCCAGAAAAACATCTATTTCTGCTTTAACTACTATGCCAAAGCCTTTGACTGTGTGGATCACAATAAACTGTGGAAAATTCTGAAAAAGATGCGAATAACAGACCACCTGACCCATCTACTGAGAAATCTGTATGTAAATCAGGCAGCAACAGTTAGAATTGGACTTGGAACAACAGCCTGATTCCAAATAGGAAAAGGAGTACATCAAGGCTGTATATTGTCACCTGCTTATTTAACTTATATGCAGAGTACATCGTGAGAAACACTGGGCTGGATGAAGTACAAGCTGGAATCAAGATTCCTGGGAGGAATCAATCTGCCTGACTTCAGACTCTACTACAAAGCCACAGTCATCAAGACAGTATGGTACTGGCACAAAGACAGGAATATAGATCAATGGAACAGAATAGAAAGCCCAGAGATAAATCCACAAACCTATGGTCACCTTATCTTCGACAAAGGAGGCAAGGATATACAATGGAAAAAAGATAACCTCTTTAACAAGTGGTGCTGGGAAAACTGGTCAACCACTTGTAAAAGAATGAAACTAGAACACTTTCTAACACCATACACAAAAATAAACTCAAAATGGATTAAAGATCTAAATGTAAGACAAGAAACTATAAAACTCCTAGAGGAGAACATAGGAAAAACACTCTCCGACATAAATCACAGCAGGATCCTCTATGACTCACATCCCAGAATTTTAGAAACAAAAGCAAAAATAAACAAATGGGACCTAATGAAACTTAAAAGCTTTTGCACAACAAAGGAAACTATAAGCAAGGTGAAAAGACAGCCCTCAGATTGGGAGAAAATAATAGCAAACGAAGCAACAGACAAAGGATTAACCTCAAAAATATACAAGCAACTCCTCCAGCTCAACTCCAGAAAAATAAATGACCCAATCAAAAAATGGGCCAAAGGACTCAACAGACATTTCTCCAAGGAAGACATACAGATGGCTAACAAACACATGAAAAGATGCTCAACATCACTCATTATCAGAGAAATGCAAATCAGAACCACAATGAGGTACCATTACACGCCAGTCAGGATGGCTGCTATCCAAAAGTCTACAAGCAATAAATGCTGGAGAGGGTGTGGAGAAAAGGGAACCCTCTTACACTGTTGGTGGGAATGCAAATTAGTACAGCCACTATGGAAAACAGTGTGGAGATTTCTTAAAAAGCTGGAAATAGAACTGCCATATGACCCAGCAATCCCACTTCTGGGCATACACACTGAGGAAACCAGATCTGAAAGAGACACGTGCACCCCAATGTTCATCGCAGCACTGTTTATAATAGCCAGGACATGGAAGCAACCTAGATGCCCACCAGCAGACGAATGGATGAGGAAGCTGTGGTACATATACACCATGGAATATTACTCAGCCATTAAAAAGAATTCATTAGAATCAGTTCTAATGAGATGGATGAAACTGGAGCCCATTATACAGAGCGAAGTAAGCCAGAAAGATAAAGACCATTACAGTATACTAACACATATATATGGACTTTAGAAAGATAGTAACGATAACCCTATATGCAAAACAGAAAAAGAGACTCAGATGTATAGAACAGACTTGTGGACTCTGGGAGAAGGCGAGGGTGGGATGTTTCAAGAGAACAGCATTGAAACAAGTATATTATCTAGGGTGAAACAGATCACCAGCCCAGGTTGGGTACATGAGACAAGTGCTCGGGCCTGGTACACTGGGAAGACCCAGAGGGATCGGGTGGAGAGGGAGGTGGGAGGGGGGACTGGGATGGGGAATACATGTAAATCCATGGCTAATTCATTTCAATGTATAACAAAAACTACTGTAATGATGTAAAGTAATTAGCCTCCAACTAAAAAAAAAAAAAAGTAGAAAAAAAAAAAAGATTGCTGGGAGAAATATCAATAACCTCTGATATGCAGATAACACCACCTTTATGGCAGAAAGTGAAGAAGAACTAAAGAGCCTCTTGATGAAAGTGAAAGAGGAGAGTGAAAATGTTGGCTTAGAGCTCAACATTCAGAAAACTAAGATCATGGCATCTGGTCCCATCACTTCATGGCAAATAGATGGGGAAAAAGTGGAAACAGTGGCTGACTTCATTTTTTGGGCTCCAAAATCACTGCAGATGGTGACTGCAGCCATGAAATTAAAAGATGCTTAGTCCTTGAAAAGAAAGTTATGACCAACCTAGATAGCATATTAAAAAGCAGAGACATTACTTTGCTGGCAAAGGTCCATACAGTCAAAGCTATGGGTTTTCCAGTAGTCAGAAAGCTGAGCACTGAAGAATTGATGCTTTTGAACTGTGGTGTTGGAGAAGACTCTTGAGAGTCCCTTGGACTGCAAGGGGAGCCAACCAGTCCATCCTAAAGGAGATCAGTCCTGACTGTTCATTGGAAGGACTGATGTTGAAGCTGAAACTCAAATACTTTGGCCACCTCATGCAAAGAGCTGACTCATTGGAAAAGACCCTGATGCTGGGAAAGATTGAAGGCAGGATTAAGGGACAACAGAGGATGAGATGGTTGGATGGCATCACCAACTCAATGAACATGAGTTTGAGTAAACTCTAGGAGTAGGTGATGGACAGGGAGGCCTGGCATGATGTTGTCCATGGGATCACAAAGAGTCAGATATGACTGAGAGACTGAACTGAACTGAACTGAGAGAGTGAAGAGATTTAGCAAATTGATGCAAAATAAGTACTATTAAAATTATTTTTTCTCTTGGATTTATCATGTCAAGTTATCATAACCTTAACTTGATACATAATTTTCCAAGTATTTAAATACTCACTTCACTTTAAAGTAAGCAAGTCTATGAAATAAACATCTTTTATCTTTTACCCATCCACACAGTCAAAGCTTATAATCAGTTGGTGCTTTAATTAAACAAAACACAACAGAATAATCATGGTCTTCTGCCATTGATCTAGTTATCCAAAAATCTAGTTTACTTTTCAATCCTTGTTATCATTTGGGTACTTTGGTGCAGAATTTAGGACTTATTGTTTCAAACAGGGGATGAGTACTTGCCAATAATGAGTTCACTAATGAATAGTTTCAAAGATCAATGTTAGCATTCTCTTAACGTAGTTTAAAAGTTCCCCACAAGGGCTTGTCTAGGAAAAGATTCACAGACAAATAATCTACTCTTTTCCTGGATAAAAATTGTTTCTGGTGATGGCACAGGTTCAATAAATTATTGACATACACCTAAGGCAGCCTATTCTAGCATTACAGGTGCTATTGAGGATGGATGGAAACACAGAAGGTTCAACTTTCTACCATCTCGGAGATTTTTAGGGAATTTTAATTGCATTTTCAGGGCTTCCCTGGTTGCTCAGTGGTAAAGAATCTGCCTGCCAATACAGGAGATCAATCCCTGGGTCAGGACCATCCATAAGAGAAGAAAATGGCAACCCACTCCACTACTCTTGCCTGGGAAACCCCATGGGCAGAGGAGTCTCGTGGGCTGCAAAGAGCCCATGGAGCCGCAAAGAGCTTGGACACAACGTAGTGACTACACAACAATAACAACTGCATTGTCCAAACTGTACATTAGAAATAATTCCAAAATTTCTGTGGTGAGATAAATAATAAACCCCAAGGTACTCACATGCTAACTTCAGGAAACTATAAATGTTACCTTACACACCAAGAAAGAACTTTGCAAATGCATTTAAGTATTTGGAGATAGGATGATTCTGCTGGATTTATTTCAGTGCCTAAATGCAATCCCAAGTGTTCTTAAAATAGAGAACCAGAGGGAGACTTGACTACAGTGGTGAAGAAGGCAATATAACTATGGAAACAAATTGCAGTGATGCAGCCAGGAGTCAGGGAGTGTGGTCAACCTCCAGAAACAGAAGAAGCAAGGAACAGATTTTCCTCTGGAACCTCTAAATAAAACAAGTCTTCTCAAAACCCTGCCTTCATTCCATAAACTGATATCAGACTTTTGGCCCCAAAGACTGTAAAAGAGTAAATTTGTATTGTTTTAACTCACAACATTTGTGGTTCTTTACAGATGTTCCCAACCTCTGGGATGCAGACTGGTACCTCCTTGTCAGATCAAGGGTAGCGTTAGATTAGGAATAAATGCGTGTGTGCTCAGTCATGTCCTACTCTTTATGGCCCCATGCACTGTAGTCCACCAGGCTCCTCTGTCCTTGAGATTGCCCAGGCAAGAATACCGGAGTGGGTGGTCCTTTCCTCCGCCAGGGAATCTTCCAATCCCAGAGAGCAAACCCACGTCTTCTGCATTGGCAGGCAGATTCTTTACCCCTGAGCTACCTTGGAAGCCCAGAGTAGAAATAAAGTGCACAGTAAATGTAATATGCTTGAACCATCCCCAAACCATCCCCCCTGTCACCCTGGTCTGCGGAAAAATTGTCTTCCACAGAACTGGTCCCTGGTACCAAAAAGGTTGGGAAGCTTTACATCATCTATAGGAAACCAGAGTTAATACAATATCCTTTTAAACCCTTAGCCATTAATAGTTTACACAAATCACTCTAAGCCAGTGCATAATTGATCAAACAGCTATGAAACAGTTATCTCTATTCATGTGTCTATACTTGTTATACTGGTATTTATTTTTTTGTTTTAGTGCTCTTAAATAATTTTGACTTGTATTTCTTCATAATTTTCACAAAGCAATCACCGACATTTTTCTATTTACCGTCAATGCAAATTGCCAACTGGTTTTTAAGCATCATTCATCTACAGCCACTGTACAGTTAAAATTCTTTTAGTCCTGTATTTATAACTAAGACGTTTGGCTCCATAACAATGAAACCTCTTCTGCTTTGCAGATAGAATATTTGAAAATTTCAGAGAAGAGGTGTTTCTGTTTTAACGTCTGCTTGACATTTCACTATGCATATTCAATTGAGTAAGTTGAAAAAAAAGATACAAGCTTTATAAACCCCAGGTTACCATCTTAGTAGCAGATTACATAGGAAATCTCTGATCACATGTGTAGAAAACAATTGTTTTCACAATTTACTCCCCAGATTCTTGGATTAAAACATATGTACATCAAAAATGCTCATAAAACAATTAACAGTTATGCAGAGCATAGCAATGTGTATGAATCAGTCTAAATGTGTGTCTAATCTGGTTTTATAAATATTACTGACTCATCAGTCATGGAGAAGAGGGCCAGAGGCCTAGAATCAGTCCAGTTGAACTAAGAAACCTTAGTGTCTGAGCCTTGTTTTTTTATTTTTTCCCCTCCCAAAACGGGAAGATTGTGCTATATACCCTCTTGGCTGTAAGGATTCTGCAGATTTACAGTCAACTTAATTTTTAAAAACCCATTCTTGTGACAGTTTCCTCCAAACTGTGGTACTGGTCATGAAGGACTGGTTTAAATTAGCAAGGGAATACTCATCTGGCCCTGCAATCAACAAATATAGCGGGCCTGTTATTCTCAGAAACATGGTTAATAGTATCTTTGTAATTATGCCTTCAGTTGTTTATTCTAAAAGAGATGGTACATATATATGTATATATATAATTTTTCTTGGAGTTTAGTTGCTTTACAATGTTGTATTAGTTTCTGCTGTATAGAAAAATGAATCAGCTCTTCGTACACATACATCCCCTCTTTGTCACCACCGAGCTTTGAGTAGAGTTCCCTGTGCTATGCAGTAGGTTCTGTCCAGATGCATCCACATAGCAGTGTGTATACGTCAATCCCAGCCTCTCAATCCAGCCTCCTCTGCCTTTCCCCATTTGGTGTCCTTATGTGTGTTCTCTATGTCCGTGTCTCTATTTCTGCTTTGCAACAAACAAACAAATGAACTCATAAAATTACACAGAAGCTAGAAGCAAATCCTTTTAAATGGGCATGTCTTAATATGGGCTTGCAATTATGATTGTTAAGAAAAATATACACACTTGTTAATTTCTCAAGGTGTTACGGAAAATATTGTGATCAACCCCATGCAATCCAGAAATGAAAGATTCGTGTGAATTACCTGACATGTATCATGCAGTCCTAGTGCTTTCAGCCTACGAACGAACATGTGTGTACATGCATGTGCATGCGTATTTGTGCACCTTTGTGGGTGTGTGAGTATCATGCAGGGTGTGGGAAGTGGAAGTGGGGATGGGAAACTAGTCCCATAACCACAAGTCTATGCCAGGAACCCTGACCTATTTTTCTCTTAGAATCATGCATTGGGTTTTATATCTGATTACATAAGCATTTCAAGTAGAAGCATAATTTTTTTCTTCGGATTTTATACACCTAATGCAAGTCAACATTCCCATAGAATTTTAAGAGGTAGTTTGGATAGAAAGCAAGAGGATTTTATAGGAAAAAGAATAGAGCCTTTGTAGGAAATTGGATTTCAGTGATTAAGGAGACCCCAAATGATAAACCGCTGACAACATCCCCAAAAAGTGTCATACAGAAACACAAGAGGGGGCAATTTAAGGGGGGGTCCCTCACCAGGGCACCAAGTAGCTCTGTCCCTGCATATTCCCTATCCCTGGTGGAACCAGGTTCTCTGGACATTAAAATGATCTCCTGTACCCTCCACTCCACTTCCTTTCTCTGGAGACTGAACATTTCTTCCCTCAGGCCACAGACCACAGAGTGACTGAGCCTGGCATTATTTACATCAGGACACTTAAAGCTGTGTCATTAAATTGTGGGTCCTTGATTTTTCCCTTTTGAGTTGCTCCAACATAAAATGTCTTTTACTGAAATGGGGAAGAGGAACGCAGTAAATCATTCCAATTCTACAGCCTTTGATTTTGCGTGCAGCCCTCGGAGGCAGATAAGTAATACGAAGCTGCATGAGATGAATGGTGTGCCCTTACAACCTGGAAGAGTTTATTTCGTTCCCCTCTTCCACTGCTTATTATCTGAGTGTGTGGCCCATTCAGTGGGACTGTGTGGGCATGGCATAAGGATAGATGATGAAACCATGGCTGCTCTCAGGCACATGGAGCCCTAGCACAGGATTTAAGTAGCATATTGAACAATTAGGATCAGAGATACAATCCAAGTGCACCTTAATTGCTATATTTATTCAGTGGTGAAGTCTTCACCCATCAGAGGATGAAGATGCATGTAGCGCTCATCCCTCATCTGTCTGCTTCCTCATTGGTGGAAAATGTTCAATGGTCACCTTACATCATAAACACAGTCACATGTCACAGTTAGAATGATCCTTCCTAGATGTTGACAGCCAGGAGCTTGATTCCACACGTGGTTGTTCCTTTGCCAGGGCTCCAGCCCTGAGAAGGGTGTCACTGGTCTCTTCTCTGCTATTCCACATGCCAGTGTCCTCTCTGCTCCACCCCACAAGCCTGCAGGCTGGTTTCTGACTTTTCCAGGAACCGGTCAGGGATGAGGAGAGTGGCAGGTCCCTCGTGAACAGGCAGAATTGGGAACCGACTTTCTTCTTGTTCTTTGATGAACTCTGTGATGTTTCCATCTCTCTGCCTCTCTCTGCTGCCTTTCATTTTCCCTGGAGAGATGCTCTTGTAGTCTGGATGCTGGCTTCTCGGTTATTCCAGGTCTCCAGGAGTCTGACTTTCACCTCCAGCTTCTTCCAGCCTACTGAACAGAATCCAAGCCAGCTCTCCATGCCGTAGCCTCACAGCTGCTCCTCAGACCAGTTTAGCTTCCTCCTGCTGCTTCGCTTGCCGTCTATGGGTCCCCTGTGCTCCCCAGGTGCAGGAAATAGAAGTCAAAGCATTACTCTGAGTAATGCCAGAGAGACCTACCCCTTCTGGAAACAGCAGGAGAAGGATAATAAAGGCAGGGACCATAAAGCCCAAGGTCTGTGCCTGTCACCATGACTTCAAGTTGCACTGGTTTAACAGGCTGGAGTTCTTTTGGTAGGACTTGAAAAGTTAAAAAACTAGGTTTCCCCAGCCTGAAACTTTCTTCTCCTTGCCATGTTAAGATGTGCAAAATCTCTGCTATTGAAGTAATTAATCTAGTTTCATACTTACATTCTTAAGGTTAATATTAAGTTCAGTTTAAATTGATAATGTGGTGTTGAATGATCAATACATTCAAAAGACATTGTGAAGAACTCCAGGGCATTCAAACCTTACTGAAGCAGTGGCTGAGTTTAAAGAAGCATATATGTACTCAGACATTTCAGCCATATACAACTCTTTGCAACCCCATGGACTATAGTCCACTGGGCTCCTCTGTCCTTGGGATTTCCCAGGCAAGAATATGGGATTGGGTTGCCATGCCCTCAACCAGGGTATCTTCCCGACTCAGGGATGAAACCTGCATCTCCTGCCTTGGCAGGCGGATTCTTTACTACTGAGCCATTGGGGAAGCCCCTTAGAAGCATATAATTTGAGACAAAGTAAGCTTGCTGCACAGAAGGAAGAGACTTCATTGAGAACCTAACTGCTGTCAAGCACTTTCTGAATAAGCATTTCAGATGGGGCAGCTGAGGCAGATATAAATAGAGACGTCTAATAATTGCCCAGATTACAGGGGGAGCAAGAGACAAAGCCAGATTTTCTGAACCTTCATGAACCAGTTCCAATCCCCCTTTCCTTTTGATGGAGAAGATCATTTGGACGATGTGACCACCAGTTGGCCCACAGCTGGACCCAGGAAGTTCTGGAGGTTCCACACTCCCTCCCTTGTCCTTGGAATATCCATTCTGCCCATTGTTCCTACAATAGAAGCTGTTCTAAGGACATAACCTTGAAAGAGTAAGATATTGTTTAGATCATCTGAATAGCATATATGACTGAACCCAGTTAAGGGCTCAAGATAAAATCTTAAGAATCTAGTAGTTAGTTCTGGAGATCCACTCCTCTTGCAGAGGCCAAGACAAGCCTGGTTTGTGAGATCACTTGAGATTGCCACCTACCAGCCTGGAGTGATCTGCCTCTTTCTTTAGTTTCTTTGCCCTCTGGACAGAGGCTGGTTTCTGGGTTTCACCTGGGAAACTCCTGAGGTTTTGTGCTCACTCAGTCATGTCTGACTCTTATAACCCCATGGACTGTAACCCATCAGGTTCTTCTGTCCATGGAATTTTTCAGGCAAGAATACTGGAGTGCATGGCCATTTCCTCCTCCAGGGTACCTTCCTGACCTAGAGATTGAACCTGTGTCTCCTGCATGGCAGGCAGGTTTTTTTTTTTTTTTTTTTTTTTAAACCACTGAATCATCTGGGGGAAGCCCACATGTGTTCTACTTGCCTTAAATGTGAAAATGCAAACTACAGTCAGATATGCAAAGGCAAGCTTTATAGCCTTAAGAGATGGTATTATGACCATAACGAAGGGAATGGAGCTCACTGCAGTTGGAAGGATGAAGGCAGGACAGTCTTTTTTGTGGGTGATGGTGTTTGAAGGGTGTGAATGCAGCAGCCTGGAAGTTTGACAGAGAAGTCTCTGGTGCAGTGAGAAAAGCATTTAGCTTTATAAAAAGAGAAACCATTATGGGCTCACATGTATGGAATCAGGGAAGTCAAAGAGCATTCTGGAAAAAGGAAAGTCTCTAGTTTGAGTGTTATTTGCCGTAAGGACTATTTCCTTCTAGCTTTATTGAAGAAGGATTGATAAGCAAAAATTGTGTATATTTAGGTGGTGCAGTGTGATGTTTTGACATATGTATATGTTATGTAGTGATAACAACAATCAAGCTATTTAACACGTCCATCATCTCACTCAGCCACCCTTTGTGTATATGTGTGTGTGTGTGTGTGTGTGTGTGTGTGTGTGAGATGAGGACACCTGAGATCTATTCTCTTAGCAAATTGCAAGTATACAATAGAGTAGTATTAACTATAGTCCCAGGCTTCCCTGGTGCTCAGCTGGTGAAAGTCCGCCCTGCAAAGTAGGAGACCCCAATTCAATTCCTGGGTCTGGAAGATCCCCTGGAGAAGGGATAGGCTACCCACTTCAGTATTCTTGGGCTTCCCCGGTGGCTGAGATGGTAAAGAATCTGCCCTCAAAGAGGGAGACCTGGGTTTGATTCCTGGGTTGGGAAGATTCCCTGGAGGAGGACATGGCAACTCATTCCAGTGTTCTTGCCTGGAGAGTCCCCATGGATGGAGGAGCCTGGCAGGCTCAGGTCACGAAGAGTTGGACCCAACTGAGTGACCAAGCGCAGCACAGCACAACTATAGCCATGTGCTGTCCCTAGGTCTCCAGAAGTTATTCATCTTGTAACTGGAAGTTCGTGTACTTTCACCAGCATATACACATTTTTGCTACTTCCCAGCCCCTGATAATCAATATCTTATTCTCTTACAATGAATCTGACTTTTTTTTTTTATTTTACTTATAAGTGAGATCATGCAGTTTTTATCTTTCACTATCTGGCTTATTTCACTTAACAATGTCCTTCAGGTTTACCCATGTCATTGTAAATGACAGGATTTCCTTTGGTTTTAAGTCTTAATAATATTGCATTGTATCTCTATGTATCAATTTTTTGATACATCCTTTAAAAAATTTTTATTGGATTATAGTTACTTCAGGATGTTATGTTAGTTTCTGCTATTCAGCAATGTGAATCAGCTACACATATACATATATCCCAGCATCAGGGTCTTTTTCCAATGAGTCAGCTCTTAGCATCAGGTGGCCAAAATATTCTTCAGTCCTTCTAATGAATGTTCATGGTGGATTTCCTTTAGGATTGACTGGTTTGATCTTGCAGTCCAAGGAGACCCTGATGCTGGGAAAGATTGAGGGCAGGAGGAGAAAGGGGCAACAGAGGATGAGATGGTTGGATGGCATCACCAACTCAATGGACATGAGTTTGAGCAAGTTGCATGAAATAGTGAAGGACAAGGAAGCCTGTTGTACTGCAGTCCATGGGGTTGCAAAGAGTCAAATACAACTTAGTGATTAAACAGCAACAAATACATATATCCCCTCTTTAGATTTCCTTCTCATTTAAGTCACCACAGAGCATTGAGTTCCCTGTGCTATATAGTAGGTTCTCATTAGTTATCTATTTTATACATGATACTGTATATATGTCAATCCCAAATTCCAAATCCCAGTTCTAAATTCATCCTGTCCCCTTTTCCCACCTTGGTGTTTCTTCTCTACATCTGTGTCTCTATTTCCCTTTTGCAAATAAGTTCATTTGTACCACTTTTCTAGATTCCATATATCTGCATTTATATATGATATTTGTTTTTCTCTTTCTGAGTTACTTCACTCTTATTTTGGCTCCTGTTACTAGTGTTGCAATGAACACAGGAGTGCATGTATCTCTTTGAGACAGTGATTTTACTCCTTTGGATATATACCCAGAAGTGGGATTTACTGAATCACTTGGTAGTTCTATTTTTAATTTTTTTGGAAACCTCCATACTGTTTCCATAGCGGCTGAGCTGATTTACATTCCCATCAACAGCGTAGAAGGATCACCTCTTCTCCACGTCTTAACCAATCACTGCTTTCAGCTTTTGACAACAGCTATGCCAGTAGATGTGAGGTGATATTTCTTTGCTTTGATTTGCAGTTTCCTAATGATTACTGATTATGAGCATCTTTTCATGCACATGTTGACAATTCGTATGTTTTTTTAAATGTCTATTCATATCCTTTTCTCCATTTTGAAATTAGTTTGATTTGATTACTGAGTTGGATGAGTTCCTTATATTTTAGATATTAACCCCAATAAGAATATATTGTTTGCTAATATTTCCTCCAATTTTGCAGATTGCTTTTTACACCATTTATTGCTTTACTCTGAAAAAAAAAAAAAAAAAACAAAGTTTTCAGTTTAATGTAAGCTCCCTTGCCTATTTTTGTTTTCCTTGCTGGTACTTTTGCAAAGCCCAATGGCAAAAGAGTTTTTCCATTATGGTTTCTTTTAAAAGTTTTATGCTTTTGGGTTTTAAGTTGAAGTCTAATCCATTTTGAGTTTATTTGTATATGATGTAAGCTAGGGGTCCACTTTCATTCTTTTGCATGTAGCTGTCCAATTTTCCCAACACCATTTATAGTGAAGATCATCCTTTCGCCATTGCATATTTTTGCCACTCATTGTCAAGAATTGAATATATACATTTGGGTTAACATTTTAAACTTCAGGATATAATAATCAAATCTATGTTTCAAGAAGGTTAATGTGGCTGCAATGTTAAGGATGAACATAACATACACACACACACACACAATTAGGTGACTAAGTTTTCTAAGAAGAAGAACAATATATTATGCAACAGGTTTACCAGAACTTTGTTTTGATGTAAGCACAGAGAAGACTCTTGAGAGACCCTTGGACAGCAAGGAGATCAAACCAGTCAATCTTAAAGGAAATTAACCCTGAATACTCATTGGAAGGACTGATGCTGACACTTCAAAAATTTGGCCACCTGAATGAAACAGTCAACTCACTGGAAAAGACCCTGATGCTGGGAAAGATTGAAGGCAAAAGGAAAAGATGGCGACAGAGGATAAGATGGTTGGATGGCATTGGCAATGCAATGAACGTGAACTTGGACAAACTCCAGGAGATGGTGAGGCACAGGGAAGCCTGGCGTGTTTCAGTCCATGGGGTCGCGAAGAGTGAGACACAACTTGGCAACTGAACAACAGCAAAGCACAGAGTACATGCCAACGATTTTCATTAAAGTACTAAGTAGGAGGATTTGAACCAAGTCAGGTGAAAACTGTTACAACAGTGCAAGAGAGACCTGGTAACATCTGGAAATAGGGTGGAGAGAGATTTTAAATTAATATTCTTCATGAGTTAGCAACTAAATACACATCAAGAGAAAGAACCAGTGCCTCCAAATGGCTCAGCATTCTCTAACTTTGGGTATATATAACATGATGAGAAATGAGAAAGTCAGAAGGAGAGTTCTGTTTGGATTCAAAGGGATGTAGGTCTCATGACTATTTATATATTCATGATACCAGTGTCTTGGATTAGCTGGTGGTCCTGGCAGGGTCAGATGATAGACAAGATGGGATGATAAGGAAAAAGAAGACTATGTTCCTTGTAAAACAATTTTCCTCCAATTAAAAATAAATTAAAAAGGACACATGAACCCCAATTTTCATTGAAACACAATTTACAATAGCCAGGGCGTGGAAGCAACATGAAAGTACACCAAAAGATGAATAGGTAAAGTAGATGTGGGACATATACACAAGGCTTCCCTGGTGGCTCAAAGGTAAAGAATCTCCCTGCAATTCAGGAGTTCTGTGTTCGATTCCAGGGTTGGGAAGATCCCTTGGAGAGGGAATGGCAACCCACTCCAGTATTTTTGCCCAGAGAATTCCATGAATTGAGAAGCCTGACAGGCTACAGTCCATTCGGTTGCAAAGAGTTGGGCATGATATACAATGAAACATTACTCAACCATATAAAGGAAAGAAACTGAGTCAGTTCTAATGATGTGAATTGACCTCAGTTCTGTCATACAGAGTGAAATAAGTCAGAAAGAGAAAAACAAAATATTGTATACTAATGCATATGTGTGGAAACTAGAAAGATGGTGCAGATGAGCCTGTTTGCAGGGCAGGAATAGAGAGGCAGAGGTAGAGAAAGGACATGTGTGAACGAGTGGTGGAAGAAGAAGGTGGGACGAATTGAGATTGTAGCCTTGACAAATATACGCTACCATGTGTAAAAGAGATAGCAAGTGGGAAGCTGTGTAACACAGGAAGCTCAGCTCTGTGCTCTGTGATGACCTAGATGGGCGGGATGGGGAGGTGGGAAGGAGAATCAAGAGGGAGGGAATATATGTATACTTACAGGAGATTCCCGCTGTTGTAGAGATGTACATTATAAAATCTACTCCAATAAAAATAAATGAAAATTAAATATTAAAAAAATTGAGTGTTGTGTTCCCTGAGAAGCTTGGTTTGGGTCAGGGTGCATGGATCGGAAAGAAAAGCCTTCTCTACACAGTTCATTGTCTTCACCAGGATCAGTGCTAAGAATAGCAATAAAAGGTGAGGTCAGATGTGCTACTGGCTCTTGTTAGAAAAAAATCAATCATTTTTCTGAATCAAGAAGGAACCAAGCATTGGCATTTAAAATTGTTTTTCAACAAGAGTGAGTTATGATAAATGGAGGGGGACTTGACTAGCAGAAAAATAAAGTGAATAGAACTAATACTGGGTAGCAGGCATAAATCTAATGTGATTAATTTTGAACACATTGTAGACACACAGGCATCATTATTTCCCATGCTCTGATCATGATGAAGGATGGGAAGAGGATATTCAAGGCTGACAGTATTATCCTACAGAAAGACAAGGGGACACATGACCCTGTTCCTAGTGAATAAGGAATGTCTTTTACAAATGTGGCAAAATTAGGCAAAATTTTAAAATTCTTAAAACTTGGAGAGTACTTTATTTTATTTTACATCCTTCCAATATGGTAGACAATGTTTTGTGGTGGATTAGTTGCTAAGTCATGCCCCTTGTGACCCCATGCACTATAGCCCACCAGGCTAATCTGTCCATGGGATTTCCCAAGCAAGAATACTGAAGTGAGTTGCCATTTCCTTCTCCAGGGGATCTTCCCAACCCAGGGATTAAACCCTTCCCCTGCATTAGCAGACAGTCTCCTGCATTGCAGCTGGATTCTTTACTGACTGAGCCAGTGGGAGATGGTCTACCAGTGCAGGAGGTGGGTTCAATTCCTGCGTTGGGGAGATCCTCTGGGGAAGGAAATGGCAACCCACTCCAGTATTCCTGCCTGGAGAATCCCATGGACAGATGAGCCTGGAAGACTTTGGTTCATGGGGTCACAAGAGTTGGACATAACATAGTGACTAAATCACCACAAACATACAATGGTAGACAAGGTTGTACACCAAAAAACTCATGGAAGAGCCATTCTTATTTTAGGACCACAAGTAATTATGGGCACAAATTCTAGATGCAGACTGCCTGGACTTTGTTTTAACTCACCATACAAACCAGGGGCAATCACCAACCTTTCTGTTTCCTACATATTTAATCTGTAAAATGGAGTTGTAATACATGCACATGTGCTGAGACTCTTCAGTCATGTCCAACTCTGGCAATCCTATAGACTGTAACCCACAAGGATCCCCTGTTCACGAGATTTTTCCAGGCAAGGATACTGGAGTGGGTTGCCATGCCCTCCTCCAGGGGATCTTCCTGACCCAGGGATTGAACCCACATTTCTTTATGTCTCCTGCATTGGCAGGCAGGTTCTTTACCACTAGCTCCACCTGGGAAGATGGGGTTATAATAGTATCTATCTTAAGCACATGATAATAAAAATTTTTCTTATATGTAAAGCCCTTAGAACAGTGCCTATATAGTTTTTGTTAAGTAAACAAAAATAAAATGTATCCTAGGAAAAAGTGTGCTTCCAAATTCAAAGAATAAAATTCCATGTAAAGAGGAATCAACCAGGACCCACCTTCTCACCTAGAAATAACTTCAATCCTGGAGCACCTCAAATGTACTCACTTTTCTTAGACTTTTCATCTTCTTGAGAGTTACTAAAGGCCAGAGAAATCTGCATTGCAATGCAGGGTCAGGATGGATCTCCTAGTTTTGTTATAATTTCTCCAAGATCCTGAAAATGGCACCTGAAGTCCCATTCCTGCCCCCAAAATAAAGGCAAGCAATAGATAAGAGAACTACAAAAGAACCGGTAAGTAAAAGAAAATGAACTATTATTTGCATTGATGCTACCATGATTCCTCTTCTCCAAAATTGTGTCTTGATTACAAGCAAAGAAACTTTTATTTTAAATTGGATCCCGGAGGGTTAAGTAAAATCAGTAAGGAACTTCAGAGTGCAAAGAGATTAAATTTCCAATATTTTCTGGAACAGTGAAATTTATCACCATGTCTATCCTGGAGCAGAATTTGTTTGCCTAGGAATTGTCAAAAAAAGAAAAAAAAAACCACCCAAAACCCATAAATTATGAAGATCCATTCCTCAGAGACCTATATTGATTTCATTTTCAAAATTCAAAGATTCTTTGAGGCAAAATGTGAGGCTAAAAATTTTCAAAATATAGATATGAGCTACAGTGATGTTGGAAGTTATATAATTTTACAAATGCTAATTTTATATACTCCTATATAGAAAGCCTTAAGAGAATATTATCACTTGTCACTCAGTTGTGTCCAACTTTTTGTATTCCCATGAACTATATAGCCCACCAGCCTCCACTACCCATGGAATTCTCCAGGCGAGAATACTGGAGTGGGTAACCATTTCCTTTTGCAGGAGATCATCCTGATCCAAGGATTGAACTTGGGTCTCCTGCATTGCAGGTAGACTCTTTACCATTTGAGCTACCATTAAAATACATAACGCACTTAGTTGTTTGGCTTTTCCCTTGGTGTTTCTATTCAGCACAGTTATATATCAAGTGTCCTTGATCTAACTAACCTCAGTGTTCACACCTCAGCACTTATGCATACAGATACTTTGATCTACTTATTTGTAAGTGTGACCCAGAGCAAGTTTTATGATTCCAGGCTTATTACAGGGCAAAATGATTTACAGATATTATTTTATTTCCTAGGAGTAACTCCTCCGTCAGCCAAAATTTCAAAGTCACATTTACAGGGGGAAATATTAAAAAGGAAAAAGGATGAAGAATTGAGTCAGACAAAATGAATGGTACTCAAAAAATAATCATGACACAAAAACACTATTTTTATATTAAGACTCTCCATGGAAGGCCAGTGAAGACCCCTGGCTAATTGCAGGCTGTGATTTGGCTAATCTCTTTGGCTTTCAGTAGATTATGTCTTGTTTAATAGCTTGTTAATATTGATAAACTAACAATTGTTCTTTACAGCATCAGATTTTCACCACCAGACATCCACAGCTGAGTGTAGTTTCTGCTTTGGCCCAGCCACTTCATTTTTCTGGAGCTATTAGTAACTGCCCTGCACTCTTCTCCAGTAGCATATTGGACGCATTCTGACCTGGGGGGCTCATCTTCTGGTATGATATCTCTTTGCCCTTTCTTATTGTCCAGGGTGTTCCCTAAGCAAGAATACTGGAGTAGGTTGCCATTTCCTTCTCCAGTGATTCACGTTTTGTCAAAACTCTTCTCTATGACCCATCCATTTTGGGGGGCCCTGCATGGCACAGCCCATAGCTTCATTGAATTGTACAAGACCCTTTGCCATAACAATGCTGTGATCCATGAAGGGTGTTGTAGTGTACTTAAAGGTTGTTAATTTTGAATGACCTTTGAGTATTTTCTCTATTCAACGCTTACAAATACCTATGCAATCAACAGACTAAATACTTTGTCTTGATCATAAGAACGGGAGGCAGGTGGTCAGGAAACATGGGTTGAAGTGCTGGTTGGGCCACTAACCAACTTGTGGGATTTAGACTGGTAAGCATGTTTCCCTGTGTTTCAAATAATGGTGAAATTATCTTCTGTTAGATTTGCTTAGGAATTAAATAACAAACAAAAAAACAGCACATGAAACATGTAGGCAGTGCAGAGATGAAGACAATGTCTTAGCTGTGGAAATTTACCTTGCTAAAATTAAGTGACTTTTGTAAAGTTGCATAATGTATTAGGACCAGAGCCAGAATGAATAACCAGATTTGTTGGATCCATGGCAATGTCTAAATGTATACATTACAAAACTTGACTTTTAATTCTGACTTTAGACAATACACAACTTCTTGCCTTTGACTTTTTAAACTGTATTATAACCATACATTGCAGATTTGGAGGGCAGATTTGAATGAAGCTGATAAGTACTATTGATGGTTATTTTTGGAGAGCCGGTGGAGGTGAACAGAAGCAAATAAAACTATGATAGCAATAACTCTTTATCTGTGCATAGCTTATGAATGTTTAGTATAGGAGAACACAGACATTCATGGCATTACATTCATTGGTGCTAAAAAATTATGTGTAGCTCTTGAAATAGTGTATATTTCACTTTTGAGAACACCATGTTTAAATGATTTGATGTAACAAAGGATGGCAATAGTTACATTCTAATAAAAATAATTTTAGCTAATGTTTACAGAACACTTATTAATTATTAATATAATTTATTCTTAAAACAAAAAGTTAATGAAAAATATAATTAAAGAATGAAAATTCACTGATATTTTCACAGTCCAGAAATGATTATTTTGAATTCTTTGGCATGTTTTATATTGCACATATACAACTTCCCATGCCTTTCTTCCCTAGTGATAATTACTCCCATAAAATGGTGCTAATTGTTCCTGGCTATCATTTTGTAATTTGTATGACTATTATACTATTTATAGTTTATACTATTGGTTTCTGCTCTGAAAAGTTACATATGCAGTAAGCTAAGGTGCCTATCCTTTGCAACTTTTAAACATAGCATCCTGTTTTAGTAATTTATCCACACTAGTACATACAGGTCAAACTTCTCTTTGTTTACTACATAAATATTGCATTGTTTAAAAAATGCTGTGACTGTAATTTCCGAGAAGGAATGATGTGTGTTCCCTGCTTTGCTACAACAAACAGAGTTGCTATGAAGAAGCTTGAATGTATTTTCTTAGGCGAATGTGTTTTTCTCTAACACACACCCCTGGATTGCTTCGTCTTAAGGTATGTATTTATTTGTATCTTCAGAGTCACTGAGAATTGTCAAATTGCTCCTTGAGGCGGCTTTACCAATTGATATTTTCACCTACTGTGTGTTAGTGTTTCTTTCTTTACCTTCATCAACTGGGTAGGTGTTGAATGCTGGTAGTGATGGGATAATTCATTTTCCTGTTAAATTGGTTTTCCCTTATTATAAGTGAAGGTTAAGGCTACACATGTAATAGCTGGTGATTCAAGCTTTCAGCACCCTTCATTTTAAGGAATGACATCACTGTCCATTGACTTGAACTAGCCAGAAGACTACAAATCCTTCTTAGCTCTTCTGTCTCCCTTGTTTGGTCATCAATCTCTTTTGAGTCTTCCTCCCAGTATGTTTCACTTCTTCTCACTTCTCACCTCCACCAGCGTCCTGGTCCAATCCATCACCCTTGGCTGTATTAACTATGTGCGCTCAGTCACTCAGGCATGTCCGACTCTTTGCGACCCATGGAAGGTAGCCCACCAGACTCCTCTGTCCATGGAGTTTTCCAGGCAAGTATACTGAAGCAGATTGCTATTCCCTTCTCGACATCTCCCTGACCTAGGGGTTGAACCCACATCTCCTGCATTGGGAGGTGGATTCCTTACCACGGAGCCACCTGGGAAGCCCATAGACAACTATAGAAGCCTTTAAAAAAAGTTTTTGCTGCGCTGGGTCTTCTCTAGTTGTGGAGCACAGGCTCTAGAGTGCTTGGGCTCAGTAGTTGCTGCAAGTGGGCTTAGTTGACTCATGGCATATGGGATCTTAATTGCCAGACTAGGGATTGAACCTGTATCCCATCCATTGGAAGGCAGATTCTTAAACAGTTGACCATCAAGAAAGCCCAAGCAGACTCTTAATTGGTCTCCCCAACACCCATTTTTGCCTTCTTAGATTGTTGTCTGCATCCACACATCAACAAGAACAATCCCTTTTAGAGGAAGTTATAAACCTACATTAATTTTTTAGTTGAGCAGTTAAAATGAGCAGGCAATGCAATTCTATGTCAAGTGCAGACACACACAGATATTTGCCAGAAGACCTAAAGAAATAGTTTGGTTTTGTAAACCTCAGTTTAGTTAAGCCTGTTGTTCAAAATATATCTTTATTTCTACACATCAATAAATTATTAGCATAAGGCTTGGTGCTTTTGATTTAATAGTTCATCTAAAATGAGATTCTTTTCTATAAAATTAAGCACAATCACTTAAGGTCTGAAGATCTTAACTCTAATCCTTACATATTATGTACCAGGCTTTTGACTTCCAATAAATTAATGTCTAAGGTAATTTAAACAAGAATCTAAACATCTAATACATTCTTACAGTTGAATGTTATAAAATGATATTGAAATGATAATCCATTAAAAATGCAGTTGTCGTAGTGTTTTTTCTCAAATCATCATTATCTAAAACAACAATGGCTTCATGTAATAGTGGTAGGTAAAATCTATGGTCAGATAGTACTTTCCTACTTGTAAATCTCGAATCATGAGCCCATTAAGTGCATTCTCATAGAAATGGAAGGATAGATAGTACATTTCAATTAATTTTGGGCAGAATTATTTGGACAATTGCTTTTTACAAGATTTATATGTTATACAATTTAATTCTTGTTGTGTATATTCAGACTGATTTTTTAAACCTTTTCTAAAAGGCTAAAGTGCAGTTTGGTATGTCCAAGTTAATACATTTCAAGCCAGTAGCCCTTTTGCACAGAGAGTAATACAACAATATACAGATTTAATATATATCATGTACAACAAAATTATGTTGAGCTATTTGAAGATATTGGCTCAGTTGTTGAAAAGTTTTATATGAGTAAATTATTTAAGAAATGATGTAGGTTGGGAATGGCAAAACCACTAGTTTGAAATACAAGTGAAATATTTTAGTTTAGGCCTAGAAATGATCTGTATAAAGGGCCTTTGAAATTTTTCATGTAGATATTCCCTGTGAAACGAAACATTTTCTGCTTTATGCTCTACCAGTTGTTGTTTGTTGTTGAGTTGCTCAGTCATGTCCAATTGTTTGCAACCCCTTAGACTGCAGAATGCCAGGCTTCCCTGTCCTTCACTGTCTCCCAGAGTTTGCTCAAACACATGCCCGTTGAGTCAATGATGCCATCCAATCATCTTCTGTCGACCCCTTTTCCTCCTGCCCTCAATCTTCCCCAGCATCAGAGTCTTTTCCAATGAGTCAGTTCTTCACATCAGGTGGCCAAAGTATTAGGGCTTCAACTTTAGCATTGGTCCTTCCAGTGAGTATTCAGGATTGATTTTCTTTAGGATTGACAAGTTTGGTTTCCTTGCTGTCCAAGGGATTCTCAAGAGTGTTATCTGGCACCACAATTCTAAAACATTAAGTGCTCAGCCTTCTTTATGTCTAACTCTCACATCTGTCCATGACTACTGGAAAGACCATAGCTTTGACTATGCAGACCTTTGTAGGCAAAGTAATGTCTCTGCTTTTCAATATGCTGTGGAGGTTTGTCATAGATTTCCTTCCAAGGAGCAAGTGTCTTAATTTCACTACTGCAGTCTCAATCCATAGTGACTTTGGAGTCCAAGAATATAAAATTTGCCACTGTGTTTATTTTTTTCCCATATATTTGCCATGAAATGATGGGACCAGATGTATTCTGCATGTAAGTTAAATAATCAAGGTGACAATATACAGCCATGACATACTCCTTTCCCAATTTGGAACCAGTCCATGTCTGGTAATAACTGTTGCTTCTTGACTTGCATACAGATTTCTCAGGAGGCAGGTAAGGTGGTCTAGTATTCCCATCTCTTTAAGAATTTTCTACTGATGAAGGACTGATGCTTAAGCTGAAGTTCCAATACTTTGGCCACCTGATGTGAAGAACTGACTTATTGGAAAAGACCATGATGCTGGGGAAGATTGAAAACAAGAGGAGAAGGGGATGGCAGTGGATGAGGTGGTTGGATGGCATCACTGACTCGATATACATGCATTTGAGGAAGCTCTGGGAGCTGGTGAAGGACAGGGAAGCCCGGTGTGCTGCAGTCCATGGGGTCACAAAGAGTTGGACATGAGTGAGTGACTGAACTGAATTGAACTGATGGGACCAGATACCATAATCTTAGTTTTTTAATGTTTAGTTTTAAGCCAGCTATTTCACTTTCCTCTTTCACCTTCATCTAGAGGTTCCTCTTTGCTTTCTGCCATAAGGGTGGTGTCATCTGTGTAATGGCCTGGGTGCAAGCTGGAAAAGAGTTTCCAGACATGAGATAGAATGAGAGGGAAATTAAGTTTCCCTGTTGCTCTGTAGACCTCAATGAAGCAGTAAACAAGCCTACTCCAAATGCAAATTTCTGAGCTCAGATGCAACAAAGCCAGCTATTTGGAATCCACTTCCTCCCAGGTAGTGCTGAGGAGCTGGGGGGTTGTGTGAAGTGGTCATCCACCACATTCACCATCTCTTAAGGTAAACAAGGAATTAATATGTGAACAATAAAGAAAACAAGATTGGCTCCAGATAGCTAGATGCATATGAATGAAATTATTTCAGCAAGCACAGATTCTTATATCTTCCCAAACACAGGAAATTGCTAAATCTCTTTCTGTGAGAGATTTAGTTTTCTCCTAATTAACAGATTTAGTTTTCTCCTAATTAACAGTACTCTTTCAATATTAAGGTTACCTGCCCCTGGCTGCAAACTTTTATATAGACTGGCTGCTCCTCTATCTCCTTGTAGTCAACTGTCTCAGGGCTGCCTTCTCAGGCTGTCTTCCAGGCTGGAGTCCTAACATCCCGCCAGAATAAAATCTCTCAACTTTAAGGTTCTGCATATATGTATATATATTTTTTAGTCAACCTACCCTTATAAAAAACTTGAGGTAGTGTATTTCATATCTCTAGTACACATTTCCAAGGGAGAAAGTGTAGCAGTGTCTGATATTTTTAACTACATTATTTGGAAAAACAGAATAAATCTTAACATAATTATCACCATGGTTGAAACCCAAATATACTCCAAACTGCTTGATGTTCTTTGAGTAGTGCTTTAAAGTACACAGAATAACTCTATTAGGTGGAGCACAATGGAGAGGCAGTAAACTATCAGTTTTCTCCTATCACTTGCTGTTTGTCTTTATAGGTTCCCAAGGATCCCAGGGGATTTCCCGGTGGCTCAGTGGCTAAAGAATCTGCCTGCAATGCAGGAGACTCAGGTTCAATCCCTGGGCCAGGAAGATACCCTGGAAGAGGTGATGACAACCCACTCCAGTATTCTTGCCTGGAGAATCCAGGCAGAGGCTCCAGAGGAGCCTGGTGGGCTACAGTCCATGTGGTCACAAAGAGTTGAACACAACTGAAGTGATGGATCCCAAGCCATAAAGAAAGCTGAGCACTGAAGAATTGATGCTTTTGACTTGTGGTGCTGGAGAGGACTCTTGAGAGTCCCTTGGGCAGCAAGGAGATCAAACCAGTCACTCCTAAAGGAAATCAACCCTGAATATGCATTGGGAAGATTGATGCTTAAGATGAAGCTTCAGTTCTCTGGCTACCTGAAGAGAAGAGCTGACTTAGTAGGAAAAACCCTGATGCTGGGAAAGACTGAGGGCAAAAGGAGAAGTGGGTGGCAGAGGATGAGATGGTTGGATGGCATCACTGACTCAGCAGACACGAATTTGAGCAAACTCCAGGAGTTAGTTATTGGAGGACAGAGGAGCCTGGCATGCTGTAGTCCACAGGGTCACAAAGAGTTGGACATGATTTAGCCACTGAACAAAAACAACAAGGATTCTAGAAAACTACATTAAACCTCAAAACCTCAGAGGAACAAGGAGGACTGCTACTTGGTCAGCCATTTGCTCTTCCTGACGTGTGGGAAAATGCACTGTTTATCATCGTTGATCACTTGACACATAGTCTTTATGAATCTGTTTGGAAATGGCTCATGAATCAGACTACAAATTGCCTTATATAATTTTATCTACATCTAAGAGCCAAGGATTGTGATGTATGTGTAGTCTCCATCATACAAGGAAAATTTCTTTAACAAATAACAAACTGTTGATTCAGCTAAGAAATTACATTTCCCAATGTGATTCAGAAAAACTGATTTTTAAAGAAGGGATATTGGGCTTTCCTGGTGGCTCAAATGGTAAAGAATCTGCCTGCAGTGCAGGAGACCTGGGTTCGATCCCTGGGTTGGGAAGATCTCCTGGAGAAGGAAATGGCAACCCACTCCAGTATTCTTGCCTGGAGAATGCCATGGACAGAGAAACCTGGTGGGCTACCTGGGTTTCATGGGGTCACAAAGAGTTGGACACAACTGAGCGAATAACACTACTATTCTAAATATTAGATCAGCGGTGAGTTCTTTGGGATGGTCTATTACTTTCCAACTGTGTGGCTTAAAATAACAAGGCATGTATTCTTCCACAGTCCTGGAGGATACAAGGTGTCACTGGGGTCACACACCCTCTATAATCTCTAGCGGAGGATGTTTCCTTTCAGCTTCCAGCTTCTGATAGTCTCACACATTCCTAAATTGTGTTGGCATGACTCAGTCCATTGCTTTCACCTTCACAAATTCTTCTCCTCTGTCTCTGTGTGTGTGTCTAAATTTCCCATTTATAGTAGTAATAATAGATTTAGAGTCCACCCTTCTCCAATATGAACTCATCTTCATTTTGCTGCTTATATATGCAAGGACCCTTTACTTAAATAAGGTCACATTCTGAGGTCCTGGGAGTTAGGATTTTATCATGTCTTTTTGGGAGGCACTAATCAACCATTACTGTGCTTAGTCGCTCAATCGTGTCCGACAGATGACTAAATAGAAAGATTAAATATTAACTGTTTGCTGCTGGATATATGGAAATGGAAAGTTTGTTATGATGCAAGTTTCATGAGAATGGAAATAAACTATTTATTTTTGTAAACTAGAAATTCAGAGTGTGTGAAAATGTTTGCTCAGTTTAACTGAGTAATTTTATGTTGTGCACAATCTGCAAGTAAAATTCCTCCATCATATTCATCAACCCAGGAAAATGCACCTATCAAATTATTCTCACTCAAGGTCAGGTAATTGTTATTCTTTGAAAATGTGTTGCTTGTATGTCCCTTAATTTGTTAAAATGAAGTAAAGTTGATGGTTCATTTGATGGGATCCCTATCCCAGTATTATTTTAATGTGCCACATAGAATACCCTAGAGTTGAAGAGCAGAGTTATGGAGACAGAATGCATAATTTGGAATCCAAGCTCTGTCACTTACCAGGAATATGACCTTGATCTATTTGTTTATTATCTCTCTACCTCCTTTCCTTTAATGGTACAATAAGCATAATCAGAGTAGCTACTTGATGAGGTTGTATTGAAATGAGGCACATTTTCTAAAATATGTAGAAAAGAGTCTGACAAATACAAATTTCTTAATAAATATTTTTCATTGTGGCTTGTATTAAAATATCCAATCTTTATTTGATATAGGAAACAATTTTTACTTTTCAAATAAGTAAAACATAATTAATTATACATAAAAAGAAGCCTAGAATAATTTAGCTCCAACTTACAAAGTCCTTTGTAATTTACAAAGGTCTGTCTAATCATAGCTATTGTTTTTCCAGTAGTCATGTATGGATGTGAGAGTTGGACTATAAAGAAAGCTGAGCACTGAAGAATTGAACTGTGGTCTTGGAGGGGACTCATGAGAGTCCCTTGGACTGAAAGGAGATCCAACCAGTCCATCTTAAAGGAAATCAGTCCTGAATATTCATTGGAAGAACTGATACTGAAGCTGAAACTCTAATACTCTGGCCACCTAATGTGAAGAACTGAAGAACTGACTCATTGGAAAAGACCCTGATGCTGGGAAAGATTGAATGCAGGAAGAGAAGGGGAAGACAGAGGTTGATATGGTTGGGTGGCATCACAGACTCAATGGACTTGAGTTTGAGCAAGCTCCAGGAGTTGGTGATGGACAGGGAAGCCTGGCGTGCTGCAGTCCATGGCGTCGCAAAGAGCTTGACACAACTGAGCAAGTGAACTGAACTGACTGAACTACAAAGCCCTTAACCAATGCCATTCATATCTGCTCTGGTTTGGATTGATGTCAACTTGAATATCTTCCAGGTGTTTCCCTTCTACCCATTTCATATCTTTGGGAAATATATAGCACAGCTCAGTGAATGCAGAAATTCATTTACTCATTTATTATTGAAATAGGATGCTACGAAATTCATTTGTATGCACGTGCCCCCAACCATCACTACATCAATTCTTAGAAAAATTTCCTTGACCGCGAACATGAAAGTCACTCAGTTGTGTCTGACTCTTTGCAACCCCATGGACTGAATTCCATGGAATTCTCCAGGCTAGAATACTGGAATTGGTAGATTTTCTCTTCTCCAGGGGATCTTCCCAACCCAGGGGTCAAACCCAGGTCTCCTGCACTGCAGGTGGATTCTTTAGCAGCTGAGCCACAAGGGAATCCCAAGAATACTGGAGTGAGTAATCTATCCCTGTTCCAGCGGGTTTTCCCAACCCAGGAATCTAACCAGGATCTCCTGCATTGCAGGTGGACTCTTTACCAACTGAGCTATCAGGGAAGTCCTTCCATGACTGTACACTTCTTTAAAATCCTGGAAATAATAGTCCACAATATGGAATCAGAATTATATTTAGAAATTCTCTTATATATGGGTATTAGATGGCTTCCCATCTTACATGTGATTCTCCTAGAAGAATCTCTGTATAGTCCCTCTTGAGGTATATGTACACATTTTTACTGGGGTAAATATCTGGAACAAAGTTTTCTGGATTACAAATTATGTGATTTTTAATTTTGTGGGCTCTGTGATATTGACCTCTAAAACAGTGGTCTGATGTCTTTGCAGTGCCTGCAAATATTCATTTTCAAATAGTCTCATGGATGCTTTACATTCTCAAAATTCTAATATTTGACAATTTCAAGTTAGGATGTGTTAACATTTTATTTTGACTTTAAATTACTCTAATAATGTTAGCAACAGTTAGGCTGGACATGGAACAACAGACTGGTTCCAAACTGAGGAAGGAGTATATCAAGGCTGTATATTGTCACCCTGCTTATTTAAGTTATATCCAGAGTACATCATATGATGAAGCACGAGCTGGAATCAAGATTGCCGGGAGAAATACCAATAACCTCAGATACACAGATGACACCACCCTTATGGCAGAAAGCAAAGAAGAACTAAAGAGTCTCTTCATGAAAGGGAAAGAGGAGAGTGAAAAAGTTGGCTTAAAACTCAACATTCAAAAAACCAAGATCGTGGCATTTGGTCCCATCACTTCATGGCAAATAGATGGGGAAACATTGGAAACAGTGAAAGACTTTATGTTCTTGGGCTCCAAAATCACTGCAGATAGTGAATGCAGCCATAAAATTACAAGACACTTACTCCTTGGAAGGAGAGTTGTGACAAACCTAGTTAGCATATTAAAAAGCAGAGACATTACTTTGCTGACAAAATTCTGTCTAGTCAAAGCTGTGGTTTTCCTGTAGACATGTATGGATGTGAGAGTTGGACTATAAAGAAAGCTGAGTGCCAAAGAATTGATGCTTTTGAACTGTGATGTTGGAGAAGACTCTTGAGAGTCCCTTGGACAGCAAGGAGATCCAACCAGCCCATCCTAAAGGAAATCAGTCCTGAATATTCATTGGAAGGACTATTGGTGAAGCTGATACTCCAAAACTTTGGCCACCTGATGGGAAGAACTGACTCACTGGAAAAGACCCTGATGCTGGGAAAGATTGCAGGTGGGAGGAAAAGATGATGACAGAGGATGAGGCAGTTGGATGGCATCACAGACTCGATGGACTTGAGTTTGAGCAACCTCCGGTAGTTGGTGATGGACAAGGAAGCCTGGCATACTTCAGTCCAAGAGGCTGCCGAGAGTGGACACAACAGAGCAACTGAACCAAGCTAAATAATGTTAGAAATCATTTTCTAGTTTAACTAGTCATTAAACTTTTTCCTGAATCTCCTGATCAAAGTCTTTGCTGATTTTTTTTCTGTTGAACCACCCTCCCCACACCCTGCTCTGATTGATCGTCTGCACTCTCCAACAGAATGTGCTCATTCAATCATGTCCAACTCTTCGCGACCCCATGGACTGTAGGCCACCAGTCTCCTCTGTCCATGGGATTTCCCAGGCAAGAATACTGGAGTGGGTTGCAGTTTCCTCCTCCAGGGCATCTTCCTGACCCAGGGATCGAACCAGCATCTCTTATGTCTTCTGCATTGCCTACTCTTTACAACTGCACCACCTGGGAAGCCCCAATAAAAGGGTAACTGATTCACAAAAAATTAATATATAATCCTAAAGAGGAGAAGAAATGAAACAAAGATGTAGAACTGATAGGAATCAAATAGGATGTAAGTAGTAAATTGGTAGATTTAAAATAATATTTATAGTTTAATAAATGTAAATAACCAGGTCATCACATAAAAGGAAGCACAAGTATCAAACTAAATTAAAACTTGTCTGTTTAAATAATGCATATTATACTTTTAACTACTCAAAAGATTAAAATTTAAAGAATGGAAAAAGATAACACTTGTATGACAAAAACTTCTGTAATGATGTAAAGTAATTAGCCTCCAACTAATAAAAATAAATGGAAAAAAAATAAATAAAAATAAATAAATAAAACGAAGTATACATCAAACAGAGGCTATAAAAGAAATATTTCAGTGTTAATTGTCATGCTACAAGGAAGATAAATCAGTTGCAAAGTATATGAACCCAGTAAATATACCTTCAAAAGTATAAATGAAAATTGACCGTAATGAAAGAGAAAGAGAAAAATCCAAAAATATTATTATGACTCTCTGAATCTCTTTTGGAACCAGTAGTCAAAAAATCAGTAACAACATTGAAGATTTGCAGCAGTCCCTGTAAATGTGATAAAATTATCATACAGAAAGCCTTTCCATCAAAACTTACACAATTTTCAGTTTTAATTGTGCATGGAATGTGTATCATTATTGACCATATGGAAAGTGAAAGTGTTAGTTGCTCAATTGTGTCTTACTCTTTGCGAACCCATGGACTGTAGCCTGCCAGACTCCTGTGTCCGTGGAATTCTCTAGGCAAGAATGTGGAGTGAGTCGCCATTCTCTTCTCCAAGGGATCTTCTTTACCCAGGAATCAACCCCGAGTCTCCTGCACTGGAGGGTGGATTCTTTACCACTGAGGCACCTGGGAAGCCATTCTTCTAAATATTTTACTTTAATGAGGTAAATAGCCATAATGACTTAAAGGAAATTTTAGTTTTGGGTTATTTATTAAATGTTTATGTTACACTGAGAAGTCTAAATAGTCTATCAAAACATACTTAGGTTATGAAATCATGTTAGCTCAAGATGTAGTCTGCAAGTAGATTCAAAACAATTTTAGAACTCACCCTTTACATTTGCCTTATTTATTTTGGTGACTCTCTTTAAGTTTGTGCTGTCACCCTTGCTGGTATGGATGACAGGATCTGGTGGAAATTTCCTATTCTTGGGAAGTCCTGATACATAAAGGGATGGAGTCGGGGGAGTAGTCCTCCCCAAAGGAGGCACAGACGATCTGCTTCAGTTCAGTTCATTTGCTCAGTCGTGTCCAAATCTTTTTGACCCCAAGGACTGCAGCACCCCAGGCTTCCCTGTCCATCACCCACACCTGAGCTTGCTCAAACTCATGTCCGTTGAGTTGGTGATGTCATCCAACCATCTCATCTTCTGTCATCCTCTTCTCCCCCGTCTTCAACCTTTCCCAGCATTAGGGTCTTTTCCAATGAGTCAGTTCTTCCCATCAGGTGGCCAAAGTTTTGGAGCATCGGTTTCACCAACAGTCCTTCAGTGAATATTCAGGTCTGATTTCCTTGAGGATTGACTGGTTTGATCTCCTTGTAGTCCAAGGGGCTCTCAAGAGTCTTCTCCAACACCACAATTCTAAAGTATCAATTCTTTGGCACTCAGTTTTCTTTACAGTCTAACTCTCATCCATACATGGCTACTGGAAAAACCATAGCTTTGCCTAGATGGACCTTTGTCTCTGCTTTTTAATATGCTGTCTAGGTTGGTCATAGCTTTTCTTTCAAGGAACAAGCATTTTTTAATTTCATGGCTGTAGTCACCATCTGTAGTGATTTTGGAGCCCAGGAAAATAAAGTTTCTCACTTTTTTCATTGTTTCCCCATCTATTTGCCATGGAGTGATGGGACTGGATGCCAGGATCTTTTTTTGAATGTAGAGTTTTTAAGCCAGCTTTTTCGCTCTCTTTCACTTTCATCAAGATGCTCTTTAGTTCTTCTTCACTTTCTGCCATAAGGGTGCAATCATTTGCATATCTGAGGTTATTGATATTTCTCCCCACAATCTTGATTCCAGTTTGTGCTTCATCCAGCCTGGCATTTCACATGATGTACTCTGCATATAGTTTAAATAAACAGGGTGACAGTATACAACCTTGATGTATTCCTTTCCCAATTTGGGAAAGTCTGTTTTCCATTACTGGTTCTAACTGCTGCTTCCTGACCTGCACACAGATTTCTCAGGAGGCAGGTAAAGTGGTCTGATACTCTCATCTCTTGAAGAATTTTCCAAGTTCTAATGTAAGACTGTCTGCTTAGCTCTTACATTACAAAGATGAGAAAGCATTTGATGTTCACACACAATCCAGGCTCATTGATTAAAGAAGGTGACTAGGCTGCCTGCTAATAAAACTCTCTCTTCCCAGAGGTATCTGTTTATGGATACCCTTAGGTCCCCAGCATGATCAAGAATTCCTGGTTGTAACCACAGACTCAGAGGAGTGGCACTGAAACTTTGACTAATTTCATGTGAAGTGCCAGTCATTTGACAAGTCATGGTAATTTAGGATTGAACTTTCAAATCATTAAATTATTCAAGTGTAGGCAATTAGAAGTTCTGAAATTACCAACCGACCCAATTTTTTTTTTTTTCTCTGCTAAGAGGAATACTTCTGCTTTAAAGGGCTGTTATTCCCTGTGGTCATACAGTGTTAGCTTCAGCAGATATATGTCCAGACTTGCACACATTCACAAGAACTATTGGAAAATTCCAGATTTCAGCAGCAATTACAAAGTTGAAGCAAATATAAACCTACACTTGAAGAGATGTAGTCCAATGAAGCTGCCTTTCGAGCATGCTTTTCACAGCTGAAATAATAATTATTGTTAGAGCTGGCAGTTCCAATTATCTAGCAAAATAAATCATAAAGGGAACACCTTAACACTTGTAAGATTGTTGTGTGTTGAGTATCATAAAATTCAGCTAAGGATGATTCAATTGCTAAAACTAGAAAATGATGTCATATTTGTTCAAAATCTCTGTCATTTTGATATTCAAATAGGTTTTGAAACTTAGATTTTAAGTCATCATGAATATTATACATTGTGCATTTTGTTCTTTCTAATCTCATAAAATTTCTGGAAGATTATGACATATCTTGTTTCATTCCAAAACAAATAAAGCAAGGGTAAAAAAAATTTAGTTTGAATATTATTTTCAATCTACTTGAAGAACAGATCTTAAGCTAACATGAATCCATAGTCTAAATATAAAGTATATTTTGAAAGACTGTTGCATAGACTTTTGAGAGTAATGTAAACATTGAATAAATAATGCAAAATTAAAATTTTTTAAGTCATTATGGCCATGTAATGCCTGTAACTGGAACTTTGCCTTATTAAAGTAAGATATTCAGAACCTAGTTCAAGGCTGCCCCATCCTGGAAATTGCAGGAGTGGCCTTAATGGTGAGCATTAGCCTACCCACCCATGAATGACTGACCATGAGTTAGAGCAGGAGGTGAGTTTATTACTATAAGTTATAGAGTTATGGGAAGGCACAGAGTCATCAGAGGGTTTTATTGCACTATCTGAAATGCTTCTCTTTAATTTGTTTGTTAAAGAAACAATGTCCTAATGTATGAGATATGCATCAAGGGATGGATTATTGAATACTGAATGATCACTGGCCTCACATAAATTACTGTCCAGCTAACAGCACTTTTTTTTTTTTTTCAGTTTCAGTGACTCTTGCATGACAAGGATAAACTCAGGGCTCAAGGAGTACATAGCAGGGAGAAAACATTGTGAATGTTATAGGAACAAATGGAAAAGGCAGCACCTTTCTGAATATGTAATCACTATATTAAAGAGCCCTTAACTTTTCGGTAAGATAATCAGTAACTGTATAATGGTGATTGCACATATACTTATATTTTTGATTGTATTCATCATCTCCTGATCATTTTTTTTTGTTTTAACATAGTTGAAGTGCCGACATTCTTCTAAATTTAAAGTTAACTAATAGCTTTGCTTTCCAGTGGCTCAGCAGTAAAGAATTCACCTGCTCTGTGGGAGAAGGCGAGGGTGGGATGTTTCAAGAGAACAGCATTGAAACATGTATACTATCTAGGGTGAAACAGATCACCAGCCCAGGCTGGATGCATGAGACAAGTGCTTGGGCCTGGTGAACTGGGAAGACCCAGAGGAATCGGGTGGAGAGGGAGGTGGGAGGGGGTATCAGGATGGGGAATACATGTAAATCCATGGCTGATTCATGTCAATGTATGACAAAACCCACTACCATATTGTAAAGTAATTAGCCTCCAACTAATACAAAAGAAAAAAAAAAAGACTTCACCTGCTGACGATTCCTAGTGACTAAATCAAGTTCATGAGGTAGTCCCTGCTTCTAAACTCATGGCCACACCCAAAGTGTTACTGAGGCTGAGACTAGCAGAACCCTGCACCATGCCCTGCCCAAGTACCAAAGCCCCTGCATGTTCCCAGCCTCTTGTCTGGGGAAAAGCTGAGGTCTCTCAGGGCTCCCTGAGTCACAAAAGAGCTGTACTGATTAAGATGATAGTCACAGAATCATTCAGCTTCTGATACATATTCGAGTCATTTTTACAGATACTATAACTGTCACAACAGGGGGGGAAAATGCTAAATGTATGCTGACCAGACTATGACCTTGACATAAATCCAAGGCTAACATAATTCCAAGAACTGGCCTCAAAACAATGGGATTAATATTGTGCCTATGTTAAGTCGCTTCAGTCGTGTCCGACTCTGTGACCCCATGGATTGTAGCCCAAGAGGCTCTTCTGTCCATGGGATTCTCCAGGCAAGAATACTGGAGTGGGTTGCCATTTTCTTCTCCAGGGGATCTTCCTGACCCAGGGATCAAACCCTCGTCTCTTGTGTCTCCTGCATTGGCCAGCAGGTTCTTTACAGCCCAAGCCTACTTATTACTCATAATAATCTATGTCTTTGTGGGTATCAAGATAATTGTCGCTTGCTTTGCTTGTATATGTAAGTGGGCAGCTAAAATTGTCAGCAGAGTGATGCCACAGACCCGAATCTACATATTCCACTCTAAGAATGCAGCAGCCCATGCCAACATGAGGAAGTTACAGAAGATGGACCGTTGCTCCTTTGTTGTTCAGTTGTTAAGTTGTGTCTGACTCTTTGTGGCCCCATTGACTGCAGGTCTCCAGGTTTCCCTGTCCTTCACTATCTCCCAGAGTTTGCTCAAACTCATGCCCATTGAGTTGATGGTGACGCCATCTAACCATCCTCTGTCGTCCCCTTCTCCTCCTGCCCTCAATTTTCCCCAGCATCAGGGTCTTTTCTAATGAGTCAGCTCTTTGCATCAGGTGACCAAAGTATTGAGGCTTCAGCTTCAGCATCAGTCCTTCCAATGAATATTCAGCACTGATTTCCTTTAGGATTGATAGGTTTGATCTCCTTGCTGTCCAAGGGACTCTCAAGAGTCTTATCCAGTACCAAAATTCTAAAACATCAAGTCTTCGATGCTCAGCCTTTTTTATGGTCCAACTCTCACATCTGTACATAACTACTGGAAAAACCATTGCTTTGACTATGTGGACCTTTGTCAGAATGATGTCTGACAAGTGGGGATTTGTAAGCAGTCTGTGCCCGTTTCCTGTTTATCTGATTCTGTTCCCCCTTTTCCTTAATAAGATCACTAGATAATCTTTAACTGAATTTCTGATTTCTCTTTAATGAATGTACACGATGCCTTGCCTAACCTGTTGGTTCTTTTCATGGATTAAAAGGAATCAGAATGAAGAATTAAGTGGCTCAATCTCTCTACCTTCTGCTTCCTTTTTAGCACATTTGCAGCAGGTAGAGCACATAGACAAATAAACATCCAAAGTAAGATTAGGAGAAGTAGCAGATCTGCACACGATGGAAAAATCAATGAAGAATCTGACCTCCTTCTTTAATGATTACCTGAGCTGGCTTCCCTTTGAACACTGTTGTAACCAAGCAGAATCTTCGGAGTTGGTCTTGGGAAATGTGCAGCAAGCAGCCCACCGGAGCTCAGTTAACAAGATTAATATAACTATTTATTTGAGCCAGGTACACAGGCTATAAAAAACTGAGCAGAGATAGAAAAACAAATTAGGTCATTTTAAAATAATGAATAAATTGTACTCTAAAAATTTACATTTACTATTTTAGATTAAAAATGCCTCTTGTCAGGGATACAAATTTTAGAAACAAAGATTAGATATTTTATTCTCACCTAAAAAGAAATATGTATGGCATAAAGTACAAAGTTTCTAGACCTAGAAAAAGTTCCCCATCCTCTGGGGATAAAATCCTGAGTCTGCCAAGCATTGTACCCCTAAAGTTTAATAAAACTTTGTGTTAATTCTAACAATAAGCTGATTATTTAGGGGAAAACTACAATTTATATGGTAAATTAAAAGAATAGATAGAGCTGCCACAGTGGCTCAGCAGTAAAGAATGCCTGGCAACAGAAGAGATGCAGGAGACACAGGTTAGATCCCTGAATCCGGAAGATCCCTGGAAGAAGGAAATGGCAGCCCACTCAGTCCCTAAGTCTTGTCCAACCCTTTTGCAACCCCAGGGACTGTAGCCTGCCACGTTCCTCTGTCCATGGGATTTCCCAGGCAAGAATAATGGAGCAGGTTTCCGTTCCCTTAGTGACTGAACATACACACAAAGGAATAGATCAGAAAAAGCCCTTACGTTACATCAGTTTAGAATATAGCAGACTTCCCTGACAGTCTAGCAGTTAAGACTCCGTGCTTCCAATAAAAGGGATGTGCTTTTGATCCCTGTAAGGGAACATGTCTTTCAGTGTGACCAAAAAATAAAAATAAAAACAGTAAAAAAAACCACCAACAACAGTAGAATATGGGCCCAACATGACAGACGTAATGAGCAATAAAGTCATTTAAAAATGAAAGAAAATCAGTGTGGGCCACTCTCAACTAGAGATTGGCATGCCAAATGTGCTAATCTAGTTATTGTGATAAAATCAATGACTAGAAAGTAATCACTCTTGGGAAAAGTCTGGATGCTGTCAGGAAGCTGATACTGCCAGATCGCAAGAGTCAGAGACTACCAGACATTAGTTGCCAAGAATTCAGAAGAAAAATTGTTTAGATGTAGGCGTTAAGTGTATGATAATACCTCTATTACACATTAGTTCAATATTTGCTTATTAGACATATTATTCATTATAAGTCTAGCATGAAATATAAGTAGAATGAATGGTAGATCTTTAAAATTTACATTTGAGTCAACTCAGTAGTCCTGTGCTCTGTGATCTAATCATTTTCCTTATATTTGAACAACATATATACACTATATGAATGTCAGTAAATTAAATTTCATAAATGTCTGCTCTCTACATTTAAGTCAAACACATGTTGCAGTAACTATACTGTACATAGACAGTCTAGCCTAGCTCTTAGGCATCCGTTATACCAGAGCAGATAAAGCTTATGGTGGAATTCTCAGAAAAAACTTAAAGTGTTAGATGAACAACCACATACATGTGCCTACTCATCGACACTACACACACGTACACAACACATGTGTACTGAGGATGCAGAGAAAAGCCAGATCATCAGCATACTCAGAGCCCCACTCCTTCCCAGCCAAATATCCTTCAATAGCTTGTATATTTCATACCTTGCTTTGTAATCTGGAACTTAAGTTAAAATTAACCTAGAAGGCATATGTGGATGGCTCATATTTAATCAAAGTAATTTAATTGTAAAAATGATTATAAGTCATAATAAACAAGGTTTAAAGACAAACATTTTATTTGATTTGATTTGAGAAAACATTGAGTACATTCTACTTGAGAGAAGATTTGTTGCCATAAATAATCCAGAGTTATGCTTAAATTCCTTTCCAAATAAGATACAGAAAAGAAGAAAATGTATATCGTCTGGTGGCCAGAGAAGAGCAGTCAACTTAAGTGCTGTTAGAAGTCAGCCTAGTGGATTAGGGGTGTCTTTTACATTCGTCAGTGTATCATGACTTTGGGTTCCTCTCTGTAATTTATTGAAAACAGGATAAAGCCACGTTATGAATTAACTAAAAAGCTTTGCTTTACTTTACCCCAAAGTAAGTACTAACCAGAAAGCACATACCCAGGTTTTGTCCACGTGTTTGCTTTAAGAAATCTTAAAAGAATCTGGAGAAAAAAGACAAGGAGTCTTCAAATGAACAGCATGAGAACTACAACTGACTTCCTTACATCAGGCCACGAAGCTGAAGACAGCAGAATGACACCTTCAAAGCGAGGAAAGCAGATATCTGTCAACTTTGAATTCCAAAGCCATCAAAATACCATTAAAAAAGTGAAGATTAAAAGAAGACATTTTCAGGAAAACAAAAGTGAAGAGGATTTGTTACTTGCACAACTTTACTAAGTAAAAATATTTTTGTGGGGGAAGCACAAGAGTGATGAATGAAAGCTGAAGGTGTAACTTGAAAGGAAGAGTACAAAAAATGTATCAATAAATATAAATGATATGGACAGTGACTTATGGGATTAAGATAAAGGGAATTAAATCACTTGACAAAAGTAGCTTGTAAGTCAAGAGGACAAATGAAATTGCAATGTTTCAGGATCATTACCTGCCATGGAAATAGTAAAAGTCTTAAACATTGGTAGTCAAGGATGTATATTATAACTTCAGCATAACCTCTGGAAAGCATAGCAGACATAGAAAGCCAAGACTAAAGGAAAGGGAGCTGAATTCATATCCAAACAGAAAGTTAGTTGAATACAAATGGGCCAGATGTTCTGGTTAAAGGATAGCTTTATCAGATTGGAGTGTATCGAATCTGGAATGTAAGGAATAAGACATTTGAAAACAACAGATAGTAGCGATCTAGACTTTAAGTTTTATTTATTTATTTATTTCGTGGTGTTGGGTCTTAGTTATGGCACAGGGATCTTTGTTGAGTGATGCTGCGTGTGGGCTCAGGAGTTGTGGAGGGCAGACTTAGCTGCCCTGTGGCATGTGGGGACTTAAGTTTCCAGACCAGGAGTTGAACCCACATCCCCTGTATTGCAAGGCAGATTCTTAACCACTGGACTGCCAGGGAAGTCCTTTCAGACAGGATTGCATTGATAAAAATCTGTTTATAGCTCTATAACAAAAGGATATATACACAAATATTTCTAAAATTTGTTCAGACGACATAGGTAAACTTTGTGCACTTTCTCCAAAAAAATAGTATGTACAATTATATGTTGCAACCTAGATCTAAATCTACTGCAGATTATTAGAAATAACAACCTTCATTTTCCATTTGAATTAAAAAAAATCAGACTGAACTGCACTCCCCTCACAGTTTTTCATCTGGTTCCTCTCACATTCCCTGTTATCATTTAATAGCATCATTCACCTTATCACCAAAACTAGAAACTTGAGTGCAACAAGATATATTTTCTTATCCTCCAGCCTCCTCATTCCTTCAAAACCCCTTATAATGAATCTTCAGACTGTTCATCTTGTTTTTGTGTGTGTGTTAAATGGAGAAGGTGTGTGTTAAAGCACTTCAGTTGTGTCCAACTCTTTGCGACTCTATGGGCTGTAGCCTGCCAGGCTCCTCTGTCCATGGGATTCTCCAGGAAAGAAGACTGGAGTGGGTAGCCTTTCCTTTCTTAAGGGAGTCTTCCCAACTCAGAGATCAAACCCGTGTCTCTTATATCTCCTGCACTGGCAGGTGGGTTCTTTACCACTAGCACTTGTTTCAATTAGGGAGCTGTCATGATAGCTTTGAATGAGTTGCTAAATAAAAAGGGTGTAGGCTTCAATCTGTTCACTTCTTAGGCCACATTTCTACCTTTTTCTTGCAATATTTGAATTCTGCTTGTCAAAATAATATGAGCAGTAGGATGACCTTTGTCAAGTTAAAAGCTTAACCCCAGATATTTTCTGAGCTATGTTTCCTTTAATCAGCTTTTAAAGTTGTATAACTTGAAATGTAAAATATGTAACTATATTTCTTTGATTTTGTAGTGACATGGAAGATAAGATACACTATATGTTCATACATACAAATATATGTAGGTGTATGTGTACAAATCTTATGACCTGATTTTGAAGATGTCAAAATAAGAAAAAAGATTAGTCTTAGAAGCAGAGAAATGTGTTGGTATAATAAACTGAATTATTTGCTTCATCACTAGATCCATGGAAAAGAAATTCCATGGAAAGCAGTACCACTCTGAGCTCCTACACTTTTATTATGTCTAAGGCTGTGTGTAGGAGGGTTCTGAGTGAAGGTTTTCATCTGATTCTCATTCTCATGCATATACTTGTCTGTCTGATATTCCTACTTGGTCTTTAAGCAAAATGCATATAAGCTGAACAAGCCTAGCATCAATTTAATATTCTCCTTAATTCATCAACCCAGTTCCATGCCAAGGAGACTATTAGGCAAATCAGTATTCTTACATTCCCTTCACCCATATTGCAGGGATTATATTCTCTTCTACTCTCATGGTCAATGTCAAGTTGTTCTTGGAAACACAATTATTTTGTGTATGTGCTGCCCTCACCAAATTATATGTTTTTGAGAACCTGGTAAGGCTGACACCAATGCATATGAGGGCATTTTACATTATTGAAGTATTGATAGACTAAGTAAAGTTATAATGTATAAAATGGAATTATCAGACAATAATTACAATAACCTGTGGAAAATTCTTAAAGAGATGGGAATACCAGACCATCTGACCTGCCTCTTGAGAAACCTGTATGCAGGTCAGGAAGCAACAATTAGAATTGGACATTGAACAACAGACTGGTTCCAAATAGGAAAAGGAGTACGTCAAGGCTGTATATTGTCACCCTGCTTATTTAACTTATATGCATAGTACATCATAGGAAATGCTGGACTGGAAGAAGCACAAGCTGGTATCAAGATTGCTGGGAGAAATATCAATAACTTCAGACATGCAAATGACACCACTCTTATGGCAGAAAGTGAAGAGGAACTAAAAAGCCTCTTGATGAAAATGAAGTAGGAGAGTGAAAAAGTTGGTTTAAAGCTTAACATTCAGAAAACTAAGGTCATGGCATCTGGTCCCATCACTTCATGGCAAATAGATGGGGAGACAGTGGAAACAGTGTCAGACTTCATTTTATGGGGCTCCAAAATCACTGCAGATGGTCATTGCAGCCATGAAATGAAAAGACACTTGCTCCTTGGAAGGAAAGCTATGTCCAACCTGGATAGCATATTTAAAAGCAGAGACATTACTTTGCCAACAAAGGTCCGTCTAGTCAAGGCTATGGTTTTTCCAGGGGTCATGTATGGATGTGAGAGTTGGACTGTGAAGAAAGCTGAGCACTGAAAAATTGATGCCTTTGAACTATGGTGTTGGAGAAGACTCTTGAGAGTCCCTTGGACTGCAAAGAGATCCAACCAGTCCATTCTAAAGGAGATCAGTCCTGGGTGTTCATTGGAAGGACTGATGCTGAAGTTGAAACTCCAATACTTTGGCCAGCTCATGCGAAGAGTTGACTCCTTGGAAAAGACCCTGATGCTGGGAGGGATTGGGGGCAGGAGGAAAAGGGGACGACAGAGGATGTCCATCACCGACTCGACGGACATGGGTTTGGGTAAACTCTGGGAGTTGGTGATGGACAGGGAGGCCTGGCATGCTGCGATTCGTGGGGTCACAAAGAGTTGGACACAACTGAGTGACTGAACTGAACTGAATTGATGTTATAATATATAAAATGGAATTATCAGACAATAAATGAAAATGGCCAAATTTTGTACCATAAAACTTCCTTGCACTCCTGTTACTTTCAAATCTGCTACTAAATCGTGAGAGAGGAGAGAATTCCTTCCTTGTACTGGTCTCATTATTTTAGAATGAGCATTCAGTGTCTAGATGCTACGTATGTAGATATTCAATATTGAGGTCAAAACTTTCTCTCTCTTTCTGTCTCTTTCCTCCCACCCCATTTGACACAAGGGCACAGAAACAACACGCGTGAACATACATGTATACATAAAGAGAGAAAGAATCACAGGAGATTTTAATGAAGCAAATCTAGTATTACAGTGAACACTATAGAAAAAAAGGAAATGATATAAAACAATAAAGTGGGTTAAGGGAAAGATAGACATGGAAGAAAGTAAAACACTCATTTACCTCTCTCTTCTGATCTTTTTTTTTCTCTCAATTACAATATACATGTAAATATCCACTATACCAATATATTAGATTTAATGAGTTAGATAACTTTTTAATTTTAGAGAAATATTATGACATAAATACTTGCTTTGAATAGCCACATTTCAAGTTCACGAATACAAAATTAATTCTTTTCATTGATATTAACACTGAAGACATTTAGTGTACAAATAGCAACTACATTTTAAAAAGTATTATCTTTGTATTTGTTAGACTAATATGTTTCCTTATATAACCATTAATTCTGGAGTTTCTGAAAGAAGTTGTGTTTAAAAAAGTTGTGTGCAACAAATCCTAAAAGAAACTCTCTCTTTCCTTCCCTCTCTTTCTCTTTAAACTCCAACTAATAAAAATAAATGAAAAAAAAAAAAACTTTGTTGATTAAAACATACTTGCTTTCCTGACTTTGATTGACAATGTATCAGAGTTTTGATGAACCATTTTACATTTTAGATATTGTTGCAATGTAGGTAGGAGGAAACATAGAAACACTTAGGAAAAATGAATGTCTTCCTGAATACAAAGAAGTAATGCTTCATCCATGTCACCAAAAGGATATAGAAAGAAAATATATGAAATTTTTGACTCTAATAGTGGAAACTACTAAAGAATGGTATTTTATATGCAATAAACAATCTTCCAGATCATGTGTGTAGTCAGCAAAAAACTGCTAAAACCGTTCACAGATTGAAATACAGCTTACACTGGAGTAGAATTTATACAGGATTTGATGCTAGTAAATTTATTTAGCTTTGGAAATTACTGTAGCAGTTTAATTGCTATGAAGTTACTACTGCTATGAGTCCTGGGGCAATGGATGGTACTTCCATGTACATCCTTCATTTTAGTAAAAAAACTAAAATAATTTATTGCATTAAAATTGAGTCACTTAAAGTTTCCAGTCAATTTCCTCCACAAAATTTAAATGAAGCAATCCACTAAGAAATGCTTTGTAAATGTCAAGGTATAATGTTAACATTTGATTTAAGTTATTATAATTATTTTTCAAACCCCAGAAAATGAAAGGTTTCTATTGAGAGTAAAAATTATTATCACAGTATGCAAATATCAGAATATCAAATAATTACATTATTATTTATGAGCCTGATACACTTTATTCCTTTGGCTGGCAAGAAAGATTACTTCACTTTTTCCTGATTAAGCATGCATGTATTCCATGCATATGTGTTAGAAGCCTTATGTGGAAAATTGCACACCAGTAACAAGTATTTGTGCTTGCTAAGTAGCTTCAGTCATGTCTGACTCTTTGCGACCCTATGGACTGTAGCCCTCCAGGCTCTTCTGTCCATGGGGTTCTCCAGGCAGAAATACTGGAGTAGGTTGCCATGCTCTCCTCCAGGGGATCTTCCTGACCCAGGGATAGAACCTGTGTCTCCTGTGGTTCCTGCATGGCAGGAAGATTCTTCACTGCTGAGCCATTCAGTTCAGTTCGGTCGCTCATTTGTGTCTGATTCTTTGTGACCCCATGAATTGCAGCACGCCAGGCTTCCCTGTCCATCACCAACTCAGACTCATGTCCATCAAGTCGGTGATGCTATCCAGCCATCTCATCCTCTGTCGTCCCCTTCTCCTCCTGCCCCCAATCCCTCCCAGCATCAGGGTCTTTTCCAATGAGTCAACTCTTTGCATGAGGTGGCCAAAATATTGGAGTTTCAGCTTCAGCATCAGTCCTTCCAATGAACACCCAGGACTGATCTCCTTTAGGATGGACTGGTTGGATCTCCTTGCAGTCCAAGGGACTCTCAAGAGTCTTCTCCAACATCACAGTTCAAAAGCATCAATTTTTTGGCACTCAGCTTTCTTTACCATCCAACTCTCACATCCATACATGACCCCTGGAAAAACCATAGCCTTGACTAGACGGACCTTTGTTGGCAAAGTAATGTCTCTGCTTTTAAATATGCTATCCAGGTTGGTCATAACTTCCAAGGAGCAAGTGTCTTTTCATTTCATGGCTGCAATGACCATCTGCAGTGATTTTGGAGCCCCATAAAATGAAGTCAGCCACTGTTTCTACAGTTTCCCCATCTATTTGCCATGAAGTGATGGGACCAGATGCCATGACCTTAATTTTCTTAATGTTAAGCTTTAAACCAACTTTTTCACTCTCATCCTTCACTTTCATCAAGAGGCTTTTTAGTTCCTGTTCACTTTCTGCCATAAGGGTTGTGTCATCTGCATATCTGAGGTTATTGATATTTCTCCCAGCAATCTTGATTCCAGCTTGTGCTTCTTCCAGCCCAGTGTTTCTCATGATGTACTCTGCATATAAGTTAAATAAGCAGGGTGACAATATACAGCCTTGACATACTCCTTTTCCTATTTGGAACCAGTCTGTTTTTTCATGTCCTGTTCTAGCTGTTGCTTTCTGACCTGCCTATAGGTTTCTCAAGAGGCAGGTCTGGTGGTCTGGTACTCCCATCTCTTTCAGAATTTTCCACAGTTTACTGTGATCCACAGAGTTGAAGTCTTTGGCACAGTCAATAAAGCAGAAATAGATGTTTTTCTGGAACTCTCTTGCTTTTTCAATGATCCAGCAGATGTTGGCAATTTGATCTCTGGTTTCTCTGCCTTTTCTAAAACCAGCTTGAACATCTGGAAGTTCACGGTTCACGTATTGCTCTAGCCTGGTTTGGAGACCAAGGGGAGCCCATTAAAAAAGTATATGTAAGACAATATATTAAGTACACTGAGATTTTCGCTAAGATTCATCCACAGGGGAAGCATTTCATCTGAGATTGTTTGAAAGAGAAGTGAAAGTGAAAGTTGCTCAGTCATGTCTGACTCTTTGCGACCCCATGAACTGTAGTCTGCCAGGCTCCTCTGTCCATGGAATTCTCCAGGCCAGAATACTGGAATGGGTAGCCATTCCCGTCTTCAGGGTATCTTCCCAACCCAGGCTTCCTGCATTGCTGGAGGATTCTTTACCATCTAAGCCAACAGGGAAGCCCAAGAATACTGGAGTGGGTAGCCTATCTCTTCTCCAGTGGATCTTCCCAACCAGGAATCAAACCAGTGTCTCCTGCATTGCAGGTGGATTCTTTACCAGCTGAGCTACCAGGGAAGCCCAAAGAGTTTGTTTGGATCCTCTTTAGTTTAAGGAAATCATAATAGTATTCAGGTTACCTATTTTTCCATAATTATTAGGACTATTTATGCATATTTCCTTGAAATATTAATCAAAGTTCCTCCTTAAAAAAAAAATCAAGAAACTTTGCCTCATTCAGGCAGTTGGGTTTTCTACCTTCACCTTGGAAACTTGAGGGCTTCCCAGGTGGCTTAGTGGCGAAGAATCCACCTGGCAATGCAGGAGACACAAGAGACATGGGTTCAATCCCAGGGTCTGGAAGATCCCCTGGAGAAGGAAATGGCAACTCACTCCAGTATTCTTATTTGGGTAATTCCACGGGCAGAGGAGCGTGGTGGGCTATAGCCCACGGGGTTTCAAAGAATTGTGCACCTGTGCAACTGAGCATGCATTCACTGCATGGGAACTCAAAATAAAAATAAGCTTCAGACATTGGAAACAATACTTAACAGTGTTACTTGAATTTTGATCTTTCCACAACCAACACTATTCCCATCAAAGTAAAATTCAGCACCAGTTCCACTTATATGATGTGGTACATGTCTAGGAAGTCTTGAAACTCATGACCAACTAATATTCTGATCACTTTAAATTTGATTTTACTTGGTTTGATGATTGTATATTTTGGGTCCCCTAATAATTATTTGTTGGGTAAAAATATAAAGCCAAATCATTTAAACTATTCAGGGACTGAACTAGCTAATCATTTTGTTTGACTTCAATGAATATTTTAAAATGTAATCTATTACCTTCTTCATCTTAAAACAAATCCATCAGTCTTTACAAAAAACATTTTATAAATTATGACATTAAAAAAGACAGATTTTCATGCCTCCTTACTTAAAATTGTTTCATCCATGTTTGTTTCCAGAAGTGTTTGTTAGTTGTTCAGTCTTCTCCAGGGGGAAGTAAGGAAATGAATTTTAATTAGACACTTCATCTAAGTGGATTTTGCTTATAATTAAGTAGTGATTCTTTTGTCTAATATATCAAACTCAGGCTAGCAGATTTCCTGTGTGCCTCCTTTCTACTGAGTCCATCATATCCTCACTCTTTGCTCTATCTACCATCTTCACAGATAACTCAACAGCATCTTGTCTCACCTATACCACTTGTCAAAGTCTCCCTGTTCCTGACTTTCTCTAATGGGTCCTGGGCTCTCTAGGATCCAGCCAGCCAGTGACCCAGGCAGGTATCTTGAGCTGTTCATGAGCCCATGGGCCAGCTCTTGACCATCACTAAACTTTAGTGGGTACAGTAAACTTTAGTTCAGTCACTTAGTCTTGTCTGACTCTTTGCGACCCCATGGACTGCAGCACACCAGGCCTCCCTGTACATCACCAACTCCCAGAGTTTATTCAAACTCAAGTCCATTGAGTCGGTGATGCAATCCAACCATGTCATCCTCTGTCATCCCTTTCTCCTCTAGCCATCAATCAGTCCCAGCATCAGAGTCTGTTCCAATGAGTCAGTTCTCCACATCAGGTTGCCAAAGTATTGGAGTTTCAGCTTTAGCATCAGTCTTTCCAATGAATATTCAGGACTGATTTCCTTTAGGATGGACTGGTTGGGTCTCCTTGCTGTGCAAGGAACTCTCAAGAATCTTCTCCAACACCGCAGTTCAAAGCATTAATTCTTTGGTGGTCAGCTTTCTTTCTGGTCCAACTCTCACATCCATACATGACTACTGGAAAAAACATAGCTTTGACTAGACGGGAGAAATATCATTAACCTCAGATATGCAGATGACACAACCCTTATGGCAGAAAGTGAAGAACTAAAGAGCCTCTTGATGAAAGTGAAACAGGAGAGTGAAAGAGTTGGCTTAAAGCTCAACAATCAAAAAACTAAGATCACGTCATCTGGTCCCATCACTTCATGGCAAATAGATGGAGAAACAGTGAAAACAGTGGCTGACTTTATTTTTGGGGGTTCCAAAATCACTGCAGATGGTGATTGCAGCCCTGAAATTAAAAGACGCTTGTTCCTTGGAAGGAAAGTTATGACAAACCTAGACAGCATATTAAAAAGCAGAGACATTGCCAACAAAGACCCATCTAGTCAAGGCTATGGTTTTTCCAGTGGCCATGTATGGATGTGAGAGCTAGACTATAAAGAAAGCTGAGTACCAAAGAATTGAGGCTTTTGAAATGTGGTGTTGGAGAGGACTCTTGAGAGTCCCTTGGACTGCAAGGAGATCCAACCAGTCCATCCTAAAGGAGATCAGTCCTGGGTGTTCATTGGAAGGACTGATGTTGATGCTGAAACTCCAATACTTTGGCCACCTCATGTGGAGAGCTGACTCATTTGAAAAGACCTTGATGCTGGGAGGGATTGAGGGCAGGAGGAGAAGGGGACGACAGAGGATGAGATGGTTGGATCGCATCACTGACACAGTGGACATGGGTTTGGGTGGACTCTGGGTGTTGTTGATGGACAGGGAGGCCTGGCGTGCTGCCGTTCACGGGGTTGCAAAGAGTCGGATATGACTGAGCGACTGAACTGAACTGAACTTGACTAGACAGACCTTGGTCAGCAAATAAATGTCTCTGCTCTTTAATATGCTGTCTAGGTTGGTCATAACTTCTCTTCCAAGGAGCAAGTGGCTTTTAATTTCACGGTTGCAGTCACTATCTGCAGTGATTTTGGAGCTCTCCCCCCGGCCCAATAAAGTCTGTCACTGTTTCCACTTTTCCCCCATCTATTTGCCATGAAGTGATGGGACCAGTTGCCATGATCTTAGTTTTCTGAATGTTGAGTTTTAAGCCAACTTTTTCACTGTAGTGGATGCTGGAGGATAAATACTCACCTTTCAGTCTCATCATTTGTGAATTCTCTGGTGCATTCTAATGAGTTCTTGTAACATGTGCTCCAGGAGAATCAAGACCAAGTTGCTCCTAGTAGTGATTGACTTAAAAGACAAACCATTAAATTGGTTTTTCCATTTTCCATGTCTTAGTTGTCCCAGTTTTCTACCGCATCAATTTCCTAAATAAATTATTCATGTACACATCCAAGCTCTTCTTTCTGGGGGGATAACTAGTGTCAGGACCTCATTATCTGTGTTTCTTCCCCCTATTGCTCCCTTTTGTATCTTACTAATTCTTCATGTTTTCTTATCTTTTTAAATTTTATTAAAATATTTTCCTTCATTTTTCCTGACATCCTGTCTTTGGGGAGATAAAAAATGATTTACACTTATAAAGGAGCAACATGAAAGATCCTTAGGATGGTGGGAGTATTCTGTATCTTGATTGTGGTGGTGGAAATCCAAACCTACAGATTATAAACTTGAAGAGAACTAGATATATACACAAATACAAGCAAAATCTGAATCAGATGTGGATTGCATCAATGTTAATATAGTGGTTATAATTTTACATTATAGTTCTGCAAGATGTTACCACCAGAGGAAACCAGGAAAAGACATTTGCGGCTGTCTTGTTGCTCAGTCACGTCCAGCCCTTTTGTGACCTCATGGATTGTATCGCATCAAGTCCTCTGTCCATGGGGTTTCCAAGGCAAGCATATTGGAATTGGTTGCTAATTTCTTCTCCAGAGGGTCTTCACCATCTAGGGATCAAACCCTCTTCTCTTGTGTCTCCTGTGTTGGCAGGCATACTCTTTACCACTGAGCCACCTGGGGAGCCCAAGAGACACGTGAGATCACTGCATATTGTTACTTACAACTTCTTGTGAATCTACAATTATCTCAATAAACATTTAATTAAAGAAAAAGCAATTTTGCTTTTCTCCAACTATAGCCCCTCAATTTACATACACATAGGAAATACATTCTTTTAGCAAGCTAATAACCAGGTTAAGTACTTATATACACATTTGTAAGAGCATCTAACTTAGATTATGAACTCATAAAAGCCTATTTGACTTTTAATTAAAAGTCATCAGTTAGCTTTTGTACTTCAAGCATCCTGGAATCTAGTAAGATAGTTACATATTATATACAGGATTAAATTAATTTGAAAGAGCATTCTCATTTAGCACTTTTAATATTAATTAATAAGCAAAACACTGCAAAGGTATTTGATCTGGGCTAACAGAATATACCTTCTATAAAGGAAGTTGTAGTCTATAGCTTTTAATTTCTTTTATTTCTTTCTATTTTTCTAAAGGATGTCTCTGCTTCCTTAAACCCATTGGAATGGATGTCAAGTAAAAAATATTGACCACTCACATTTGGGAAAAGAAAAAGTGATATCATTTGTCTGGATCAGTTATCTACCTGACTCCTAAGATTCCAGTTTAGATACTGAATTTGTATTTTTTAAAAAGGATATTCCCTCCACCCTCAAAGACAGATTAAGCATAGAAATAAAACATTATTAGGGTTAAGGTTAGGGTTATTATTTGCAATAATACATGTAATGTATTATAATTTTAAGGACTTTCTCTCTTAAGAATTGTTTGTATCAACTCAGGACAACTTTAGAAGTGGAAGGAAAAAAAAAGGGTCCGATGTTTTCCCTGTGTTATGAGTATAAAATCAGTCCTGCTACATCTTTCTGTAAGTGCTTTCAATGACTCCCCTCTCCAACACGTGTCTAAATCTTAAAGTTTGCCTCGGTCATCTTTCTCAAATGCTTTGGTTCTCTGTTTTAGTTACCCTTGGTCTAAACCTTGACCTTCTGCTGCCTGTCTTAATAAATTCAGAACATAAGCGTTTACCTGCAGCAAGTGTGAATGGTTCCCCCAGAAATAATAGCATCCAATAAAAACCAAAGCCAAAGAAAGAGAAAGGTGAGGTCGGGTATAATTTTCTCATCACAGCTTCCTTCGCTTTTTCTTTTTGGCCTTAGACACTCTGTTGACCTCTGTCTATATTTATGGCGAGATTAATTCTTCTATTTCAATGATTCTGAATCTTTCAGAATCATATAGTGGGGTTGACCTTAAAAAGTGCTAATCTTAAAAAAGAAGATGTGAAAAAAATGACAGAAAAATTAAAAAAAAAAATCTTGCAGACCAAGGAAATAGAGATGATTTTACTCAACTTTCTAAGTTTATAAAGAGGGAGGTGGGGAAAGGACAATCGAGCGACACAGTATTAGGCTTGTATCCCTCCAATATTGGCTGTCAAATCCTCTAAGCCTTGTTTCAGCAGAAATGCAGACCCTAGGCCAATTATATTCCAAGTCAATGGAAGTATTAGAGATCCTAGACTGAGTGCAGAATAATTCAGATTAAAATTAGAATTTCTAATATTGAAACTTTGAATATCTATCCACTAGCAGCTGAGTGTTGGGATTTTACTCTGTTGCCAAGTCCCTGTGTTGTGCATTTCCATAGTCAGTGACTGGGTGACTTTACGCCCAGTTACCTAAATCATTCCCTTCTTTCCCTGTTTAAGGTCTTGTGGACTTTGGTCCTGTCTTTCTCACATTTGGCCCTTCTTTTCTCACAAACTCCCGATGGTCTGTGCAAGGACCCATAATTCTCATCCCCAAGGATGAAACATATCACTTATCCCCATGCTCCTAGGTGTTCACAACCTAAATTCTTTGAGATCTTTTTCTGAGAAGGTCCTTCCACCTCTGTGGGCCAGTATTAGGCCAGGACTAACTTTCTGGATGTAAATGTGGTTTTCCACAACCAGCCAAAGGGATTCCACAAATATCTTACCATCTAGGGACACTTATCTTTGAGAAATTTATCTTCAGTCTTAAATATCTGTCTGAAAGATGTTTTTCTATAGTTGTCTAACTTAATAGGTCTCCTTCTGCCCATATTATGGTTAAATTCAGCCTCAAAGTTCTATTTTGGGTGTTATGAGGGAGGAGTCAGGCATGAGAAAAGCCAGTGCTTGAAAGTGATATATTCAAAATGGAGAAAGAGAATTAAGTGAAGTGTGAGGTAAAAGTCGCTCAGTCATATCTGACTCTTTGCAACCCCTTGGACTATACAGTCCATGGAATTCTCTAGACCAGAACACTGGAGTGGGTAACCATTCCCTTCTCCAGGAGATCTTCCCAACCCAGGGATCAAACCCAGGTCTCCAGCATTGCAGGAGGATTCTTTACCAGCTGAGCCACCAGGGTAACCCAACTATTGTTTTTTTTTAAAGAAGTATTGTATTCTCCTGATTTGATTAACTCTCTCTCTTTATTCCTTTACTTCCAAGGGTGCCTTAGCCATATTCAGCCCTGAAAACTATTTTCCTTATGCACTACAACTGTGATAGAAAGTATTATTTTGTGATTGCTGATGTTTGCTTTTTTAAAAATATGACACCATAGTTAGTGTTGCACAAGACACATAAGAGGTGATTAAAAAGTAACGGCTTTTACTAGTTGAGTTCTACAGAATATAGATGGAAAAAATATAGCAAATGTTTCATGATCTCTCAAGTATCATGCAAATGTTAAATATAAAACCTTTTATAATAATGCACCCAGATATAATGCAAACCAAGGAATGTTTCAAATTTGAAATGTAATTGTTTTAGATATTTACAGAGGATGGTAAACCAATAATTTCTGATTTTTCCTTCATGCTTCATTTTTCTATATAGTTCTCACTAGCTAATCAAAAGTCAAAGGGAAAACATTTTAGGCAAACAATGGTATACAGTAAAAAATGCAATAAATTTCTATTTGCCAATTGGCAGGTACATTTACATTGGTACAGGACATACTCTTATAGAACAAAATATATTTATTATATATATATGTGTGTATATGAACTGATTTTCAACTCTTACAAGCCCTGCATAATTAAAACCCTCAATTAGAACTACACCCTAAGACAAGTATTGTCAACATTGAGCAAAAGAAACTAAATACAAAAGTGAACATACAATACTAGTCCATTAACCAGAAGGTGAACCACACACAAAACTTACCAAGGTCTTAGAGGTTAGGGTAGTGGATTGCCTATGGGTGAAAGTAGAACCTGGAAGGGGAGGTGTGTGTCTGGAATCGCAATAATCTTCTGTTTCTTGATCAAGGCGCTGTCTTCCTGAGTGTGTTTGTTTTATGAAAATTTATTAAGCTAACCCTATATAGCATATACACAGATGTCCTACTAGTTGTCTGACTAGTTATGCTTATAGTTTCCAAGTGGAATCCTGATTAATGGGAAGTGTGTATTTGGTAAGGGGTACATCAAATATTTTGGTTATATGTGAGTTACTGTTTTAAGGTCTATTATAACTAAAACAGATAGATTTTGTACTTTACTCATTGGAGGCAAGCAGATGATGTGAATTCATGAATCATTGTCTAAACTGAGTAAATTGTCTTAAGTGAATATTTACAACCTTGTGATAATCATTAATGTTTTCATGCTGTGAGTGGGATGCTATGAGTTGGAATGGTGTTGCAAGTGGTCAGTTCTAGAGGTTAACAGCACATTTTGTGCTTCTCAAATACTACTAAACTTGCTGTGTCATTTTTTTTTTGCATAACTTAATTGAAAGATAATAGCCATAATGTTATAATTAAAGGCCATAAATACAATAGCTGTTTTGTGTAAAAAACCTGACACTTAATTACCTACCTAGGGCTGTAATTTCATTAGACTCATGGCACAAATACTGTTTACAAAATGCCTCATGAATCTCTTTGGGTTACGGGGAACAAAAAATCAATTTTTTCTCTTTACATTTTTTCTCACTACCTGTCAAAAGAGATAACAGTAACAACAGAAAAAGGGAAAAGGGGAAAGACAAAAAGAAAATAACATTTTAAAAACTTTTATGATTTTATAGAGAAACAAAATCAGTCAGAATAGCACCCAACAGCATTTTCATTCTTAAATGCGTTTCAGTCTTATAAAATATGGCTTAGCTCATGAAAATGAAAGATTCAAAGCAATGACTAATATAAAATTTTTCCCAAGCAGTTACTCTGTTATCATAGCAAAATACTGCCTAGTGATTGAAAGCATATATATTGCAACTTTATAGTAAACCATTGTAAACTTTATATCTTTAAATGGACCATAATCTCAACCTCCAGGCCTAAGAGAAGTAGTTGGCTATAAGTAAGTTTTCAGAGTACTGACAGAAAATGTAATACTGAGGTTACCTTCAGTGACTGCTTTTGTCTAAAAGTTGAAATAAAAATAGATTTCATAGACTTTTCTTAATCAAAAATTTTATTATTTAGATTTATATTGGCCAATTGCCTACCATGTTAATTTAATGATTTAGGTATTTAAAGAAGAATGAAAGTTCAGCAAAAGTTAATTTTATTAGTGAAAAATGAGAGTAATAAAAGTAATAAAAATGAGAGAAACTATAAGGCAGTGGTAAAAATGGGTATATGTAGCAAGGAGAATTTCTTAATTTTAACCTAAGTGGATAGAATAAATTCCTCATGCAATATCATTTATATTCTCTATTGAAGGAAGGCAATTGATAATAGAATTTGATTAAAAAATAAATTATACCTAAAAAGCTACTCAAAGAGTAATTCAAATAGTGTGATCTCTTTGTGAATTTTGAAATGGCTGATTGGAATGCCAATCCCAACTTTTAAAGCTCAGGCCATTTTCTGAGGCGTCTTCACACTGTTCTCCATAGCGGCTATACTAGTTTGCTGTCCCACCAATAGCGTAAGAGGTTCCCTTTTCTCCACACACTCTCCCACATTTGACAGAATGGCATTGAAACATGTATATTACCAAGTGTGAAATAGATGACCAGTCGAAGTTTGACGCATGAAACAGGGCACTCAAAGCAGGTGCTCTGGGACCAACCCAGAGGGATGGGGTGGGGAGGGAGGTGGGAGGGGTTTGGGATGGGGGACACATGTACACCCGTGTCTGATTCATGTCAGTGTATGGCAAAAACCACCACAATATTGTCAAGTAATTAACCTTCAATTAAAATTAATAAATAAATTAAAAAACAAAACAAAAATGCCCAGGCCATTTTCTGGATCTCAGATAGTTCATCTGTGTGGAGTGTGGACCAAACTGTAGAGTTTGCTCCAGTTTCAAAAGTTTAACTGCAATTTTATTATTTTCTTATTGATTAAAATTTTAGCATAATTGATCACATGGATGGCTTACAGCATATTCTTTGGTAGCAGAGAAAAATATTGAAGGCTCTCTATGTTCATGTGATGTTTCAAAGGAGAGACTGGATAGAAGAGTATGGCAGAAAGCAGCACAGAATGAAACCAATCCAGCTGATGGCTGTTTGTAATAAATTTATCTCCTGCTCTGCTCTTGCCATCTGATTATCTCTCCATTGTCTTACAGCAAAAGCTACCATCTACGGATGAATGCACATATTCAGTCAGTTCAGTTCAGTTCAGTTGCTCAGTCATGTCCGACTCTTTGCAACCCCATGAACCGCAGCACACCAGGCCTCCCTGTCCATCACCAACTCCCGGAGTCCACCCAAACCCATGTCCATTGAGTCGGTGATGCGATCCAACCATCTCATCCCCTGTCATCCCCTTCTCCTCCTGCCCTCAATCTTTCCCAGCATCAGGGTCTTTTCAAATGAGTCAGCTCTTCTCATGAGGTGGCCAAAGTATTGGAGTTTCAGCTTTAGGATCGGTCCTTCCAATGAATATTCAGGACTGATTTCTTTTAGGATGGACTGATTGGATCTCCTTTCAGTCCAAGGGACTCTCAAGAGTCTTCTCCAACACCACAGCTCAAAAGCATCAATTCTTCTGCGCTCAGCTTTCTTTATAGTCCAACTCTCACATCCATACATGACCACTGGAAAAACCATAGCCTTGACTAGACAGACCTCTGTTGACAAAGTAATGTCTCCGCTTTTCAATATGCTGTCTAGGTTGGTTATAACTTTCCTTCCAAGGAGTAAGCGTCTTTTAATTTCATGGCTGCAATCCCCATCTTCAGTGATTTTGGAGCCCCCAAAATAAAGTCAGCCACTGTTTCCACTGTTTTCCTCATCTATTTGCCATGAAGTGATGGGACCAGATGCCATGATCTTAGTTTTTTGATTGTTGAGCTTTAAGCCAACTCTTTCACTCTCCTCTTTCACTTTCATCAAGAGGCTCTTTAGTTCTTTTTCACTTTCTGTCATATATCACATATTCATATTTTATGCTTAAAATTATAATTTTTTAATATTTTCCTCTAATCAATTTGACCTTATTTTTAAACAGTTTTATTGAATCATAAACAGCATACAATAAACCATATACTATTTTAAATACTACAAGCAATTCAATAACTTTGGGGTATGTTAACTGTCTTGATTGTGGTGATGGTTTACAGGTGTAAATCTAGTTCAAAACTGGATTTCTTCTATTCTGATTTGATTCAAATATTCTTTGTCTTATAACAGTGTGCCTCTTTGCTTCACTCAGTGTACTTGCTCTTGTGCAGGATTTTAAGAAAAATATTTAACTTAACAAATCCACTTTGGAGATGCATATAATCAACACAGAAGCCCAAGTTATCCACATAAAGTTATTGTGCAATCATTTATTCATTATTATATTTAGTCAAGAAATATTTCTTTCATTATGAGCCAAGAACTCTACTAGGCATCAGAATATTTCTAAACTATTACTAAACTGGATGAGATGAAGAGGCTGTATTCTCTGTGTATAGTTTGATACACAGGAGATAATTGTTGAAAAGTGATGCAATAGGCTGGGGGATTGGATGTACGATGAACACATGGTGCTCTGGGGATAACATGAGAGTCCTTACCCAATCTTGTGGAAGACTTTCTAGATGAAATGATGTTTGAAAACAAATAGGATCTATCCACTGAAGGGAGAAGTATGTGAGAGTGTTCCAAGAAGAGGGGACTGAATTTGCAAGATCTCCAAGGGGAGACAGACAAGGGAATCTGGAAGTAACCCAGCACACCTGGACCAGTTGAGTTTATCACAATTTGGAACAGAGCAGGGCCTGGTGGATCACCTTAAAACCCCTAATCCCTGAGTCCAGAGATGATGAGATTAAAGAATTGATGGTAATAATAAAATTCCAGTGACAGTTTTGTCAAGAGTTGTAGCTTGAGTCTGTGTGTGATGTGTTACTTTAAATTAGATGAATAAAACTGTGAAGCGAACAAGTTCAAGAAGTATTTATGAGGACCACACAGTAGGTCTTAAAACAGAGAAAGCTAAAGGGAGAGGACTATGAGAAAAAGACAAAAAATCAAAGCTGCTGCCCAGGTTTCTAATTTGACTAAAGGAATACATTATGGTGTTGCTTATAGAATTAAAGCTTGAAGAGGGAGGTGAGGGTTTGGTTTGTTTTGATCCACTGTGTATTCAAATTGATAAATTTGGTGGATAATTACTTAGAAACTTCGGTTTAAGCCGCAGTGAACAATTTGGAGCTGAACCAATGATTTCAGTTTTTCTTCACCATTGTGAAAGTTTAAGGAGTACCATGTGTTGATTTGATACGGTTATATACTGTGATGTGATTACCACCACAGAGTTAGCTAACAGCTTTATCACATCACATAATTATCATTTTCTTTCTTTCTTTTTTTGGTAATAAGAACAATTGAGATCCAGTCTCTTATCAACTTTGAAGTTTATAAAACAGAATTGTTGCTTATAATTGCAATGCTGTGCAATAGATCTCCAGAACATATGCAACCTAGTTGAAAATTTGTGTCTTAAACAGCCTCTCCCCAGTTCCCCCACCTCCCAGGCTGTAGCCACCACCATTCTACTTTCAGTTTCCATAAATTTGGCTTTTTGAGATTCCATCTGTATGTGAGGTCATTCGGTCTTAAGCTATATGCTCTGTGATCCTGTACTTGGAGCTTTGAGAATACCTTAAATGCAGAGTAAAATTTTCTACAGTCATACACTATTTTGTTTCACACCTGGTTCTGAATTTTCCAAATTCCATATGCTACACATATGTTATCAAATATAAACATCAAGCTTGAAATCCTTATACCTTAAAGCTTTCCATCTTAAAACCTTTGTTAAAAGCCCTGAGTCTCTGTCTTTAGGAAAAGATACCTCATGATTCATTTTAAAAACAAAAAGAATCACATCATGAATTAATCAAATTAATGTTAAAGTCCTCACATAGTACCAGGAATATGTGATTTTTTTTTTTTAAGTCTGTACGATAAAAAGGATGATCCAAAATAAAACTATGTTTTTTGTTACATGTATGGTGACCTTTGGGTTGCCCCAGTGTCCCAGTGGTAAAGAATCTGCCTGCAATGCAGAAACCACAGAAAGTATGGATCCCTGGGTTGGAAAGATCCCCTGGAGGAGGGCATGGCAGCCCATTCCAGTATTCTTGCCTGAAGAATCCCATGGACAGAGGACCTGAGTGAGTTACAGTCCATAGGGTCACAAAGAGTCAGACACGACTGAAGCAACTTAGCACGCACACAGGCATGGTGACCTCTATGTATAAGATAAACAGATTCTTCCCCATGTTTATTTATAGACTGTAGTATTTGAATAGGAGGATTGTTCATCTTCAAATAGTTTAATACTACAGATAATGAAATAGCTTTATAAATCATGGATATTGACCTCAATAAGTCACTCATCCAAGAGATTAAAAAGAAAAAATTGAATGCATCAGTAGCACAAAAACAATGTTTCAGATTTTCACTTTTAGTGATAGAAACGCCAGACACTCAAATGAGGAGATATATTTTCAATCACATTTGTGAGTCTAAATATAACTTTACAAGAAAATTGGATGCCAGATACCAATATAAAAAATAGATCCTGCTATGATGTTTATGTTCCTAAGAATAAAGTTCTTTTATCATGACGCTTAATTATTTTTATGTGAGTATAAGATCCTGAGGTAGTGATAACTGTTTTTTAAAAAATAATCTGACAAGAACTTCCCCATGAAAAAGAAGAATTATATGATTTTTAACCTAGTTTAGATCCTGGTTTTGACTGATTCTTGTATCTGTTATTCTATGTAAAGTATTTAAGCATTTATAATTTTGATTTTAGTTCATTTGTCTTGTCTTTATTCTAAAGTAGGAGGATCTTTTCCTTCTCCACTCAAAATTCTGTATTGTTTTATGTCAGTTACTACTGTTGAATAATAAATCACTCTCAAACTTAGTATCTTCAAACCATAGAAAGTTATTATTTCATGCATGTCTACATTAATTCGATGGTTTCACTAATGGCCTGGGCTTGTCATGCATCTGTGGTCAGATTTCTGGGAGCTGGCTGCTCTGAGAAGACCAGGCTGGATCTATGTGACTCTGCTCAGCGTTATATGGTCTTTTGTGGACTTCCCAGGTGGTGTTAGTGGTCAAGAACCCGCCGGTCAAGTTGAGGTAGACATGGGTTGAATCCCTGGGTCGGGAAGATCTCCTGGAGGAGGGCATGGCAACCCACTCCAGTATTCTTGCCTGGAGAATCCCATGGATCGAGAGCCTGGCAGGCTACAGTCTATGGGGCCGCCAAGAGTCAGACATGACTGAAGTGACTTAGCATGCATGAATGTGGTCAAGAGGGTTTGTCGTCTGGTTACTTATTGTGGGCAGGACCTCAAGAGAGACAGCAGAAGTAAGCATCTAAGAGCTAAAGCAAATTACAGAGTCAGTCCAGATTCAAAGGGAAAATTTGCCAAGTCATGTTGCAAAGGATGAGGGGATATAGGAAGGTTTGGAGAAATAAAGGCTATTTTGGGACATTAATCCTAACACATAGTATATGGTTTATTAATTTAGTTGCTTACAAATCATTCAGTAATTGAAAAGGGACTTTTTAAGAAGATAATTATCATAGGCATTAAAGAAGACAATAAACCATTATTTTTAACATTTTCTTTATTGTTAATTCTTATTGCTAGTTGCAAACTATGAAATGTTTTTTGTTTTATATTACTTTTAATTTTCATGTTGATATCTTATTTATTTTTGAGCACCTATCAAGTAACATATTTTACAGCACAAAGATGAAGCACCATCTGCTTCACATTCAGTGAATTCAGTTTATCAGGAAGACAGTAAAGATAAAAGAAAAAAATAATACATCATGGTTGTCTAAAAGCTGTGCAAGATTCACTATGGAAATCACGGTGAAGGAAGAACTATCCCTTTCTGTGGGGGTTAGGGGATGATTTCACTAGATGAAAAGACTTGATTACCAGCTAGAGATGAACAGGAGTTCATTAAACAGAGGGTGAAGGGGAGGATGTGTATGCTACATATGGGGACCAGTAAATAAATCAGCATATCCAGCAGTCAGGAGGAGAGGGCTGATGTTGAAGTCAGAAGTTTGACAGGTATTAGACGGTGAAAGTTCTTGTAGGCCATATCTTTTCCTATCCCACTGTGCCTCCACTATGAGTTGTTTATTTTTTTTTCCCCCAAGTATTTACTAATCTGACTTTGAGCTCTAAGAAAGTGATTGGGCAATATTTTCTGTTTTCTTTATTAATTTATGTGCCTCTTTCTTTTCATTCTTTTTTTTTTTTTTTTTTTGAGAAACAGTACAAGTTTTTGTAGATACCCATGACTTTTCTCTCCTGGGCTTCCCTCATAACTCAGTTGGTAAAGACTCCGCCTGTAATGCAGGAGACCCCAGTTCGATTCCTGGGTCAGGAAGATCTGCAGGAGCAGGGATAGGGTACCCACTCCAGTGTTCTTGGGCTCCCCTGGTGCCTCAGCTGGTAAAGAATCCCCAGCAATGTGGGGGACCTGGGTTCGATCCCTGATTGGGAAGATCCCTCGGAGAAGGGAAAGGCTACCCACTCCAGTATTCTGGCATGGAGAATTTCATGGACTAAATAGTCCATGGGGTCTCAAGTAATTGGACAGGACTGAGAGACTTTCACTTTCTCTCTCCACAACCACCAATCAGGCGGCAACATGGGTCAGTGAACCCACTTATGACCCTTAGCCTTCATTGCTTCAGTCTTCCATGTCATGCTGCTGACTGGAAAGCAGTAAGACCCAACTTCCATTTGGGTTTAAGATATTGAACAAAGGACATTTTAGGCCTATAAATGTATTCCACATTTCATAATTCAGCAATTGCCAAAGCCTAACATGGGAGTTGCAGGCATTAGTTCCATTAATAGAAAGTGTAAATTCACTTCCAGTTTGAAATTTCTTTAGTGCAAATAGATTTCAGAGTCTTACACCAGAAGAAAGCTGCACTAGGGCAAGTCTGGGCACCCCTGGTTCTTGGATATTATTTATAACACTGTCTCCTGTAATATCACCATTGCCCTGAACACACGAGTTAGAAGAATTTTAGAGCTAGAAGACAGAAAATTTCTAGATTTTCTCTCCTTGATATCAGTAAGGAGGTTTTTTTGTTTGTTTATCATTGCTGTTTTTGCTACTTTAGTTCTAGGTTTACAGCCCAGTCCATGATTAGTGCTCAAAAAATGACTGTCACATGAATCTAGTTTAATTGTCCTATCTTATCAAAAGAGAAATATTTCTTAAAGGTCGAGGTCACCATTTTATCATAATGTCATCTATGGAGGTTTAATTGCTGTAGTTTTTTCAATATGCCCCCCCCCTCAAGTTTATTTGTAACTTTATATGTCTTTCCTCTACCATAATGAATAGTCAGATGTTCTAATCCTGGTCAGTGATGGTATTTATGTCTCACTAGTTTCCAATGCTTTTTTGGTAATCCTTAAAAACTGAGGCAAGATAACAGTTCATCCATAGGTATTTTCAGAATTAGGCTGTTTACTCTGGAGATCACAATACTGTCCCTCATTAAGTAAAATAAATTTAACTCAATTGTTTGAAATTGATGGACCAATAATCTCTTTTCTATCCTTAATCTACATTGATAGTTTCAGTAGAGAAGTTAATAATTGCTTCCCTATTAAAGCTGTTAATTGTACTCTCTTTTCCAGTAATCTGTAGACAAATGAAGTTCCAACCATTCCTGCATGGTTTTATTTAGTTTTTTTGTTTTGTTTTGTTTTTTTTTTTGGTAACTTGTAACTCCTTTAGCACCATTAACAGAAGTGAACTTTTGACATAAGGTACCTAATCTATGCGCATATGTGCTCATTCCTGTTCAACTGTTTGTGACTCCATGGACTGTAGCCCACCAGGCCCCTCTGTCCATTGGGTTTTCCAGGTAAGAATATTGGAGTGGGATGCCATTTCCTTCTTCAGGGGATCTTCTTACTCAGGGCTTGGACCCAAGTCTTCTACTTGGCAGGTGGATTTTTTATCACTGCACCACCAGGGAAGCCCCCATCTAATTTATATACAATGCTAAGTCTGATTTTATAAGAATTGGAACCAAAAACCTTAGAGTCTAGGCCAATTAAATTAAGCCAGATGCTGAACTTGAGTTCAACCTTTTGGATGTAAAGCCACAGTGGACATTAGGACATATTAAAGTCTTTGAGGAACAGAAAAGTCATAACTCATTAGGAAATTTGTGTTTGTAGAAAGTTAGGTGACTTAGCAACCAAGCACAAACACATACACAGGCTAGTGCATTAGTTAATACAGTGAAAAGAAGAGATGGTTTTCATTTCTAATGTTCAAATTCCAGATCCATGTACCTTGGGTGTGCATATTTTCTATTTTCATAAATATTTACATCATCTATGTACTTTAACAAAAGAAATTCCTAAACCTACATTGGCATGAATGTCTTTCTCTTATTGCGATTAAACAACTAACACAGTATAGCTTTTGAAGTTTCTAAATCCACCATTAGAAATACCTTTTTTTGAAATCTTTGTAGCTGACATTAGCATTGCGAGAGTTGACTTTCTTCTAGACACTCAACTTTCCAGTTCTTAATATGACCTTTGGTTACAAAGGGCGGCTGCTCCATCAGGCTCTGAAATATTGATAAGGGGCACTGTTTAGCTCGTAAACCAAGCATCAGTAGCCGAGTATTTGAAAGCAGGCTTCCGGCTCAATTTTCCATTCTGCAAATGTGTGTTGGCTTTAAAGGTCAAGAATGGTACCACAGGGATGTTTTTATTGCATTAACCAGATTTCTCAGCTCTGAATCACCTTCTTTCCAAAGCTGTAGAAGCAGAGGCTCTAAAATAAATTTAGTCATTACGTTTTATGCTATTACGTCGCCTTCTTTGCCTGTCTGGAAAAATGCATAATAATGGCTGACAGTGGAAAAGAGCTTTCCAATTTTTCCTTGGAAGAAATGGAAGGAGAAAATCAAAGAGGAAACAAAATACAACGGGCTTTAGAATATTCCTTTCTACTTTCATTTGCCAGTGACTGATCTGGCTCATAGTTTTCTAGAACTATAAGCAAAGCTTCTTATAAAGGCCAAATCAGAGCTCCTACACAATTTAATCTGTTAATTAACCAACCCGTTTATTTTTTTATGAAGAGATATATGTAATATTAGAATATTTATTTCCTCAAGACAAATCATTTCTTTGTTTTTAAGAAGCTTATATTTTATTCTAGGAAATATACATACCTAACCTGAAAATACCAAACACATACCTGTATATAGGCCTGTGTATTAAATAAAACAGCTACTTAAACTATTGGTACTGTTTACTATGACTTTAAGGGAAAACACACAACCATGATGAAGATATAATTAATTTACACGTTTTTGATATACAAAAACATATTGGTTTCTTTGGCTTAATAAGCTCATCACAAGTTTAACATTTCACATAAAACGTGATCCCTTGATTGATTTCTTTTTTCTTTTTAACTAGACTATTCACATTATGTCCAGGGTTTTTTTTTTTTTTTTCATGTTTAAATATTAATCCTTAATATTCTGGGCTCTCTTCTTGTGTTGTTGTTTAGTCATTCAGTAATGTCCGATTTTTTGCAAACCCATGGACTGCAGTCTGCCAAGCTCCTCTGTCAGTGGGATTTCTCAGGCATGGGGTGGGGAGGGAGGCAGGAGGAGGGTTCAGGATGGGTGCACACGTGCAGCTCTTGCTGATTCATGTCTATGTATGGCAACAATCACCACAATATTATAAAGTAATTATCCTCCAATTAAAATAAATAAATTAATTATGAAAAAGAAACTGGAGTGGGTTTCCATTTCCTTATTCAAGGGATCTTTTTGACTTAGGGATTAAAACTGCATCTCCTGCTTGGCAGGTGAATTCTTTGCCACTGAGGCACTAGGGAAGCCCTCCCTTCTTGTGTAGTTTTCCCCCATGATTTCTTTCTAGGTATATTTTCTTACAAGTTTTATTATCCTTTTTCCCATTCCAGTAGCATCTTAGTTTCAGTGTGAGCCATGCTGGTCATGTCTCTTGTCTGGCTGCTAAGTCTTCCATTTGTCTTTTATGGCTTTATGGCCAGCGTGTTATAGAAACACCCTTTCCCCATTTCAAGTACTCCTGGTGGGAAAATCAACAAAGATGCCCACTCCCCTTGACTAAGGGATTGGCATCTAACCGAAGCCAGGCTAATGAGCTTATTATTTAGAGGTTCCTCTGTGGCATTTGGTTTCAAGGGAGCTATGACTTCACTAGTTGGGTCGGGACTGTAGTAGAGATAAGTGTGTGAATGTCTATCATCTCACACACATACTTTCCTCTTCCTGGATTTTTCCTAGGGTTGTACTTTAAAAAAAAAAAAAAGAAGGAGAAATGGAAAATAACGAGCCCTACTCAGGGAGTGAATGGAATTGTTCCTTCTTGTTTTTGTTCTAAATCACTGTTATCCTACATAAGAAATCTCAAGTCAGGGCTTTGAAATGAAAGAGAGCAAGTCTAACTTAGCACTCTATCTTGCTCCCCACCCATCCATGGAGGGGAATTGGAGAAAAAGGGAAGGGAGGCTGAACACATTACAAACTATGCATCTCAAAGGAGAAGTGTTAAAGTGCTAGCTCCTCAGTCACATCTGACTCTCTCCACCCCCCGGCCCACTCCCCAGGCTCCTCTGTCCATGGATTCTCCAGGCAAGAATACTGGAGTAGGGTGCCATTCTCCTCTCCAGGGGACCTTCCCGACCCAGGTCTCCTGCACTGCAGGCAGATTTTTTATCCTCTGAGCCAGCAACTCAAATGAGTGTGTCCCTATCTCCCTTCTGCCTTCAGAATGCTCTTGGTAAAAAAGTTAAGGAGCAGTGGCTGTGCTTTGCTGGAGCAGTCGTGAAGAGATACCCCACGTCCAAGGTAAGAGAAACCCAAGTAAGAAGGTAGGCACTAAGAAAGGGCATCAGAGGGCAGACAGACTGAAAGCACAAGTCACAGACAACTAGTCAATCTGATCACAGGACCACAGTCTTATCTAACTCAGGGAAACTAAGCCATGCTCTGTGGGGCCACCCAAGACGGATGAGTCATGGTGGACAGGTCTGATAGATTGTGGTCCACTGGAGAAGGGAATGGCAAACCACTTCAGTATTCTTGCCTTTAGAACCCCATGAACAGTATGAAAAGGCAAAAAGATAGGACATTGAAAGATGAACTCCCCAGGTCAGTAGGTGGCCAATATGCTACTAGTAATCAGTGGACAAGTGACTTCAGAAAGAATGAAGGGACGAAGTTAAAGCAAAAACAATACCCACTTGTGGATGGGACTGGTGATAGAAGCAAGGTCCAATGCTGTAAAGAGCAATATTGCGGAGGAACCTGGAATGTTAGGTCCCTGAATCAAGGCAAATTGGAAGTGGTCAAACAGGAGATGGCAAGAATTAACATTGGCATTCTAGGAATCAGTGAACTAAGATGAACTGGAATGGGTGAATTTAACTCAGATGACCATTATATCTACTGCTGTGGGCAAGAATCCCTTAGAAGAAATGGAGTAGCCATCATAGTCAACAAAGAGTCCAAAATGCAGTACTTGGATGCAGTCTCAAAAATAACAGAATGATCTCTGTTCATTTCCAATGCAAACCATTCAATATCATGGTAATCCAAGTCTATGCCCCAACCAGTAATGCTGAAGAAGCTGAAGTTGAACAGTTTTTTGAAGACCTATAAGATCTTTTAGAACTAACACCCAAAAAAGATATCCTTTTCATCATAGGGGACTGGAATGCAAAAGTAGGAAGTCCAGAAACACCTTTGGCCTTGGAGTACAGAATGAAGCAGGGCAAAGGCTGATAGAGTTTGCCAAGAGAATGCACTGGTCATAGCAAACACCCTCTCCCAACAACACAAGAGAAGACTCTACACATGGACATCACCAGATGGTCAACACCGAAATCAGATTGATTATATTCTTTGCAGCCAAAAATGAAAGTAAAATTTAGCAACTATTGATTGCATGAAAGCAAAAATGAAAATGATGGGTAAAGCCATAATTTGATGTAGGTTAAATTTTAAAAATATTTGCATTAAATGTTTGTATCACCAACTCAGTGGGCACAAATTTGAACAAATGCTGGGAGATAGGGAAAGACAGGGAAACTCGGTATACTACAGTCCATGGAGTTGCGAAGTATCAGACATGATTTAGTGAATAAACAACAACAAGAAGTAAATATAAAGAAATAAAAGTATATAAGGCCTCAACAGGTAGAGAAGAAAAGCATAGCGTTTGAACAACAGCATTCAATTCATACAGAATTTGGGAAAGGTGAGAAGGATGAGGTGGGTTTTTAACAGTGGTCCTGCTGGAATGACAACTCTAAACAGCTACCAGGTAGCTGTTGTACCTTTGAGATTGGAATATGGACTAATTAATATCTTAGAACTTATCTGTTAAACTCTTGTAAACTCCAGGAAAACAGACACAACTTGCAATACCACTCTTCAAAATTAATTGAGATGGGGCAGCATTCACCTGGAATAATTTTGAGGCTAGGAGAGAGGGTTAGTATTAATTCAGGTGGATCTTACATGAAGTGGTGGTTGTGAAACACTCATTAGCTGCAACTATCCTATTTTCTTTGGTACAAAGTATAGAGATTGATTATTTTAATTGAAAAGATTTCCTATTGAAATGACGTGAAATATCCTTTTATTCTATTCTTCATAGAGTACATGTTATAAAGTAAACATTACTGGAGAGGGAGATAAATTAGGAGTTTGGGATTAGCATACACACACAACTACAAATAAAACAGATAAAGAACAAGGACCTACTGTATAGCACAGGGAAATATAGTCAATATTCAAATATATCTACAATGGAAAAGTATGAAAAATAATACACATGTATACATAAACTAGACCACTTTACTGTACACAACACAACTTTGCAACACAACATTGTAAATTCACTGCAATTCAGTAAAAAGTGGTTATAAAAATTAGAGAGTTATGTTTTTGTATAGAAGTCAAATACATTGCAAAGTAGCCCTCAAAGGCTTGTTTCAGTGTGTTTCAATAGTGTTACTATTTTCAAATGTAGATGCTCCAAATGTCAGCAAGAATATATCAGGCCAAAAAGAATAAGAGCTATTTTCCTCAAAAATTTATGCTTTAAATATGATTATGTCATCTTGGGAAAGTTTCTAATTTTCATTTAATTAACATATGATAATATATTTAAGGAAATAAGCTTACTGAAATGTCCTTTCATATTTATTTGTTTTTGTAGACAGGTGACATTAATTGGTTATAATGAAAATTATAAATCACTCTATAATTAAAGAGTCTAATCAAAATAATTAGAAGTCTGAGTGATTCAGTTATTTGATTTGATTAATTTAATGCATAATAATGTTTTTATTTAGAGAAATCAAAAAGTTTGGATGAAATTATAACAAGATAAAGGATATCAAAAAAGTAAATCACAATTTTTAGGAACTTGAAGGAGGAAAATGTCTTACATCTTGATATGTTAAAATTTTCCAAACTTTATGATATATTGAATTATATAAGATAAGGAATAATGACTATTTACAGATATCTCTAGTTAAACTGATCTATTCTTTATAAACTGAATTTCTGTTGTAAGTTTGTCATCTTTCTCATTTGGCCTTGTAAATAGTATTTATTTGTTTTGGATTTTGTTCAGTGTGAGATATTTTCTCTACACATTAAGCCTTATATTAAGAAATGTGTCTGTTTAATTTTAGAATGTTTAGAAACTCCTTGTCATATGTTGCTTTCCTCAGATTCACTGTCATTCAAGTCCCTGATTTTCTGACTTGTGTCTGTCATCCTGTTCCGTCTTTGAAAAGACGTTAACAACTTCCTTTATAACTTTTTTTTCCATTTATTTTTTTTTAACTCTTTGACCCTTGTTGACCATTTACATTTTATTTTATTTTATTTTTTCCATTTATTTTTATTAGTTGGAGGCTAATTACTTTACAATATTGTAGTGGTTTTTGCCATACATTGACATGAATCAGCCATGGATTTACATGTATTCCCCATCCCGATTCCCCCCCTCCCACCTCCCTTCTCAGGCTAACTTACTGAATGTGTGATTTATTTACTTACTTCTTGCTAACTTCTTTGCTTCTCTTTTGACTATATGTTTCAAGTAAAAAAAAAAACAATTTTTTTGCAAGTAAAATAAATTAAGTTTTGGTTTGAATTTGCAAAATATTCAGCATTAATTAAAGAAAAGTACACACAAGTGATTCTTTTGCCCAGTAAATTTTATCTGGTGAAGTTCTGCTAACAAAATAATTCACAATGTAAAAATGGTTTTATTCCTGCATCACTTATTATTACAGTGGTTTTAACTAGTATCTGCCTCAAGAACCTAGGACTCAGTTTGCATTATATGGCTGCTAAACCCTTATATTCCCAAACGAGAATAGAAGAATACCATCAAGGAAGAGGAAGATGACTCTGTGAGTATGTGGAATGAGACAGAGCAAGGCCACTCCACAGCCACAGAAACGCACAAACGTCCCCTCTTCTGTTTGCTATGAACAATGTTTGGGGTTTTTTTGGGCCATAACAATGCTAACCATACTTCATCCCTCAGTGTCCTAGAGAAATATCATTAAAATTTATTTATATTAATAATTAGTTGTTGTTGTTTAGTTGCTAAGTCATGTTTGACTCTTTTCCCACTTGATGGATTATAACCCACCAGGGTCCTCTATTCATGGGATTTCCCAGGCAAGAATACTGGAGTGGATGGTCATTTCCTCCTCCAGGGGATTTTCCTGACCCAGGGATTGAACCCTGCGTCTCCTACATTGACAGGCAGATTCTTTACCACTGAGACACCAGGGAAACCCCATGTTAATAATTCTATTATGTTAATAATTGATCATACAATACTAATTTTACATTGTATGTTATAATACATATAACATATAATTATATGATATGTTCTCATATAAATTTACATAATACAATATACATTGTAATATGTACTAGTAAGATAATAGTATATACTTTTATTTATGCAATTGTACTTATATATATGTTACATAATTATAGTTATATTTCTATTTTATAATTAGTTGTATAATATCAAAATAATAACATTATTAATATTTGTTGTAATCATAAAATTGCCCTTTTGTGACACTGCTAATTCAAGACTGATCTCTGCTTTCTTAAACCACCATCCTTAGAATTACCCAGCAGAGGTCCAAATACCCTATGAATTCCTTTCCAAGCCCTTCTTCTGAGATGCCCTACAGCTGCCCTGGAGTGTGTTCACCCTTGCTGTGACAAAACTAATAGACCTGACTTTGTTATGCAGTCATCTGAGGTTTTACTACAGGCCTAGTATCATTCATTTAACTCAGATCTGACACTGAGCAGTTCCCTGCCACGAGTCTTTAGTTCCTGGTCGGAAGGGCAATTAGTGGAGCCCCTGTGATCTTAGATTATCTACATCATGGGACTATACGGCAACCATGTGATTTCCATTGCTTTGATGATCAAATGAGAAGGTAATTGTGTGTGAATTATAAAATATTACTCAAATTTTAGTTGCTAATGCTATCAAATTCCATTTTCCTACTATTTAGGCAGAATTCCATTTTTGTCACCCAATGTCCATGACCTCTTGCACTAGCTTTCATGGATAGAAAATTCTACTTTCTGCATTGCACTTAGAGGTAAGTCTGATTGCTTAAAATGTGACATCAACAGTTTATTAATTGAAGATGTGGGGCTCAAAAATGCACTTCTGAAGCTTCTCTACTTACTTCTGTGTATCTTATGACTGATGTTTATTTGGTAGACTCCACTGACCCTGATTATAAGCAATTCATAAGAAGCAGAGTATAACTGGCAAGTTCTCTAACAAAAAGAATATTATGTTTCCTGAATACGGTTTCATTTTAAACCAAGTAATGTCAGACTTTTACCAAACATGTCAGACTTTTATAGTCATGTTTCTTAAGCAAAAAGCAGGATTCTGTTTCAAACCTAATATCAAAGTCTCCAGGGCTTGAATCCAAGCATCCTAACATTTTAGAAGCATCCCAGCTCCTGAGCACACTAAAGTAGGATTCCAGAGGAAGGTCTAGATAACTATGCTCTTGACAAATCTTATATACATCTTAAATTTCTAAAAAAAAAAATTCACCTTTCAAAATTACAGAAGAAAAAAAAAGCATTCATGAGTCAAAACCATTTTCAAATAACCTGAGCATTTTGTTTTAATATTTCCAAAAATACTATAATATTTCATGGAAAAGGAAGTCAAGATGCCAAGTAAAATTTTCTTACTCCAAGAACACTAATATTAGACATAGAGAAGAGCCCTGTGGTTGCTAAGGGGAGGGGAGGATTGGAAGTTTGAGATTAGCAGATGTAAACTATCAATATTACATATGGGATGAATAAATAAGAAGGTCCTACTATACAACACTAGAAACTATATTCAAAATCCTGTGATAAGCCATAATGGAAAAATATGAAAAAGAATATATATGTATAATTGAATCACTTTTCTGTACAGTGTAAGTTATCATAACATTGTAAATCAAGTATCTTCAATTTTTTTTAAAGGGATATAAAAATTATTTGGTTGTCATTTATGACATCTCTAGTAGATTGAAAATTCTCATGGTTTATATCAACTTTAAAAATTATCATTAAGTTAGAAGAGGGATCAGAATTTTTTTGGTTAATGGGTCACAGGGTAAAAATGTTAGACTTTTCAGTCATTCATCTTCTATGTCAACCACTTAAGTCTGCCATTATAGCACAAAAATAATCCTGGCAAATATAAATGAATGGGTGTGAATGTGTTTCAAACATTTTTAATTTACCAAAACAAGCACAGGCCTTAGTATGCCAGTCCCTGACATGGAAGTCAACTCCTTTTTCCTTTTTCTTAACTGATTATTGTTAAGAAATCTAAGTATTTGTAAAAAAAATTTCGAGACCATATGAGCACTTGGCATCTGATGCGGTACCTACGGAATCCCCAAATTTCAATATTTTCAGTGGCTCATGATGCTTATCTTTTAGATTTTATTGAGAAGGGATTAAAAAAAATGTTTCTTTAACATTTTAATTTACCTTGTTAGGTAGAAAGTTAGGCGTGGGCACGGAGGGGTGGCCTAGCTGAGAAAAGATGCAAGCTGATCTCTAAACCCTACTCCAGACCAGCCAGGAGAGCTCACACATGCGCTACAAAATAACCACACTTTTCCAACTCCACTGCTTGCCCCTAGGTTCACAGTGGATAGAAACTAACCACAGGGACGTCTCCACCTCCCCCACATGCACCCTGGATGCTCAGCTGTGTCCTCAACTGCCCTTAGGCAACTGGGAGCCTGCTGTGCACAATAAGCCTCTTGAGCGGTGTCCAACTCTCTGTGACCCCATGGACTGAACCCACCAGGCTCCTCTGTCCATGGGATTCTCCAGGCAAGAATCCTGGAGTGGGTTGCCATTTCCTCCGCCAGGGGGTCTTCCGGACTCAGAGATCAAACCCGCATCTTTTATGCCTCCTGCGTTAGTACTCGAGTTCTTTACCACTAGTGCCACCGGGGACTCCTCATAGAAAGCACAGGCCCTAGAGCACGTGGGCTTCAGTGGGTGCAGCTCCCAGGCCCTACAGCACAGGCTCCATAGTTGTGGCACATGGGTTTAGTTGCTCCGTGGCATATGGAAATCTTCCTGGATCAGGGATGGAACTTGTGTCTCCTGCGTTGGCAGGCAGACTCTTTGCCACTGAGCCGCCTGGGAAGCCCTTCTTCTACTCTTGATTCCTGCACTTTCCAAACAAACCATCTGACCTTCTATCTTTTGTCAGAGCATCCAACTTTGGGATAATTCAGTCACCATGCAAAATTGATAAATGTCATTTCTTTCACAATTTTTTATCAACAGGGGGTGTGTTATTCTGAGACAGCAAACTAAAATATCATTGCCAACATTTTGGATTTTTTAAAATTGATTAATAAGTACACTCAGTATTTGGACACTTTCTAAGGGAGATAAAGATCCATATAGTAAGAAAACCAAAGTACTTAGTCACAAAGCAGTGTTTTGCTTATCTTTCGCTTTTCTATATAAAAATTTAAATTATAAATAAGAGGGTAAATTCAACATGACTTGTACTTAGATTAGCATATTTTAAAACTAATTTTATATTTTATTGCATGTTTTTATATATTTTAAAAACCTGCATATGTGTATTGTCATTATTAATCAAACTAACTTGTAAAAAATGAGAAATGAAACGTTAATTCAGAAGAAAATAGTTCTTAAACAGAAATGGAGCATGTTCTTGTGTCCTGCCTAGAAAACAGGTGTTCTCAGCAGAGTACTCTCATTTCCTGAGAACTTGCTAACTTGCTGAGATTTTGATATTGATTTTGTCAGGTCCTTGAACTGTCATTAATAAAATTTCCTAGTTTTGCAAAAGGGAAACATGTAATAATTCTTGATTTTCTTCATTTGAAGAAATGTTGTCTAATAGATTAATTGTTTAGACAAGAGGACAACTATTTCTTGTCTTGAGGTACCTAAAACTTACACTTACCTACTACTGCAATAATATCTCCTCTGATAACTGTTTTTGATATTATTTTCCTAAAACCAGGCCCTGAATTAAAAGTGACTGCTAGGTAACACGAAAGACTTACTCATGAGTAAAGAAGGTGGATAAAATAAGTTGGTATTAAAGACATTTATATTTTCTATATCTTAATTAGCTCAACAAGGCAGTGACAGGCCATTTTATCAAGGAGCCAACTTTAATATGAATATGCTTTAGTTATACCATATTTTACAATTGATATAAATCTCTTCTAATCACAATTCACATAAAACCTATTTGTTAGCAAACTGATTGGTAAGAAAAATTGTTTCTAGGAATAAAACACACTTGTCAATGTTGAAAAAAATTTTAAATTCTTTCCTGAATTGGTAATAATATTCCTTCTGGGTTTTTTTAATCGTCTATTTATTTTAAATTGAAGGATAATTGCATTAGAGTATTGTGCTGATTTCTGCCATACATCAACATGAATCAGCCAAAGGTATATTTCTGTCTCCTCCGTTTTGAACCTACCTCCCACCTCCCGCCCCATCGCACCCCTCTTGGTTGTTACACAGCCCCAGTTTGAGTTTCCTGCATCATACAGCAAATTCCCATGGGCTATCTATTTTACATCTGGTGGTGTATATGTTTCCATGCCACCTACTCTCCTTTTGTCTTATGTTTTCGGTTTTTGACTAAGAGGCATGTGGGATCTTAGCTCCCCAACCAGGGATCGAACCCACAGCTCATGCACTGGAAGGCGAGATCTTAACCACTGGACTGCCAGGGAAGTCCTTGGAAATCTCAACACATGCTTCATAAAGTAGATTAGACAGTCTTGGACGCTTGCAAATGCCCTCACTGGTCCTGATACCTTTTCCTCAGGGCAACCATTAAGGATGCAGTTAAGGGTAGTTGTGCTGCGCCTGATCTTAGCCAAAGGCTGTGTATGGATGTGAGAGCTGGACCATAAAGAAGGCTGAGCATCTAAAAACTGACACTTTCAAGCTGTGGTGCTACAGAAGATTCTTGAGAGTCACTTGGACAGCAAGGAGATCCAACCAGTCAATCCTAAAGGAGATCAACCCTGGAACTTCACTGGAAAGACTGATGCTGAAGCTGAAGCTCCAATACTTTGGCCACCTGATGCGAAGAACTGACTCATTGGAAAAGACCCTGATTCTGGGAAAGACCGAAGGCAGGAGGAGAAAGAGATGACAGAGGATGAGATGGTTGGATGGCATCACCGACTCCATGAACATGAGTTTGAGCAAGCTCCTGGAGTTGGTGAAGGACAGGGAGGCCTGGTTTGCTGCAGTTCATGACATCACAGAGTCAGACACGACTGGACAACTCAACAAAAACAAGATTAGTTGTATTTCAAGTCCCAATCAGAAATTCTATCTGTCTCTGTTCTGATTTTGTTTTATTTCAATAGGTGGTTGGCATTATTCTTTCATTATTGCTTGAAAGTTCCTACTATAATTTACAAAGCAGAAGTTAAATTTCTGGGGAGAAAGAACAAATGAGACCAGTTTCTCAGAATGTTGGCAGAATGGGTTGCAGCAAGTACTTCTGAGGACTAATACAGGAAATAGGGTCAGAGGGTCAGGCTCCCAGAACCAGATCACATGGCTTGTGGAGCAGACATCTCACATATGACCCTGAGTCAGGATTTCCAGGTTTAATGCTGAAACTGATGATTTCATGGGGTGAACTGCTGACTTAAGATGAGAAGAATCAAAATTAATTATCTTGTTCTTGGATGGATCTGAAGAGGAAGGTTTAGCTGCAGTCATTTGACTTAAAATACATTCGCTATAGTTTCACTGTTCATTATCTAGTTGGACTATGAGAAAACCTTTTTAAAAATCTAGTCACCAGGACTTCCCTGGTGGTGCAGTGGTTAAGAATCCATCCTTCAATGCAGGGAACACGTGTTCAATCCCTGGTCAGGGAACTAAGATCTCATGTGCCACTGGACAAGTAAGCTCACATGTACCAGCAAAGATCTCGTAGGCTGCAGCTAAGATGTGATGCAGCCAAATAAATAAATAAAATCTAGCCACCAATTTAAATGGACTTGTTTGGGAGAATTGGAATGATACAACTTCTGAATGGTGATTTCTTCTAATTAAGCTCTCAGAATTCATAAAAAATACTTTACAGGAAATAGTATATGCATTACTGAGTAATTAAGAGTACCTAAGAAGATAATTCTCTTGAAAATATGACATGCATTGACCATTCTTGTTTGAAAAGTAGTTAACTGTTGATCAAGTGGTTTTTTTGAGTCCTTTGATTTTATGGAAAATTGTTATTTGGATAGATTTAAAAAACAAAACAGAACAAAACCAAACCCCAAATTTTCAGTCAGGCCATGCCAGAGATGTTATATTTGAAGGAAAATCATTTGATTATATATGACATCATACAATTAAGGAAATAAAGGCTATTTTCATGCACAGAGATTATATGTCCAAATTCCTTCTGTTAAACAAGTCTGTTGCTACTCTGCGGCTTACAGCATCCAGCCTTACAGGAACTATAGAATGTTATTTCCTGGCCGATGCCTTGGTGAACTTGGAGATTCTGGTTTCCAAGTTTGGAATGAATGACTAGAAAAGGACAATCAAGTTATAGTTCACATGAGAAAGATGGTGAGTAAATAATTCTAGATACTTTGAAACTCCAGGTTTATTATTTATTGTTTTAGTTTTGTCAACCATACCACAAAGATATTGTTATATGTTTATCAATATCATTTATTGTCCCTGCATAGATGAAATAATCAAAATAGAACAAATCAATAGTTCTGAATTAGAAAAGCCACTAAGCAAATCCACCTTTTTGTGGATGGCCACTGCATGTCCCTCGAAATGTGATTCTGCTATCTTGCCTTTATCCTCACCAAACATTTGGCTGTACGAGAAAAAAAAAAAAAAAGACTAGGCCAAAAACAGCTTATGTTTCTCAAAGTCTGAGGTAAATAATCAACTATAAGAAATTCTTCAAAGCCATGAAAATTAGAGCATTTCCAAAGCTTTGAATTTTGAGATTGGCCTTTTAGGACCAAAGATTTTTTTTTTTTTCACTAAAATTGATTCAAATTTATCCAAATGGAATTATTGTTGAAAATATCAAAATTTGAGCTATAAATACTACTTTCACACTTTATGCTTCAAACCAGTTGTTCTGAAAGTTAGATTCCCCAGCACATGACTTCCTATTACTAGAAAACTGTCAGTGCTCCTAAGTTGTCAACAATTTTTTCTTTAAAATCATGTAGTATACTGATCAGCAAAACAGAAGTGACAGAAGTGAGCAGTGGCGTGAAGTGAGAACTTAATTCCCTGCCCAGGAATTGAACCTGGGTAGCCTGGATGAGATGGAGAAGGAAATGGCAACCCACTCCAGTGTTCTTGCCTGGAGAATCCCAGGGACGGGGGAGCCTGGTGGGCTGCCGTCTGTGGGGTCGCAGAGTCGGGCGTGACTGAAACGACTTAGCAGCAGCAGCAGCAACCTGGATGAGAACCAGGAATCCTAGCTACCAGACCAGCAAGGACTAGAGGCTAAACTGGATCTTTACCCCCAGCGAAAAATGCATTTATCACAGAGACAGAAACTGTAAATGCAGGTACAACGCTTATTGTTAGAGACATAGAACAGCAACAAGTGGGATAGCACAGAGAAGCAAGACAGAAGCAAGGCAGAGATGAACATCTGGAAAGTGTGTGGTGTCCCCCTAGTGAGGAGGAGTGTCGTAAAGAGTGGTTAAGTTATTCACACATTTCAGTTCTTCCGGGTCTTTGTCTGCCTTCAGGCCAGTTATCTGTTCTCTTTTTCCACACCTGACCTATTCTGGGACCCTCTCCTGGGGTGCATGCACCCCTCAGCCAAGACAAACTCGAAGTGCAGGCTTCTGGGATGAGCAAGACACATTATGGCCTGAAATTATCACCTGACTTTTGACCCACAAGGAGCCTTTCTGCACATGTGTAGCGTCTCCCTTGTCGCAAAAGAGCGGAGAGGGAGATCCCTTAATCCTTTATTCAAACAGGGCTTCGCCCCTCTTTGTCCTTGCCATGACTACTATCACATGGTGTTTGCAAGAGACAGACACTGGCTATTTGCTCTATTTCTGTTGCTATTTCCCTTTTGGAGGCCGAACAGGAGGCTGATCGCAAATGCCTCAACTGGAGCCCACCTCTCTCTTGTCTCAGGAATTGCAAGCAGAAGGCTGGTTGTCAGTGTCCAACCTGGAGCCCATCTATCTCCTGTGTCAGTGCTATCACATACCAGAGAGTACAAGCTGGCAAATGCCTGAGACAGACAATAGTATTTTCAACTCTAGGGCAACTTTCAAACCTGCAAAAGTCCTATGCTTATGAAAAGGTTATTATTTATGACCTCAGTTTTATGCCCATTAGATGCTTAATTTCACTTGATTGAGGCAAAGTGGACACTGATTATATCCCAGCAATCTGTTATTAATGAAGGAGTTGGAGGTAGAAATTCCTGTTTTATCCAGGGGAAAATTCAAAGGAATTACTACTTTTCTTTTTCATTCAAGAAGATCAATTTATATCATTAGATATGTATCTGATAGTAAATACCATTGACTTACTTTTTAATGAATGTGCTACATGGCTTCAGTCATGTCTGACTCTTTGTGATCACATGGACTCTAGCCGGCCAGGCTCCTCTGTCCATGAGATTCTTCAGGCAAGAATACCGAAGTGGGTTGCCTTGTCCTTCTCCATTTTAATGAATATTTGACTTATAAAAACAATGTACTTGTATATAAAATTTATTTCATTTTGATTATGTAATACATTTTCCTGAAGTGTCAAATGTGTATCCAGCACTCTCCTGAGGGTCATGATCTATCAATGAACTAAGCAGACAGAAATCCTTGATTATTATGAATATTGCGGTAGAAATATCATGTAAAAAATACTAGCAAACAATTCAAAAGTTCATTTAAAATAGAAGACGTTATGACCAAGTGAGATTTATTCTAGGAACACAATAATGATTTCAATATTAGGAAATTCAAAAATATAATCCACTGTATTGATAGATCTAAGTATAAAAAAATACAGGATCCTCTCCACTGATGCAGAGAAGGTGTGAGAAAAAAATCCAATGGGCTTTCTGATTAATAACAACAACAAACACAACTTAATAATATAGAATACCATTAGACACTTCCCTAATACAAAGTGTATATAGAGAAACCAGTGGGTGAGAATGAAATACTGTTAAGGAAACAGTATGTAGCTAGTGAAGCTGGAATTCAGGATGCCAATGTGAAGAAGGGCGATTAGATAAGCAAAAAGGAGTTTGCATGGTTTGTAGAGAAAATTTATTTTATCTTGATGATAATAGGAAATGATAAATTATGGTCAGCAGGAGATTTGGTTAACTTTAGGTTTCATAAATATCATTGTTTTCTCTACATTGAGTGCTAAGTCGCTTCAGTCTTGTCTGACTCTGTGCCACCCTTGGACTGTAGCTCTCCAGGACCCCCCAGTAGAACAAATTTGAGTCGAGAAGACGTGGAGGTGATTGTAATAAAGAGCAGTGGGGGTCTGCGTGCAGGCAGGTGTGGACAGAATCCTGAACACTTGGTCGGACTTTGATTAATGCAGCACTTAATTCACAGACAGAAAAGATAACCCAAATAATGTAATAGGGAAGAACATATCTGACTCCACATGGGATATATTTCTTTTAGCTTAACCTTTGTATTTTATTGCTTTTCCTACAAGTTAATCACAAAGGGATGTGGCCTGTAGTTTAGAGTATACATAATGGCTCATCTCTGGTCTCCCAGGCCTGAAGGTTAAACTAAAATACCTTTGTTTAGCTCACAGGAAACATTCTGACCTGCTCACCTATGAATAGGTATAGAAAAGAAGAAGTGAGCTTATCTCCATTTCAGTCTGGCAGAACCAGGAAATATTTGCGACAAATTTTTGCCTTTGTTACTGTATTGCCTTATCTCCCCTTCTTTGCTTTATAAAAGAAAGTAGCATCCAAACTCAGGTAAGATGGATCTTTTGAACACTAGCCCACCATCTTCTCCTTCTGCTGGCTTTCTGAATGAAGTTGCTATTTCTTGCCCTAACAACCTGTCTCTGCATTTAATGGCCCATTGTGTGGCGAGCAGTACAAGCATGAATTCAGTAATGATAAAATTTACTCATCTTATTTTATTTAAAAATCTTTGAGGATCTTGAAATAACAAGGGGTCAATGTTTTTGGTTAAAATAATTATTTCACAATTCTAGGGATTAATAGAATATGAAGTAATAGGAAGTTTATGTTATGACTTCTTTCTTTTATTGAAGTTTAAGATGTGGTTTTCTTTTTGGTTAATATTGTCTTGCTTTTGTAATATTTAAAATATTTTGTTAGGTTATTTTTATTTGTATAATTTAAATAGGTGTATAGACAACATACAGATGAAGCCCTTTTAACTAAAGAGCAAACAAATAAAGTGTGTTGCACTTATTGCAGAAAATACATAATATGTGAGAAAAACTTCTCAGAGGTACAGACTGTGTGGCATGATTTTTTTCCTAGCATCTGTACACTGTTATTTTCTAACTTCGTGTATTTAATGACAGGAAAGAAAAAAATCACATATGCTTCTTCATATATTTACATTTTAAAATTATCCATACAAGAGTTAGCGTGTTGTCATTCTCCACTAGGCAAATTCTTTTATTTTCCTTTGATTATGGACAATATATGTAATTTAGGTTTCAAGTTTCTCATCATCTCAGTGGTTTCTACTATAATCAAAATCTTTAAAGAATGCGATTAGAGACAAATGTAAGAAAGTTTGCTATGAACTGTTAAAACGATGTGAATTATAGCAGAATTTTAAGTGGGATACCATTGACTTATGGGAGTGATGCAGTTGCATCGTGTCTTGAAAAATGTGGAAAATTTGGTTGGCAGAGATTAAGTGTATTCAAATCTTTTAGTTCAGAGCCTGTGTAAGGTATCCCCACCAAAGGAATGAATATCTATGTTAAATTAAAATGCTAGTAGGGACTCCATCCTCAAGTAACCATTACTGATCCAGAAATTTTTTGTCATCTGTATAATGTTGGGCACCAAAAAATTAACTGCTTACTTTTATATTAATTTATTTTGAATGCCTGGGACTTGTTATTACTGAATTATATTTTATATACAAAGCCTAATCTCTTTGTTATCATTCTTCTCCATTTATTAAAGAAATACATTTTTGAAGTCTGTAAATATGTTGTTGTTGTTGTTCAGTTGCTAAGTCATGTCTGACTCTTTGCAACCCCGTGGACTGCAGCACAACAGGCATCCCTGTCCTTCACTCTCTCTCAGAGTTTATTCAAACTCATGTCCACTGAATCGATGATGCCATCCAACCATCTCATCTTTTGTTGCCCACTTCTCCTCCTGCTCTCAGTCTTTCCCAGGATCAGGGTCTTTCCAGTGAATCGGCATCAGGTGGCCAAAGGATTGGAGCTCCAGCTTCAGCATCAGTCTTTCCAATGAATATTCAGGGTTGATTTCCTTTAGAACTGACTGGTTTGATCTCCTTGTAGAGATCGTTTAATTCATTCATTTGGTGTTTACAGAAGAAAGGAGCTTTTCAGAAGTGTGTGGTGGTTCAGCCTAAAATGTCCAATTAATTAAGAGCTGAGAATAGCAGACAACCAGAGGCTCTGATTCCTAAGAGTCCTCTTACTTCCTTTTCATCTAGTATCCACTTAGGCATATGCTCGGTAATTCCTCTGGGAGGTAAAATATTGAACATAACTGTGAAAGAAGTCTTAAAGAGTGTAAAAAGCATGGATTATTTTTTAACTAATAGCTGTGAGTTAGCAGAGGTTCATTTTCGACAGAAGGTTGGCATTCAAAAATATACTTTGAAACCTAATTTTATTGCTTTTAAGTATGGCTTTGTGCTAGGTCTTATTCTGGTGAACAAATATATTGTAATTGACAAATATAATTAAGTAAGTAATTTTTCTTGGCCAATATTAATATAGATTGTATATGAGCAGAATCTTTTAAAAACATTGGTAGTTTTCTGTTCCAAATATAAATAATATCTCTCAAAAAACACCTAAAATATAATTTTAAGTATAAAACCTTTTTGACCTGGAAATTTTCCTACAAAAATGACATTATTAAGCTTCATTTTCAAAATAAAGTAATTGAAGCCAGAATAATCATGTAAATTACCAAGATAATGCAGTCCAATAGAGATAGTCTAAGATTCTAAATCCAATTGTGTGGCTCTCAGGTAAGCATGTCCACATTAATACTCCCCCCTCCACTTTTTAAAATTAACCATTACCTTTTGCTTATATAGATTGATATTGAAGTTCGGCTTGTTTTTGCCTAAATGAAGTAAAAATATCAATTCAGTGGATAAACTAGGTTATTTTTCAAATGCATATATTTTATATATTGCAGCTAAAGGGTTGATACTTTTAAAGGAAAATGATGGGAACAATGAGAAAAACTATGACCATTTTATTTACAAGGTCGTTGTCCTAAAATCAGAATCACAGTTTACTTTGACAGTAAAAACTTGCATTCTTGAAATTAATTTAATTTTCCCTATGGTGCTTAAGATATGATTATCATTCTACCAAAGCTTGGTATCTTTTTGCTATACAAAAGTTGAGATATTATCAACACTAATAATGAAAATATTTCCAACACACTCAAGGAATTGTCTGGAGATATCACTTCTATGGTTGACTGATTTTAAACAGGAAACTAAAAATTTATGTTGATGCCTTCAATGAAGCATCTCAGTGATTCACTTAGAGAAAGAAAAATCTTTTTCTAAACCATTTAACATCTAGTTTTAAACAACAGTTACTAGTTCAGTTCCCCTTATACTAATAACAACCTCTATTTCTAGTATATTTTTCAGTTAAGATGATTTCCTATAAATACTCTCTTGTTAACTCATCACACTAACTCTTGGAATTAGTGAGATGACTACACTTGTGAAACGGACTGAATGTGTAAAAATATGCGGAGAATGAATGATGTTACCTATCTCTGATCTTTTCATTCCAAACTAATTAGGGTTTCCCCCACCCCACACTTACTACACCATGGTATAACTCATCGCAAGTTTTACCACTGTGAAAAAAGTCACCAACTTTAAGATTATTTTTCAACCAATAAGCTAGTTGAGTCTGCCACACATAAACAAGAAAGTAAAAAGTAGAGATTTCTCTGGTGACTGCACTGGTCAAGGAAGGCTTAACATAAGATTCAAAACTTTGGGCTGTGTATGCCTACACATGCTCAAGGAGAACTCTGAAGATTCATCTAGCTCAGATAAATCTCACACTCCTCCATGACCCTGCACTGTGTTTCTTGAGCCTTATTGCTGCCCTCATCAGGCACATCTCTGTAAGCTGCGCATGTTGTGATGATTCTGCATTCACCTGTGCCTCCTATCATACCGATCAGAGTGGTCTCTGACAAGTTTGTGTGTTGAACTGAAAATGTACAAAAAGGTAGGGGGAGGATCTGTCCTCATTTTTAATGAAGGAAGGAAATACTGTGTTTAAACAGCCTATTGTGTATCAGGCATTTGGCAAAGTGCTTTTCCATCTCTTAAAGTAGAAATCACTTAAAATAGATGTTATAACCATTGGTGTATTTAAAAATGAGTAAAAGAAAGTACTGCAACATTAAGAAGATTTTCTGTAGATTATAAGTGACTTAGTCAGTGGGCAGTCCAGTCTGATCTGTCTCCAAATACCTACTGCTTTCCACTTCTTTCTGGGGACTTTCCTTAGAAAATGTTCTTCAGTAAAAAAAGGTAACCCATATTTCAAATGGGAGCACATTGTTTGCAATTGGGTTAGAAGTGTAGGGATCCCTTGTAAAATGTGTTCAGGCAATTATGGCCTTGACTCAGGGTTTCTGCTTAGAATTTGGAGAACTGAGAATTTCACACTGAGTTCAGTGACAAATGAACCTATCCTTAAGAAATGAATTTCCCTTAACACATTCATCACAGCCAGTTCTGGCTCTCAGCTTTGCTAGGCTAAGGAATGAGCCACTCACCTAGCTCTCCAATTGGAGTAAGAAATCTTGAGAAGTCAGTGAATTCAAAGGAAACAATTAAAACACTAACACCACAGTTCAACTAATAATGCTTTTGAACTGTGGTGTTGAAGAAGACTCTTGGGAGTCCCCTGGACTTCAAGGAGATCAAACCAGTCAATCCTAAAGGAAATCAGCCCTGAGTATTCATTGGAAGGATTGATGGTAAGGCGCCAATACTTTGTCCACCTGATGCAAAGAGCTGATTCATTAGAAAATACCCCCATGTGAAAAGATTGAAAGCAGGAGGGGAAGGGGACATCAGAGGATGAGATGGTGCATGGCATTACCAACTCAACGGACGTAAGTTTGAGCAGGCTCTGGGAGATGGTGTGAGACAGGGAAGCCTGGTGCGCTACAGTCTGTGGGATTGCAGAGTCAGACATAACTGAGCAACTGAACAGCAACAAAAGAATTGTGTTCTTTATGTTCATTCATAAGCATTTATTTGTTACAGACTTACTTTGCACCAGGTAAATTGTTCAGACATAAAAATATAAGCTGAGAGATACTGACCAATCTTGGTGGTTCACAATCTACTTAAGTTACAATTGTATTGTTGACAATATAATTGTAACAAATAAGAACAGATGAAATACAGAATTTAATGACATCAAGCTTTCCTTGCCTAAAATCTTTTCTCCGTTCCCCCACCGCATTAAAAATATCACCTCAACAGTGTTTTTGTGACTATCATTTCACTATGCTTCTAGCAGGTGTTCAATAAACACATGTTCACCAAGCCTGCTAGTGATGACAAATGAACCTGGAGAGGGTTGGTTGGTAGATTTGAAAAAAGTAGTTTAATTTGAATATGAAAGGAGTGCGAGCTGAGGCTAGGGCAAATGCACACAATGTTTTCTTTACTTGTTGATCAGTCATGTCAGACTCTTTGTGACCCCATGGAGTGTAGCACAACAGGCTTCCCTGTCCTTTATCATCTTGCGGAGCTTGCTCAAACTTATGTCCATTGAGTTGGTGATGCCATGCAAGCATCTTGTCCTCTGTCATCCCCTTCTCCTCCTGCCTTCAGTCTTTCCCAGCATCAGGGTCTTTTCAAATGAGCCAGTTCTTTGCATCAGGTAGCCAAAGCATTGGAGTTTCACCTTCAACATCAGTCCTTCCAATGAATATTCAGGGTTGATTTCTTTTAGGTTTGACTGGTTTTTATCTCCTTGCAGTCCAAGAGACTCTCAAGAATCTTCTCCAACACCACAGATCAGAAGTTTCAATTTTTCAGTGCTCAGCCTTGTTTAGATCCAACTCTCACTTCCATCCATGACTGCAGGAAAAACCAAAGCTTTGACTAAACAGATCTTTGTTGGCAAAGTAATGTCTCTGCTTTTTAATATGCTGTCTGAGTTTTCCATAGTTTTCTTTGAACAAGTAAGCGTCTTTTAATTTCTTGGCTGCACCATTCAGTGATTTCTTTACTTAACTTTTCAGTGATTTCCTGCAATGCAACCTGACAAAGACCTGAAACATACTTCTCAGAACCTTTGCACACTCATCTAGGGTTCCAATCAGACTGAAACAAAAAATGTGTAAGTGTTAATTTCTACAGGTATATGTGTTTAGTACTTTCTTAAATAAGCTCATACTACTATAGCAATAAAATGATTAATTACCAATGTAAATAATAAATGGAAGCTATTTGGAGGAAAACTCATTTTCCTTTAGTGGGAATTCAAAAAATAAATGGTGCTAAAAAGTGAAGATTTCATGTTTCTCTCTAGTGGTGACATGAGAGCAAGACAGGTGATAGCCAGGATTTTATTCCATGAAAGCTGGCACACAGATTAGTGGGAAATAAAGTATAAATTCTGTGTGTAAGATTTGTGAGACTTCATGTGTTTTCTTATTTTATCCTTTAAAAATACTTAGCATACCTGCTTGAATATTGTAAACTTGAGGACAAAGGCAAAATTTGTGAGGAGAAGTGAAAAGACTCAAGCAGACATCTTGGATTTGAAATAATAGATTATTGACTTTAGGCATATGACAGTACTCCTCTCAGAATATGTTAGAAACAATTAAAGCAAAAATTCCTTTGGTGTTCAAAAGGCATGGATATTTACGTATAGAACTATGCCTTACAGTGCAGGGAGATGATAATTCATTGGACTTCTGAAACACTAAATATCAACAGGACTTGATTCCTATAATTACATTCACACACACAAAAACAAACCCAAAACTACTTCCCTTACTTAAATATTCCTAGAAGCCCAGTCTTTCTCCTGGTTGGGAGCCACTTGAGTTGAGAAAGTAGTTGAGTGGAAAGAAAAGACTGATTTCCATCTTAATGAAGGTTTTCATGTTTGTAAAAACTGTGTACTGTATTATTTTTGCACTCAAGCAACAAAAGTCAATGCTAGCTCTCTGAGGGGAAATGATAATGAAAATATTTTTATCAGAAGAACTATTAAAATCACTTAAAAAGTGAAGGAGGGTTAGAAATCAATGCTCCCCTAGAGTTTGGGGATCTTTTTACTATTTTTGTTGCTACTCTATAAGATAATTTGTCCCCAGCTGGGTACCTGATTGCCTCTTATCACACTTCAAATCCCTAGCAGAATGTTGTTGGCTCAGTTCTGGTCTTGAGTCACTCACTTAGGAGTCTCTCATCTAAAGAAACAGGGGATTATCTTAGAGGGGCCACTGGAGAAGCACTGCAGTGTATAGTGCCTTGTAACTGATTTAGGTCATCTACAAATACACATTGAGAAACGTCTCATTGGAGAAGACCCTGATGCTGGGAAAGATTGAAGGTAGTAGGAGAAGGGGACAGCAGAGGATGCGATGGTTGGATGGCATTACCAACTCAATGGACATGAGTTTGAGCAGGCTCTGGGAGTTGGTGATAGACAGGGAAGCCTGGCGTGCTGCAGTCCATGGGGTCACAAAGAGTAGGACATGACTGAACTGAACTGAACTGAACAACTGGACTTATTTTACTTAACCTTCCCAATTTTTAAGTTGACTTAAGTGTCAATATTTAAAAATCAGAAGTTTCCAAATAAACAGTTGGATACTGTTGCCAAATTGATCTACTAGACCCCCTCTAGGTTCCTTCCTCAAATCAAGACCCCTTGTCCTGGCCAGGAAGGTTTTCTGATGGATTCGCACAGACAGTAAGGAAACCAATGCTGACACTGGAAAAGCACAAATTTCATTCAATGGCCAAAGAATGGAGAATGGGGAACCTAGTTTGAAAAGCAACTTCTCAAGCCAATTCATCTGGAGATAAAAATATTGGAGATTGGAAGTAAAAGAGACAGGTTTGGAAAGAATGGTAGAAATATTCATGACTTATCTGAGAACAAGCATGTGGTTAGAACCTGAAAGTGATGTAACACTTCTTTTCAGTCCTTATGTGGGCTGAAAAGAGTTGGACCATAAAGAAGACTGAACCCTGAAGAATAGATGCTTTAGAATTGTGATGTTGGAGGAGACTCTTGAATGTCCCTTGGACTGAATGGAGATCAAACCAGTCAGTCTTAAAGGAAATGAACCCTGAATATTCATTGGAAGGGTTGATGCTGAAGCTGAAGCTCCAATACTTTGACCACTTGATGCAAAGAACTGACTCATTGGAAAAGACCCTGGAGATGAGAGAGACTGAAGGCAAAAGGAGAAGCGGGCAGCAGACGATGAGATGATAGCAGAGGATGGCATCACCAACTCAGTGGACATGAATTTGAGTGAACTCGGTGGTGGCGAAGGACAGAGGCGCCTGGTGTGCTGCAGCCCATGGTGTCTCAAAGAATTCGACACTACTTAGCAAGTGAGCAGCAATGATGACCATGGCCCTTCTGGTTCTTGTCGTGACAGTTGCCGACTGTCATGGCGCGGGTTGGCGTGTCATTCAGCAAATGCTAATATATCACAATGAGTGTATAGTGAGGCTCAGCGTCTATTGGAAGTCAAATCTTCTGCCATTTGGGGCCTAGTTTTTGGTTCTAACCAGTTCTTATTTTTTCTTTTGGCAGCTTCCTCCTGAAACTTAAATAAGAATAATTGTTTTCCATTTGAGGGAAGTGCAGAGGTATGATTCTGGGCCAACAACCTAGGTAACAAGATTATTTTATAAACTCAACGATCAAGCAACATTGTGTCTATTTCCTCACGTCCTCCAAATATGTAAGCCAAAGACTGATTGCCCTTTAGATGGGGTACCCATTCTTGTGTGGAAGTGTGTTTCTTATCTAATAAACTTCAATCTTTTAAGTTACTTACCTGCTTCTTCCAACATCCGAGTGTGTGACTCCCCCATATGTGAATGAATTGGATCTTAGAAGTGCCATTCTTCTGGGATGGACAAAAGAGCTCTCTAAGAGAAACTAGCTGTAAACTTCATATTGAGAGCAATGCAACTTAAGAAAAACTAAAAAAGTTCAAAGATGATGTATAACCCATGTTGCTTCAAGTTTTCTGTGTTACCATTATTTATATAGATAGGAAAAAACTTACAATTTCTTCTAAATGTAGAAGGAAAGGAAAATATGTTGATTTTTAATAAAGAGCCATCTTCTATTTATAAGGCCTTTAAAAGGCAAGTGGGTTCCTAGGATGTGCTGACTACCATTTTTTCCCAGCTTCTCTGCTGTTCATTAGCAAATTCACATAAAGTAACATGAGATTCCCTGCTGTACCTATTAATTCATTAGAGAACTGATTGCATTTTCATTTTCACCTTTTTGAGCTATCTGATGCATACTTATTCCTCATAAAAATGTCTTCACTGGTCTACTTCTCTTTTGGATTTTATTTTAAACAAAATACTAATATTTTTCTCCCTTTAGGTGCATATTAACTTGCTACTTGTTCAAATCAGCCAAGTAGAATACTTTTTTGCTTTTTTTGCTGTTATTTTCCTACTTTTTATCAAGTTCAAAGAGCTGATAAAGATATTTCTTTCAAGAAAGGGACCCAGGGATCGAACCCACTGCTCCTGCTTGGAAGGCAGATTCTTTACCACTTAGTCACTGGGAAAGCCCGTATATAAGCATGAATACCAAGAAATGTGGACAGTTGGGACCCATCTTGGTGTCTACCTACCACATTGTTGTACATACTATAGTTCAGTCCTTTGTTGATCTGCAATCTATTGGTTCATTCAAGATAAAAGTTTAAAGCATACAAAATGCAAAAATAATGCACGTGTTTCATATTATTAAAATTTACCTTTAATAAATATAATAGTGCACTGAATTCAATATACTGTTACATTTGACTTCAGGTAATTCTGCATTTGAGCTTCATGATGGAGAAATACAATATGGAGAACTGTGATTCTGGTAATCATACCTTAAACAGTGTGAGATGCAACACTGACTCCTAAATTATTTTGTGACAATGGTCCTTGTGGTTATTTTTGTTCAGTCACTAAGTTATTTTGACTCTATGGTTATATTTACTGCAGTACGCCAGGCTCCTCTGTCTTCCACTGTCTCTAATAGTGGATGTTGCTCTAATTCATGTCCATTGCAGTGGTGATGCTATTTAACCATCTCATCCTCTGCTCCCCACTCTCCTTTGGCCTTCATTCCTTCCCAGCAGTGCCCATAGTGTTCTCGAAAAATTTTACAAGTAATTTTCTAATTTATGCACAGATTTATAGATGTTTGGGTTGGTACTTGTGATCAAAGAAGGGGAGTTGACAGCTGCCCAACCTCCAAGTTCCATGGCTGTGCTTGGATAAATTAGGAATTTCATTGCAATATGAGGTGAGTTAGGATACCATATATTATCCCTTGGTGATGTGCAGAAATGAATGAACTTTTAAGAAGGCACTTCTGGTTTGCAAAGGGAAAAGCTGCTTTCTAGGGATCAAATCAAGTGTCACCATTTAAAAGACAAATCAGCTAAAGTTGGATGGACAGAATTAAAAACTTTCTGTACAACAGATAAATTTCCTGGGTCAGCATTTTATTTTATATTAATATAGTATATATTAGCTTTAATCAAAAGCAATAACAAATACTGATTAGACAAAATAATCCTTTCTGAAAACATCATAATCTCATTTTAGCCATTATTAGATTAGTTATTACACAAATCACAAGTTTTCATGTTTACAAAATTTCCTCTTCAAGAGCTCTGCTAACCAAGTGATATGTTGTTTATCTGTGTACTTCCAAAATAAGCATTTTGTCCTGTGAGTTTGAATTTTAATGCTATAGTCCATGTATTTGCTTGGTTCCTTTATTTGCCATAATCTTAACTTATATAATTTATTGTGTTCTCTAGTTTATACTCTCCAGGCTCATTTATTCAGTTTTTAGAGTCCTTTTTAAAGGTAAATAAGAGGTTTACATGTGAAGTTTTCTTATCTTTGTGTCCCAGTTTGCTGTTATTGTATCCAATGTTGAATCCATGATGTGGAAATATCACTAAAATTGAAAAGCTAACATTACAATTTAGAAATGGTAATTCAGTTCTTAGTTCTACCTTATGATCATTAACTGCAATAAGTCTTTGGAGTCTTCTGAAAATATCCATCTATCAATTGCTGTATTTTCTTTTACCTTGAGTGAAAAGTATAGTTTATTTATTTATAACTTCTTTATGTGCACCATTGTGGGTTTCCCTGGTGGCTCAGACGGTAAAGAATCTGCCTGCAATGCAAAAGACTTGGTTTTGTTCCCTGGGTTGGGAAGATCCCCTAGAGAAGGGAATGGCTCTGCACTTCAGTATTATTGCTTGGAGAATTCCATGGAGAGAGGAGCCTGATGGGCTACAGCCATGGGGTCACAAACAGTCAGACGTGGCAGAGCGACTAACATATATATATATATATATATATATATATATATATATATATGTATAAAACTTCTTGATGTGTACTCTTATAGTCACACATGATTTAAATAACATGCATTCACACAATACAGAATGAGAAGTTTCACAAACAGATGTTCTAATATTTTCTTTCCTCACCCTACTACACTTTTTCATATTCAATTTTAGGAATCTAAAACTACTTCATCTTAAAGTTCCAATAAAATTGCATGCTTTCCTTTAGAGTTTATCCATGTTGTTTAAAACACTTGCTCTACTTGAGGTTGTCACCAGTGGTTTTAGCATTGAAATATGTTTTCATAGGTATATGCGGTAAACTGCTAGACTTTAATGTGATCTTTGATTCAGTTCAGATCCTGTAAGATCTTATAATACAAACATCGTCATGTACGACAGTAATTATTAAGGTCTTGCTAATTTCGGCACGTGCATTACCAGAGGCAGAGTTTTATTTCAAGCTGTAAATACGGCTGCCATGGAATTGGCCTGCCTCCTGCTGGCTCAGGCATATGTGTGTGTGCTCAATTGCTTAGTCATGTCTGACTCTTTGCAACCCATGGACTGTAGCCCGCCAGGCTCCTCTGTCCATGGAGATTCTCCAGGCAAGAATACTGGAATGAGTTGCCACTCCCCCCTCCAGGGGACATTCCCAACCCAGGGATCAAACCGGAGTCTCCTGCATTGCAGGCAGATTCTTTAGCAGCTGAGCTACCAGGGAAGCCCAGCTCAGGTATGATCAGTCTCAATCAGAAACTCTCTCGGTTAGATAAGACTAGCTTTTCCTAATGAAAGATAAAGGTGATGCATTAAGATTGTTAATTATTTATTTTGGGGTTAAATTAGTTTGCCAAATCCTTTTTAGAGAGTGACTTTTGAAAACAGGGAAACTTAGAGTAAATTGCACTGGGTGTGTGGGATACAGTCCTAGATATCATTGAGGATTAAGAACAGGACTGAAAGAGAGGGGATAAACATGCCCAGTATATTTGTTTTTCATGTAAACTCACAAATTTGTAAGTGAACAAGCCCCTTTCACTTAAAATATGTGTCACTTGGTAGCATAGTGTAATAGGTGGGTACATTTTTACTCTCTATGAAATGTATATTCTTCATTTTTGAATGGAGTTTAGTCCTTTAGATTTACTTGATTCTAAACAAAATTGGGGATTGATAAATCAGTATAAATTTGTCTACAATGCCCACAGTTTTTGAAACTATATAAGATGCTTGGTTTATGTATCAATAATCGTGAAAGGAAATTTAGGTATATAACACTCAATGACAGCCCACAAAATTGATCTTATTAACTTAGTGAATTTTAAACAGCACTTGCAGCTTGGGTATCTTCGTTCTTCTGGGTGAGAAAATAATTTGATTAGGCATAATGAAACCCAGGTTTTTAATGGTAATCTAAGTTAACAGTTAATAGTTAATTGGAGCCTATTGAATCTGAGCTAGGAGTATGGTTATGGGTACTTGGGTAATGTTTATAAGAGTACTATTGTTCAGTTGCTAAGCCATACCCAGCTCTTTGTGACCCCATGGACTGCAGCACTCCTGGCTTCCCTGTCCTTCACTGTCTCCTAGAGTTTGCTCAGATTCATGTCCATTGAGCCAGTGATGCTAACTATCTCATCCTCTATCACTCCTTTCTCCTCCTGCCCTCAGATCAGGATCCTTTCCCAGTGAGTTGACTCTTCGCATCAGGTGGTCAGACTACTGGAGCTTCAGCTTCAGCCTCAATCCTTCCAGTGAAAATTCAGGGTTTATTTCCTTCAGGATTGACTGGTTTGATCTCCTTGCTGTCCAAGGGACTCTCAAGAGTCTTCTCCAGCACCACAATTGAAAGCATCAGATTAGTGGACATTAATTTATTCTTCAAATTTGGAAAAGAAGACCTCATATATATGAGAAAGGTTAACAAATTTGCATCTCATAGCTTATTTGCCTTCTTGCAAAAATATTCATTTAAAAACTATGTAAAAAATGTAAAAGTAAATTTTCATTAATTAGGAAATTCTTGGTCTACTTGCCATATGATCATTTACTTTCTACACACTGTGGTGTGTGTTTTCATTATCTTTATGAAATAAAAATTCACTGTTATTTGGACTTTCAGTTGTGGTCTTAACTGGAATGAAAAATGCACAAAGATCTTTACATTCTTAAAAAATAAAAACATACTCAAGAGAAGGAGCCTTTCCCTTGTGGACGTGTGGAGCAAAGAATGCATAATTTAGGAAGAATGTATGCCTTTAACTTTATACACATATTTAATCTCACAAGCTAGATGTTCCACTGAAATTTGTCTGATAAATACAAGCTGAATACTTTGGTAGTGTCATGCAAAGGTGACTTACTATATGTGGTAGGATGGACTCCCTGCTTCTTCAGCATATGATAATTCAGGGTCTTGACCTGTATTTGATTATCAAGATATTATTGAAGAAAAATTATTTTTCCTTTATAATTCACTTTGTGTTTAACACTTGAGTCCTACAATCTAGATCTCATGTACACAAACTATACAAGTTTGTTGTTTCAAGGCTGATTTATGTACTTTAAAAATGTCAGCTACACCTAGTTTACTGTGATTCAGTAAAAAAATTCATATAGGCTAAACAATAAAGTTATAGAAAAATGCAGACAAAGCATTGCCACTTAACACATCACTATACTGGTTAAACTCTGAAACATTAATCAAAGTACATTAAGAGCTGAATTTGGAGTGTGTGGAAGAAAAAAAGGGACCTCTGAAAATTGACTGAAAGAAGAAGAGTCTGGCACTAGAAACCTGTAATCACAGTGGTTCATGCTGGAAGATGCTGATCATTGCCATAGCAACAGTGTGTGTTGCATCATGGAAATAAGGAGTGTGAGACTACTGAGAGCAACATCCAACCCAAGGGGTGAATAGAAAGCCATTATAGGAAAGGGTAACATAAAATGTAGTCACGGGTAAAGCTGAGTGTTTTGGAAAGGGTAATGACAAAAGCACATGAAGATGGATGTGAAGCTCATGAAAATTAAATTCTATTTTTATGTTGGGGTATTCATTTGTAACCATTCTTAATTCTTGTTATCATGGCTTATTTTCTTTCCTCCTTGGCTTTCTCCCTTCCTCCTTCTCTTTCTCCTCTCTACCTTCCTTACTTCCTTTTTCTTTCTTTCTTTTACTGTCACCAAAATAGAGTGCAGCTTCAAAAAGAAAGTTCCAATTTTTACCTATTTTATTTTCTGAGATAATGTACTTGACACTGTTATCAAGAAATATATAATGATTTAATATTATACATTGTAAATATTATTCTCATCCAAATGTGTGACAGGATCTATAATGTAGGGTCATTATGTTAATGTTAAATGTATATTTTCCAACTATATGTGCATCTATTTCAATACTAGGAAGCATATTAAACTCAAATGTGCTGATGCACTATTAAGCAAAGTGCTCATTTGTATAACACACCTGTATTTGTTCAAAACCCTATAATATGCAGAGCTGTACTTTCGATAGTGATGGGGTAAAGTCAAAGTGGACTGATGTTGCCACAGAAATCAATGACAAATACAGACATAATATAATAAGCCACTGTCTGAAGGCACTATGTGATGAAGAAGAGCAGGGGGGTGTAGAATACTGTTTCTGAGGGAAGATGTATCCATTGTTTGTCCCCAACAGTAATGCTCACATATGTTGCTGGGGAGTCGGGGATGATAGAGGGACCTTAGTATTTCTGGCCTCAGGAACCACACTTAGGAGTCACGGTGATTCAGCTACTTTGAAGACAAGGCAAGGTACCTATGACAACATTGTGAATTTGCTCTGAAAAGCCCAGAGAAGGGATCTCAGACTTTTGTCTGATCACTTTTGGGCTAATTCTTGAACTACTCCCGAATGGAGCAGACTGAATAAAATCAGACAGATCTGAACTGTGGTTGAAGGTAATATCCAAAAAACAAATTTCATTTTGGGAATTGTCTGCAAAAATGAAAGACACATTACTGACAGACAATAATAATGGATTTTAGATTTCTCACATCTCAACATTCATAACACTTAGGGCACTCTCAAAGACAATTTCCAAAAGAGAGAAGGTAAAATTATGAGCTTCATACAGGTATAAAGATGAACACATTGGAAATATTTTGCTCTATTTATTTATCAAGAAGGGATCAGATACAAGTTATAACCATTTCAAAAGATATACAGCAGGGATATTGAAATGAGTGCTCAAATGGGAGCAAAATTATTTCTTTCCTGCAGCAGAGAGAAAAGCGAGTTGAACTTTTTACCAGAGAAAACAGAATTTGCAGATTTTTAAGTTAATTATGACTTACTAAGCTTTAGCCCAGGAGACAAAGACCTAAATCAAATTATCTGAAGATTGTCTTCTAGACAATGCACAGTTTTCCATTGAAATGCAATTAATTGTTTAAAACACAATCCAAAATTTCCTAACATAAAGAGGACCAGGAAATTGGGTAACATTCCTGATTGTCTCAAAAAGGCAATAACATGATATCAATCTTGAAATGATCCATAGATTGAAATAAGGAAATAAAAACTTTTGAGAGCTATGATAAATATTCTTAGGGAAGTAAAAAAGAAATTACTTAACTTAAAAAAAAATAGGAAATTTCATTAGATAAATAGAAGCAATAACAAAGGAAAAACAGAATTTCTAGAACTGAGAGCTAAAATACCTAAAATAAAATACAAACAAATACGAACTGGATGAATTTAAAAATTGAATAGAAACAACAGAGAAAAGGAAAATCAGTGAACTTGGATACAGATCACTACTAATTATCAAAGTACAAAGAGAAAAAGCACTGAAAAAAAGAAAATGCAGAGACTCAGGAACTTTCAGAGAGTATCAAATAGCTAAAAATACATGGAATTAGAATCTAAAATGTTCAGAAAAATATTTGAAGAAATAATGCCTCCAAATTTCCCAAGTTTTATGAAATATACAAAATTATCAATTCAATATTCTCAATGCAAACCTAGAATAAACACCAAAAAATGTCACAGACAGGCAATCCATTGAAAGTCAGATGTTAATACTGAATCTTGAAAGAATCAAGAGAAAAATATCATAATAAACTGAAAAAATGATTCAGCCAGAGACTTAAAGGAAGGAATCCTGAACCCCAGAAACCATTCAAGTAACATCTATAAGGAGCTGAAGGGCTAAAAAGTGTTACCCCAAGATTCTGGATCAAGCAAAGCTTTCTTCAAAGATGAAAATGAAAAATATGTTTCTAGATAAAAGAAAGTTAAGAAAATTAACTGCAAGAATAATGTCACCACAAAAAGTTTGTAAAAACTTCTTCAGACTGAAAGGAAATTATATCAGATTGAAACCTGAATCACCAGGAAAGTATGAATAATATCAGAAATGGAACATGTAAAATATAATTTCTAAAATTTTTGGTCTTTATGTTCTTAACTTCTTTTTAATTTATGTGAATATTTAATAAAAATATGAGATTGTACCATGATGTTTATAACATATATACATATATATATATACATACATATATATATATATATATATATACACACACACACATATATATATGATAATATAGTCATTAAATGGCTCTGGTGCTATTAGATATACATATATTTCTTAAACAAGATACAAAAGCACAAGTCATAAAAGAAAAATGTGTAAAATGTGAAAACTATACTTCAGTATTAAAGCTTGCTTTTTTGAAGGCATAATTAGGAAAATAAGAGGTCAACCCAAGCCTTGAGGAATGTATTTGCAAATATCTTATAAAAGTTCTTTACCAAAAGTTAAGTACTCAAGTCTTTCAACTCAATACTAAGATGACCACTTGATAAAAAAAAAATAATGAGCAAGACACACACAAACACATCACACAATAAGATATACAAATGACCACAAAATATTTATGAAAAAATGATCAATATTTCTAGCTCTTAAGCAAGAAAATGGAGGCACACTCACAAGATTGGCTAAAATGAAAAAGCCTGGCAGTTTCAAGTGGTGACATAGATAGGAGAAATTTTGATCTCATATGTTACAGATGAAAATGCAAAATGGTTCATTCAATTTGGCAAGTTGTTTGAAAGTTTCCTATAAACATATGCCTACCACATGGCCTATCGATTCGACTCTGAGGTATTTATTCAAGTGAAATGAAAACAAAGACAGATATGCAAATATTCCTGCAGTTTTATTTATAGTATGCCCAAATTGCAAAGCACCCAGATGCTTAGTAACTACTGAATGAATTAACAAATTCTGGTATATCCATGGCTTGGAAATCAAATCAGAAATGAAAAGAATGAGTTACTGAAACACACAAAAGCATGGATAAATCTTGAAAGTATTATGCTAAATGAAAGAAGCCAGACACAAAAGAATACATAGTGTATGATACAATTTACTATATCGTCTATAAAAGTCAGCATTTGAGTGACTATAAACAAACCAGGGGTTGACAAGGATTAGGGGTATAACAGTTTTCAGTGCAAAGTAGTATGAGCAAACTTTTTGGGGAGATACAAATGTTCTATATTTTAATTGTGGTAGTGAATTCACAATAATATACATTTACCAAAACTCAATAAATGGTGCAATTTAAAAGGGTGTGATTTATTGCATATAAATTATACTTCAATAAATCTTATTTTGAAAAATCTTTGCAGTTTTATGATGTGGGTGGCGAAACAATATACTATTCAATTATAATAACAAACATGCAAAATTTGATGCATTACATTATGAAAATTATTGAGAGCAGTTGAATTTGTACTAAATGATTATCAGTGAGATGATCTTATTGAAAATAGTTATTTAATATATGTGATAGTTTTAACATCCATTCCATCATTTTATGATGTTTATCTGAACATAAACATTCTGCTTGAATTAGTAAGTAAGCTGAATAACTACTAGTATGTTACATAGGTAACATGTTGATTCTACCATTCACCCCAGAAATTCATATTAATCAATGAAAGTTACTAAAATTTATTTATTTGCTGGCCTCCATTTTATTTAAAATGACTAAAGTAATAAAGAAAAAGTACTTTAGTACCAAACACACAGTCCAGTTTTCATACAATTTTCTCATGGTGATAACTGTCATAGTTTAGTAAATCTGATAAAAATAGCATAGTGTTTATGATCAGAAAAATTTAATTTTGTATCCTAATTGTATTTGCATATGATCTAAGAAAAATTCCCTTAATGTATAAAACCTGAGCTTACAATGGTAAAACTTATTTATTAATGCCTTAATTGTTATAAAAATTTACCACAAATATAGAGGCTTCAGTTCACTTCAGTTGATTAGTGGTGTCTGACTCTCTGCAACCCCATGGACTAGAGCATGCCAGGCTTCCCTGTTTATCACCAACTCCCAGAGCTTGCTCAAACTCATGTCCATTGAGTTGGTGATGCCATCCAACCATCTCATCCTCTGTCAAACTCTACTTCTCCTGCCCTCAATCTTTCCCAGCATCAGGGTCTTTTCCAATGATTCTGTTCTTCACATCAAGTGGCCAAAGTATTGGAGTCTCAGCTTCAGCATCAGTCCTCCCAATGAACATTCAGAACTGACTTCCTTTAGGATAGACTGGTTGGATCTCCTTGTAGTCCAAGGGACTCTCAAGAGTCTTCTCCGACACCACAGTCCAAAAGCATCAATTCTTTGGCGCTCAGCTTTCTCTATGGTCCAGCTCTCACATCCATACATGACTAATGGAAAAACCATAGCTTTGACTATACAGACCTTGGTCAGCAAAGTGATGTCTCTGCTTTTTAATATGCTGCCTAGGTTTGTCATAGCTTTTCTTCCAAGGAGCAAGTGTCTTTTAATTTCATGGCTGCAGTCACTATCTGCAGTGATTTTGGAGCCCAAGAAAATAAACTTTCTCAGTGTTCCCATTATTTTTCCACCTATTTGCCTTGAAGTAATGGGACTGGGTGCCATGATCTTCATTTTTTGAATGCTGAGTTTTAAGCCAATTTTTTAACTCTCCTCTTTCACTTTCATCAAGAAGCTCTTCAGTTGCTATTCACTTTCTGCCATAAGGGCTGTGTCATTTGCATATCTGAGGCTATTGATTTTCTCCTGGCAGTCTTGATTCCAACTTGTGCTTCATCCAGCCTGGCATTTCCCATGCATGTAAGTTAAATAAGCAGGGTGACAGTATACAGCCTTGATGTACTCCATTCCCAGTTTGGAGGCAGTCTGTTTTTCCATATCCGATTCTGTTGCTTCTTGACCTGCAATTTAATCTCTGGTTCCTCAGCTTTTCTAAATTCAGCTTGAACATCTGAAAGTTCTTGGTTCATGTACAGTTGAAGTCTAGCTTGGAGAATTTTGAGTATTACTTTGCTATAATGTGAGATAATGGCTTAAAATAACACAAACTTAGAATTATGGAGGTCAGAATTTAAAATAAGTCTCCCTGTATTATAGGCAATGGTGTCAGTGCTGCTTATTTCTTCTTAAATCTAGTGTCCACTGGGGGGAAAATGCAGAACTAATAGTTAAGAATTGTATTTTATTTGGCGAACTTCCTGAGGACTTAAACTCATGAGATAGCCTCTCAGATGTCTCTGAGGGACTATTCCAAAGAGGTGAGGGAAGAATTAGGGTCTATAGGAGTTTTGTAACAAAAACCAGGTAGTCGGAACATCAAATTGTTAATGTTAATTAAAGGAAACCAGATAACTCAAGTTAAGGAATATAGTGGTTTCTTTGTATGGGAAGATACAAGGGTCTGGGATCATTGAAATTTTCACTTTGATATGCACCTTAGCTGTCTAGGGACCCTGGGACTGCAAAGAGTCAGACAAAACAGCAACTGAGAGGCACATTTGGCTATCTGGGGCCAGTATCCTCTTCTTCCCCTTTCTGAGGCCCTTCGGGGGCACTTGAGGATGGCAGCAGTGGCTGAAGGCTTGGCGAGGGGCAGTCTGCTTGTCTCCATCCTGAGTTTCTTCCGGGATCACTGTCTATGTTGGTTGTAGTGGTGGCCTCTGTTTACAGATATGGCAGGCTATATTTTTCATCCAGAGCAAGAATCCATTTCCTCTTGTCTTTTCCAGCTTCAAGAGGCTACCTGCTTCCTCCTGGCCCTTTCCTCCATCTTCAAAGCCAGCAGGGCACCTTCAGATCTCCAACTTTCCTGCCTCCCTCCTATGAATACCCTTGTGGTTACAATGAGTCCAGTGGGACATCTAGGCTAACTCCCCCATCCCGAAGTCCTTTAGGCAGTCAGATCTGCAAGCTTTCCTTTGTTGTAGAAGGTAACCTATTCACAGTTTCTAGGAATTAGGACAGGGATATTTTGGGAGTGGCTATCATTTAGCCTCTCACATCTGACAGCCCTGAATTTTATTATCAGCTGGGCTTTCAATGGTAAGTAAAGAAAAATAGGGTCCTCGACCTCCAGAGCTGTACAGTCCAGTAGGAATTTTGGTAAATCCTAGCAAGGCAGTGTGGGACAAACTATAATTTATAGGAAGTGGCTGGTATGAAACACTCACAAGTTACAATAATGAACAAAGGGAAACTAATAAATATTATTTTATATTATAAAAATACACATGTAAAAGTCCACACAAAAAGGAATAATGATTTTAAAAATTCAGAAAATGTTCCTGTAAAAAGTATATGAGAAGATGTCATCAACCACAAAGATGGAACACCATTTCAGTAGTGATTTTTGTAATTCTTTTCTAATTGATGTGTGTTTATGCACAGAAAATTAAGTAAATTGTATCTGGTAGCTTTTTTTGAGTGCTTCCCCAAAGACACAGCAGTAAAGAGTCCACCTGTTAATGCAGAATTCACAGGAGACGTAAGTTCGGTCCCTGAATCAGGAAGATGACCTGGAGGAAGCATTGGCAACCTACTTCAGTATTCTTGCTTGGGAAATCCCAGGGACAGAGGAGCCTGGTGGGATACAGTCCATGGGGTTGCAAAGAGTCAGACACGACTGAGCAGAAAGCAGAGAGCATTCTTTGAGCACTTTTACTGGCTGTGCAAAAACTGATATTTTATTTTGAAAGATGGATCCACAGTTTGGTGGATGAACTATTAGAATTGAGAGAGCATATCCAAAGTGGTTATTAGTATATAGAACTTTTTGCATATGCTTTGATCTTGAGGAGACAGCCCTGACTGATAGCTTGAAGCAAAATTCTAGTTCCCTGCCCAGGAATCAGACGTGAGTAGCCTGAATGAAAGCCAGGGATCTTAGCTGCTGGAACAGCAAGGCTAGAGATTAAAAGCAAAGTTCCCCTGGCTCCTGCCCTGCTTGAAAGCAAGAATGTTTCAAGGAGGCAAAAACTGTGAAAACAGATACAATGCTTATTATTGGAGACTGAGCCCAACATGTGGGAGAGCCCAGAGAGAAACTGTTTAGTTAAGAGAGAAGGAAGACAGAGATACACACCCAGGGAGAAAGGTGTGGGTATCCTTCTTAATGAGGAGGAGCCCAGTAAAGAGACTGTTAAATCATTTATTGCCTGGAGAATCCCATGGACAGCTCATTTATAAATCATTTATAGAGGGCAGTTCTTCTGGGTCTTCGTTTCCATGCGTGCTCAGTCACTCCTTGCAATTATAGCCCACCAGGCTCTCTGTCCATGCAATTTTTCAGCTAAGAATACCAGAGTGGGTTGCCATGTCCTCCTCCAGGGGATCTTCCTGACCTGGGGATCAAGCCCATGTCTTCTGCATTGGTAGGCAGAGTCTTTATTACTGAGCTACCTAAGAAGTCCCTGGGTCGTTGTTTACCTTTACTCAATTCTCCTGTTTCTTTCTCCACACTTGACTTGCCCTAGGACCCTCCCCAACATGTGTTTGCAACTTTTAGCCAAGATGATTCCAGGGAAGAAGCCCATGGATGCTTGGTATCACCTATTATGGGGTGGCACTTCCTCCTTTTTGATCCCCAAGGAGTCTTTCTGAGCATGTGTAGTCAGAGAGGTTGCCTTGACTGCAAGAATGAGGATATATGGTCACTTTATCTTTTACCTGGGCAGAACTCAGCTCCTCTCTGCCCCTCCATTACTGCTATCTTAAAGTGTCCTCCAGAAGCAACGTCCAGCTCTACCCTGTTCCTGATGTTATTCTATCTGGAAGTGTAAAGAGGATGCTGGCTATAGGAGTCTAACCTGCAGCCCACCTATTTCTTGCCTCAAGAAATATAAACAGGAGGCTAGTTGTAAATGTCTAGCCTGGAGCCCAGGCTATCTCCTGCCTCTGTTTAACTAGAGTCAAGGCCTTCTGGTACACTGCTCTCTTAAGAACAAAAGTGGTTTGTGATGTTCTGGGAGAAGAACGTGGAAGAAAATGTTAAGACTGATGGAGCATCAATTAGCTAATGTAGTACATGCAATCCAGGTTGTCATGGTGATGGTAGTGCTAAGAGCGGGAAGCAGAGTTCTCTAAGGAGTACCACTGCCACATCCCATCACTTCAGTTCAGCCATGATCTGAAGAGCTTTGCTTCCAGTATTGTATAAGGTGGTTTTCTCTACCGGAAATATGTTTTAGACTGGAACTTGAGTTTTTAATTACTTTATTAAAATATATAGGAGAGAGATAACTGCATCTATACTTATTTTCTTATATGTTGTTTATGCTTAAAAGCAAACTCAAAAATAAATTCATTACAGTTAAGCATCATCATTTTAAAGTTTCCAAATTATTTATTTTACTATTCTTTTTCTTTCTAGCCAGTCAAGAATTTCACAACTATTACTTTGAAAAACTTGATGACATGTGAATTTTATCCTAGTTTCTAGCTGGTTTTAATATGTTAAGCTTTCTATGTGGTGCAGTGGTAAAGAATCTGCCTGTCTATGCAGAAGACACAAGAGACACAGGTTCAATCCCTGGGTCGGGAAGATCCCTTGGAGAAGGAAAAGGAAACATACTCCAATATTCTTGCCTGGGAAATCCCACTGATAGAGGAAACTGGTGGGCTATAGTCCATGAGGTCTCAAAGAGTTGGACATGACTAAAATGACCGAGCACGCACACAATATACTAAGTAGAATGATGATATTGTTTGAAGATGTCTTATACTCTTGGTGAGAATTCAAGTGTACTTAGCCCCTGTAACCTATATTAGATATTTCAAAAACAAAAAGTTAAGTGAATAGTTTTACCTACATGCATGATGATTTTATTATCAAAATCATATGTTTTGCCATAGTTTTATCTTTTTCAGTTCAGTTCAGTCCAGTCGCTCAGTCAAGTCTGACTCTTTGTGACCTCATGGACTGCAGCATGCCAGGCCTCCCTGTCCAACACCAACTCCCAGAGTTTACTCAAACTCATGTCTATTGAGTCAGTGATGCCATCCAGCCATCTCATCCTCTGTCGTCCCCTTCGCCTCCTGCCTTCAATCTTTCCCAGCATCAAGGTCTTTTCAAATGAGTCAGTTCTTGGCATCAGGTGGCCAAAGTATTGGAGTTTCAGCTTCAGCATCAGTCCTTTCAATGGCTATTCAGGACTATTTCCTTTAGGATGGACTGGTTTGATGTCCTTGAAGTCCAAGGGACTCTCAAGAGCCTTTGGCACTCAGCTTTCTTTATAGTCCAACTCTCACATCCATACATGACTACTAGAAAAACCATAGCTTTGACTAGATGGTCCATGTTTATCTTTTTAGATAAGTATATACAGCCATATGTTCCTCTGGTGAACCATTTGAGAATTAGTTGTAGGAATAATGGCACTTCACCTCTAAGTACTATAGCATGAGTTTTCTAAGAACAAGGATTATTGTTGTTCAGTCTCCCAGTAGTGTCTGACTCTTTGCAACCCCTTAGACGGCAGCACTCCAGGCCTCCCTGTCTCTCACCATCTCCCAGAGTTTGCCCAATAACAAGGATGCTCTTGGGATAAAACCACAGTACAATGATCACATTCAAGGAATTGTGTTGATAACAAATTCATGTTTGCTCAATTGCCTAATAGGTCTTACAGCATTTTAAAAACAGCATGCAATTATAGTTAATACACTGAATTTAGTTATCATATTTCTTTAGCTTTCTTTAATCTAGAATATTTCTCCAGAATTTTATTTCTCTCATAACATTGATAATTTGGAAGAACTTAGGTTAGGTGTTGGGTAACTGGCTTTGCTTTTTCCTTCTGGTGTGTGTCTAGACCATCCTTGGTGATTTTGACTTGGATCATTGATTTTCTTCATTGTTAGCATATCATTTCCTCTTTGTAATGAATAATCTACAAGTTGATAATTTGAGACTGTCTTATCATCCCCTTCATTCTGCTGCCAAGCTTTGGGTGACAAAGCTTGTTCTCTAAGCAACTTTTTAAAAAAGTATTCAAGAATGCAGTATTCCTTGAGTTATTGGGTGTTTCAAACTCTTTTCCCTATGTCTTGATCCTTAAAGCACAGCTTTGTTGAATACAAAGTCCTTGGTCCACCCTTTGAACTTTAAATTTCTTAGAAATCTGATGGATTTCATTCCTGTGTTCTATATTGCTCTGAAAAAGTCTGGTGTTAGGTTTATTCTCATTTTATCCTCCTCTTTCTTCCATTCCTCTTCCTCTAACCTGTTTTTGTGCTTTGTGAATTTGTCCTTAGTATTGTTTTCCTGGCAATCCTGCTTGCTTATTTGTTTGTCAAAATCTAATCATTTTGCTATGTTAGAATACATCATCAAGGCATTAGTTTCCATATATACACTATGGACTGTTTCTGTACAAGAGTCAACTCTTTATCTCTAGAAAAATTTCTTAGATAGTTTAAATATGTGTTCTGCTTCATTGTCTGGTTCCTCTTCTTTATAGACTCTTAATACAATGCAGCTTCTATTTTTGTCTCATATACCAATCAATGATGCCATTTGCTTCTTATTTTATTTCCTTTTCTTATTCTTTGTATCTCTTTATTTCACTCCCTTTGTCTTGACTATTGTCATGGCTTTCTTCACTGACATTTGCAATTTCATGTTTATTTCTAATATTATTCTGAGTTACAAGGGGATTTTTTTTCATTTATTTTTATTAGTTGGAGGCTAATTACTTTACAATATTGCAGTGGTTTTTGTCATACATTGACATGAATCAGCCATGGATTTACATGTATTCCCCATCCCGATCCCCCCTCCTACCTCCCTCTCTACCCGATCCCTCTGGGTCTTCCCAGTGCACCAGGCCTGAGCACTTGTCTCATGCATCCAACCTGGGCTGGTGATCTGTTTCACCATAGATCAAGGGGATTTTATTACAAGCAAATAATTGCTTAAGGATTTTTTGGTTATAATTTTCCTCTGCTTCATGAATGTTTTGTAGGGGAAATTTTCATTAGGTGAAATGTAACTTTTTTTCATATTATGTTTCTTCTTACACTCTCTTTTTATGCATGATTCCCCTTGAGCCCAATCAGAAATAATAGTGGTATCAGGGGATATTGAGGATCTGGGTTGGTTTATATCACAGGTTTGCATTCCCTGGTGGCTCAGTGGTAAGGAACCTGTCTGCAATGTAGGAGACCTGGGCTCAATTCCTGTTTCAGAAGACCTCTTGGAGAAGGAAATGGTAACCCCCTCCAATATTCTTGCCTGGGAAATTCCATGGACAGAGGAGCCTGGTGGGCTACAGTCCATGGGATCACAAAAGAATTGGACATGACTTAGCAACTAATCAGCAACAAGCGTCACAGGGTAGATGCCTTAACAACTGACTCTGATATAGAATTTAGCCTTCAGAATATTTATTAAGGGTGCTCTTAAGATCAACACCTGTGACAGGTAGTGGAAGAAAGCATAGAGGGTGGCAGAGGAAGAAACAGAACTGTGATCATTTCCCCATGGAATGATCTGGAGCTACAGTGGTCTTTCAAAATTGTCCCAGTTAGGGCAGACGGCCATGTCTTCATAAAGACTTGTTTCAATATTCTTGAGTGTATGTTACCTGTGGTAGGAATATCATCTTTGATGAGGCAGCTCTCTGCAGTTTGGCCACTTTTTGAAGTCATTAACAACTGAATCTGTCAGTAGTATTGATATAGTGGAATGTCACTGTTCAGTTGCTAAGTTGTGTTGCACTTTTTGCAGACCCCATGGACTGCAGCACACCAGGCCTTCCTGTCCTTCACTATCTCCCAGAGTTCACTCAGATTCTTGTTGATTGAGTTGGTGATGTTACCCAACCATCTCATCCTCTGTTGCCCCGTTCTGCTTTTGGCTTCAGTCTGTCCCTGCAACAAAGATCCCTTCCAATGAGTTGGCTTTTTGCATCAGGTGGCCAAAATATTGGAACTTCAGCTTCACTGCTTCCAATGAGTATTCAGGGTTGATTTCCTTTAGGATTGACTGGTTTGATCTCCTTGCTGTCCAAGGGACTCTCAAGAGAACTCTCCAGAATCACAATTTAAAGGCATCAATTCTTTGGTGCCCAGACTTCTTTATGCTTCAACTCTCACATCCATAAGCTACAGTGGAATATAATTTTGTTAAATTGATTTTGTTCACTGGGGAAGAGAGAAATACTTTCATATATCTGTCACATCATTCTTTGTCATTGCTATAAAGCTTTTACTTATTCCACCTGCATCCTTCTTTCCCTGTGGTGTCAAGCCTCTAAAGAGGACCTATCATTCCAGGTTACCCCATTCATCCTGAGAAGCACTGCTTCCTCCTAGGAACTTATGCAATTTCAGGTTTCTTAACTTTCAATTTGCTGGAAATTATTTCTTTGGCTTGAATTCCCTGGGAAAAAATAAAAGTCCTCCAAAGGAAGCTGGCAGGGAAGTTTAAACAAAAATAGGAAAGAGAAGGAAGCTAGGTGAGCTTGTGATATTTGGCTAGATTCTACATTTCCCCAGCATTGTAACAGTCTTCAGCAATGACACTGGACTTTTGAATTCCACTCATTTTTTAGGGTCACCTTTAGTTCTTTGCGCCTGCAGAAAAAGGACTCCGCAAGCCCAGAAGAGGCCCCCAGAAAGCAGTACTGATGTTGGCTGTTGGACAGAGTGGAATAAAGATGCAAGCACATAAAAACACCATCAAAAGGAAGCTCAGAGGATCGTGGTGAAGAGCTGCCATTATCCACTGAAGTTATTCACTAGGAACAACCAGGTCTCAGGTGGTTCTCAGATTTCCTACACTCACGGTGGGTCTTTCCTACTTCTTGGGGTAACTTTATCTGAGCTTTGTCTCCTCCAGGCCCCTCCGCTTTGATGTTAGGTTCAGTTCAGTTCAGTTGCTCAGTCATGTCTGACTCTTTGCGACCCCATGGACTGCAGCATGCCTGACCTCCCTGTCCATCACCAACTCCCGGAGTTTACTCAAACTCATGTCATTGGGTCAGTGATGCTATCCAACCATCTCACCCTCTATCGTCCCGTTCTCCTCCTGCCTTTAATCTTTATCAGCATCAGGGTATTTTCAAATTAGTCAGCTCTTCACATCAGGTGGCCAAAGTATTGGAGTTTCAGCTTCAACATCAGTCTTTCCAATGACTATTCAGGACTGATTTCCTTTAGGATGGGCTGGTTGAATCTCCTTGCATTCCAAGGGACTCTCAAAAGTCTTCTCCAACACCACAGTTCAAAAGCATGAATTCTTTGGCACTCAGCTTTCTTTATAGTCCAACTCTCACATCCATACATGACTCCTGGAAAGACCATAACATTGACTAGATGGACCTTTGTTGGCAAAGTAATGTCTCTGCTTTTCAATATGCTGTCTAGGTTGGTCATAGCTTTACTTCCAAAGAATAAGTGTCTTTTAATTTCATGGCTACAGTCACCATCTGCAGTGATTTTGGAGCCCCCCAAAATAAAGTCAGCTGCTGTTTCCATTGTTTCCCCACCTATTTGCATGAACTGCTTTGATGAGATTTCCACAAACTGCCTCCTTGCCTTTCTTGCTTCTGAATGAAACTTGAAACCGGTTTTGCTGGATTTAGGTGTTTATTTCCTATTTATGTATTATTGAAGCTTGGAATATTCCCTGTCTCCTACTCATGCTGTTGTCCTTTTATTAAAGATTTTTGTTTGACTTGTTTTGCTGGGTGAAAGCATAATTTTTTGGCCTGTCTAGTTTTTTTGAGTTTGAGAGGAGAGATTTGGATTGAGGATATTTGATTTGGGAGGTGGAATATGTTCTTAACACCGTGTTTATCACTGTGATTATTTCTTACATATATTTAGTACTTATATACTATAAAACATTTTTAATTAAGTATTTTCTTCAAAACTCATTAGAAAGATGTTATGTTTTTATTAATATTACTTTTAAAAACGAAGGAGCTTGTAGATTAACAAGCTTAAATGAGTTGCCCTAGGAAAGTGTGTAAGTCACTCGGTCATGTCTGACTCTTGCGTGACCCTGTGCACTGTAGCCCACCAGGCCCCTCTGTCTGTGAAATTCCCCCGGCAAGAATACTGCAGTGGGTTGCCACCCAGTCTCCAGGGAATCATCCAGACCCAGGGCTCAAACCCGGGCCTCCTGCACTGCAGGCAGATTCTTTACCGTCTGAGCCACCAGGGAATCTTGTTGCCCTTAGAGGCATGAGTGGAATTCAAGGCTTATCATCTCAGGGAGTATATTGATTCACCACTGAGTTACACACGTAGCCAAACTCAGATGCCACACGTCTACAAAATTAAATGTTCTCATTAGTGGCTCAGGTTTAAGCAAACAAATGTGAAAATGTCCAGATAGTTTGAAACAGTCAATCGATAAATTCATTAATTCAAATATTTATCATCTGTTATGAGTTTAATCACATTCTTTGAAATTTCTGGATTTTTATATGGTTTTCTTCCAATCTCAAGTATGCTTTTAGTCTTGTTAGAAAGACTCTATTCATTTTGGCTTAATTATGTGATTAGAATGATTGGAGTTTGTGTTACACTGTCCTTCCTACAAATTTCCTGGTGTCACCCTTAGAAGAATATATTAGTTTCATGAAGTATTTACGAGGTTATTTTTGCCTAAATGGAATCTTTTTTCATTATATGTCCAGCCATTGAAATTGTTGCTAATGTTACTCAAACTCCGTGTTTTCACATAATATGTTCTTATGATTTTTACAGTAACAAAGAGATTTTAATTCACCCACTAGAACCCATTAATTTCAGCTTGCATTATGCTTATTGTAGATAAAAATTGGACTCAGCTTGAGATATCATCTTGGTGAAACTGAAGTCAGCAATTGAAGTTGACAAGTACTGTCTTTGGTCTTTAAATTTTGAGGCAAAAATTCTCTGGGTTTTCTGTCATATACTTGAACTTATTGGGCTTTATACAAATGTAGGACGTGAAAGTATTTTTTTTTAATAGTGCAGCCACTTTATTTTTTATAATGTTTATTTATCGGCTGTGCTGGGTCTTCATTACTGCACAGTGTCTTTTGCCTTTAAATTTTAAGCAACAATTCTTTGGGTTAGGTTTTCTGTCATAAACTTCAACAGATTGAGCTTTATACAATGTAGGAGATAGAAATACTTTTTAAAAAATGGTGCAGCCACTTTATTTTTTATATTTGTTTATTTATTGGCTGTGCTGGCTCTTCATTACTGTGCGCAGGCTTTCTCTAGTTGCGGTATGCAGGCTTCTCATCGTGGCAGCTCCTCTTGTTATGGAGCAGCCACTGTAGGTACACGGGCTCACCAGTTGTGATACACTGGCTTAGTCGCTCCAAGACACATGGAATCTTCCTGGACTAGGAGTCGAACTCGTGTACTCTGCATTGCAAGCAGACTCTCAACCACAGAACCACCAAGGAAGCCTTGAAGGACAAAGAAACACTTAACTTCACATATTTATTTTCCTTTCTTAATCCAGTCTTTCTATGCAGTAGTACAATACTCTGCTATGGTCTTCTAGGAGTGCCCCCATTTTATACATTCATGTTAAATCTCTGCTAAACTAATAGGTGCTAACCATCTATGAAGAGTTAAGGTATGCCCCCATTCAGAAGTACGTGTACAATTTTTCCTGAACCCAGTTTTAACATGTGTGTGTGTTTGTTCTGGGAATGTCTCCACACTGTCAACTAGGAATGTTCCAGAGACATCAGCTGGGCATCTTATAATTCAGCTCTGTTCTGACACTACCCAGAGACCACACCGGATTCCACAGGTTACCATCCTACAAGACTGCTCCCACCTCCTCCAGACACCAAAACAATCCCAGATGATCACCTGCGCTTCTGACTTGTGCTTAGTCACTCAGTCTGGCCTGACTCTTCGCGGCCCCATGGACTGTAGCCCACCAGGCTCCTCTGTCCATGGGAATTCTCCAAGCAACAATACTGGAGTGGGTTGCCATGCCCTCCTCCAGGGGATTTTCTCAAATCAGGGATTGAGCCCAGGCCTCCCACATTCCATGCGGATTCTTTACCAACTGAGCCACCAGGGAAGTCTAAGAATACTGGAGTGGGTGGCCTATCCCTTCTCCAGGGGATCTTCCCAACCCAGGAATTGAACCAGGGTCCCCTGCATTGCAGGCAGATTCTTTACCAGTTGAGCTACCAGGGAAGCCCTGCTTCTGACCTACTGCCTGTAAGTCAGAGGTTCTCAGGACCATCTCTTCAGGACCATTTGATTAATATGTTAGCACAGTTCACAGAACTCAAAATATTTTATTTGCTAGATTATTGCTTTATTAAAAAGTATATATCTCAAAAAGGGTGAGATGGAAGAGATGCTTAAGGCAAGGTGTGGGGAAAGAATTTTGAGCTCCCTTGAGCTCTCTAGGCATGTTACTCTCCCTAAATCTCCTTGTGTTCACTAACTTGGGAGTTTTCCAAACCCCCTCCTTTTGGGGTTTTATGCAGACTTCATTATATTAGCATGATTGATTAAATCACTAGCCATTGGTGATTGATTCAACATCTAGCCTCTTCCTTCCCCAGAGGTTGGAGGGTTAAGATTGACATTTGTAATCCTTTAATAGCTTTGCTGGTTCTCCTTGCAACCAATCCCCAATCCGATCCTTAGGTGCTTCCCAAAGGGCACAACATAAATATAACAAAAGATATTTAAGGTTCTCAGCATCTAGGAGACTTAAAGAGTTTTAGGAGCTCTGTAGTAAACCTAGGGATGAAGAACAAACATATATTTCTCATTATAAATCACAATATCATGGTGCAAAATCACAAATCTTATTGACTAAAAATATTGAATGCATAAACACAAAATTCCTAATTATGAAGATTTCACACTAATTCAATGGAAATTTTCATATAGATGGATGAATGGGAAGAACTGCTTTGCAGTGCCATACTGTTCTTCCAAGGGTGTGAATGTCTGAAGTGCAGAAACATTGGCTTTGCATATTTCTAGGACTAATACAGCAGAATGGATTGTTGAACGAATTTGCTGAATAAATGAATTGATTAATCTATCTTACTTCTTTATTGATTGAGCCTGTCATCAAATATTTCCTGAGAAACTGATATTTTTTCCCCATTTTAACAGTCTCAATAATACTAATGAGATATGAAATCTGCCAATTTTTCATGTGGAGTTAAACATAAATTAATAGTAATGACTTCATTTCCATTTTATCTATTTATTAATTATCCTTTCAATCATAGTTTTGAAAAGATTATTTTTCTGTTATAACAGATGGCTTAAACATCTGTATTTAACCATTTTATTGTATCAAATGTGCAGTGTAAAGTGTATATGCTATCCAAATTGAGTGCAACCATTCAAGAAAAAAATGAATTTGAGTTATTATCAACTGTTTCTACCAAATTTCCTTGAATGAAAAGAAATCTATTTGGCTTTAATAGCCCTCGGCTTTTGACATTTCTTTATAAGATGTTCTACACTGTTATTTTCATTATAAAAAATAGTTTAATTTTCAATGTCAAATTGATCTATATCTAACACACAGACACACATATATGTGTGTGTATGTATGTATATATATGCTGTGTGCTTAGTCACCCACTAGTGTCTGACTCTTTGCGATCTCATGGATTGTAGCCTGTTAGGCTCTTCTGTCCACGGAATTTTCCAGGCAAGAATACTGGAGTGGGTTGCCATTCCCTTCTCTACGGGATCTTCCTGACCCAGGAATTGAACTGGAGTCTCCCGCATTGCAGGTGGATTGTTTACCAGCTGAGCTACCCAGGAAGTCCATGTGTATTGGAAAAAATATTAATTTCCTTTTGAGGCATACATATAATTGTTTAAACAGATTTTTTGTTGTTGTTGTTTAGGAATTATGTTAAACAAAGTTAATTGTCTTGATAGTTGTGATGTTTTAATCTTCTGGGTGAGTTGCAGTTGTATCTGCTAACTATTGCTCAGTCTTGATCCGTGTCTCTTATGACAATATTATTGAAATTCTTTAAAATGTTATATAGTACCCTAAGCTATCATGAGAAAATGCAGTGTATTGGTTAAGAGCACAGCTCCTAAAATCAGACTCTTTGGCCATGAACACTAGCATCCAGATCACCACTGGGAAGAATCAAGTAGAAGAAAGCCCTAGAGCTCCAGCTCTAAAGGCTGTTGTCTCAAACAACTGATGTTTGTGTACATTAGACTTGCCCCTGCAGCTGCTGCTGCTGCTAAGTCGCGTCAGTCGTGTCCGACTCTGTGCGACCCCATAGACGGCAGCCCACCAGGCTCCGCCGTCCCTGGGATTCTCCAGGCAAGAACACTGGAGTGGGTTGCCATTTCCTTCTCCAATGCATGAAAGTGACAAGTGAAAGTGAAGTCGCTCAGTCGTGTCTGACTCCTAGCGACCCCATGGACTGCAGCCCACCAGGCTCCTCTGTCCATGGGATTTTCCAGGCAAAGCTGTTTTCCCAGCTTTACAACCATTATTAGTGGGAAGGGAAATGAAATTTGGGGCTCTTCAATGCTCTAGAAACATCCCCACTGCATGCTCTCTTTCAACAATGATAGCCTTACCATCCCATCTGCCATAGAGACGCGGTGAAAATTAATCACATGGGTATTATGATATTAAGCCCTGGGCTCCAGGTGAGCCTTCATCTCCTGCATCCCAGTGCCTGGGCACTCGGTTTCACTTTCCCTTGTCCTGTGTTTCTGAGACTTTTCCAAAGTGTCCTCTGGAACTCTCTGTCATCAACAAAATGCTGCCTCTGCAGTGTCCTCCAGTGAGGGCTGCTTTCTCTCCCACACTTCCTACAATTTGGCCTGGAGGTGGGATAGCTATCCTTCCTGCTGTTTATTTCCATTTCCAAATCTTTCTTCTTTTTCCTAAACTCCATCACCAGTTTTCAATTATTTGTCATTGGGCTATATCATCTGATTATCCACCCTGGTACAGTCATCTCTTAATATCTGATCAAAGCAAGTTTACTCATTGAAGCTTTAATCACCCAGTTCACTTACTCTCTTTTGTAAAACTTCTGAGTTAATTCTTGGTAATTTCCATCTCTGGTAGATAATCCTTTGAAAACTCTCTACTCCTACCTTCTTGTTTTATTGTACTCTCTACACTTTCTTAGTCACTCATTCTCAGGATATATCCCATTATGTTTTCATTAACTATAACAACAAACATTTCATTTTTCTTAATTTCATGGATCCTGCTCTGATCTTCACTCTTTCCTTCAAGCTCACTCACAAAATTTTCCACCACCCAGGGACCTACTGACTCTGGCAAGCAAACTTTAACTGTTTTCTCTATTCTGCTTTTTGTGTGCATGTGCTCAGTTATGTCCAGCTCTTTGTGATACATGGACTGTAACTCCCAGCATCTCGCATCCATGGGATTTTCAAGGCAGGAATGCTGGAGTGGGGTTTCCATTTCCTTCTCCAGTGGATCTTCCTGAACCAAGGATTGAACCTGTGTCTCTTGCATCTACTGCATTGGCAGGCATATTCTTTACCACTAGTTCCACCTGGGAAGCCCATTATGCTTTTTACTAAGGCTTCAAATTTTATGTAATTCAGACTGCTTCTCACTGCCTTCACCACTGCTGCCCTGGTCCAAGACAATATCATCTCAGTTTCCCCATGTCTACACCTCCAGTGCTGACCCAGTGGATTTTCAACAGAATAACTAGAGTTTAGAGTTTTCCTTTTAAAAAATATCCATCAGATAATGTCAGAAATAGTTTCTAATCTGTGCCAAATGAAAAGACAAAAGCTCCTGTTAATAGCCGATATTGCCTCAACAATGACTGTGGTCAGGAATACTTGCACTTCAGTGTCTTTGCACAAATTGTCTCCTTTGCTGGTGATCTTCATTGCCAAAATATGCACATGCTTGACTCCCTGACCTCCTTCAGGTTCTTGCTAAAATGCCACCTTTCCATAGGATTTATTGATAAATCCAACTAAAGTTTCCGACCCAGGGATTCAACTCATGTGTTATGCATCTCCAGTATTAGCAGGCAGATTCTTTACCACTGTACCATCTGGGAAGCCCAGGTATTTTATTTATCTTTTTTTATGGCTCTTCTCCATAGAATGCAGCATAATCTAACATTTTTATGTTTCATATATGTTTTAAAGCTGTATACAGGTAAGTAAAGTACACAATGAGTGTACCTGTGTGCATGCCCAGTCATGTCCATTCTTTGCAACCCCAGGAACTGTAGCCCCCCATCCCCTCGCCACCCCCCACCACCCCCGCCGCTAGTATCCTCTGTCCATGGGATTTCACAGGCAAGAACACTGGAGTGAGTTGCCATTTCCTTCTCCAGAGGATCCTTCTGACCCAGGGATCGAAACTGCATCTCTTGTTTCTCCTATATTACAGGCAGATTCTTTACTGCTTGAGCTGTTGGGGAAGCCCAATATTAGAGCCTAAAAAATATAATGAAGATGGTGCTCAAAGAAAAATATTAATCATATTTTAACATAAAAAGAAAGTAAATGTTAATAATGTCTTCTTTAAAAAATAGTAATACAATAAGAGAAATATAGGGAAAGATAGTCATAGGGCTATTTAAAATATAAATTTAATAAAGTAACAAAAGAATACAGATTATGAATAAACTGTAAATGAATAGTTCTTAAGGAAAAGAATAAAAGAGATAAACAGGTCTTCTGCAGATTTAATAAAGGAAGTCCTATAATGTGAAATTAGGATTAATTAAAGTTATAAAGTTATAAATAGGCTTCCCTGGTGTTCAGTGGTAAGGAATCCACCTGCCAATGCAGGAGACACAGGTTTGATCCCTGAGTCGGGAAGATCCCCTGGAGAAGGAAATAGCAACCCACTCCAGTATTCTTGCCTTGAGAATCCCAAGGACAGAGGAGCTTGGAGGGCTACAGTCCACGGGATCACAAAGAGTCGGACATGACTTAGCAATCAAACAACAGCAAAGTTATAAATACAAAACTAATTCAAAGAATTATCAGAAACAATTTGCTAGAATCTCCCTGGTGGCTCAGACAGTAAAGAATCCACCTGCAATGTGGGAGACCTGGGTTCCATCCCTGGGTTGGGAAGATCCCCTGGAGGAGGGCGTGGCAACCCACTCCGATGTTCTTGCCTGGAGAATCCCCATGGACAGAGGAGCCTGGTGGGCTACAGTCCTTGGCTCGCAGAGTCGGGCATGACTGAGCAACTAAACACACACTCACATAACTAAATTTCTTATACAGTTTAAACAGATTAAAAGAAACTTGACATAAGAAGAGACAGAAAAATCAAGCAGGTCACCAAAATAGAAACCAGGAAAGCTGTCAAAAAATCTATGTCTCATAAATCTTTCATCACATTGATTTTAAACACTATTTTAGCAAGGTAATTGTGGGAGATTTAAATGAAAATAGAAGAGGGACATAAGCATAGCAATTCACCTACATCAGTGTGTTCAGAAACTTTCCTAATTGCTGAAAATGTTGGATAATATAGATTTTTATCTTAAGATCCATGTGTTCAGCCAAGAAAAAATCACAGTTATGAAGGGTGAGGGGGAAAATGGAGGTTGAAAATGGGGCCAACTGGAAATCCTTGCTACAAGGGCATAAATAATATCTGAATAATTGTAGCCATATAATATCATAAAGATATTTATACTCCTAAAGGATGGAGTTTGCTTTACTAAATATTAGCACAAATTATTAAAACAAAGTCATGGAAATGACAGTAACATGGTATGAGACAGTAAATTGATATGAGAATTAAAAGTGATAAAGAATGAATATAATTAGGGTGTTCAAAAATAGGTATGCAAGTTTGTGGCAGACTTTCTGGTGGAAAAGTGTCTCATATCTAGGGATAAGTAGACATACTGGGATAATCATCTTAATTATGTGGAGAAAAGATATCTTATCTCACATCACAAATAAAAACATGTCCCCAAATATTAATGGTTTAAATGTAAAAGCACAAAGTATAAAAATAAAACATAATGTGAAAGACAATCTTTATTACTTTAAATGGGGAAGAATTCTTAAGGCATTCCAACATTAAATGCATAGGTAATCATTGAATAAATTTTGCTCCATCAGAGTTAAGAATTTTTGACAAATGAACATAATAGACAAAGCAAAGGCTGATATATAGGGAGGTATTATTGCAATTTATGGGACCAACAAAGATTAAATACTTATATGCCTGTGTGTATGCTAAGTTGCTTGAGTCCTGTTCAACTCGGTGTGACCCTATAGACCATAGCACACCAGACACCTCTGTCTATGGGACTTTCCAGGCAAGAATAGTGGAGTAGGTTACCATGCCCTCCTCCAGGGGATCTTCCCAGCCCAGGGATCAAATCCACATCTCTTGTCTCCTGAATTGGCAGATGGGTTCTTTACCACCAGTGTCACCAGGGAAGCCCAAATACTTATATACTATACATAAAACGCAACATCATATCAGTGCTAGAAAAAAACCTTGCAGAATGAGACCTGCCCGGCTACATGGCACATTGCCTCTCACCTCATTTGTAATGATTTTGTTTATTCCTAATACCTTATACTAATTTGTACACCTATCAAACTCTTTCAGGTCTCAGGATTTTTCTCATTAGCTGTTAATTATATCTAATGGCTTATAGTCTATTCTTATATCGCTGCTGCTTTGCACTTTCACATATTAGTTTAAAATTTACCTTCTCAGGCATGCTTCTTTTGACCACTTAAAAATATTCCACCTATTTAATTTCTATACCAGCACTCCATTAAATTTTCTCTATAGTTTATTTTTTTATTACAGTATATAATTGTGTGGTTTAAGGATGATAGAGAAAATATCTTTATGTTTCTACACAGTCAGGGTTCTGAGCAAATTTTGCTGAAACCTGGGGTCTTGGTCTAAGAGTAATAGTTGAATTTACAACTCTAGAGATTGTGAGAACTACATAGAGACTTATGTAATGCCCCCTATCAAAGAGGAGTGATGACAGGGTCTTTAGACACACCTCAGCCTGGGAATACATAATTCATCTGGCCGACATTTTTTTATATGTTAAAGAACTAGAGTATGGACCCAACCCCACTACATTTTCAAGGAGACCTCTTCAGGGGGGAAGAAGAAAAGGAATCTCTCTTCCCTCTGTAAGCAGATAAAATCTTTTTTTCCCCAATTCCTTGATTATGACACAGACATCAAATTTTGTTTGCATAGGGCGTTTTCCATGGCTTTTATTTTGTTGACTGTGGATAAAACTTGGATTGCGGCAACTGTGTGGTCACTTTTAAAAATTAATTTTATTGAAGTTTAGTAGAATTAAAATGCTGTGTTAATTTCTGCTGTACACTTAAGTGATTCAGATATGTGTGTGTGTGTGTGTGTGTGTGTGTGTGTGTGTGTGTGTTAGTTGCTTAGTCGTGTCTGACTCTTTGTGACCCCATGGACTGTAGCCCACCAAGCTCTTCTGTCCATGGAATTCTCCAGGCAAAAATACTGGAGTGAGTTGCCATTCCCTTCTCCAGGGATCAAACCCTCATCTCCTGCGTTGACAGAAGGATTGTTTACTGTCTGAGCCATTCTTTTTTCTTTTCTTCTCCATGATGATTTATCACAGGATATTGAGTATAGTTCCCTGTGCTACATAGCAGGATCTTGTTGTTTATCCATCCTATATGTAATAGTTTGTATCTGCTAATCCCAAACTCCCAATCCTTCCCTTCCCACTCCCAAACCCCTTGCCAATCCGTGTGGTCACTTTTAAAAGTAAATAATTATAATCTGTCCCTGATCCAGAGCACTTCTTTTTTTTTTTTTTTAATTTTTATTAGTTGGAGGCTAATTACTTTACATCATTACAGTAGTTTTTGTTATACATTGAAATGAATTAGCCATGGATTTACATGTATTCCCCATCCCAGTCCCCCCTCCCACCTCCCTCTCCACCCGATCCCTCTGGGTCTTCCCAGTGCACCAGGCCCGAGCACTTGTCTCATGTACCCAACCTGGGCAGGTTATCTGTTTCACCCTAGATAATATACATGTTTCAGTGCTGTTCTTTTGAAACATCCCACTCTCGCCTTCTCCCAGACTCCACAAGTCTGTTCTATACATCTGAATCTCTTTTTCTGTTTTGCATGAGCACTTCACATGCAAAACACAAGGAAAAATAATAGAGATAAATATTGAAAGCGCAACACTTGTGTTGCTGATTAATGCAGGGAAATATCCTAGTGTGTGTATATGTGTGTACCCACCTTTTTGGGTATGAGTGTGCACAGGTATATATCCATTGGTACTTGGTGATTTAACCATAATTTCTCTTCAGTGACTTGGATCATTCTCCAGGGTTTCCTGTCACTCTCACCCCACATTGGCAGATCAGAAGCCCAAGTTTTCATTTTGTTTACCTGTTTGTCACAAAGTTGTGGTGTAGGCATGTCTATGTGTTTCTCATTTAGTCTCAGGCATAGTCATCATTGTCTGCCTCCTGAGTACATAGAAAGGCAGTTTCTTGTATGTTTATATGTTGCCTTGCCATTAAAGATTAGACACACTATGAAGATATATTTAAGAAATACTCTTGCAAAATTCTAAGATGCTAAAAATCTGACATGAAGGGAATCAAGATTTTGTGGCTTTCCACAGTGTCTTTGAAATACATTCTTTCATTATGCCTATATGCTTTGATTTAAAAGCTAAAACTTGTTCAATATTTTTTGACTGTTTCAATGAAAAATTACTCTAAGATGTTTAAATGCTTACAGTGTAGCCTCCCATTTCTGAGACCTTTGACTATTAATCCCATTTAATATATAAGTGATGCTATTTTAGACTGAGACCAATCAAACAATTGGAAAAGATATTTGATTCTATGTGGGATTTGCAACTTCCTAATGGTTCCTAGGTCTACATAAAAAAAAAATTGTCTAAGCCCTGTAGATATTGACAAACATTTATATCATTTTTGGCAAAATGCTTTCGCCTTCTTTGAGACATTTCATACAACATATTACAACTCAATGCTCAAACTGTTAATATTTTTCTTACTAAGCATATATGTATAATCTGTTTCATACATTTTCAATTGATAAGGGATAGATTGTTTCCTACAATAATCCTATGTCATGCAAAAGCTATTTGATTTGCGCTTCATTCATGTGTTTTATCGACAAACACTTTAAAATAGCTTCATCAAATATAAATTACAATGATTAGTATAGCATACAAAATGAAATAGGAATAAGTATTTGCATTAAGAAAGCCTAACATTTTAGTAATTTAGCACAAGGACAGACAAAGTGGTTTCCTTGACAACAAGAAATAGTAAAAATTTATTTGTGAGTTTAAAATTATATTATCCCATAATTCTAAGCAGATTCTATTGTTTTTATCTTACTGCAAGAAAATTCCTCTGTACTAAACAAAAGTAGGTAAGATTATCCTGCCATTATAAAAGAATAAATCTTACCCAGATTCAGAGAATACAAAAGAAATGGGGATAAGCAAAATAGGTCTTGTTCAGTTTAAGTTAAAAATAATTATAAAATTATTTACTTAATCTTTTTGAAAATATTGGTTTTTAGATAAATAAATATAAAATGAACCTGAGATTAAGATTGTTTACATGTTAGTTCCCCCAATGCATACCAAATGTAGATGTTTTCATAAAAAGAATCAGATAATGGATTTTAGGCAATTATTTAAATTATCAATTAACATCATAATCTATTATTTGAACATAATATTGTTAGTTGCAAAATAGAAGCACTGCATCAGTGATTAATTAGATTTCTCCAGAAAACAGAACCAGTAGAATACATATGTATTAAGAGATTTAAGGAATTGGCTCATGTGAGTGTGTGGACTGACAAGCCCAAAATCTGTAGGCAAACTATCAAGTTGGAGATTAAGGTAAGAAGTGATGCTGCAGTCTTAAGTCTAAACGCTAGAAAACTAGAGCAGAATTTTTCTGTGTTACAGTGTGGAGGTACAATTCCTTTTCCCAGAAACCTAACTCTTTGCTCTTAGGGCTCTCTGTTGACTGGATGAGCATTATGGAGGGTCATTCGCTTGACTTAGCCTCAACTGATTACAAATGTTGCTGCTACTGCTGCTGCTAAGTCGCTTCAGTCGTGTCCGACTCTGTGCGACCCATAGACAGCAGCCCACCAGGCTCCCCCATCCCTGGGATTCTGCAGGCAAGAACACTGGAGTGGGTTGCCATTTCCTTCTCCAATGTTAAGTTCATCTAAAAAATGCCTTTACAGAAGCACTTAGATAAGATTTTGAGCAAACATCTCATTACCAGAGTCTACTCAAATTAATAACATTAGTAGTCACAAACGATAAATAAGATTTCAATTTCAAGTAATTCTCTTACTTGAATTACTTATTTGAAGCCGCAAATCAAAATGACTTGAATAGTAAAGCTACTTGTTGTTCAGTAAGTTAAATCATGTCAAACTCTTTGTGACCCCCATGGACTGCAGCACACCAGGCTCCTCTGTCCTCCACTGTCTCTTGGAGTTTGCTCAAATCTATGTGCGTTGAGTCAGTGATGCTAGCTAACCATTATTACTGTTTCACTGCCTATCTTTGGATGTCTGCCTGTGCGTATTTTCAAATAATAAGAAGGACTTCGTTTACTTTAAAATAATAGCTGAATGCATAATGAAAAAACTCATACAAACAAACAATTGAATAAATGTTACTTAGAAAATGACTTCTGGGAATGAGCGCTTTTATGGTGCGGTGCTGCGTGCTGTCCTTAGCTGCCCAGTCATGTCTGACGCTGCGACCACATGGACTGTGTCCTGCCCAGCTTCTCAGGGCATGGGGATGCTCCAGGCAAGGATACTGGAGTGGGCTGCCATGCCCTCCTCCAGGGCTATTATTTGTTTCATTTTGGAAAATGAAGTTGCTGTCCCCACTGGAGATCAACATTATCATGGGAGGTGTTTCTTGGTTACTTTTTCGAAGTTCAAGAAAGTTTGATTAAAACCTTATATAAAATAGTTGATTTAATCAAGATTTGCTAGCTCTTTGGTTTTTTGTTTTTCTTCTTCTTACTTGGCGAATTCATTCAATAATTTGGAGAGTGGATCAGTAGACTGAAATTATTTAGAAAAACATTTTTCCTGGAAGAGTATCTCTTACTGCATCATGCTTTAGTTATCGGAGTGGTAAATTAGCTTAAATTATTGTCTGGGCCAAGAAACATAGTGTGTTAGAAAAATGTGCACAAAGCCTCCATGTTTACAAATATAAGGTTCAAGAGTGCCTGGATTACAAATACAGTCTTTTAATAAAATGGCAAAGTGGTCATAGGGGGGGATATTAATTAAATAGGTGAGGACAAGTGCTTCCAGGTGGCTCAGGGGTAAAGAATCCACCTACCAATGGAGGATTCCTAGGTTCCATCCCTTGTATGAGTCCTCTCATCCACACATACCACTCAGCAACTGGACGCCCAGGCGCCACAACCACTGAGTCTGGGAGTTGCAACTACTAAAACCCACTCACCCGCTAGTCCCTGCTCCGCAACAACAGAAGGGACTGCAATACGAAACCCATGCACCGCAACTAGACAATAGACCCTGCTCACTTAACTAGAGAAAGGCCTGAGCAGCAATGAAGTCCCAGCAAAGTCAAAAATTAAAAAAAGAAAAAAAGCAGTTGAGGGTCTCTAGCTTCTTTAGCTGGTACGAGATTTATGTACTGTTTGCTGTGACTTGTCTATGTAAACATAAGTGCCAGCCTTAAAGCAGCTGAATCAGAATTATGTATTCAAGAATGTTTCATTAATAAAATCAGCTGAGGTAGGATTCAATTACTGGGAAAAAAAGCAATCCATCAAAAACTACAAGGTGCAAAAAGCAAAGGAAAAAGAAGATTTTTTTCAAGAGACATAGCAATAAATGGAACAAGAATCAGATGTTGAAATTGCCATGCAGGAATTAGAAAATTTATAATTTATATGCTAACAATCTAGTAGAAAAGGTGAACAACAGACATGAACAGTTGAGGAATTTCAGCATACAAATGGAAAATGATAAGAAAGTGACAAGTGGAAGTGATACAAACAATACCATACTTGAGAAACTCCTTAGATGAGCTCATCTCAAAACTACGCATAGCACTGTGGTTAGGAAATCTGTGAACTTAAAGATTTATCAATAGAAATGTCAAATGAAAATACAAAAAGACATATATGGTCTCTACTATAATGAAGTGCATGCTTTCTATGCACATTTTTGTTGTTGTTAATTGTTGTCATAAATGTATATTAGTTAAAGTGAAAGTCGCTTAGTCGTGTCCAACTCTTTGTGACCCCATAGACTATACAGTCCATGGAATTCTCCAGGCCAGAATACTGGAGTGGGTAGCCTTTCCCTTCTCCAAGGGATCTTCCCAACCCAGGGATCAAACCCAGGTCTCCCACACTGCAAGCGGATTCTTTACTGGCTGAGCCACAAGGGAAGCCCAAGAATACTGGAGTCTGTAGCCTATCCCTTCTCCTGTGTATCTTCCCGACCCAGGAATCGAATGGGGGTCTCCTACATTGCAGGCAGATTCTTTACCAACTGAGCTATCAGGGAAGCCCAAATATACGTTACATTTTGTCAAAAGCTTTTTTTTTTTGCATCAGTTGAGATGATCATATAGTATTTTTTCCTTCAGTTTCTCAATGTGGAATATCACATTTATTATTTTGTGGATATTGAATGATCTTTGTATCCCTGGGATAACCCCACTTGATTATGGTGTGTGATCCTTTCAATGTGTGAAAAAGAAAGTGAAAATGTTAGTCACTCAATTATGTCCAACTTTTTGAGACCCCAAGGACTGTAGCCCACCAGCCTCCTCTGTCCATGGAATTCTCTGGGCAAGAATACTGGAGTAGGTAGGGATTCATTCTCCAGGGGATCTTGCCATTCCAGGGATAAAACCCAGGTCATCTGCATTGCAGAAAGACTGTTTAACCATCTAATCCAACAGTTCAGCCTTTAATGTGTGGTTGAACTCAATGTTAGTATTTTGTTGAGGATTTTTCTTTTATGTTTATTAGTGATGTGGACCTGTAATTTTCTTTTTTTGTGGTATCTTTGTCTAGATTTAATATCACAGACCATATAAAATGAATTCAGAAGCATACCTTCCTCTGCATTTTTTGAGAATAGTTTGAGAAGGATAGGTGTTAACCCTTCTTTAAATGTTTGGGAGAATTCACCTGAAAAGCTATCTGGTGCTGGACATTATTGAAAGTTTTTTAAAAATTGCTGATTCCATTTCATTCCTGCTAATTTTTAAAGCATGCTCCAAAGTGGCTACAGGAAGCAGGGGAGGAGAAATTGGGTGAAGGGGATCGAAAGGTACACACTTCCAGTTACGAGATAAATAAGAATTAGGGGTGTAACAACATGATTAATATAATTAACACTGCTGTATGTGATACGTGAAAGTAGTTGAGAGTAAGTCCTAAGAGTAAATAAGTCCCAAACATGAAAAAATTAGAAAAGAATAAAGAGTAGGAATCTATAAAATTGAAAGCAGGACAAAAATCAGTGAGACCAAATATAGCTGGTTCTTGGAGGAGATGCATAAAAATAAACCTCTGTGCAGATGTACTGAGTGAAAATGAACATACACATTATCAATATTTTAAAGGCAAAGCTGACATCTTTAAGATCTTACATAGATAAAAAGACTAAGGGGAATATTATGAACAACTTTATACCAATCAGTTTGATAATAATTGAAGAAATTTCTTGAAAGTCACAAACTATCAAAGCTCTCTCAAGATGAAATAGGTTATTTGAGAAATACTTTTCAAATGGAATCACCATTCCAGTAATCAGTATCCCCTTAAATCTTTTTTATGTCCTTTTATAACACTAAGCATGCTTTCTGATGTTATAATTCTCTCAGGATAATTGCTATCAGGGTGGGAATCTGACGTGTGTTTTAAATTTGGTTACTGAGGATCCTGAGTTGAGAAAATAATATCTTTTAAAACTTTTGAACACTTTAAAAAGTGAACAATGCATCTAGGCTTTGACGTGTTATCTAACTACATTTTTAAGACCGTAAAGGATTTGTTCTGGTCCAGGGAGATGCTCTCAGGCTGTACCACCTTCCAGTTGTGGAGACAGTTTCTGGGTAAGAGTGATTAAAGTAAGAAAATAGGGGGTGGATTTGAAGAAAGAGTTGTTGGTTTTACACTTTAAGATATGGTTTTACACTTTTTACTTCGAGCTTTAACTTATAAGAATGACATAACATTTTTTAATTGAATTTCAACAACTTAAGAGACGTTAATTTTTATAACTCAAATGTTGGCATTTTCTAAGCAACTGTGTTTCATGATTAAAATAGCTTTTTATAGCATTCAGATGGCAGGGCTCTGGAGGCTGTGTACAATTTGGAATACCATATAGGGGCTTCCCTGGAGCTCAGCAGTAAAGAAAGAACCTAGAACCTAATATGCAAAGTGAAATAAGTCAGAAAGAGAAAAATAAACATTGTATACTAATGCATATATATAGAATCTAGAAAGATGGTATTGATGAACCTATTTGCAGGGCAGCAGTGGAGATGCAGACACAGGGGACAGACTTGTGGACAGAGCGGGGACGGAGAGAGGGGGACAAATTGGAAGAGTAACGTTGAAACATATGCATTACCATTTGTAAAACAGGTAGCCAGTGGGAATTTGCTGTGGTGCAGGGAGCTCAAACCCAGCGTTCTGTGACAACCTAGAGGGGTCAGATGGGGTGGAGGTGGGAGGGAGGCTCAGGAGGGCGGGGATGTATGTATACCTATGGCTGATTCATGTTGATATATGGCAGAAACCAACACAATATTCAAAGTAATTATCCTCCAATTAAAAATAAATTTTAAAAAATGTTTCAAAAAAAGAAGACCCTACTTCCAATGCAAGAGATTGCCTGCAATATTTTGTAGAAGATGTGGGTTTGATCCCTGGGTCAGGAAGAGGACCCATTTCCCTGGAGAAGGAAATGGCAACCCACTCCAGTATTCTTACCTGGGAAATCCCACGGACAGAGGAGCCCGGTGGGCTACAGTCCAAGGGGCCACAAAGAGTCAGACACAACTTAGTGAGTAAGCCGCCACTATAATATATGGAGTGATCTTCAGTCTTGGGTGAAGACAGCATTGGAATTGATAGATGCACAAATTTCAGAGCCTTTGGGGAGTAAATGATTACTAACCAAAAGCAATTTCTGGAAGACACACAAAGGCGTAATGGTTAGTTTAGGGATAGGAGGGTCTTGTGAGCATAGGAACAGACTAGCAAGGATATGCTGCTGACAGCCTCTGAGAATGAAAAAGTCATGGAAACACAGGCAAGGCTAAACCCCATGTTTACATACGTTTAAAAATGTTGGCAAATGTTAGAACGGGCAGTTTTCTCCATGCCTTATATTTCTATGCCACAGTATTTTGAACGCTACTAGCCTATGTCTTTGCATACTTTCCCAGGTGAGAAATGGTTCCTGAGCTGATTGAAGCATTTAGCCACAGCACCTGACCAGGTGGAGACTAGTACCTTTTCTGTCTCTTGGTAGCCAGCTGCCTCTGTGAGTTGCTCCTCCATGAAACAAAATCTATAAAGAGCAAACTTCAATATTAAAAGCGCTTTGACTGTCTAACTGCTTAAGCAGGGCTCAATATAACACAATATTAGGATGTCTTGTGTTAATTGCAGCCACTATAAGCTTTATAAATAATAATGCCAACAATCTCACTATTGACGTTATTGTTTTTCTATTTTCATTAGGTTCACATCTTAGAATGTGGAGAAAGAGGACTGTTATTGAACATTTTCCCTTAATATTGTCCAATTTTTCTCCATCTCCAGAACATCCATTTTCAAAACATGAATGTGAGATGGTAAATGTTACTTTGGACTCCTTAAGTAGCACTAATTGGGTTCAAGAGGAAATTCATTCATTATCAAAAGTAATAGTTGAAATATGTATTAAAGGGATGAATGTTTAATGTCTGGTTGTTATTATATGATTTATAATTCAATAAGCATTTGTCCTACATATTATAGAGTCAGTATTTTATATGATGATTAGAACAATTACTATTCATTAGCATTTTATTTTGCCATCTTCCGTTGTCAAGGCAACCTTTCATTTTCTACTCAGCTACTAAGCAGTAGAAAAAAATTACAATTTCTTAGTCTCATTTAAATAATTGGACTTGTAATATACATTGTTTTTTAAAAGAGATTTTGTTTTCCAACCTTTATTCACTATAATTACTATTCTTTAAAAGAATGCAAGATTAACTTTAAAGCTTTGTAAAAAACGGGCACCAATATCTCAAACATAGAGAAGTTTCACAAAGAAAACTAAAATAAATAAAACTGTTTACTTGGTATGCTTGTAATGTTAATAGCACTATTATAAAATATGTTACAAGGATGTTTAAGTGTATATTTTAATGAGATAGTATTTCAGTGTGAGATCAAATCTTACTAATAGCACATTTCCTTGAGTGAAGACATACAATGTAATCAGTAATGACAAGCTGTTCTGCTTTCCTGTATTAGGCTGGCTATGTCAAGGTCAATAGTCTTACCAGGCTCTTGCATGTTCTATCTATTAGGCAGTCTTCTGGTATAATTAATTAGTGCATTTGTTTGTGAATTACTTCTACAAATACTATTAAATGTCTGTTAGATCCTGTGTACTAAAGGTAAGCCTAAGATATGAGTAGGACAAATTCTTTCTCTGTGATCACGGAGCTTAGAGCTACGTCTTCATCTATTTCTGGAAAAGGAAGCAAAATCCAGCTACAGAGAGAATGTAAAAGAATTTCTGGCATTGTGAAAACTTGAATTTAGCATTCATTTTAAACTTTTAAGATTTACTTGCCATAAATTTGGATAAGATCATTTTTTGTGTGTAACATCTTTAAAAACAGGAGGTACATGTTTAAAAATATCCTTATTCACTCTATTTCCCATTTTTTACTTTATACTTAAATATCTACAATTTTTGTGTAGCCTCATTGTTGTTATTGTTTAGTTGCTAAGTTGTGTCTGACACTTTCAGGACTCCACAGATTGTAGCTCACTGGGCTCCTCTGCCCATGGGATTTTACAGGAAGGATACTGGAGTGGGCTGTCATGCCCTCCTCCAGGGGATCTTCCTGGACCAGGGATCCAACAGGAGTCTCCGGCATTGGCAGTCGGCTTCTTTACCACTGAGTCACCAGGGAAGGCCTTAGTGCATCCTACTAAACATTTAAACATTAAGAAAATACATATTTTGATTTTTAATCTCATAACACTGAGAAGCTAATTACTTTCTCCGGAGTTTTCTATGTAAATACAGATCTTAGAGCTATTTCACTGTCTCTTCCTGCAGCATTAATTAATTGTTTTATAACTGCCGTCTGGCAGTCCAACGACTTTTACTGTCATCTCCTTCACTCTTGTCAGAGTAGTCGTTTAGTATCTCTCCAAACTCTATTGTTATGAAAAATACCTTAGAGAATGTGACCGTAAGGTTCTCTCTGTGCACGTGGCAAGTAGCATTGAATCAGTGCCAAGAAAAGACTTGCTACAGCAAATTACATGCACTCCTTGTTGGGGGAAGAGGTTTCCCTGGTGGCCCTGAGGTAGAGAATCCATCTACAGAGCAGGAGTCTTGGGTTCAATCCCAGGCGAGAGAAGATCCCCCAGAGAAGGGAATGGCTACTCACTCCAGTACGTTTGCCTGGAGAATTCCGTGAGCAAGGAGCAGAGTCCATGAGGTCGCAAAGAGGTGGACACGACTGAGCGCCTAACACTTTCGCTTCCACTTAGTGGGGGAAATGTGTTGCTCAATGGGAGTGAAATTTCATGCATGTTAGGTGAATAAGCTCTACAAACGTGGTGTCTATAGTTAAAAATGTAGTGTTGTGCACTTCAGAACTTGTTAAGAGTATAGACCTCATGTTGAGTGTTCTTATCACCAGGAAAAAAAAAGAAAAGGAAAGGAAAAATAACCCCCAAAGGATTACAAGGAAACCCTGGGAGGTATTGGCTACATCAATTTCCTTGAGGGTTGTCGTGGCATCATGGGTATTTGCATATGTCCAAACTCATCAGATTATACACATTAAATATCTGCAGTCATTTACATACCAATTATGCCTCAATAAAGCTGTTAAAATTATTTTACTAAAGATATGAAGCTGCACACCAGAAAATCAGTATCAATTTAAACTCTCTGCTAGTAATATATGAAATGATGCATTTCTCATAATCATTTTCCATACTGAATTCATCACATTAAAAGCTATATACAGGAAGATAATTAGGAAAAATTACATGCTACGTGTCATTGAGATATACACTTTCCCAATAATTACTGAGGTTGAATATTTTTCATATACTTATTGGAGATTAATATTTCTTGTGTATTTAACCTGTAAATTTGTTTTCATATTCATTGCTGATTCCTTTATCATAAATAACTATTTAAGAGTCTAAGCTGTTTAAAATACCTCACAAAGTGGTAACAATCCAAACACCACAACTCAGGGTAAAACACTTATTAATGTGATGCTAAATGTCTTTGTGTATACATTCACAAATCAAAAGTGATCTTATATTTCATGTAGTTTTCTCAAGATCCTTTTAGAAATCTGAATAAAGGATGTGGTCCTTTATTATACCAATTACTATGCAAAATCAAATCATTTTTAAGTGCGATATATTCATTTTTTTAATAGACGTATGCAATTTATTTGACTAGTAGCCTATGGCTTCCCTGGTGGTTCAGTCTGTAAAGAATCTGCCTGCAATGCAGGAGACCTAGGTTCAATCCCTAGGTTAGGAAGCTCCCCTGGAGGAGGGCATGGCAACCCACTCCAGTGTTCTTGCCTTGGGAAACCCCATGGACAGAGGAGCCTGGAGGGTTACAATCCATGGGACACAACTGAGCAACTAAGCACAGTGTCTTATGAGTGGATATTTTGAATTTTTCCAGTTCTGTGCTATTATAAGTAATGCTGCAATGATAATCTTTACATGGGTACACACACACACACACCATGTCATGTAACTTCTCCATTAGCATCTTAATACATTCATTGATGTGAAACAGCTGGGGCAAATGATATGTACATTCTAAACATTATACATACCATAAAAATTGACTTTTACAGAGATTGTACAAATTTACAGATTATTAGAGAACTCATTTTAGTATAGCAATAACAAATCCTGGAACTATGCAGTTTATTTTTTTCTAATTGGCTGATTATTTAAATGGCAAAAAACATTCCATTATTGCTTTAATCTGGTTTGGTTTGTTAATATGTTTAGTGAATGTTCAATACCTGGTCAACTTTGTTTCTCTTCTTTTGTGAACTACTCATTCATATCTTTACTTCATTTCTTGGGGTTTTTTCTTTTTCATACTCATGTACAAGAACACATCTTAAAGTTTTGCCTATTTTAAAACTGAATAAATGTTTCTCAGCTTATCTTTTTAAAATGTTTGCAATGTAAAGAATTTTCATATTTATATAAATTAACAGAATAGTACTATTAGTAATTATGTCTATTTTGGGACTTTTTGTCAATTTGATAATTAATTTTTCTAGCTCAAGATTATCTAATTTAAAGGCAATTTATATGCAGTTATATTTCTGGATTCTTAATTATATCTGCCAGTCTTGTATTGATACCAATTCTTTAATTAACTTTATTATAATGTATTTCAGTTACTGGTTGGAAATCTTCCTAAAGTAGTCTTTACATTTGGGAATTTTCAATTTACCAATATTTTTTCTTTCAAGGATGTATATTAAAATCATTTTTAAAATGATGACAAAAGTCATGAAATCATTTTAATGTGTAAAAATATTTAAAATTCAAAGGGATATCAATTAAGTTTCAACAAATATTTTTGGATAGAGATTGACAAACTAATTAAAATTTATATGTGGAAATGAAAAGCACCTGGAAGAGCAAATATAATTTTGCAAAAGCACAAAATTGGAAGATTTACAATTGGTTAGCTAGTCTTAACATTGATAAGATCTATAATAAACTACAGTAACTGATTTAGTATTTGTATGACATAGACAAACAGATCAATGGAACAATAGGGAGTCTAGATTGATCCATGCATACATAGTTAACTGATTGTTGACAAAGGTCAGTGGAGAAGGATATTTTTGATAAATGGTACTGTATTATCTTAGATATTTTTTGAAAAAAAATGAGACTTTATATTTACTTTATACCATGCATAAAAATTTAATTTATGATAGATCATAAGCATAACACTTAAAAGCATAAAATCTCTAAAAACACATGGATAAGTATGTTTGCAAATTTAGGATAGGCAAACATTTCTTGCCTAAAAAATCCAAACAGAAAAAAAAAAAGGTAAATTGAACTCCATACCAATTAACAACTTCTGATCTTCAAGAGATACTCAAGAAACAAACGCAGAGGCACATATTTGGATATAATATTGGATGTTTATCTATTTGATAAGGGCTTCCCAGGTTGTTCTAGTGATAAAGAATCTGCCTGCCAATGCAAGAGGCATAACCCACTCCAGTACTCTTTGGAAAATTCCATGAACAGAGAAGGCTGGCAAGCTACAAGTCATGGATTTGCAAACAAATCCAACATGACTGAACAACTGAGCCTGCCTGAAACACACAGGTACAGCCAGGTCCGCCAAGAGTGTGGGATGGAGCCTCTGGAAAGCACAGTAGGCGGTGAACAAACACTGGGGGAGAAATGTACCTGGAGTGCTGGAGGAAATGAAGAACTTCAGAGTGACTGGAGAAGAGAGTAGCTCAGTATCAAACAGGCAGCACAGCATAAATTTGTTTTTAATTTTAATTTTTATTGGAGTATAATTGTTTGATAATGTTGTGTTAGCTTCTGCTCTAAAATGAAGCAGCTCAACTCTATGTATCATTTACCCCCTCCCTCTTGGACCTCCCTCCTGCCCCCATCTCATCTCTCTAGGTCACCACAGGGCACTGAGCTGAGCTCCTTGTGTTATAAAGCACCTTCCCCCTAGCTATCTGTTTTACACACGGTGGTTAATATATGTCAGTCCCAGTCTCCCAATTCATACCATTCCAAGTCTACGAGTCTGTTCCCTACATCTGCATATCTACTCCTGCCCTGCGAGTGGGTTCCTTTGTACCATTTTCCTACATTCCACATATATGCATTAATACACTATATTTGTTTCTCTCTTTCCAAGTTCCTCAGTCTGTATGACAGACTCCAGGTCCACCCACATCTCTATAAATGACCCAGTTTTGGATAATTCAAAAAGGCACATGTACTACCCTAGCACTACTTTCAATAGCCAGTACAGGGAAGCAACTGAAATGTCCATCAACAGATGAATAAATAAAGAAGGTGGAACATATATAGAATGGAATATTACTCAGCCCTAAAAAGCACAGCTTAAAATTACAGTGAGGAGTAGCTTGTGAATAGCTTATGCAAGGAATTAGAATTTAACAAAAATGAAAGAAAGGAAAAAGTAAGACAGAGAAGAAGGAGGAGGAGAAGGGAGGAAAGAATGTGGGTGGTAAAGGGGAGGGAAGGAGGACGGAAGGAAAAAGGAAAGAAGACAAAAAAGATGAAAGAATACTTCTATAGTACTCTTTATGTGTCAGGCCTCATTCTGAACACTTCGCACAGATGAGGACTTTTAATCCTTGCCTCATCTGTATATGGTGTGTACTCTTACTATCTCTCATCTTGCTTAAAAAAGCTGGCTCTGAAAGTTAGTAACTGGCCTAACTCCTCCATGACTAAAGGGCAGAGTTGAGGCAGTCTGGCACAGTCCGCATTTACCTACCATGTCACTGTCTTGAATGCACTGGGAGTCGGAGTGCCACAGTGCCCCTTAGCACGTTAACGCCTCAATTCAGAAGAAAGGTGATAGTGATTTGGGTTGAGAGACAGTGAACTGGGTGGGTTTGAGGTGACTACTCGGTAAAATCAAATGGTATTTATGGTAGATTAGATGCAGGTAATGAGGGAAAAAATACCAAGAAAGACTCGCCAACTTCTGGATAGATTGGGTTATTTACTAACATAGGGAACAGGGATAAAGAAGACTGAGCGATGAAGAATTGCTTGTAAACTGTAGTGTTGGAGAAGACTCATGAGAGTCCCTTGGACTGCAAGGAGATTCAACAAGTCCATCCTAAAGGAAATCAACCTTGTACAGTCATTGGAAGGACTGAAGCTGAAGCTGAAGCTCCAATAGTTTGACCACCTGATGCAAGGAGCTGACTCATTGGAAAAGACCCTGATGATGGGAAAGCCTGAGGACTGGAGGAGAATGAGGTGGCTGAGTATGAGATATAAAGATAGCATCACCAACACAATGGACATGAATTTGAGCAAACTCTGGGCAACAGTGGAGGACAGAGGAGCCTGGTGTGCTACTGAACATGAGGTGGCAGAGTCAGACGTGACTTAGTGACTGAACAACAATAAGAACCAAAATTACAGGTTTTTTCATTAAGTTCGAGATGCTAAAGAAATATCCAAGTAAATACCTAAAAATCTCAGTGTTTCTGTGCTTACCTCCCTCTTTCCCAAGATGGCATGAGGTGATTAGGCTGCCCTCCAGGTCACCCCAGATCACTGACTATTCAGATGTGTTCTCTGAGAGCTCTGTTTGCAGTGGATTCCTGCCCTTGAGACTGAGCCATTTTTTCTTGCTCACCTGGCCTCTCTCCCTGTTATCTGTGCTGCCAACTCTCATGAATAAGTAGAGAGAATATTGCTTGCTAAGTCGCTTCAGTTGTGTCTGACTCTTTATAATCGTATGGACCACGGCCTGCCAGGCTCCTCTTTCCATTGGATTCTCCAGGCAAGAATACTAGAGTGGGTTGTCATTTCCATCTCCAGGGGATCTTCCCGATGCAGGGATCAAACCCAGGTCTCTAGCACTGCAGGCAGATTCTTTACTGTCTGAACCATCAGGGGAGCCATATTAACTCGGGGAGAGCATATTAACTCAGCCACTAACCTCTTCTATATCCAATGCAAGAAGACCAGAATCCCTTCTCCAATGTGAGGGGATGGAGAGGGGTCAGATGTGCTCAATCAGGTCCTCTCACTGTTTAACTCCAACACAGCACCTTTCATTGGGTTATGGTGTCTACCTGCAGAGAAGTGAGGCAGAGTGCAAGATAGTTTGTTGTCAGCTGCCCCCTGAATCTATGTTTTATCTCAAAGAGGAAAGTTAGAACACATGATGGCCCAACTCCCTTCCCTTCATCTTCTCTATCTTATTCCTCCAGGAAACAAGAAATTTAGCTATTTCTCATTTCTTGATGTCAGGAAATTCCTCTATCTCTTATGTTCTTTCTTTCATAACTGGTAACCCTCACCCCCCCTTCTTTTTATGGGGTGCTGAAGCTGGAATATCCTTGAGAGAACTTGGATCCCTGGGAGAATGAACTATACATCTGTGAAAGAGTTTAATTCTTTCAAAATAATTCTTCAGTTGTGATCCTTTACACCAATGCATTAAAAGACGCTTCCCTTGGAAGGAAAGTTATGACCAACTTAGACAGCATATTAAAAAAGAAGAGACATTACTTTGCCAACAAAGGTCCATCTAGTCAAGACTATGGTTTTTCCAGTGGTCATGTATAGATGTGAGAGTTGGACTATAAAGAAAGCTGAGCACCGAAGAACTGATGCTTTTGAACTGTGGTGTTGGAGAAGGCTCTTGAGAGTCCCTTGGAAGGCAAGGAGATCCAACCAGTCCAGATCAGTTCTGGGTGTTTATTGGAAGGACTGATGTTGAAGCTGAAACTCCAATACTTTGGCCACCTGGTGCAAAGTACTGACTCATTTGAAAGGCCCCTGATGCTGGGAAAGATTGAGGGCAGGAAGAGAAGGGGACAACAGGGGATGAGATGGTTGGATGGCATCACCGACTCCATGGACACGGGTTTGGGTGGACTCCGGGAGTTGATGATGGACAGGGAGGCCTGGTGTGTTGCAGTTCATCCGATCGCAAAGAGTCGGACACAACTGAGTGACTGGACTGACCTGAACTGAACACCAACGCGTCCTCATTATCTTCCCTTCACCCACTCAACGGGATTTTATTTGCTGGTCGGGAAAGATGGTTTCTAACCATTGTCTTGTTCCCCCAATTTAGGCACAATTGGGAACTGGGCAGCCCCCTTTACCCCACAGAGGAGTGAAATTTTGAAGGTGTTGAGTGAATATTAGGGAGTAGATGGACTTAAGCAGCAAGGTCAGTGGTTTAGACTGAGGAAAACACAAAGGGTTTGAATCATGAGATATTGAGAGCTGTTAAATTAATTCAACACAAAATTTTAAGTGTTTGAAAATGACTGTGTTTAACTGAGCACCCCACTGTGCTTTGGCTGAGAGGCCCTGTAAAAACTGCTGTTTTCAAGCAGGAAATATACATTTAGAATCTATTCTGTGTGTTTTTGAAGCTTCAAAGCATGTGACTAATTACAGAAATTTGATGTGGTTTTAGAATTTCCTTTTTCTTTACATTATGGTCAATAGAGTAGCATAGAATCCAGAGTGATCAATTCAATTTTGGCATATGTTTTATTTCTATTAAATTTTGTCTTACATTAAAAAATTAGGACTTAGTATACTTCTCTAAGTAATTTCTTAGGTTGTTCTTTCACAGAACTTTTTATGCGACCAAGTTTGCAAGATCCACATTCATTACCATAGCCCACTTTCCTATTTCATGTCATATTCATACCTATTTTGGCTTCAGCCTCTTTCCTCATTTTAGTAAAAATAATTCCTTCTTAGAACTGCAATGTTAACATTTATTTTCTCACATGCATAAGAATATTTCCGTAAGAATCAAAGAAACACAAAGGGTAAAAGTTGAAGTGCTCAGTTGGTAACTCCTGTGAGACTCTTTGTGACCTTATGGACTTTGGCCCACCAGGCTCATCTGTCCATGGGATTTCCCAGGGAAGAATACTGGTGTGGGTTGTCATTTCCTTCTCCATGGGGTCTTCCGTACCCAGTATTGAACTCTCACCTCCTGCATTGGAAGGTGGATTCTTTACCACTGAGCCACCTGGGAAATTCCCAAAGTAGAAGATTGGTATTTAATTTATATTAATTCTGCAGCTTTAGTTTTGATTACTTTCCCTGGATTCTTAAAACTTCCATCCTGCCTGTCTGACAACAGGTTAAAAAATCTTAGTTCCTGAGACAATCTCAAATGAGATTCAGAAGGATTACAGCCCCTGCTACTCCAAATTTAAAAAAAAATAAAAAAGAGAAGAAATTTCAGATGAATTAATTGTGTCTGGATATAGATTCTCACTGACATGGACTTGTAATTGCATCTTATATCTACCTTGCTGTCAATCATTCAGTGTTCCCTCTTAATATCCTCTTCTGGTTTATCTATGTGGTCAAATGGATATAGTTTCAGTAGAGTCCCTACTCAAAATGATTTACTTTCTTTGATGATGCATGTACTAATGTGTACTTTAGATAGTTCTATTCTTATTTCTAAAAAGACTTTATACACAAAAGTGATGCCTTCTTTTGGTCTGAGTGGTTGTGATTATGATTGAAGGTTGTATTATAAACAGTTTGAATGTCCTTAGTCAATTATTTCTTTGAGTATTTCTCATTCATCCAAACTCAGCCATTTCTGGGAACTTTCCCAAGGGTTCTATGGCACTCTGATCTTCACTGTTAGAGGATACTTTGCTCCAGGTGATAATTGCTTGGCTTAATGCAAGATGAGTCCCCTTGAGGTCAGAGGCTGAGACATTTAAATCTGAATGGTGAACCCTAACAATTGGGGTCTCAGTAGGTGCTGAAAAAATGAGCAAGGGGTAACATAATTTAAAACCTCTCTTCCTCTTCAGTGTATAGGTGATTTTTTTCTTAACATTAGACATATAAATACAGTATTTATTCAGTTTCAGGCACTAAGTCACTAACTTTAATGACAATTTGCAGCATTGCAACATAAACAGATAAATAGAGAATAAACATTTGGGATGCAGTGAATACCCTTGGGCTTCCCAGGTGCTGCTACTGGTAAAGAACCTGTCAGCAATGCAGGAGACACAAGAGACAGGTTCCTTCCCTGGGTTGGGAAGATCCCCTGGAGGAGGGCATGGCAGCCCACTCCAGTGTTCTTGCCTGGAGAATTCCAAGGACAGAGGAACCTGGCGGGCCACAGTCCATAGGGTCGCACAGAATTGGACACGATCGAAGTGACTTGGCAAACACGCATGTGATTGCTCACACAATTCATATATTTTTACAAAGATGTTTAAATATGGCTCCATAATTTAAGAGGAAATTCCGGGTTTTCATGAGAAAGTTGAAAAATGCAAAGTAGGATATTTTAATTATTAAATTTATTAAGAAATAAGTTGAAAATTATAGAAAAGATATGCTTCTTATAGTTGGACTGGAATGTGATTTTAAGTTTCTGTTTTGAAAACAAAAACATGATCTGTGTTTTTGCTACATATGTGCAATTTTTGTTTAAAGAAAAAATTTAAAAATGTACTCGGCCATTTTCTATTGTTTATCCTCCTGAGATAACTGCAGTCATTTCATATAAAGCTCTGAGTTCAATAATTATATGCATGACACATATGATATCATTCTACATATTCTTTTTGTTATGTTTTAAATTAAACTTTTTATTTAAAAATTTTAAATTAAATTTAACGGTCTATTCTGTTTTTTTTTTAAATTTTACTGTCTTAAAAAAATCTTTTGATCTTGAATTAATATTAGCTTTACAGGAAAATTGGAAAAATAACCCTTTACTTATCTTCCTTTAGTGATAACAACCTGTTATAACCAGGGTGTATTTATCAATACCAGCGAATCAATATTGGTACAGTTGTCTCAACCAAACTATAGACCATACTCAAATGTGACTTGTTTTCCACTAATGCCCTTTCTTAAAATTTTTAAATTAAGGCATCTTATTTATTTATTAGATTTTATTATATTCTTCAACATTTAAAAAAATTTTCCCTTAATAAAGGGGAATCACCACTGTCAACACAAATATGTCTACCTTTCCATTTCAAAGGCTGCTAAGTATCCCATTGAACGGAAACACCAAATTCCTAACAAGCTCCCACGTCTTGAATGCCTGCGTGCTTGCGTGCATGCTAAGTGGCCTCAGTCGTGTCAGATTCTTTGCAATCCCATGGAATGTAGGCAATCAGGCTCCTCTGTCCATGGGGTCCTCCAGGCAAGATACTGGAGTGGGTTGCCATGCTTTCCTCCAGGGGATCTTACAAACCCTTGAATGCTTGGGCTGTTAGAAATCTTCTCTTTTAAATTACGTTGCATCACCTATCCTTAAAAGCAATCGCCTTAAAAAAAAAAAAGTACTTGCCCTTAGAAAACTGTTCTGAAATTGAAGTGTTTGCATGTTTCAAAATTTTGTATGTCCCCTGGTTACCCTCTAGATAGGTTTTTGCCTTTCACGCATCAGCCTCAGGAGAAAAGTACCTATTTCTCCAAGGAAAGCAACTTAAAATTAAGACCTGCCAACATTGCACTTTGCACTGAAGTAGAAAAGAAACTAGCCTGACATATGCAGAAACAACTTACTTTTTAACATGATAACAATTTGAGGTAATTGAATTTAAGTATAGTACAAGTTGTCCATCACTTGCAAGGCATTTTTATAAGGCAACTGTGCAACTGTAAGCATTGTTTGGGGAGGGAACAATGCAATTCATAGCAAAAGTTTCCATAAATTCCATTAACTAAATTGTCCATATTTTGTGTGCTGCTTATGTTTTCATGTCAGCCCACAAAAGTTACTTTGCTAATAATATGCCTAAACAAGCATATTCACAGTACTAGACTGAATTTCTCAAATGTGAATAGTATGAGTAAGAAAAGTATCTGACATTTTCTATTGCTCTTGTAGTAACATATATTTAAAATAGACAGCATCCTAGTTTTATTTTTGTAGTCCTTTCCTGTATTCTGGTCTTTCCTTTTTGGTACCACAAAGATTATATCCTATTCCATTCTCAAAATATGTATTCTTATATCTTGATCCAAAAAATATGGCTCTCTTGTTGATCTTAACTTACTGGTGGGAGACAACAAGGTAGTTTAACTCATGCCTACTAAGGAGTAAATGACATGCATCAGACAGAGAAAGACATACATCATTTGACACCAGTTATAAAGACGCTTGCTCCTTGGAATGAAAGTTATGACCAACCTAGATAGCATATTAAAAAGCAGAGACATTACTTTGCCAACAAAGGTCTGTCTGGTCAAGGCTATGGTTTTTCCAGTGGTCATGTATGGATGTGAGAGTTGGACTGTGAGGAAAGCTGAGCACCGAAAAATTGATGTTTTTGAACTGTGGTGTTGGAGAAGACTCTTGAGAGTCCCTTGAACTGCAAGGAGATCCAACCAGTCCATCCTGAAGGAGATCAGTCCTGGGTGTTCATTGGAAGGACTGATGCTGAAGCTGAAACTTCAATACCCTGGCCACCTCACGCCAAGAGTTGACTTATTGGAAAAGACCCTGATGCTGGGAGGGACTGGGGGCAGGAGGAGAAGGGAACGACAGAGGGTGAGATGGCTGGATGGCATCACCGACTCGATGGGCATGAGTTTGAGTAAACTCCGGGAGTTGGTGATGGACAGGGAGGCCTGGCATGCTGCCATTCATGGGGTCGCAGAGTCGGATACGACTGAGTGACTGAATTGAACCGAACTGAACAATATACAGCCTTGAAATACTCCTTTCCAAATTTGGAATCAGTCTGTTGTTCGATTTCTTGTTCTAACTATTGCTTCTTGACCTGAATACAGATTTCTCAGGAGGCAAGTAAGGTGGTCTGGTATTCCCATAACTTTAAGAATTTATGATTATACAGTGAAAGTGACAAATAGATTCAAGGGATTAGATCCGATAGACTGAGTGCCTGAAGAACTATGGATGGAGGTTTGTGACATTGTACAGGAGGCAGTGATCAAGATCATCCCCAAGAAAAGAAATGCAAAAAAGCAAAATGGTTGTCTGAGGAGGCCTTATAAATAGCTAAAAAGAGAAACTAATGGCAAAGGAGAAAGAGAAAGATATATCCTTTTGAATGCAGAGTTCCAGAGAATAGCAAAGAGAGATAAGAAAGCCTTCCTCAGTGATCAATGCAAAAAAATAGAGGAAAACAATAGAATGGAAAAGACTAGAGATCTCTTCAAGAAAAGTATAGAAACCAAGGGAACATTTCATGCAAAGATGGGCTCAATAAAGGACAGAAATGGTATGGACCTAACAGAAGCAGAAGATATTAAGAAGAGGTGGCAAATACACAGAAGAACTGTACAGAAAAGATCTTCACAACCCAGATAATCACTATGGTGTGATCACTCACCTAGAGTCAGATATGCTGGAATGCAAAGTTAAGCGGGCCTTGGGAAGCATCACTACAAACAAAGCTAGTGGAGGTGATGGGATGCCAGTAGAGTTATTTCAAATCCTCAGAGATGATGCTGTGAAAGTGCTGCACTCAATATGCCAGCAAATTTGGAAAACTCAGCAGTGGCCACAGGACTGGAAAATGTCAGTTTTCATTCCAATCCCTAAGAAAGGAAATGCCAAAGAATATTCAAGCTACTGCACAATTGCACTCATATCACATACTAGCAAAGTAATGCTCGAAATTCTCCAAGCCAGGCTTTTATAGTACGTGAACCATGAACATACAGATGTTTAAGCTGGATTTAGAAAAGTCAGAGGAACCACAGATAAATTTGCCAACATCCATTGGAACATATCTAGGAACTGTAACAAACTGAATTATGTTGAATTGAGTCATAAATGTTTTAGATACTTTGAGTAAATTATTTTTAATACTTTAAAATTAAGAGATAATATACTTGCAAAGTAATACATCTAGTATATTAATCTGACATACACAGTTAAGTGATTTTGTATAGGTACAAATTTAATCACTAGCCAGATTAAGATATAGAGCATATCTAGGGTTACAGAGTTCCTCATGCACTTTCCCAATGTATACAGGACATACATACACAGGCTCACGTGCACGCGTGCCAAAAGTAATTGCTATTTTAGCATTTTAACTTCCATTTTTTTGTTATATTTGTCTATACTTGAGCAATTCTCATGGTGTACCTCCTGATGAACATTGCAGTCATCCAGTTTGGGCTGGTAATAGTACTACTGTTATGAGTCCTTGTGTAGATAGATATGCTTCTTTCTTCATGTATAAGTGCTTGTGTAGACAGATATACTCTTTCATGAAAGACTTTGTGTAGATAGATATACTCATTGCTCTGGGGGTAGAATTACTAGGTCATATATTAAGAGTATGCTTTATTTTGTGAGATACCCCCAAATGATTTCGTCTGATTTTCATTTTTAAAAATTGTGGCTGCGTTGGGTCTTCACTGTGGGACAGGAGCTCATCACTGCAGGACATGCTGGGCTTCCCTAGCTGTGTCACATGGGCTTTGTTGCCCTGAGGCATGTGGGATCTCCCTGGACCTGGGATTGAACCAGAATCCCTGACATTGGAAGGCAAGTTCTTATCCACTGAACCACCAGTGGTTCAAATGATCTCAAACTTAGTGCCACTGATTTACAACCCAGTAAGATGAGTTAAGTGGGAAGATCCCCTGGAGAAAGCAATGACTGCACTCCAGTATTCCTGTCTGGACAGTCCCATGGACAGAGGAGCCTGGTGGGCTACAGTCCATGGGCTTGCAAAGAGTCAGACATAACTGAACGACTTTCACTAGATGTGCTAAGGGAGTTTTCCTTGCTCTACATACAAAAACTTGACATGCTTAGTCATTTTAGCTACTTTGCTGAGTGTAGTGAAAATGTGCTTTTTTGCACAAAAGAGGATATAAACGCAAGAATAGTTATTATAGCCATGCAAAGCAAAAGATCCTCCAAGTTCCCGATCTATTTAATGTTCTATTCACATATATTTTAAGCTTATCATTGTTATTTTTGCTTTTCATCTATCTAAGATCATTTTTCCTATATTTCAACATTTGTGTTTTTGGGATTTTACTTATGACTAAGGATACTTGCTGCTATTTTTAGTTGTTTAGTCACCAAGTTGTGTTTGACTCTGCAGTCTCATGGACTGTAGCCCACCAGGTTCCTCTGTCCATGGTATTTCCCATCCAAGAATACTGGAGTGGGTTGTCATTTTCTCTTCCAGGGGGTCTTTCTGACTCAGGAATCAAGCCTGTTTCTCTTGCATTGTCAGACAGATTGTTTACCACTAAGCTGCCTGGGAAGGCTGTTATTAGTTAGGAAGCCTTTATTTTATGGCTGTCATTGCATATATGAAATAACAAACTTGGTTCTAGCTGTTTGTGTTGTCATCTCTTTATTTTGCAGTTAAACTACATGCAGTAGAGCTTAACTGCCTTTTGAAATACATTCAAAAGATTACAGGATGACTTGATTCTAAGGAAAAGTTAATATGTATAGAAAACAGCATAGAAATAGAGCAGTGGACTCATATTTTTTAGTGACACAAGTATTGATTGTAGAGGAATATCTTCAATTGGCTAAATAATCTCTTTTGGGAGAGGTGTTCCATTCAGTTGCTCCGTTGTGTCTGACTGTGTGGGACTCCATGGACTGTAGCTTGCCAGGCTTCCCTGTCCATCACCAACTTCCAGAGCTTGCTCACACTTATATCCATCGAGTTGGTGATGACATCCAACCACATCATCCTCTGTCGCCCCCTTCTCCTGCTGCCTTCAATCTCTCCCAGCATCAGGGTCTTTTCCAATGAGTCAGCTCTTTGCATCATGTGGCCAAAGTATTGGAGCTTCAGCTCCAGCATCAGTCCTTCCAATAAATATTCAAAACTGATTCCCTTTCAGACTGACAGATTTCCTGGGAGGGACAATCTCTAATTCATTTTGTTTGTGTTTTAATTTTTGTTTATGAATGAGAGAGACAAATGATAAATATCTTTGTGTAAATAATTGTAAAAGTTCTCTGCTATTAAGAGCAAAATTAAAACTCTTAGATTATTAGGAAACATTGTGTCCTGGTGGTAACCTTTTTTTTTTTTTTCCTTCTTCTTAATGCTACAACAATAGGGTGCTGGGTAAAATATATGGCATCTTCAATGCAATGAATTACAGAATTGTAGCCTGTGCTCTTGTCTTTGCTTTTCAATGGTTTGTACATTTCCCAACCCTCCTTTCTTCAGAGGCAACTTGGGCTATTGTCTCAGCCGAGAAATATGGCCTCTTCGTTTGGGAATGAGACTGTCTATTTCCTAGACAGAGATCATTTAGTCAGTTGGGAACTGTCGGAAAACAACATTTATGCAATTAAAAATTGGAAGAAATGGGAAACTTACTGAAAATCATTCTTATTTGCTGCTTCTCTGGATTTAACCTTTTTCATTAATTGGTTCAGTTACTACCCTAACCTCTTCTTACTGACTTATATAGCTATATGCCAGTTGTTTTCTGCAGCCAGTGTTTAGACAACAAGGGATCAATTCTGAAGTCAAGTTTGCTAACACCTTTAAGTCAAATTGCTAATATGTCTGTTCTTTCACTAGAAGTCTCATGAATTTTCTCCTTATGTCAGCCCACAGAGTCTGCATGCCTCACGCATCTGCACAGCTGACAAGATCCTTGGAAGTTTTTCCTATTGTTTGTCTGTATCCTGGCCCAGTGTGGTCACCATGCAGCCATTTATTAATGTTGTTGTTCAGTCGCCAAGTCATGTCTGACTCTTTGCAACCCCGTGGACACCAGGTTTCCCTGTCCCTCACCATCTTCTGGAGTTTACCCAAGTTCATGTCCATTGAGCCAGTGATGCCATCCAACCATCTCATCCTCTGTCACCCTCTTCTCCTTCTGCCTTCTATCTTTCCCAGTATCAGGGTCAGGGCTTTATTAATACCTCCTCCCATATTTTAGCTTGAAGGTAATTCATAAAAGTTGTTTTGACTTGCTGAAATCTACACAAAACTATTTAGAATGTATTTTCAACTTTAGCATTTTGATTGTTTCTTTGAAGAAATTGACACATCAGTCCAGAAACTACGTTTCATGGAAGTTTCTGAGAGGCCAGAGATATTTTTTCTTTTCCCCAAAAGCAAATTAGTATGTAATAGGCCTCATTATTCTTCTTTGGTGAACTCTTCTTTGATAATAGGATATATTTTGATCTTTAATAACTGTATATTAAGGGATTCATTTCATCCATGAACTTCAAAATTGATCTAAACATAATGTTTAGGGCTGGGATAGGCAGGGAAGGGAGGCAGGAAAAAACAGGGGAGAAATGATTTAATTTTGTCCATCTTTTCCTCCTGGGCAGTCTCATCTAAATGGAATTCTCTATACTAAAATGTATATTTTCTGGATACTCCATGTATTATTGATATTACATATAGTTTGAATCATAATAAATTATTGTTCATATAGGCCAAGGTTGGTCACAAATGACAATTTCATATGGTTCAACATAACACATAGGAATCAAAGGTAAATTCCACAAATATGTACCATAAACAGAGATACATACTGATGTTTTAACTATGGTGATGGAGAACAAGAAATAAGAGGCTATTTGATGCCCATGTTGATATATTATTATTATATTTTATAGCTATAAAAATGATGTATACAAAATAATTTATTAGTAATTAGGTTAATACTCTAAAGTAAAAATATATATATATTTATGTGACCAAATAATTAATGTTGCAGTTGCATATTTGTAATATTGGAAAGTTACTTAACTCCCTGGGGCTTATTTTTCCTTTTCAGTAAAATGATGATAATAATACTATACTTTCCTTATAGGGCTGTTGAGTGTGGGTGATGAGGTCACAAAAAGAAATAAATCTAAATAATGCTGCATAATTCAATTGTTATCTTAGATTATCTTTTACATCTTATTTAAAGAAGTTAGATACACTTCTGAGCTTTCCCATATTTGCTGCCTAGAAAATTGTTTGATGCTGGAAAAAAGGAAACAGTGCCCTTGACATTGCTCTGTGCTTATACATCCAGCCTCGGCTGAGGAAAAAACATTTCTCTAAGAAATGAGTCAGACCTTCCAAATAGCCATTTCCAGCCTGGTTTTGTGTACAGGAGAAAACTGCCAAGAAGAACATATATGAATAGTGAGCCCATCATCTGGGGAGGAGGGGGCAGATTTCAAAGCAAAGAGGGCCTGCAAGCCAAGGAGAGAGATTATCACCCACCTATGTACTAATCTGAAGTGCCAACTCCATCAGGTTTCCGGAAATTGAAGTGAGGAAAAGGTTTATCACTCTGGCAGGAGACCTCACACATGTACCAGGCTTCTATAGTTGAAACCTGTGCTGGATTCTCAGAGCAAAAATCCTCCGCCAGCCTGATACAACTGCATGGGAGAGTTGGTCTAGACTGAACAACTGAAGTGTGGAAAAGCCATTCTTCTAATTAGATTGCCCGACAGGAACAACCTCTATTATCAGGTGAAATACACTGCAAAGGAGAGGTAGATGGTGCTTACTATGGAGGTTTAAAAGAGGTACAGCTGCAGAAGTGACAGACCTGAGACAATTTGGCTTGGACCATTTAAATACAATTAGTGGTTGTCAAGATTATTGATCACTGCGTGTATACCAGAACTTGCTCTAAGCAGTTTCAATGTTTTATCCTCACAACAACTCTATGATTGTCATGATTTTGGTACAATCGAGATTCTCCATTCACAGATGAGTAAATTGAGACTCAGTACAATAAATCAACTGCTTAAGACTATAGGACTAGTAGAACTGATGAAGAAGAATTGCTGTTTTTGAACTGTGGTGTTGGACAAGATTCTTGAGAGTCCCTTGGACAGCAAGGACATTTGACCAGTCAATCCTAAAGGAAATCAGTCCTGAATATTCATTTGGAAGGACGGATGCTGAAGCTGAAACTCTAATACTTTGGTACCTGATGTGAAGAATTGACTCATTGGAGAAGACCCAACTCATTGGAGAAGACCCTTATGGGGGGAAAGGTTGAAGGCGGGAGGAGGAGGGGACAACAGAAGATGAGATGGTTGGATGTTTGAGCAAGCTCTGGAAGTTGGTAATGGACAGGGAAGCCTGGCGTGCTGCAGTCCATGGGGTCACAAAGAGCTGGCCACAACTGAGTGACTGAACTGAACTGAACTGAACAGAGCTAGTTTGTAAAGAATCTGCCAATGCAGGAGACACAAGAGATGTGGGTTCAACCCCTGGGTCAGAAAGATCCTCTGCAGTAGGAAATGACAACCCACTCCAATATTCTTGCCTGGAGAATCCCATGGATAAAGGAGCCTGGCGGGCTACAGTCCATAGGGTCGCAAAGAGTTGGATACGATTGAAGGGACTTAGAATGCAGGTAACACTAGTGAACTAGGAAGCACCAGAATGAGATTCTAATCCTGGACATTCTGACTCCAGAAGGACCACCTTGACCCTTACGCCAAGTGGTTTCTCCTTCCTGCTTCCTGCACCATTTCCCTCCACATCTTGTAATTTTGCCATACAATTTTACATTTTTTGTGAGTGTTTCCTTCCCTTCCTGTAAACTCTGGTGGTGGTTTTGTCACTAAGTTGTGTCCAACTCTTGAGATTCCATGGACTGTAGCCTGCCAGTTTCCTCTGTCCATGGAATTCTCTAGGCAAGAATACTGGAGTGGACTGCCATTTCCTCCTCCAGGGCATCCTCCTGACCCAGGGATAGAAACTGGGTCTCCCACATTGCAGATGGATTCTTTACTGACTGAGCCACCTAGTGACCCACGAATTTTTGAAGTGCGGTTATCACCAAGGTGAGCAAGGAATGATGGGATACATCTCCCAGGATTCCTTGGTGCCTTTGCTGAGATTTGCTGTTGGTTAGCATTCACCTGGGTGCTGTGTTCTCCGTGACCCACGTGGCAATATGCAGCAAGGTGATTTTAGGCTCACAGCTAGGCTAGACAGTGAGGGAAGGCAAGACAGACACAAAGGACAGTGAGGTAAGTGGACATCTTGGCAATGAATGCACATGAAATCAGTTACTCCTGCTTCTTGTCCTGCCATACCAAAAAAATCATGTAACTTTACATGGCTTAAATGTTTTCTACAAAAGCACATTTCAAGAAAGACAAAATGACAACCTACCAAAAATAAAATCAGAGATACGTTATGGATTCCACCCTCATTTTAGATTACCTAATTAGCTAACCAACCGCACTGATATAAATTGTATATTCAGTGGTTAAAAATAATTATTTCCAGCACCTAATAATTATCAGGCCCAAAAATTATGCAGAATAATTGAGTGAGTTTACTATCAAATTTCACATCTTGTAAGTCCTACTCCTTTTCTCCTGTGGCTTAGCAAGAGACTTACATAGCTTCCTTCTCCATGTGAAGCTTATTCAGGATAACAAAAGCTCCGTCTTACACTTGACAATTCATAAAAGGGCATTACAAGATTGAGATCCTGTGTGTGAGGGTGTTTGGACTTGTTCTGAAAGAAGAAAGAATTTCTTGGCTGTGATAGTTGTTCTCAGGAACTATCACTTTTCTTGGCCGTAAAAGTATCTAACTGATTTGTGTCACCAAGTGCAAGCCGTCTAGAGCCCTAACAAAGATCACAGTACAGGGAATGCTTGATTGGAGATATTATTTCTCACCCCCTGGGGGCAATCCCATAACAGATATCTTGCTTCTATGACATTTTCTATGCCCCCCTGATAAGAGTAAGGTCACAGAATTTCATTTTACTTTTACTATAATTTTTGACAGGTAGAATTTTGATTCTTAATCTTCAGGGCCCTCAGGAATGTTCCCTTGGATTGCAATTTAGATTTATTTTCTCCATTGATTTTCTCAGGTCCTTTGTAACCTGTGGTGTACTTCTTTATCATATAACTTTTAGATAATATAAATACAATTTTGTAGGCACAACTTCCAGCATCAGTTCATGTCTATAATTTCTCCTCTATTAACCTGTTCTTTCTAATATGGTGCTCTAATTGGCAGTGAAGAGATAGCTTAGATTCAAGGGGTGGGTACCCATATGAGTGGCATTACATGTGTATTCTGTTGTATCTGACCTCTTGTGACCCCATGGACTGTAACCCTCCAGACTCCTCTGTCCACGGGATGCTCCAGGCAAGGATACTGGAGTGGGTTGACATTTCCTACTCAAGGGGATCTTCCCACCCCGGGATCAAACCTGCATCTCCTGCATCTCATGCATTGGCAGGCAGAAAACTAGTTAAACTTCCCCTCAGTTCTCTCTGTGTTGCTAAAACTTCCTTCAGGCTATCACTTAAGCATATTATTAACAGAGTTATTAAGTCAACTTGAATATTGTATGTTGATATAGCCATAATCTAGGTTCTTGCCTTTTCAATAGAATAAAAATATCAATTTGACTATATCTTCGGTAACTAGCTCCGATACTTTGGCCTCCTGATGCAAAGAGCCAACTCATTAGCAAAGACTAATGCTGGAAAAGAGTAAAGGCAGGAGGAGAAGGGAATGACAGAGGACAAGATGGTTCGATGGCATCACCCACTCAAAGGACATGAATTTGAGCAAACTCTGGGAGATGGTCAAGGCAGTTCATGAGGTTACAAAGAGCTGGATACGATTGAGTGACTGAAGAGCAACAGCCACAACCTGCGATTAGATTCAAATTTTATTTAACATTTAAACTATTCAGTGAGCAAATTTGATGCCTCAGAGTTCTATCTGGGAGAATTGAGATTTAATCATAAATACAAGAGATGAAAATCCCAGCTTTCACAGGGTTTAGTGATGTGACACAGCAATTGATTTTTCTGGAGGTAAGTTGACTGTGTTAAATGTTTGTAACTGCCTTTCTGACCATAGGTAAATATTGAACAGTAATGTAATTAAAATTCTGAAGGGAAGCTTATAAAATACTCAAAGCAAATTCTTGATGATTATAGAACATATCAAGGAATGGCATTACTTATGTAAAGTGAAAGTGAAGTTGCTCAGTTGTGTCCGACTCTTTGCGACTCCGTGGACTGTAGCCTACTGGGCTCCTCAGTCCATGGAATTCTCCAGGCAAGAGTACTGGAGTGGGTTGCCATTGCCTTCTCCAGGGATCTTCCCAGCCCAGGGATCGAACCTGGGTCTCCCGTACTGCAGGCAGACGCTTTACAGTCTGAGCCACAAGGGAAGCCCATTTCTTATGTAAGATTATCAAAATGTGACAGATTTATGACCATTTGTATTTGAGAATGTTTGTTTTTTGTTAAAAAATTAATTTAAATTTTAGATGGGATGCATAACCATTTTCCAAAGTTTTAATAAAATAGAGGGATGGGGGTTGCATAATTATATTTTGAAATGATAATCAAAAGTTTTTGCATTCTCAGTAATTAATTTTAGCCCACAAAGCCTTGTCAAGATTATTAGATTGCCGAATTGTGAGTTGTTCTAGGAAAGTGCTGGCTATCTAAATCTTGTACCAAATTTGTGGCAGAGCATGTATACAATTATATGTTTTTGCAGAACTGCTTGCTGAATTTATTTACTAATGTTAGCTGAGTTTTGTAAACTAGTCCATGTGGTATCAAGAGAATTGTATCTAGATATAAGATAGGCAGGTTGCTGTATTATGATGCTAAATCACTACGCATTCTCCCTCTGGTGGTTGGGGAGGAGGGTGCAGGTACAGTCTAGAACTTGGACCTGATATTTTTCATAAGCTTTGGATAAAACTGCTATTGGAATGTGTGCTTTTTTGCATGCTTTGTTTCTTTTTCAGTAGTTAAATAAAATTATGTCTGGAACATATTGTATCATATAAACCTTTTCAATAGTTTCAAACCAAGGGCCAGTGGATACCGTCAGTGGTCATGTACCTTGGAAGTCACATTCCACTGTAGCCTTCACCTTGGGTACACATAGTCATTGTATCAATCATTGTATCTGGTCTAGAAAAATAAGATATTACAAATCAAATAGAAAATTGCAGATGACATCTATGACAAGGAGACAATAGAATATGATAATTAAAACATATCAGATCATAAAAGTTCTCCATCAATACCAATCACAAAGAAGAAAATACTTTAAGACACTCTCTGAATCACAATTGAATGAAACTACAGATGCAATAAATTTCTCATTGAGAAATGTTAAAAAAAAAAACAACTCAGAAAATAAAAGAACAAAATCGAACTGAAGTTTGAAAGACATTAGATAATCATTAAACAAAGACAATAATTGAAGAAAAACTGAAGAGAAATTTAAAGAAAAATTTACAAAAATATTTTGAACTGACTTACTAAATGGCCAGAGGGAAATCAGATTTGACCAAAAGTATAATAAAGACATTGAAAAAAATGAATAAAATAAGTTTTTGAAAGTAATTTAAAATGGATCACAAAAGAAATTATCTATTTAGAAGATAGGAAAAGAATCCATTATATTTTTAATGTAATTGTGAAGAAGAAAAATAATACTACATAAAATATATAACACATGCATGCATGCTTAGTCACCTCAGTCATGCCCAACTCTTTGCATCTTCATGGACTTTAGCCTGCCTGGCTCCTCTGTCCATGGGATTGTCCAGGCAAGAATACTGGAGTGGGTTGCTATGCCTTCCCCCAGGGGATCTTCGCAACCCAGGGACTGAACCTGTGTCTCCTGCATCACAGGTGAATTATTTACCACTGAACCACTGGGGAAGCCCATAATGCATAATATTATAATCCAAAATTATTTCTGAAAATAGAAGAAGACTTTAAATTATTTTTAAAGTGATCATCATATGCCATGAAAAATTAACCTGGAATTTTCAAAATTAAGACGTATTCTGATAAAGTAATGATGTAAATAATAAATGAAAATAAATTCTCAATGCCTTAGACAAAAGGACCCAGTCAGCTACCCAAAAAGGAAAGTCAAGTTGGCATTGGATTCAAATAAATCTACAAATCATGAGAGATTTCAGCATTTTAAATAAAATAAAGGAAAGTGTGAAGAGAGATTTTTATATCCAGCCAAGCTGTAATTCAAAACTCAAGGCTATAGAAACATTTTTAACATGCAAAAATTCAGAGAAAATGGTATTCATGAAATATATCAAAGAATACCAGAGAATCTACTGGTAAATTGGTTCATTCAAGAAGTAAAGGGTGAAAATTTCCAAAAGAACTGATGGAGGGAAGTTAATGTATCTAACTGTATGTCTCATACTAAAATGTGGATTCATGTATAGAAAAACAATATGTGACAACATAGAAATATTGTAATGTAAAGCCTGTGGTCAGTAGGGTAAGCAAAAGGAGAAAGTGATATAAGTTTATTCATTGTCCCATTGTTAGTAAGTGGAAGTCAGGTAAATCAATTAAAACTGAAACCCAGTTAGTTGCCAAAATAAGGAAAAACAGGATTAAAGACATTGTAACTATTTTAGTTTGAATATAGAAATCAGCAGAGCAGAATGCAAACATCCCTAAAGACTCAAAATAAAGTAATTAACTAAGTAAATTAGGGTCTGCATGAAACACATACACACACACACACGCACACACAACGTAGTTTGATGGAGTAAGAATGATCAAATCATTTATGTAAATAAATACTGATGAGATTCATTCAAGTGTTAAAAAACAGAAATTTCAAATTAGCCTATAAAACACAACTCCAAACATGGGGCTTCCCTGATAGCTCAGTTGGTAAAGAATCTGCCTGCAATGCAGGAGACCCTGGTTTGATTCCTGGGTTCGGAAGATCTCCTGGAGAAGGGATAGGTTACCCACTCCGGTATTCTTGGGCTTCCCTTGTGGCTCAGCTGGTAAAGAATTTGCCTGCAATGCAGGAGACCTGGGTTCCGATCTCTGGGTTGGAAAGATCCCCTGGAGAAGGGAAAGACTACCCACTCCAATATTCTGGCCTGGAGAATTCTATGGATTGCATAGTCCATGGGGTTGCAAAGAGTTGGACTCAACTGAGCGCCTTTCACTAACATATATATACTAACCCTAAAATGAAGGAAACAGAAAGGTTAGAAATTAAGGGCATGGAAAAAGAAAAGCATAGGAATAATAAGAAACAGGGGTTATAATTCTCACATGAGAAAAGATTCCGGACTCGGACTGACAACTATTAAACTTGACAAGGATCATAGGCTATCTGTCTTCACTAATCGGCTTTACCCAAAGGAAAAGGAAATTTGTCTCTTGAATCTTCCTGATAGGAGTTGGCTTTGGAGCTTTCAGAGACTCCTACCTGCTCACACAGAGACTGGGAGATAGGAACCAGGTCTTCCTGATGATTATATTTCAAAGGAATGGCTCCCAAGTCCTTGAGAAAGGTAGAGCATTTATACCTCCATGGGGAGGAATAAGACTTTACAATAGTACTAAGAAAAGGGAAATCTGGTCTAGAGAGGGAAAATACCTAAGTTTAGTCAAGGGAAGGAAAGTTAAGGGCTTCTCTGAAGGCTTTGCAGTTAAAAAAAAAAAAAAAGAGTACTTCTGCAATGCAAGAGACACAAGACACAAGAGACGTGGCTTCAGTCTCTGAGTCCGGGTTGGGAAGATCCCCTGGAAGAGGAAATAGCAATCCACTCCAGTATTCTTGCCTGAGAATTCCCACGCACAGAGGAGGCTACAGTTCATGGGGTGGCAAAGAGTCAGACAGTGACTGAACAACAAAAGGAAAGTTAATGCCCTCTCCTTGGTTAATGCCCTCATCACTTATATCAACATCAAATTAACTAAGATAAAGAAGGTAAGACATGACCCACGGAACTTGAAGACACTATTTTGTCTCCTCTCAGTGGGAAATATTCTAAGCACAAATATAAAAGTAATCTTGAATTATTGTTGGTTTGTTATTCGTACTGTTGTTACTGCAAGGTATGCATGGGGATTCCGGCTGTAAGCGGGCCAGGTTAGTGGAAAGGAAAGTTTGCTTTATTTCAGATGCCGGCAACTTGGAGGGGATTTATTATACTTGATGGCTGTATTTTGGTTATTTAAAAAGATGACCTTGTTTTTAGATAGATCTTGAAATGTTTATTTGTGAAACAACATGATTCTCAAAATTTCAAATTTATTGTGAATGAGAGAAAGTAAGAGAGAGAGAACACATATATTTGGGCATGCTAATAATGCTAACAATTAGATAACCTAGATAAATGTTGTTTATTGTACTTTACTTTCACTGTTCTGTATGATTGAAATTTTCCAAAGCTATAAGCAGAGGAAAATTAGTCCCACCCCCAAATAAGTCAGAAAATACATTCTAGACCAAGCTGCTGAGATAATTATTTTTTAAAGTAAAATGATAAAAACAGTTTATGCAGAGGCCGTATTCAAAGTCTGGCAAAACATAAAAATAACAAAAAATAAATTATAGTCTTCAAGTTGCAAAATAGGCTATTGAAATTCCGAGGTGAGACAGTAGTCTTAAAGAAAAAGGATTTTGTTTTGCTGGAGAGAATGTTTTGATTTTGGAAAACTTGGCTTTGAGTTTTCCTAAAAGACTTGATCCATAAATGCTGTACCCCAAAGCACAAGTGTCATATTTTAGATTACTCAATTTTATTAATGCTTAGATCACAAATAGTACTATAGGTGTACCTTTATTTTAAAAATGTATGCATATAATTCTGTAGTAATATATTGTAAACCTTGGAAATTTCATACAAAAAATGCAATAGGAAAGATGGTAAAAAAAAAAAGATACAGAAGTTCAAATGTGGATTATATGAAGTGGCCACTGGTGGGTATACACTTCTGAGACCTGTAGCAGGAATGCTAGCTTTTCAATACTATGCAACAGTGAAGGATTTTGGTCTACAGCTCCAAAGAAGAAAAAATTAAATGGCGGGTGAAAGATTAGAGAATTGGAAGAAGCAGCAATAGATTTAACTACAGATGGAAGTTTCTGCAAAGTGACTCATATTCCTCAAGACAGAACTTTAACACGTTGGAGCTGAGGAAGAGGTGCTGGATAATTTTGGCAGAAGCCAAGAATGTCTGGTCTTGTGCCTCTCTGCCAAAGGTGTAGCCAAAAGGCATCAGTGGAACTTCCAGAAGCCGAGAGTCCCAACCTGAGCCAGAGAACAGGGTAACTATGACCAAGCAAACTGCATGGCAGCACCCACTTAGTGCTCCAAGTGCATGAATGGAACTAAAGGCAGAATCACAGCACACAGGGCCCAATGATTGTGGCCAACAGACTGAAATATGAGGACAGAGGCTCCCAGAGGAAGACAAAGATGTGAGTGTAATGAGCTGACTGAATTATAATTTTCAATGGAAAGAGTTTAATCTTGAAATGAATTAGGAAAAAAATTCAGTTACCAAGTTTTCCTGGAATTATACAGACCATTTTTTTTTTTCTGTTAGCAGGCAGAATGGAATCCAAAGTCAAAATAAATTGTAAAAGAGTTACATTTTGGATGATTAAAGTTGGGATGTAAAAATCCCCATATGCTCCCTTAAGAAAATTAAATTTTTCTTTACTCCTATCCCCAGAAAATCAACAGTAATTCTATGAGAATGTTTTTCCACTGGTTTTAATAATAAAAACAAATGTCTAGAGTTTGATAAATATTTATTGAGTGCTTGTATGGTCTTGATCCTGTTCCAGGTGTTGAGAATACTATGATAACAGAACAAGGGGAAAAAATGCATGTTCTCTGTTTTAGCAGATAATTAAGAAAGCTTCAAGATTACCACTTTAATTCAGGTCAATTGTTAAATATGTTTTGGCAAGTGGAGGGCAGGTCAAACTTAAAAAGTCATTGACTGCTTCATCCTAGTCAGCTTCCTGTTACCACTGGGACTCTGCTGCTTTCCCTGAAGTATTATAGAATAATAGAGTACATCTCCATTCCCTGGACAAAGGAGCCTGGAGGACTATAGTCCATGGTGTTGCCAAGAGTCAGACGTGACTTGAGTGAATAAGCACATTAAAAACAAAACAAAACAAAAATGTTCCGGGATTATCATGTCCTGCTCCAATCAGCAGATAACAGTGATAGGCAGCAGTGGAGTTCTGGCCTGAAATAGGTAAGCCATGCCTAGGCTGAGTCCAGACAGTGACTTTTTCAATTAAATACCAAGGACATTATTGCCATGGTTAACTATGGACTTGGGATTTCTGAGTTTGCTGAAGTTCCATTTTTATTTAAAAGTTTAAAAACTTATTTTAAATGTATTGCTTGAAATTTGCATCCTGATTTTCCTGATGGTTGAATCTATTTTAAAAAATCACAGGGTAAAATAATTAGATGTAAATAATTCTTCATGTGCAGCGTTAGCAAAAAAAGAATTTAAATAGAATGTTTTTTGAGAATTCTATAATAAAAATTTTTAATTTCTACAAAATGAATTTGAAGAATTAAAATAAAATGTATTTAAAGGAAAATTACATTGATCATCCAAAGACAATAATTAATTTACAACCATATAAATGGTCCATATTGATTATTTCATAGAAGGCTTCTGTAAAACAACAAGATAATATGAAAAAGGAGAAATGGGCCAGATGCAAATAAAACATCTGTATTTTCTAATGAAGGAATTATATTCTCTAGTAACTATGTCAAGTTTTAAATGTTTATCAGGTTCAGTCAGAAGTTACCCTCTGGCTATTAACAGAGGAAACTTGTTGGAAGCCTGTTAAATGAATTTAAAGAAATGTTAGTATTTTGTTGATTCAAGTTTCTCTCAAATTTGTATATCCTATTCTTTGTTGCTCCTAATTTATTTTAAGGCTTCCCTGGTGGCTGAGACAGTAAAGAATCTGTCTGCAAAGCAAGAGACTTGGATTCAATCCATGGGTTGGGACAATCCACTGGAGAAGGAAATGGCACCACACTCCAGTATTCTTTCCTGGAGAATTCTGTGGATTTTTAATGGGAATTTCCAATTGTTTTTCTTGGTAAACAATTCCTTTTTGTTTACAAAACACTGTTTGATTGTAATTTTAAACTCTTAATTTACTGATTTATTAATTCATATTTTTATTAAGTTATATTTAGAAAACACTCAAGGTGGTTTTCTTCTGTTTCTTGGGTCCACTTCTTTCACTTTGGGTTACTTATCAGACATTTGCAATCTGTGTTCCTATTAAAAATATGTACACATGCATATATGCATATTTGTTTGCAGCCATGTATTTATTCTAAGGTTATGTCCCTTATTACTATCATTTCTTTTTGTCTTGATCATGCTTTAATTTGAGCAGCTCCTTAGACCTGCTTTTTTGTTCTGGTATAATTTGTTCTGGTATATTTGTTCTGGTATAGTAAGAGTGAATCTCACTTAATAACTTTCCACCTTATTTCTCTTTTATTAATTCAGTCAATTGCTCATTAAAGAGCAAAAATTTGAGCACATACTGTGCTCTGTGTACCAGGAACTGTGATTAATTCCAGAGAATCAGAAGTGACAGAAGTAGACAAAGTCCTTGTAGTTGTAAAGATTACCTTTACTGGAGAGACAGAAAATAAAACAACAAGTTAATATGGTTTTTCCAGTAGGCATATACAAGTGTGAGAGTTGGACCACAGAGAAGGGTGAGTGCTGAAGAATTGATGCTTTTGAATTGTGGCACTGGAGAAGACTCTTGAGAGTCCCTTGGACTGCAAGGAGACTAAACTAATTCTAAGGGAAATCAACCATGAATATTCACTGGAAGGACTGATGCTGAAGCTGAAGCTCCAAGACTTTGGCTGCCTTATGTGAAGAAGTAACTCATTGGAAAAGACCTTGATGCTGGGAAAGACTGAAGACAAAAGGAGAAGGGGGCAGCAGAGCAAGAGATGGGTAAATAGCTTCAACTCAACGGTTATGAATCTGAGCAAACTCCAACAGATGGTGGATGATAGAGGAGCCTGGAATGCTGCAGTCCATCGGGTCACAAAGGGTGAGACACAACTTAGCAAATGAACAACAAGAGTTCATATATGTACTAGATAGTAAAAAGACCAAGGGAGGGGGAGAAAAGTAAAGAAAGAAAATGACTTTGAAAGTGTAATGAGTGTTGAAATTTTAGAGAAGATAGAAGAGGACACCATTATTGACGTTGTGACTTTTGAGTGATGATATTTAAGGGCTTGATTTTGTCTGTGCTCAGAAGTTCAGTTTATACTTTTACCTCTGAGCTCTAAGGGCAGGCTGGAAATGACTTCCCAGTTGCAGTGAGAGGGCTTGGTTAGGTTAAGACTGTCCTTTCTGGGGCTGTGGGCCTGGGCTCGCTTTTTGGGGATCTTATTAATTAATCCATCTAGTCAAGGCTATGGTTTTTCCAGTTGCCATGTATGGATGTGAGAGTTGGATTATAAAGAAAGCTGAGCATTGAAGAATTGATGCTTTTGAACTGTGTTGTTGGCGAAGACTCTTGAGAGTCCCTTGGACTGCAAGGAGATCCAACCAGTCCATCCTAAAAGAGATAGTCCCGGGTGTTCACCGGAACACTGAAGTTGAAGCTGAAACTCCAATACTTTGGCCACCTGATGGGAAGAGCTGACTCATTTAAAAAGACCCTGATGCTGGGAAAGATTGAAGGCAGGAGGAGAAGGGGACAACAGAGGATGAGATGGCTGAATGGCATCACCGACTCAATGGACATGAGTTTGAGTAAACTCCGAGACTTGGTGATGGACAGGGAGGCCTGGCGTGCTGCGGTTCATGGGGTTGCAAAGAGTCGGACACGACTGAGCGACTGAACTGAATAATTAATCTTCCTGAAGGCCAACCAGCCAGCAGTTTATCTCAGGTATGTAGATTGACCTCACTTTCCTACCTTATTTAGCATAGAATTCTTGAAAACAATCTTGGTTTAGAAGCTCTATTCTTGGTTGGTTATAAATTAACCCCCGCCAGCCTTCCCCAGTGGTGTTTTATTCTTGTTCCTTACTGATTTCTTTTATATTTAAATCTTTCATCCATCTGGGATTTAGTCTTGTATAAGGGAACAGAACTAAAACCATGTCGTTTTCTCCACCATATTTAAATAAAGAAAATGAAAATCTCTGCATTGGAAAGAAAATCTACAAAATCTAAAAACAAATGACCAAAAAAAATACATATTTTCAACAGTATTAGAGACACATGGCTCTTTTAACTCAAGTAGATGATTTCTACACCTTAAGACAAAGAGAATGCAAAAGAAATAAATTGACATATAGAGAAACGATTTCTACACCTTAAGACAAAGAGAATACAAAAGAAATAAACTGACATATAGAGAAACAGGCATCTATCAATAGACAATCCATAAACAGGGAGATATTTATTTCAAATTAATTTGTAAGAAGATGCTTTGACTCACATGGTTGAAGATAAATACCAATTAAAACTACATGAGAGATCATTTATTTTTATCAATCAGATAATTGTTGCTGGTTTTTTTTTTTTTCAGTAGCTAAGTTGTGTCTGACTATTTTGTGACCCATGGACTGTAGCCTGCCGGGCTCCTCTGTCCATGGGATTTCCCAGACAAGAATACTGAAGTGGGTTGCCATTTCCTCCTCCAGGTGAATCTTCCAGCCCCCTTCCAAACCTTCCAGGGATTGAACTCGAGTATCCCGCATTGGGAGGTAGATTCTTTACCACTGAGCCAGGGAAGCCCCCATTATCGGATTGGTCTCTTGGTGAGGGCATGGAGTAAAAGCACTCTCAGATATTTGATAGAATTCTAAATTGTTCTATCAGTGGTGGCAGGAACACTCTGAAGTTACCCTCAAGATCCTTGCCTAGGGGTTATCAGACCCAAGGGTAATCCCCTGGAATGTGGCTTCCTTCTAAGGAAATGAATACAACAGAGGGTGCAAGACATGCATGACTGTATTATAGGACTACATGAGATAAGATGTAGTGCCCACCTTCCTGAGAAGACTCTGGCTTGCTGGTTTTGATGATGTCACAAGTGGCCATGTTGGGGAGCCCACAATGTAAAGAACTGGGTTTGACCTCTAGGAGCTGAGATCAGTTGGCAAGAAAGGGAGGTGCTCTATCTTAAGGTGAAAGATATTGAATTCTGCCAACAACCTGAGTAATATCTGAAGAGGATTCTTCCCCAGCTGAGAATTCAGATGAGATCCTATCTCCAGCTGACACCTAAATAGCAATCTTATATGTATTCAATTAGTTCAGCTCAGTCGCTCAGTCATGTCAGACTCTTTGTGACCTGATGGACTGCAGCACGCCAGTCTTCCGTGTCCATTACCAACTCTCAGAGTTTACTCAAACTCATGTCCATCGAGTCAGTGATGCCATCCAACCATCTCATCCTATTGTCCCCTTCTCCTTCTGCCTTTATTCTTTCCCAGCATCAGGGTCTTTTCCAGTGAGTCAGCTCTTTGCATCCAGTGGCCAAAGTACTGGAGCTTCAGCTTCAGCATCAGTACTTCTAATGAATATTCAGGACTGATCTCCTTTAGGGTGGACTGGTTGGTTCTCCTTGCAGCCCAAGGGACTCTGAAGAGTCTTCTTCAGCACCACAGTTCAAAAGCATCAATTCTTCAGCACTCAGCTTTCTTTATAGTCCAACTCTCACATCCATACATGGCAACTGGAAAAACCATAGCCTTGACTAGATGGAACTTTGTTGGAAAAGTAATGTCTCTGCCTTTTAATATGCTGTCTAGGTTGGTCATAGCTTTTCTTCCAAGGAGGAAGCGTCTTTTAACTTCATGACTGCTGTCACCATCTGCAGTGATTTTGGAGCCCAAGATATAAAGTCTCTCACTGTTTCCACTGTTTCCCCATCTATTTGCCATGAAGTGATGGGACCAGATGCCGTGATCTTAGTTTTCTGAATGTTGAGCTTTAAGCCAACTTTTTCACGCTCTTTAACTTTCATCAACAGGTTCTTTAGTTCTTCTTTGCTTTCTGCAAAGAAAAGCAACCTACCATAAGGTTGATGTTATCTGCATATCTGAGGTTATTGATATTTCTCTGGGCAATCTTGATTCCAGCTTATGCTCCATCCAGCCTGGCATTTCACATGATGTTCTCTGCATGTAGGTTAAATAAGCAGGGTGACAATATACAGCCTCAACTAAGCCATACCTAAACTTCAGTACCATAGAAACTGTGAGAAAGTAAATGTAGTTTGTGTTAAGTCTAAGTTTGCACTTGGTATTTTGGTATGCAGCGGTAGATAAATAATAAAGCATCTATGCACGTGGGGCTGGAGGGGTGTCTCCTCCGCGCGTACGGTTAGTTGGTCTACGACTAGCAAAAATTACCTCGCACTGAAGGAGGACCTGTGCTCCTGGACCGTGGCAGACACAGAGGCTCAGATCATAAAGCCCAAGTTTGAGCAAGGTGGTATGGCGGAGTTCCGCAGGAACTACCTGGAGGGCAGGTGCACGGAGTGGCTCTGCAGATACCTGGAGAGTGAAGGACACACCGCATCGCACAGACCCTCCAAAGACCCATGTGACCCATCATCCCCTCTCTGACCATGAGGTCACCCTGAGGTGCTGGGCCCTGGCTTCTACCATGAGGAGATCTCTGTAACCTGGCAGCATGATGGGAAGGACCAGACCCAGGACATGGAGCTTGTGGAGACCTGGCCCCCGGAGATGAAACCATCCGGAAGCGGGTGGCCCTCATGGTGCCTCTTGGAGAGGGGCAGGGATACACGTGCCATGTGCAGCAGGAGGGGCTTCAGGAGCCACTCACCCTGATATGGGAACCTCCTCTACCCTCCATCCCCATGATGGGCATCATTGCTGGCCTGGTTCTCCTTGTGGTCATTGGAGCTGTGGTGACTGGAGCTGTGATCTGGAGGAAGAAGCGCTCAGGTGAAAAAGGAGGGAACTATGCTCTGGTTGCAAGTGATGATGGTTCCCAGGGCTCTGCTATGTCTCTCATGGATCCTAAATGGTGAGACAGCTGTCTGTGGGAACTGAGTGATGCAGGATCCTCATCCCACCTTTGAATTGTGACTTGAAGATCTGACTTCTCTTTCTCCAGATGTCACCAGAATGTGTAGGTGTTCCTATTAGCATAATGTGAAGCAGTGGAGGCCTGGCTCATCCCTGCCCACCATGGCCCCTCCTCACACTGGCCTGTGTTCTCTGCCCTGATTGTCCTTCCTGATCCAACAGAGGCTAGGCTGGGCTGGGCTGTCTCCATCTTTGATTTAACTTCATTTCCATGGAAGTGTAACGTCTTTCATATCCTACTGAAGATCAGGATCCAAACTACAGATTTCCCCCTACTCGATCTGTGGGTCCTCATCAGTTTTGTCCCCCATTGTTTGTCTATGTGGGTCTGTTTCCTAAAACTACAAATAGATTTTTAATCTATAATAACATGATATTACAAATAAATTGCTTTTCCTTTCTAATTGTTTGTTTTAGAAATCTTTATATATATGCTTAGGACTTCCCTGTAGCTCAGACAGGAAAGAATCTGCCTACAATGCAGGAGACCGAGGTTCAACTCCTGGATCAGGAAGATTTTCTGGAGAAGGGAATGGCAACCCACTCCAGTATTCTTGCCTGGAGACTCCCCATGGACAGGGAAGCATGGAGGGCTACAGTCCATGTGATTGCAAAGAGTCAGACACGAGTGAGTGACTAACACTACTACTATGCACTACTAATAAATTATTTAATCCATTACTTAAAGAATTTATATTTCAATTATAACATATATATTGTATATATATACACACACACACCCAAAGGTACATATACAAAAATAATCCATTATAGCAAGTTTTAATAATAACAGAGGAATGGAAAAAAAATCTACAAGCCTGTCAATAAATGTCTAATAAAAAACTGACAGATTATGGTATAACCACTAAAGAACATTTTAGCCAAGGGAGAGAGAATATATATATTAAAAAAAAAAGATGATTCTTCAGTGGAAATCAGGCTGCAGAATATTGTGTATAAGTATGCTAGCATTTGTAAATTGGCAAAAGAATGTACAGAACCAACTTTTTATGTGTATAGATTATCTCTAGGGAATACATTGAGCTGGGAAAATTCATTGCTTTTTAGATTGATACAAAGACTAAAGGGGGCATTAGTGGTAAAGAACTGGCCTGCCAATGCAGAAGATGTAAGAGACTCGAGTTTGATCCCTGGGTCAGGAAGATCCCCTAGAGGGAGGCATGGCAATGCTCCAGTTCTTGCGGGAAGAATTCCATGGACAGAGCGAAGAGTTGTACAGGACTGAAGTACCTTAGAACAGCATAGCATGGAGACTGGAGTAGAGGGTTGAAAAAACATTTTATTATCCATTTTATTTCATATCTTTTGGGTTTTTAATTATGTGTATGTATTCATGCAGCCAGAATGTATGATTGCAGGAATAGTAAAATTCTCTGATGGTTAAAACATATTTGAGAGTTTTGATGTTGTTTTCTTCACTTTTTATGTTCTTACTGCATTATTCATTTATTCAAAAAATAAATATTTGAGTGCTTGCAAGATGTTCTGCTCCTTACCAGAGCTTTAGGTTCTGAGAGGAATTCATAGATGAATAATATAAGGTCCCCAGTCTCAATACTTTATAATCTAGCAAAGGAGATCAAAGAAGGAAAAATCCAGTTAACAAGGCACTATGTGGTCAGAAACATAAATGAAGCCCATGGGAAGGTTTGCGTACTTTTACAGAAAGTTCTGTCCTTGTTGGGGGGTGTTTAGGGTAAAGGAGAATGCATTTAATCTGATGCTGAAATGTAGATAAAATTTTAGGTGCATCTAAATGAAATAAGAGGGAAGAGGGCAGGATACAACCCTTAAAGGAATGACATAACCATAGGACATGATAAAGACTGGTTAGTACCAACTGGGACCCAGATGGTGGAAGACTCAACTTCTAGTAGACCTTGAGCCTCATAATATGTTTATTATAATACACTAGCATGGGAAATGGCACACTCACAAACCCCATGCCAGTTTTGAGGCTGACTAAAAACGTCAAAAAGTGGGTGCTGTCCCAATTCCTAGAAATCTGTGCCCTTTCTCTAAAATAATTGGAATAATCCTCCAACTCAATAGCTTATGAAAGTACCCAGCCCATAAAAACTAATCACCCCATATTTCAAAGATCTTGTCTTCTGATATAGTCTACACTCTGTCTGTGGATTGTGTTAGTACTCTTGACTTCTGAGATGGCCAGGTTGTTTCTCTCTAAATACCATTTCTTACCTAATAGTTTATCTCTGAGTTCTTTCTCTACAAAGCAAGAATCTTAAGTTCACCAGAAACATAAGAAGGCATTTCAAACATATGGCACAGGTGAGTCAAACCATGGATCTGTGGAAAACTGTTAGATGTTTCCAGAAAGAAGGCACATATGCTTTCTGTTAGAAGGCAGAGTTCTTGAAGGCATATAGTGAAATAGTAGTATAAGAACAAATAGAGTTTTAGGAATGCTTGTGGAGTTCCTTGAAAGTAAGGAACTTTATTTAATAATAAATTATGAGCATTATAAAATTTCTGTACAGAGTAACAGAACCATCAGCATTTTGATTCAGGGATATTATTCTGACAGTGATATAGAGATGGTTTAAGAGTGAGATCAATTTTGGTTGCCTTGAATTGGGGGTTTTGTTGTTATGTTTGAGTTAAATTTGCAGCAGTTGTGCAGAAACATAAGTGAAAGTGAAAATCACTCAGTCATGACCGACTCTTTTCGACTCCATGGACTATACAGTCTATAGAATTCTCCAGGCCAGAATACTGGAGTGGGTAACCATTCCCTTCTTCAGGGGGATCTTCCCAACCCAGGGATCAAACCGAGGTCTCCCACATTGCAGGCAGATTCTTTACCAGCTGAACCACCAGGGAAACCCAAGAATACTGGAGTGGGTTGCCCGTCCCTTCCCCAGCAGGTCTTCCCAACCCAGTAATCGAACCAGGGTCTCCTGCATTGCAGGTGGATTCTTAACCAACTGAGCTATGAGGGAAAAATAAAGGGGAAACGTAACAGAATATTAGATGACTACATCTGAAGGTTTTGGACTGAGGGAAAAAAGGGGGAAAAAAAAGATTGGGGCATATTTGTGAAAACTCACTTGAGGAAGAAAATGAATCATAATCCTCTATGACCCACATCCCAGAATATTAGAAACAAAAGCAAAAATAAACAAATGGGACCTAATGAAACTTAAAAGCTTTTGCACAACAAAGGAAACTATAAGCAAGGTGAAAAGACAGCCCTCAGATTGGGAGAAAATAATAGCAAATGAAGCAACAGACAAAGGATTAATCTCAAAAATATACAAGCAACTCCTCCAGCTCAACTCCAGAAAAATAAATGACCCAATCAAAAAAAGGGCCAAAGAACTAAACAGACATTTCCCCAAGGAAGACATACAGATGGCAAAAAAAAACACATGAAAAGATGCTCAACATCACTCATTATCAGAGAAATGCAAATCAAAACCACAATGAGGTACCATTATACGCCAGTCAGGATGGCTGCTATCCAAAAGTCTACAAGCAATAAATGCTGGAGAGAGTGTGGAGAAAAGGGAACTCTCTTACACTGTTGGTGGGAATGCAAACAAGTACAGCCGCTATGGAAAACAGTGTGGAGATTTCTTAAAAACCTGGAAATAGAATTGCCATATGACCCAGCAATACCACTTCTGGGCATACACACTGAGGAAACCAGATCTGAAAGAGACACGTGTACCCCAATGTTCATTGCAGCACTGTTTATAATAGCCAGGACATGGAAGCAACCTAGATGCCCATCAGCAGACGAGTGGATAAGGAAGCTGTGGTACATATACACCATGGAATATTACTCAGTCATTAAAAAGAATTCATTAGAATCAGTTCTAATGAGATGGATGAAACTGGAGCCCATTATACAGAGCGAAGTAAGCCAGAAAGATAAAGACCATTACAGTATACTAACACATATATATGGAATTTAGAAAGATGGTAACGATAACCCTATATGCAAAACAGAAAAAGAGACACAGATGTATAGAACAGACTTTTGGACTCTGTGGGAGAAGGCGAGGGTGGGATGTTTCGAGAGAACAGCATCGAAACATGTATATTATCTAGGGTGAAACAGATCACCAGCCCAGGTTGGATGCATGAGACAAGCGCTCGAGCCTGGTGCACTGGGAAGACCCAGAGGGGTCGGGTGGAGAGGGAGGTGGGAGGGGGGGATCGGGATGGGGAACACATGTAAATCCATGGCTGATTCATGTCAATGTATGACAAAAACCACTACAAAATTGCAAAGTAATTAGCTTCCAACTAATAAAAATAAATGGAAAAAAAAAAGAAAATGAATCATAAATTCATATTTCTTTGGGGAGAAATTCCCTGGTGGCTCAGATGGTAAAGAATCTGCCTGCAATGGAAGAAACTCATGTTCGATTCCTGGATCAGGAAGATCCCCTGGAGAAGGACCTGGCAAAACACTCCATCATTCTTGCCTGGAGAATCCTATGGACAAGAGGAGCCTGGCTGGCTACAGTCTATAGGATTACAAAGAGTTGGACATGACTGAGCAACTTACACTACTATAGCATTAAAAGGGGATGAAAAATTCATAAAGTTCAATTCAGTTCAGTCGCTCAGTCATGTCCAACTCTTTGTGACCCCATGAAATGCAGCATGCCAGGCCTCCCTGTCCATCACCAACTCCCAGAGTCCACCTAAACCCTTGTCCATTGAGTCGGTGATGCCATCCAACCATCTTATCCTCTGTCATCCCCTTTCCCTCCTGCCCTCAATCTTTCTCAGCATCAGGGTCTTGCTCTTCACATCAGGTGGCTCAAGTATTGGAGTTTCAGCTTCAACTTCAGTCCTACCAATGAACACCCAGGACTGAGCTTCTTTAGGTTGTACTGGTTGGATCTCCTTGTAGTCCAAGGGACTCTCAAGAGTCTTCTCCAACACCACAGTTCAAAAACATTAATTCTTCAGTGCTCAGCTTTCTTTATAGTCCAACTCTCACATCCATACATGACCACTGGAAAAATCATAGCCTTGACTAGACAGACCTTTGTTGACAAAGTAATGTCTCTGCTTTTAACACATACATATCATAACGAATTACTATTTTGTACAAACTAGTACAGCCACTATGGAGAACAGTGTGGAGATTCCTTAAAAAACTGGAAATAGAACTGCCATATGACCCAGCAATCCCACTCCTGGGCATACACATCGAGGAAACAAGATCTGTTTAACTTTTAATTTAAAACTGAAATACACATGTGAACACATGAAATAATCTTGCTTATTATTAATGAGTTATAATGAACTAGTAAGCTAATTAAACTCATTTATTTTTTTAAAAAACAATTTCTCATAGAACAATGAAAATATCTAATATGTGCCTCAAATTGTATTATTTGAAGATTATTATTTTGACACAAAGTTTACAATGTGTAAATAGATTTCTCTTTAGGGGTCTGTAAACAAAATTATTTTTTATTTCAAAACTTAAGATTACATGATGGCCCCATAGAAATTTTCCCACACCATTGATTTCTCTAATTTTTGCTTAAAACACAAGTATGACATAAATTACTTGACTATTTATTAATTATATAAGGGGAAAATGAACTAAAGGAACATCAGCTGTTAGCAATTTTAGAGTTTCTTTTAATAGTGAAGATAAAAAAAAAGAGAAGATTAAAAAAATATTACTCAGCCATCTGGGTTAACATTCAGAAGAGATTAAGGTTGAACTTTCAATGAATTTGGTACATTCATTTGCATGTCAAGTTTTCACAGTATGCAGTGACTTCCTTTTCAACAAAAGATAAGCAGTACTTCAACCTCTATTACTATTATCAGTATGTCCTATCACACTTACCAAGGCTTTCTTTCAAGGGAAAATGCCACTGTACTTCAGTTTCCCTTTAGAAATTATTTCTGGCTTCCCTGGTAGCTCAGCAGGTCAAGAATCCACCTGCAATGCAGGAGACCCTGGTTTGACTTCTGGGATGGAAGATCTCCTGGAGGAGGGAAAGGCTACCCACTCCAGTATTCTGTCCTGAAGAATTCCATGGACTAAGTCCATGGGGTCACAAAGAGTCAGGCACGACTGAGCAACTTTCACTTTCTGGTCCAGTCAGCTCTGCACACTGTGTAAGTTATTATGTGAAAGAAATTCTAGGAAGCTTTTATTTAGTCAAGGGGAGTATAGACAGCATCTATTAGTACCAGACACTCAAATAGATGTTAGAAATATAGTATTGGGAAGAAAGGCAGTTCCCGCCTCAAAGAATTCACTGTGTACTTTGATGGTGGTGGTGGTTTCATTGCTAAGCCGTGTCCAACTCGTGCGACCCCATTGACTGTAGGCCACCAGGCTCCTCTGTCCAAGGGATTCTCCAGGCAGGAATACTGGAGTGGGTTGCCATTTCCTTCTCCATGTCTACTTTGGTAGACAGACTCTTTTTTCAAATAACTCCTAACAAGTTAAGGGTTATGAGAAGTAAAAAGTGATCTGTCTCAGCCAGGGATGAATTGAGGAATGCTAAAGGAGGAGAAGGGGATGACAGAGGATGAGATGGTTGGATGACATCACTGACTAAATGGGCATGAGTTTGAGCAACCTCCAGGAGTTGGTGATGGACAGGGAAGCCTGGCGTACTGCAGTCCATGGGATCGAAAAGAGTTGGACACAATTGATCAACTGAACTGAACTGAAAGTGAGACAAGCCCTGACCTCAACAATAACATCTATTGTTATAAAGACTTCTGAAATGAGTTGTTTACATAAATGTTGGTGTCATTTAGGGAGATAGAAAATACATGAGACAAAATTTATGGGAGAGTATTGCATGGAAAATTAGCTCAGTAGTCTCCCAAGTATACTATTCACAAGCTATTCTAGAGATCATGAAATAGCAATGTTAGTAGACTAGATTAAGATGCTAACACTACATGCTTTACTTAATTCCCAGGAAGAAAATATACAGAGATCAAATAGCCCATAACAAATTCTTGATGAATGCCAAGTTTTACCGTCAAATGAAAAAAAAAAAAAAAGACTACAGAATCATTAGGAAAACAAGGCAACTTGTTGTACCAACATTAAAAAATGAAACAGAAAAGATGGCCAACTTGAACACAAAGAAAGTAGCCAGAGAAAGTGGATGATGAAGAGGCTTGAACAGTGTCCACTGGTTTTCATTGGCATGAAGTCAATGTTTATGTTTGTCAGAACTAGTTTAGCAAAATGACGAGAGAGAGGAGACATAATTAACACATTTGATAAATAAATGGATGGTGACAAAGTGGATCACCTCTCTGACTCAATGGACATGAGTTTGAGCAAACTCTGGCAGATGGTGAAGGACAGGGAAGCTTGGCATGCTGCAGTCCATGGGGTCGTCAAAGTCAGATATGACTTGGTTATTGAACAACAGCAGTATACAGTAACAAAAAATGTTGAAAATAGAAGTACCTAGAGGAGTGTGCAGGATTTACGAAGTTGCTTTCTGTGTGGGTGTGTTTCTTTGTTTTGTTTTTTAACATGAGACATGAGACACTAGGGCAGATTTAAATTTGCTGCTGTTGCTCAGTTGTGTCTGACACTTTGCAGCCCCACAGACTGTGGGCACACCAGGCTTCCTGGTCCTTCACTATCTCCCTCAGTGTATTCAAACTCATGCACATTGAGTCAGTGATGCCATCCAACCATCCCATCCTCTGTTGCCCCCTTCTCCTCTTGCCCTCAATCTTTCCCAGCACCAAGGACTTTTCAAAGGAGTCAGTTCTTTGCATCAGTTGGCCAAAGTATTGGAGCTTCAGCTTCAGCATCTGTCCTTCCAATGAGTATTCATGGTTGATTTCCTTTAGGATTGACTGGTTTGATCTCCTTGCTGTCCAAGGGACTCTCAAGAGTCTTATCCAGCAGTACAATTCAAAAGTTTCAATTCTTCAATGATCAACCTTCTTCATGGTCCAACTCTCACATCTGTACATGACTACTGGGAAAACCATAGCTTTGACTGTGGACCTTTGTCAGCAAAGTGATATCCCTGCTTTTTCACATGTTGTCTGTGTTTGTCAGTTTTCCTTCCAAGGAGCAAGCATCTTTTAATTTCATGACTGTAGTTACCATTTGCAGTGATTTTGGAGTCCAAGAAAATAAAATTTGTCACTGTTTCCACTTTTCCCCCTCATCTTTGCCATGCAGTTTTGGGACCAGATGTCATGACCTTAATTTCTTCGATGTCGAGTTTTAAGCCAGCTCTTTTCCTCTACGCTTTCATCATCATCATGAGGCTTCTCAGTCCCTCTTCATTTTCTGCCATTAGAGTGGTGTCATTTGACTATCTGAGGTTGTTGATATTTCTCTCAGCACTCTTGATTCCAGCTTGTGACTTGAATGCTCTGATTTAACTAAGTGAAGGCAGGATATGAGAAAACAGGATTTTCTGAGCTGTCAAGGTATACAGCTTCCCTGATGGATCAGCAGGTAGAGAATCTGCCTGCTCCACAGGAGACACAGGTTCGATCCCTGGGTCAGGAACATGCCCTGGAGAAGGAAATGGCAACCCACTCCAGTATTCTTGCCTGGGAAGTCTCATGGAAGGCTACAGTCCAAAGTGTTGCAAGGAGTCAGACATGACTGAGCCAGTGAACACACTCACTCAGGGGATGGGAAACCAGGAAACACAGGACACAGTTGTTGTTGTTTTGATATATGCACATAATCCTATTCCATTATCATGGGAATGAGGAATGGGGTGAGGAAGAAATAGTGGAGGGCTAATGTATTTCAGGGTTTTTTATGTTTAGTGTTGGGGAGGTGAGACAGTCTGGTGATATATGATTTTTTTAGGAGTAGAATACCAAAGGTTTGGTGTACTTGCTTATGAATGTGGGCATTAGTGGTGAGGGTCTCACTCAGGATAGTGATCACACATTTAGGTATTATTACTCATTCTGTGATTGTCTGGTTTTTTTTTTTTTTTTCATTATCATAGAAAAACTGGTTAGGTATAAGCCCTTACTAGATTTCTGACTTTTTTATAATAGGAATACAGTCAGAAAACATGAATGAAGACATATGAGTGAAATTTAGATTATCCTCAACAGAATGATTAAAATGTCAGCTTTGAAATCTAAATTAGATAGAGGCTGAAATAAGATGCGGGTTGATAGATTTGGAAAAATTGAATTGACTAATTGGCTGGTGCTCTTAAAAATTTCAAATCCAAAATAGCTCCAGACAATGACAAATTGCAGAAAGTAATTTTAAAATAGGCACTGAATTTTAAAGTAGAAAGTCTCTAGAGACTAAGATAATACAAAACTGAGGAGGCAGGGTGCTGGTGGGTTATTCAGGATTGCACACAAAACATGGTAAGCTTTGTGGTAGGGACTGATTTTTTGAAAGTGAAAAAACAACCTTGATTTTTTGGGAATAGCTCATGAAGTTAGTATGTACTATGCTTTTAAAATGTCACACCTTTTGATATACTGATATTGTTCTATTTTTCCATTTATTTCATAACTAGATGTTGGTTTGTAATGTTCTATAATTTATTTTTTGTTTATTTTTGATATTATTATTTATATTTTGCTTCACAAAATGTATTGAGAAGTTTCCCTCCTCTCTCTAATGATTTTTTGTAAATTGGTCTTATTTCTGCTGCCAACTCAGGAATGTTGCCCTCCACCTGGCTCTTCAGGGGTTGTCATTAGCTACTGTCATTTTTGACCTTGAACACATCCTGAAAGGAGTTCAAGGTGGCAATCAGGAATGAGACGCTGTTCTCTGGGAAAAGTGGCAGATTCGCCTTCAGACAATTAGATATTTTCAGCAGAAAATTTTATGAATCTGATTTCTTACATCTTTTCATACTTAGAAAAGCACTAAAATCATTAACGGAGACATCTCTTTCTCATGACTAGCAGCAACCTTCTACAGAGAAGTGTGCTTGATTGCTTGTATCCCCTTCACTGAAATTTCATATATACTGACTCCACTCCATCTTCTTTGGAACAGTTCCTCAGAGCTATCTGAGAGACTGTCTATAGCACTAAAGTCCTCAGTAAGCCCCAAATAAAGCTGACAAAGTTCTCATGTTGTGTGTTTTTATTTTATTCTACGTTTCCTTGAATGGCTGATGGAACTCACAACTGAAATTACACGTGTCTGGAGTTTCATTTGGAGGAAGGTTTTAAAAAAATAAAATTCAGTTAAAAAATGTAAAACTATTTTGATTTTCTGTTCTATCTTCTGTCTGCTGTAGTTTGCTGTATTTTAAAGCATGTTTGTCCATTTCATCCAACTTGTTCAATTTGTTATGATAAAGTCATTCATTGCTATCCTTTCCATGTCTATAATGATAACCCTCTTTTTAACTCCTAATATTTGCAATTAATTCTCTTTCTCTCTCGATTAGTCCAGCTAGAAATTTTATAGATTTTGATGGTCTTTTCAAAGGATCTGTTTTGTTTTTTAAAATTTCTCTATTTTTTGTTTTCTATCTTGTTGATTCCTGACCTTATCATTATTATGTTCAATGTTGTTTTGTTTTGCTTTCCTTTTCTGCCTTCTTAAGATGAGAATTTAGGTCACTTATTCTAGACTTTCAATTTTAAGTATTTAAAATGATCAATTTCCTAGTAATAATAATTTTAGCTGAATTCAACAACTTCCTACATGTTATATTTGAATTTCTATTCAATTTGCAACTTCTCTAATCCTCCTTGTTATATGTCCTCAGAACAATATATTAGTTAGAAGTAGGTTTTTGAATTTCCAAATATTTGAGACTTTTCTAAATTGTTTAAATTTCTAAATTGTCTAATTTGAAACTTTTCTAAATGTACATTTGAAAAGAAAGTATATTCTAATTTTGGAAGGTACAGTGTTCCATAAATATTTCTCCCACGTTCCTTTTTTAACATTCAATAAGAATAACACAGTCACAGTGATAACTCACAGTTAAGTTTTTTTTTCCCCCTAAAAGTAGATATCAAGACTTTATTCAGAGATTGTGAAAGAAGTATCAGAGAATATTTTTGCTTAGCACATATGTATCCAAATTTTACCATTGAAATTGAACAATTATTTACCTTCAAATTCTCTTTTAATACATATAATTTATTATTATTATTTTTTGTTAGAAAAGTGTATAGTTAAAACTGCTATTAAAGTCCTAAAAATATCAAAGTGCAAGTTAACTCCTTGGTCATTCTTGTCTTCCATTTGTCTTTCTTGTAACCACAACACATTTACCAGGAGGAACATACCAAAAATGACAAAGGAGCAAATCATGAACAAAGTTTGCTAAACTCCATGAGATTGATATTCATGACATGTTCAGAGTTGTTTTCTTTATTTTACTGTCAAATCTCAATTTTACAAAGTATATTTTTATTTCCCATCATCATGAGATTGTGTGTATCCTGAAGCTTTCTAGAAAATTTTTCCTGCTAAATAAAGGTAAAATATAATCTGTATATTTTATGTTCACTCTGAGCCAAATAATATAATTCAAATCATACACTGAATTTAGATGATGAAAATAATTTAGTCATTCTAATCTCTATAAGATAGAAGTTTTCACTCTGAGTTGGGCTCTGTATGTGTTATAGAGGAAAAAGGCTATCAGATAACCATAAATTAAAATCACATTCTGGCAGAGCATTCTAATCTTTGAATAGTATCATGTTTCTTTCTGAAATGGTTTTTAGCGTTGTCATTGAATTTGCATGTCTATACTATTAAAATAGCCTCCTTATGATTTAGAGGAACAATAGCTTGCTCTGGATACAATTTTTACTTAATGTTTCATTTGAATCTTTTAGCTTATCATAACACTCAATAAAATGTATTTTTTTCTAATTTGCAACTGATAGAAAAATGTAGCAAGCACAAGCATCTCACATACAGATATGGCAAAACTTGAATCTTACAGAGAATGTCCTATGCATACTGATAAGTAGAAAATTATGAAAACTCTTCGGAATTTTCAGCTCTAACTGCTCATGCAATCAGAAAATTGTAGATAAGAATGCCCAATGAGCAAATTATTTATATTTATTTTCAGGTGAGGTTAATTTAAAAGTACATTTACAAAAGCAGTAACTATTTTAGCAGAAATTTTGTTTTGAAAAAGAGACACATTCAAAGTCACCAATAAAATATAGAGTTAAAATCTAAATAATAAGTAATGTATCCAGATGGAAAATCATATATTTAAGCCCATAGATTAAATAGGAATCAAATAAATTGTGAAACAAAAACTAGAGCACATCCTAGTTGACATTTTCTAGAATTTTGTTTTGGCTTAATTTATCCCCTGTCTTGGTTACCACTGCTCATGCAAGACATGGTTACCTTCATATCCTCAGTTTATGAGTCATCAGCAGACTTACCGGGGTCCAGTCTGTCCTCAGAAGTTAATTCATTTCAATCAAAGTCTGTTCAAATTCACTTTAGCAGGATGACCTTCCCTGATAACTCTTCCTAAAATATCAACCCAGCCTTTACTTATTTCACTTTATGTTTCATGAGAGCACTTGTCACCACCTTGTATGGTAGGTATGGGTTTGCCCATTTAGTCATCCTGGTCTCCCTACACTGGAATGTAAGCACAGGGAGAATCAGGTTTTGCTTGGTTCTGTTCTGTCTCAGCACCTCAGGACCTGGCTAGATGCTCAATAAATACTGGTTTCATGAATGAATTCACTTGTGGTTGAGGGAAGGATGCAATTCTATGCTCACCCAGAGTGTAGCTTCATTCAACTAGAGGGTGACCTACAATTTAACTTTCCCAAATTAGCAATGCATTCTCCACTTCCTGGCGGCACTCTCCAGCTCCCATCCTATTCCTCCTGCTCTAGCAGGATTCCCACACTCAGGTCTGGCTCTTAGCTGCCCTAGGCTCTTATTTCTGGTGACCCCACAAGGAGCAGCATCTTATTTTCCTCAATAAGAATCTTCTGTTTCAAAGCCACTTCTACCGCAAATCTACTGGGATTTCACTGTGTCATCTAGTCACATCTCTCCAGTGAGTTCAGACTTCCCTCCTCAGCCTGCCCAATATTTCTGCAAGTTGTTACAAGGGCCTTGTGGCCTTGCCATTTTTCATCTTGGACTTCCTTGCTAGTGTCTCCTCCATGGTTCACTGTTTACTCTGCTCTTGTGTCAGATTTTTAGAGGGCTTCCACTTCTGTGTCTATGCCTCTCCACTGAAGTAATTATCCGTAACTTATGCCTTACTTTGGGATACTACGCCATAGTTTCAAAGTATTTGTATGTATGTTTTTCTGTTTGGTTAAAAATAATACATTTCATTAACTGGAAAGTGACTCTTGTTATTCTTAATGACAATCCCCTTTGCAGTTATGTTTTGGGAAAATGCATCTATCGATGCTTTCAAATTGTGGTGCTGACGAAGACCCTTGAGAGTCCCTGGACTGTGAGGAGATCGAATCTGTCAATCCTAATGTGAATGAATCCTAAATATTCATTGGAAGACCTGATACTGAAGCTGAAGGTTCAGTAATTTGGGCACCTGATGCCAAGAACAGACTCACTGGAAAGCCCCTGATGCTGAGAAACATTGGAGGCAATAGGAGAAGGGTGCGGCAGAGAATGAGATGGTTAGATAGCATCACTGACTCAAAGGACATGAATTTGAGCAAATTCCAAGAGACAGAAGAGGACAGAGGAGCCTGCATGCTGCAGTCCATGGGGCTGCAAAGAGTTGGACTTGACTCAGCGACTGAACAACAACAATAACACAATCTCTTTTTGATCCTAATAGAAAACAATTTTCCTCCTTCTGTGACCTCAGGGAAAAATCTCTTCTCATAGGTGATAGATTTGTTTTGCTTGCATGCATGTTCGGTCTCTTCAGTTGTGTCTGACTCTTTGTGATGCCACGGACTATAGCCTGCTCCTCTGTGTATGGAATTCTCCAGGCAAGAATACTGGAGTGGATTGCCATGCCCTCCTCCCGGGGATCTTCCTGATGCAGGTTTTGAACCTGAGCCTCCCGTGTCTCCTGCACTGCAGGGGGATTCTTTGCCCCTGAGCCACCAGGGAAGACCTGATAAAAGCACCTTCAATTCCCATAAACCTACCAAAGATTATCTTCTCAAGTACCACATACAAGTCTCCCCAGTTCCTACAGCTCCTGAAATGGTCAATCATATTCTATCCCTAATTTAATTTAACCTACATTGCTTATGCCCCATAATGAATAGGCAAAATCTAATAGAGATAATAATGGAAAAAAAAACAATTAAACACACACTGTATCCTTAATAAATTACATGCTTTTTGTGTCCATAAAGAACTTTACAAATGTTGTTTACTCTCATTAAAATATGTGAGCAATACTAACTTTACTGATGAGATAACTAGGGCTAAAGGCACTAAGAAATTTCAAAGGGCAAGCAGTTCTTAAGTGGTTAATTGAATCTAATTGCTCTTCTCCACTATGCTAATGAAGCCTCTTTGCCCTGCTCCTGAAGTTCATTTAATCAGAGCAGATCTGAACGCCTTGCCCTTGTGGTCTCACATTCTAATGAGTTGCCCCAAGAAAACCAGAAGAGAGGGTGTGTGTAAACAGACAACCCCTGCATGCATGTGGCTAGCATTGGCTTTGGCCTTTGATCTGCTTCTCCACTGGAAAAATAAAAGGGATTGGAACACTGGCTTAAGTTTACCTTGCCCTTTGTGAAGGATTTAGGGGGAGCAAAGTGGGGCTTCCTATGTGGTGTTGTTGGTAAAGAATCTCCCTGCAAAGGCAGGAGATGCAAGAAACACAGCTGTGATCTCTGGGTCAGGAAGATCCCCTGCAGAAAGCGATGGCAACCCACTCCAGTATTCTTGCCTGGGAAATCCCATGGACAGAGGAGCCTGGTGGGCTACAATCCATGGATTGCCAAAGGGTCAGACACAACTGATCACATGCACACACACACACACACACACACACACATGTGGGGAGTAAGCTAGTCTAACCACCTTTCTTGTAAGTATTGGTTCCACTCTTCTCTAGGTGCTCTAAATGCATGCACCTTGTCATCTAGATTCAGCTGGAACATCATTAAATGCTCTGCATAAATCTAAAGAACATGAAAACTTCAAATTGAACTTGGGAGAAAGGAAAGAACTCTTTCTGAATATTTGCTACCTGAGAGCAGACTTTCTGCAAAATCTTGCTTTTCTTTTTTGTCTTGGTTAAACACCATTGTACCACAGCAAGAAAAGTATTAGTTAAGTCAATATTTTGAATGATATTACTAGGAAAAAGTTTATCAATAAATATATATATTTGTTATCTTTCTCAGATACCATAAATTTGGGTTCAGTTCAGTTCAGTTCAGTCAGTCAGTCAGGTCTGACTCTGCGATCTCATGGACTGCAGCATGCCAGGTTTTCCTGTCCATCACCAACTCACAGAGCTTGCTCAAACTCATGTCCATAGAGTCGGTGATGCCATCCAACCGTCTCATCCTCTGTTGCTCCCTTCTCCTCCTGTCTTCAATTTTTCCCAGCATCAGGGTCTCTTCCAAGGAGTCAGTTCTTCACATCAGGTGGCCAAGTTATTGGAGCTTCAGCTTCAGCATCAGTCCTTCTAATGAATATTCAGGACTGACTTCCTTTAGCATGGACTGGTTGGATCTCCTTGTAGTCCAAGGGACTCTCAAGAGTCTTCCCCAACAGCACAGTTCAAAAGCATCAATTCTTTGGAGCTCAGCTTTCTTTATGGTCCAACTCTCACATCCATATATGACTACTGGAAAACCATATCTTTGACTAGACGGACCTTTTTCAGCAAAGTAATTTCTCTGCTTTTTAGTATGCTGCTAGGTAGGTCATAGCTTTTCTTCCAAGGGGTAAACATCCTCTACTTTCATGGGTGCAGTCACCATCTGCAGTGATTTTGGAGCCCAAGAAAATGAAGTCTGTCACTATTTCCATTGTTTCCCCATCTATTAGCCGTGATGTGATGGGACAGGAAGGCACTAAAATTGATCATTTATAGACAGAATCATCAACAAGACATTAATAATAACAAAATATTTTAAAAACAGTAAGGTCCAAAAGTAAGGGCTGCTACCTTATGAATAGGTTAGACTAGAAGTTTGTTTAAAATGAAAGTGAAAAATCTCTACTTAAGATTTTTTGTTTGTTTATTTAGTCTACAGGTTTTAAGTTACTCTCCAACAACTCCAGCAATCAATTTTCAGGAGTCTGACTAATTTACTTCTTTATAACCTACATATTAATAAATATATTTTATTAATGTAATCTGTTAAATTAACTCTTATTATTTGTTCTATTTTTAGACTGTTTATATAAATTTACACAAGAATCATTTTACCTCATTTGATTTGTAATTTAAGAGTTTGCTCATAAATTCATCAGGTAATTGTTAGTTATTGCAATGTACCTAGTTTTATGTCTAATTCTTAGAATGCAAAGAATAGCAAAAAAAGATGCATAAACTCAAAATGCTTGAACTGTAGTGGGTGATAGAGATGAAAATGAGCAGGCAAAATAAACTGTCAAGGGTGAATATCGGATTGATCATGAAGGGATAGGCTGCCCACTCCAGTATTCTTGGGCTTTGCTGGTGGCTCAGTTGGTAGAGAGCTGGACATGATTGAGCAACTCAGTAAGTGATAAACTCTCTTTTAAGTCGAATGTATTTTGACTTATGTTTATTTGTGGCCTCATTAAAGCAATCCATTAGAAATGGAATACACTTGGGTCTTGCATAATTGTGACTAGAGGAACTGACTATCTGGGGTAGGTCTTTACTTGAGGGCTATTCTTCAATATTTTATTGTAGAGTCTCAGCTTGTGTTACTACCCAGAGATTTGTTTCAGCTGTGTACCAGCTGTTTGCATACAACTTGAAAACAAACATGTCCCCCAAAGACTGAAGTACTCTGCGTGGGAGGATAACAGGTTATTTTACCTTTATTTTATTTTTGTTTGTATGCATTTTCTCATGCTTTTACAATGAACACTTATTAGAGAGACCAGAAGAAAGAAAAATATGACAGCAATGAATTAAATCAGTTCTCTGTGACTGTTTTTTTTTGTATTCTGATTTAGTGTCTTCCAGGAGATGGAGGCTACAGCCATTCTACTTATTTATATTAATTTTTTTTGCAATATTTTTAATTTAGGGACTTCCCTGGTGGTTCAGATGGTGAAAGAGTTTGCCTGCAATGCAGGAGACCCAGGTTTGATCCCTGGGTTGGGAAGATCCCCTGGAGATGGGAACGGCTACCCACTCCAGTATTCTTGCCTGGAGAAGTCCATGGACAGAGGATCTTGGTGGGCTATAGTCCACAAGATTGCAAACAGTTGGACACGACTAAGCGATTCACACTTTCACTTTTATAATGGATTTAAAATGTTTCAGAGGTACAGCAAAGTGATTCAGTTATCTACATATGTATATATCGTTATATATTCTTTTTCAGATTCTTTTCCATTAGAAGTTATTACAAGATACTGATTACAGTTCCCTGAGCTATATAGTAGGTCTTTATTGTTTTCTCTCTTTTATGTGTAGTAGTGTGTATCTGTTAATCATCCCCTCTTTAACACAAAGTGGCATTAAAATCAGTAGCCAAGCTAACACATGGGAATAGCAGTCTTCCCCTCCACCCTTATTCTCTTCGACACTGATACTGCTCACATTCCCCTGGACACCGGCCCCCACCCCTTGTACCCAATCACATAAACCAATCCAGGATGCTAAGTGTCATCAGTAGCCACCACACTAGAGACACTGAGGAAAAGCAATGATTAGGGAACACTTTCCTACCCTTCCCTGGATGCTGTCACATTCTGGATGAAAGCTCATGCAGAGTAGTGACCTGACCTCTCTCTGACTCTGGGTGTGCTATGCCGGCTCTGGCATATTAAGAAGGAATCAAGCATTTTAAATGATACTAAAGATGGAATATTTTAAGAGTTTGCTCATCTATAGAAATATTTAATTGCTCTTACAAGAAGGCAAGTGAAATTAGAAGCCAACTAAAAGTGAAATAAAAGTGAGAATCCCTATGGGGTAAAAACTAATGTAGATGTGAAGTTAATGCATTTGGTTTTCTTTTTGGTTTTAATTATATTCATCTAGTCATTATCCTCTATGGGGACCCAAGATTTATTTTCAAGTGAGGATAAAATCCCAGGTTTAAAAAGAAACACTGGTTTTATTAGATATTAAAGTTTTGCATTTTGTTAGTGACACTGTGATTTTTTTTTTTTCCTTGAAAAATAGTAAGCCATTTTTTGGTAAGGCACATGAAATGCTTTTTAACTACATACATTAGGAACCTCTTTCTAGAGAGACAAATTACGTCATTTTTCTCCTAAGCCTAGGCTTATTTAAAGTTTTGCTTTCATCACTTTGTGTTCACGGATGGGTTTCTGGGAATAAAATTGCCTCAACTAAGTGCTGATGTCATTTGAAGTATCTCAAGGATCCTATCTGAGATTTTAGTAAATGCTGTGGAGGAAGTTCCCATATTGGGGAAAAATGGCAAGATCATTGTCTGTAGCCAGTGGGTGGCCCTCTGGTTCTTCCTATTTCATTATTAAATTAAATGTGGGCTCATGGATGTCATGCTTTTACATTAAAGTGTTACATGCTTTCTCCTCTCTTACCCTTATGAGGTTCATATGTTCTTAATTCAAATTTTAGTTTCAAATTTATATCATTAATATATTAGCTAATGAAAGCATACAGATAATATAGAACAATGCATAATCTCCTTAATATAATCTGGGATATTCTATATGATAAATTTAAGTCTCTGGTATATTATTTCATTCTCTCTATGCCCATTTATGGGCTTTCCTGGTGGCTCAGATGACAAAGAATCTGCCTGCAATGTGGGAGACCTGGGTTCGATCCTCGTGTTGGAAAGATCCCTTGGAGAAGGACATGGCAACCCACTCCAGTATTCTTGCTGGAGAATCCCCATGGACAGAGGAGCCTGGAGGGCTACAGCCCATGGGGTCGCACAGAGTCGGACTGAGCAACTCAGTGCATAGCACATGCCCATTTATAAGTGAAGGAAGTGGGGTCCGGTGAAATTAATTTGCAATCTTGCATAGTTAGTTTACGGAAGAACTAAAAATACAGTTCACACAAGCCCAAATTTGAGCATGTTTATTTCACCTCCACTCTATAGGAGCTATTTAAATGTTAAAACAAACTCAAATTTTTATCTGCATAGTATTCTTGGAATATAAAACATTTCAAAGGCAACAATGAACTCTGAGTTAAAAAGGGAAAGATATATTTTGGGATTTGAAATCATTAATAGACATTAAAAGAAAAAGCATTTCCACATTCTAAATCTTTGTCTCCCTTTTTTTTTATGCCCTGTATGGACTGTTATTTGTTTTCTGTGTGAAAATGAGCAACTCCCATCACCCTTTATAAAAGAAAAACTACATGCACATATATCTATATATATATGTGTGTATGTGTGTGTGTGTGTGTGTATGGGTGTGTGTTTGCAAGCACACACAGCCATGAACACACATATAATCATATACCACACAGAAATCCACACATTATCTCTACAAACTTGGTGGGCCAGATCTCTACTTCTGCCTAGCAAACCAATGATAGTGAGGGTAGAGGGTTGACTACAGTAGCTTTTTCTTAAATACAAAGTTTATTAATTTTGCTTTTGAATCTTCTGTCTGTGCAGGGCTCAGTAGAGCTGGCTTACTTCTTCTCTATACAACATTGGTTGGGGTGGCTCTGCTGGGGATAGATGTCTTTCTAAATGGCTGGTGATTCACTGTTGAGCTTGGACAACCAGACCAGTCATGGTGGAGACTGAAGGATGCGGCTTCTTTCCCTGTGCATCTTTCCATGTCAGCACCTTCTTGGCTGCTTGCTTCTCCAAGCCTTAGTGACTTAGGTCCAACTGTGTACATCCTGGGCCTCTCAGGTGGCCCCCGGTGGTAAAGAACTCACCTACCAGTACAGGAGACTTAGGAGACCTGGGTTCAGTCTGTGGATTGGGAAGATCCCCTGGAGAAGGGAATGGCAGCTCACTCCAGGATTCTTGCCTGGAGAATCCCATGGACAGAGGAGTCTGACGGGCTACAGTCCATGGGTTCCCATAGGCTTGGGCATGACTGAAGTGACTTGGCATACATGCACATGTACATCCCAGGAAAGTCAGACAGAAACTGTTTCATCAAGCTTAGGAACCATCCTCAGATGGGCTAGATTACACTGTAGATTTCAGAACACCCAGATTCAAAAGGAGAACATATAGGCCCCACTTCTCAACTGGTTGGGTGGTAGTAGGCATATGCAAGTAAAATTAAGTAAGAGCTTTCGACACTCATTCTGACTGAGCTTTAAAGAAGGAAATAAAAGCAGTCATTGCCACAGACAGTCTAAAATTGACTTTACGTTCAACTTGAGCTCTCTGTTGTAAAATCAAGCTCTCCCTGGGGCACATCTAGAAGGGTGTATATTTTAAAGCATCTAGTTTGTAAGCTGCAAGTCTTTATGTTCCCAACAGCACACATGTTACTTTTTTAAAGGAATATGCCTGGTGGAGGGCAAGAACTTTATTTCTTCAAATGTTACTTAAAATTTTCATTTTTTTTTTTTTTCCTCTTCAGGACAGCACTGAACTGATTTCATACTGATTTCATTATGCTCTCCTCAGCACCCGACACACTGCTTTGCACACCTGGGCACTTAATAATGTGATTCGATGATGAATTCTTATTATAAACCCTTCATGGGATTCAAAACTATTTCACTGTATGATTTGGGTTATGGCATTTGACCAAAGTCTTTTTTTCCCTTTTTATTCATTTAATAAATATTTATAGAGGATTCTCAAGGTCACAGTTTTTAATTACAGGCTTTGAGAATAGAATAGAAGGAATCTAATAAATACCTAGTCTTTTTTTTTTTCCTTTTGGAAATTATATAAGGTCCAGGTCAGATGATACAATTTAAATCTATTTATTCAACTTAGGTATATACAAGACTGTGCATAAAGGCCATACCCTTGTCCTTTGAGAGAGGGGGCAGTATTTTTAGGTCACTTTGGAATGTAAGACAATTACCCAAATGGTCAATTCAAAAGCACTCTGCACAAATAGCCAGAGGCCTCCAATGCATATACTTCTTCTTCCATCTCAGGGAGTCTATTGTGTTTCTCTGATCATAGTTATGTTTTATGTCTGCATTTTAAAATTCTGAAATACCTATTAAGCAAATAAAGTTATTGTGATCCTCTAGACAATTTTAATTGTTCTTTCCTTTAAATTGTATCTATTTAAGATAAAATGGATTTGGGCAGCAAACTGAAACTAAGACACTTATGAGAGAAGTTTATATGTATTTAAAAAAATGCTTTTGTCACTCTTTTACATTTATGTTTCTAATCACATGCAGAGACTGGCCCTTACGAGGCCATTCAGAGTGGTACGAGGGTTTAAATTATTCACTCTTTGGGGACTTCCCTGGGGGTCCAGTGGTTAAGACTTTGTGCTTCCACTGCGTGGGTGCATCAGTTTGATCCCTGGTCGAGGAACTAAAATCCCACATATCACTCAGCCTAAATGAATAAATAAACTGTTTTAAATTATTCTTTCTTCAGTGAATGCATTTCTGGGCTCCAACCTGATTCTACATAGAGTGTGAACCTGAAAGCAATCAGGTTGTATTTCTTTGGCTATAGACTGAATATTTTCATTTCACCATCTCACTCAGACACTCTTTTTCTCCTCCTGAAGTCAATGATATATTTTAAATTCCTAATGAAATTGAACATTGACCTCAGTCTTTCCCCTCACCTTCTTTCATTTCCAAGAAGAGGGTGTGTCACAGGTCTATCCAAAGTTGTGGTCCGGTCGGGTCTGGACACACACACCCTCTCCTCCTTGTGGGCAGAGTCCTGTTCTCTTGGCCTCAGGTGGTGGCTGTGGAAAGGGCTTCCAGACTCACTTAGGAAGTGGATGGCCATTTATTTTCACCTCAGTTGATATGCTAAGATGTCTATTCTTCCTGAGGATGTGTGTCCTGTACTCAGTGATATCTGATTGCAAGCCCATGGGCCCGCCAGGCTCCTCTGTCTGTGGGATTCTCCAGGCAAGAACACTGGAGCGGGTCCTCATTTCCTCCTCCAGGGGATCTTCCCCATCCAGGGATCAAACCCACATCTCCTGTGTATCCTGCATCTGCAGGCAATTCTTAACCACTAGTACCACCTGGGAAGCCCATTCTTCCAGTAAGCCTATTCTTTTTCCTCGCCAACTAAAGAGTGTTAATAAACTATACTTTGTTGTTTGTTTTAATTTTGTATTCACGTATTGCTCTGAAAGGATTTTATTGTGTGTATCAGAGCAGAACAGGGACTGTTTTGGCGCAATTCTGTATCCTCTGTTACATGTGCAATTGCTTTTTTATGGGCTCTATGTCTTTTCGTGGGAGAGCATTTATACAACTTGAGATTAAGTGAGAATATTAATATTCCTTTTCCTGGGTTGAAATGAGTTTTTCCTTAATTCAAATATACTTTTTTTCATTGCAACTCACTAGAATTGCTCTTCAGACACAAGAAAGTTTCAAATCTGTTTGATTTTGTAATGATCCACTTCAACCTGAAATGATAGGAAGGATTTTATAGTTTAATTAATTTGCTCATAAAGTGTGTTAGTTTCTGAAACTTGTGTTGCTGTTCTCTGTTGGATCATGTACCACTATAGTAAACAGCTTACATGGACTGACAATATCTCCTGCCTTTGATGGAAATACCAGGTCATTGGAGAAATTAACCAGGTTAAAGATGTTGTTATTAGAGTCATAATTTAATTTGGGGGAAATCGGTGTACTGACATTTAATACATGAATAATACAGCTCCTTGCAATACTTATCCCTTATACTTAATAAATTATCATAATACTAAAATTTACCTGTGGAGCAGAATTTGTTCATCTCTTTCTTCCTTTTCTGGGTACACCTGTCCCTATACTTTCCCTAACCATTCCAATGGATGAGTTAATGTTCCCAGGTTTCAGCCTTTCTTAGTGTCTGGTAGCAATCACACAGCATGAACATCCACATGAATTTTTTACAGTCAACACAGCCTGCTTTGAAATAATTGGCAATAAATATTCCAGACATCTAAATTACTTCTTAATGGTGTAGAATTGAAAAGGAAGCTATATTGACTCACTGACCTTGTATAACTCCTGGAGATCTTCAGAATAAGATATTTGAAAACCATTAATTCACTGTTACCAGGTAACATTAGACAAAGCAAGCCATGTATCCCTTGAGGATCTGACCTAAAATTAAAGATTATATTTAGAATCCTACTCTTCAGAGAGTAATTAATGTGGCAGAGTGTAAACTGATATTTGTTTTCACACAAGCTGTTTTTCTTAAACTGTTTAATGTTTCCTTATAAATAGTTATAACAGAGAATATGCTAATCAGTTTTTGTGCCTATATAAACTGTGTAAATACTTACTGGATTAATTTTTCAATTTCTAACTTTTGAATAACATTACTACATTTTTTAATGTATACACTAGTGGATTGTATCAGTTCGGGTTATCATGAGGGGAGGAACTGTTCTAATTTGCTCTTAAAGAGTGATTAGTCAATCAAACAATGTTTTAGCATTTTATGGTTTCATTATTTATCTCTAACAAAATTAGAATAGAAACTACAAAAACAGAAAAATTGTGTTTGATAGTTTTTTTTTTTTAACATGACATGATTTTAACATTGTAAGCTTTTCTAAGAACATTTATTTGGTAGAATAATACCATATGATAAAAATAAGACCAATGACTGAATAACTGATTTTATGCTTTCTATAATTTTTTTTTTTGCATTAACATCTCAAATCACAGTATGAGACCACATATTAAAATGAGCTGTAAAAAGAAGTGGCACTTGTTTTAGGGGAGATGTTGCAACATCTTAGAAGTCATGCCAGTCTTTATCCTGATTTGGGAGTTGTCTTTTCAATCGGGATTGATTCATACTCAAAAGGATGACAAATATTAGCATGATATATAACATTTGCATTTTGACTAAGGTTAAAGTGATTAAGTTAGTTTTATTCAGAGTTGTAAACATTGGACATAATAATAATATATATTCCAATTTAATATTCTGAACTAAATGCAAGGGATCTAAGCTAAAGGAAATAGTTTTGATAAGAGATTTTCTGGCTAGCAAAGCAGAAAACAAAGGAAATTGCTAGAATACTTCATTTCACTTCCTGGGACCACCCCCGAATTGTTCTTTGTTCCAATCAAAGTTGAATATGGGTCAAAAATGTCCTAACACTTATTCATTGCTTCTCTGAAAAATACCCAAACTAAAGAAAATGAAAAGCGAGAAAAAGGAGGGTAAACAAGCAGATGAAATATTCCCAAGAGGGAGATTTTACTAAGACAGGCATAAGGAACCGAGAGAAATCTTTCTCCATCATCTCAGTGAAATGACAAACAGCATATTTATTTCTAAAATAAAGATACAAAAGATACAATTCAGATGTAAAAGCTTAAAAATATTACAGGAGATAGAAACTGGGAGATAAAAATTGGGCACCAATTTAAAAGGGAAAGGAGTAGTAAAATCTTGATGGAATGAACGTACTTTAGAAACAACAACATAACATCACCAGGACAGACAACAGAATCAAAGATATAACAACAAAGGAGATCAAATTTCATCTTCAGAGAGAGCCAGGATATGAAACAGTTGTAGAGAGCATCATGAATGAACCAATGGTGATACTAAACTCCAAAGCATTAAAAAAAAAAAAATGTCATCAAGTAGAAGTTGTTGTTTAGTGGCTGAGTCATTTCCAAGCCTTCTGCAACCCCGTGGATTGTGGCCCACCACGCTCCTCTGTCCTTGGGATTCTCAAGGCAAAACTACTAGAGTGGGTTGTGATTTCCTTCTTTGGTGTGTCTTCCTGACCCAGGGATCCAACCCGTGTCTCCTACATTGGCAGGTGGGTTCTTTACTGTTGGGCCACCAGGGAAGCCCCATCAAGTAAACTGTCAAACCTATTATGGACAAAAACTTTCTTGAAGTAAAGAAAGAATGGTATCTGAAGATCAAAAGTCACATCATGGGGTGTGGATGGGTGAGTGGGGGAAAGAAAGGTGAAAATTCTGAAACAGACCTATCAACAAAAAGCCAGATGTTGGTTAGATTAGAAAGAATCCAAATATTGAGGAAACCATGAACATGGCTCAGAGTTTTCTAAAATAACTTTTAATTATAAAACAGTAGAGAATTTTCTACAAATTTCTCAGGAAAATATGTCCAAAGAGTTTTTTGCTTTTTTCAAATATAAAGTCAAAAGATAGAGACTCTCAATTTTATAAGATTTCAGAGGACACTTGACAGTGAATATTGAATCTAGAAATAAAATAAGAATATAACTGATGGAAAATATTTAAATATTCTAATGAAGAGAACTAAAGATAAATGATTGTAAGATGTACTTTTATATAATAACAGGTAAATGCTATACATAATGACAGTCAAATAAAAATATAAAGTTTTGAAATTAGGAAACATCAAAAGAAATGTAAATGCAATCATTTCTTCATTTATCACAACTGGGGAATGGTCACCAAATATCACTTAAAATTAAAGTCAGAAAAGATTGTGACCTCAATGTTTTTCATAATAATATCTTTTCTTAGCTCCAGAAATATCTCCTGATAATTGATGCTAGATTTCATTAGCATTCAGTTCAGTTCAGTCACTCAATTGTATCTGACTCTGTGACCCCGTGGACTGCAGCTCACCAGGCTTCCTTGTTCATCACCAACACCCGGAACTTGCTCAAACTCATGTCCATCGAGTTGGTGATGCCACCCAACCATCTCATCATCTGTTGTCCCCTTCTCCTCCCACCTACAATCTTTCAGAGCATCAGGATCTTTTCCAATGAGTCAGTTATTTGCAACAGGTGGCCAAAGTATTGGAGTTTCAGCTTCAGCATCAGTTCTTCCAGTGAATATTCAGGACTGATTTCCTTTAAGGTGGACTGGTTGGATCTCCTCGCAGTTCAAGAGACTCTCAAGAGTCTTCTCCAACACCACAGTTCAGAAGCATCAGTTCTTCAGTGCTCAGCTTTCTTTATAGTCCAACTCTCATATACATACCTGACTAATAGAAAAACCATAGCTTTGGCAAATGGACCTTTGTTGGCAAAGTAGTATATTTGCTTTTTACTATGCTGTCTAACTTGGTCATAGCTTTTCTTCCATGGAGCAAGCATCTTTGAATTTCATGGCTGCAGTCACCATCTGCAGTGATTTTGGAGCCTAAGAAAAGAAAATCTGCTACTGTTTCCATTATTTTCCCATCTATCTGCCATGAAATTATGGGACCACATGCCATTATCCTAGTTTTTGAATGTTGAATTTTAAGCCAACTTTTTCACTCTCCTCTTTCACTTTCATCAAGAGGCTCTTTAGTTCTTTGTTTTCTGCCATAAGGGTGGTGTTATCTGCATATCTGAGCTTATTGACATTTCTCCTGGTAATCGTGATTCCAGCTTGTGCTTCATCCAGCCCAGCATTTCACATGATGTACTCTACATATAAGTTAAATAATCAGGGTAATAATATACATCTTTGACATACTCCTTTCCCAATTTGGAACCAGTCCATTGTTCCATGTCTGGTACAAACTGTTGCTTTTCTCAGAAGTCAGGTAATGTGGTCTGGTATTCTCATCTCTTGAAGAATTTCCCATAGTTTGTTGTGATCCACACAGTCAGAGGCTTTGGCATAGTCAATAAAGCAGAAGTTTTTCTGGAACTCTCTTGCCTATCTTATGATCCAAAGGACGTTGGCATTTAAGTCTCTGGTTTCTCTGCCTTTTCTAAATCCAGCTTGAATATCCTTAAGTTCTTAGTTCATGTACTGTTGAAGCCTGGCTAGGAGAATTTTGAGCATTACTTTGCTAGTGTGTGAGATGGGTGCAATTGTGTGGTAGTTTGAACTTTTAATTGGTATTGCCTTTCTTTGGGATTGGAAAGAAAACTGACCTTTTCCAGTCCTGTTAACACTACTTAGTTTTTCAACTTTGCTGACAAACTGAGTGCAGCACTTTCACAGCATCATCTTTTAGGATTCAGAGTAGCTCAACTGGAATTCCATCACCACCACTAGCTTTGTTCATAGTGACGCTTCCTAAGGCCCACTTGACTTCACATTCCAGCATGTCTGGCTCTAAGTGATTGATCACACCATCGTGGTTATCTGGGTCATGAAGATCTTCTTTGCATAGTTCTTCTGTGTATTCTTGCCACCTCTTCTTAATATCTTCTGCTTCTGTTAGGTCCATATCATTTCTGTCCTTTATTGTGCCCACCTTTGCATTAAATATTCCCTTGATATCTCTAATTTTCTTGAAGAGATCTCTAGTCTTTCCCATTCTGTTGTTCTCCTCTATTTCTTTGCATTGATCACTAAGAAAGGCTTTCTTGTCTCTCCTTGCTACTCTTTGGAACTCTGAATTCAGGTGGGTATATCTTTCTGTTTCTCCTTTGTGATTAGCTTCTCTTCTTTTCTAAACTATGTGTAAAGCCTTGCCAGACAGCAATTCTGCATTTTTGCATTTCTTTTTCTTGGGGATGGTCTTGATACCTGCCTCCTGTACAATGTCACAAGCCTCCGTCCATAGTTCTTCAGGTGCTCTATCCATCAGATCTAATCCTCTGAATCTATTTGTCACTTCCATTGTATAATTGTCAGGGATTTGACTTAGGTCATATCTGAACGGTCTATTGGTTTTCCTTACTTTCTTCAACTGAAGTCTGAATTTTGCAATAAGGAGTTCATGATCTAAGCCACAGATAGCTCCTGGTTGTTTTTTTTTTTTTTTTTTCCTGACTGTATAGAGCGTCTCCATTTTCAGCTGCAAAGAATAGGATCAATCTGATTTTGCTATCGACTATCTGGTGATGTCCGTGTGTAGAGTCATCTCTTCTGTTGTTGAAAGTGTGTGTTTGCTGTGACCAGTGTTACAGCAAATGAACAGTGTTATATACTAGTGTTAATTGTTTCATTAACATTCAGTCAGTTCAGTTCAGTTCAGTCGCTCAGTCGTGTCCGACTCTTTGTGACCCCATGAATTGCAGCACGCCAGGCCTCCCTGTCCATCACAAACTTCTGGAGTTTACTCAAACTCATGCCCATTGAGTCGGTGATGCCATCCAGCCATCTCATCCTCTATTGTCCCCTTCTCCTCCTGCCCCAATCCCTCCCAGCATCAGGGTCTTTTCCAGTGAGTCAACTCTTCGCATGAGGTGGCCAAAGTACTGGAGTTTCAGCTTCATCATCAGTCCTTCCAATGAACATCCAGGACTGATCTCCTTTAGGATGGACTGGTTGGATCTCCTTGCAGTCCAAGGGACTCTCAAGAGTCTTCAACAGTTAATTGTAAGGTGTACCACTGTTTTATGCAGTCCTAATGAAGAAAAATAAATGATCAAATACACTATGCATGCATGCTCAGTCACTCAATCATATCTAACTCTTTGTGACCCCATGGACTATAACCTCCAGGTTCCTCTAGCCATGAGATTTTCCAGGAAAGAATATTGGAGTGAGTTGCCATTTCTCTCTCCATGGTACCTTCCTGACCCAGGGTCGAATCCCTGTCTCCAGTGCCTCCTGCATTGGCAGGTGGATTCCTCACCACTGAGTCACCTGGGAAGCCCCAGAAAAACTATGCATGGTATTAAAACTTCCTTCACTGTAAGAGTCTTTCTGATTTCAGATTTAGAATGTGGAAACAAGTATCTTTAACTAAAACTTCATGGTGTGTCCTTTGGTGAAGAGGCATTTATCTGAACTTCAAAAATTCCTGTTAGTTTTAATATTTGTATCTTATATTTAAGTAATTTTAAGATCTTTATTAAAAATAGCGTTATATAATGCTATTTTGCATTTACTCATATATTCCTACATGTTAAATATGTGCATGTATTCTCTCTCTCCTTCCCCTTCTATCTCTATATCTACCCAGACATTCATCCATTCATGTCCTTATATTTATATTTTCATCCATAGAATGATGTATGTAAATATCTCCATCACATAGTAACTAAGGTTATTTCACGTGGTTGAATTTAATGCATATATATGTGTGCTTACGTGTATAAGAATTCCTTTCTTGTTTAGTCTCTTCCTTGAAATTTTTGTAATACATATCTATCAAATTTTCAAAAAAATCATTATTCTTAGAAAACTTGCTTTCTGTCCGGGAATAACCATTAAAAAAAGTGTCTGCAATTTTTCTTGGGAGACCTTGTATTATCAGCCAAAAGAAGCGATTTGTTCTGTTTTGAGTAGGTGTGACTCTGCATATCTAGTTTGATGTCTGGGCAATTGATTTATGATTTTTTTTTTTTTTTGTCTCATGACATCTTTGTGAAGTCAAATATATACATACATATATATATTTTTTCTTTCGTTGTCCTACATTTGGAAAATTACTGTGAAACAATTTTTAGAAAACTGCAAAGAAGTAGCTGAATGTAAAGTATAGAGTTTTGGGACTTCAAAGTGCTGGTGGACATTCTTCCCTGTTTATTTTCTTGCTAATAGATTGCACTGTTCAGTCATATGGAAGATCATCAAGATCTCTGTCTCAGGCTAATCAATTTACTGCCACAGAGGAATACTTGTCATGTGATTTTTATCACTGATAGTTGACTTATGATGTATTTATTCTACAAGCAATAATTAAATTTTGGTTACACTTTAATATGCTAATGTGCTGACTCATTGGAAAAGACCCCTGATGCTGGGAAAGACTGAGGGCATGAGGAGAAGAGGGCAGAGAGGATGAGATGGTTGGATGGCATCACCAACTCAATGGACAGGAGTTTGTGAAAACTTTGGGAGATAGTGAAGGACAGGAAAGCCTGGAGTCCTGCAGTCCTTGGAGTCACAAAGAGTTGGACATGACTTAGTGACTGAAAAATGAAAAACAATATGTTAATAATTAAATAATCTTTATTCCCATTTAATTACCTTAAAATTTGAGCCAAACCAAGAAAGTCATGAAGGAGAAGCACAGAATTCTAGCATTACCCCTTATTCAAAGCGTGTTACTGGGGAATTTATTTAATGTCTCAAGACCTTAATTTTTTTCATCTACAAAGAATTATTTTTTGCGACAAATAGATGATAAAAATGTATGAAAACATTAGTAACATGTAACTTCAGATATATACATATTTAACAAGCACTGTCTATATATTATGGGGTTTCCCTGGTGGCTCAGATGGTAACGAATATGCTTGCCATGCAGGATACATAGATTCCATCTCTAGGTCAGAAAGATACCCTGGAGAAGGAAATGGCAATGCACTCCAGTATTCTTGCCTGGAGAATTTCATGGGCAGAGGAGCCTGAGGGTCTATATTCCATGTGTTCGCAAAGAGTCAGTCATGACTGAGTACACACACACATACACACATATGTCATATATATATATATATAATTCTATCTAAATATGTCAAAAGCAAGATAATGTTCTTCATTAACCACAGTAGCTCTAAGGACAAGTAAGGAGAGAAGAACCATAAAATTACCCCAGGACCATTGATAGAAGCAATGGACTACAATGGAGTTCCCACCTTGAAAAAGATGGAGTTGTGGAGATTGCAGGGATTGCCCCCAGCTGGGAACTAGACCACGAACCCACTGTCTTTGGGACATATTACCATCAGCCCTGTGGTGTATGTAGCCTCCCAGCTGCCAATTTGGAACTTGCTCAGAACTGTGGGGATTTAGGTGATATAGGAAATGTAATTATAAAACAACCAGAGGATAAATAGCATCTTCAAAGTTATCTTCAAATACAAATGCAAAATTTCTCCTTCATATTTGTTGGTACACAGAAAACTAATAATATGTAACATAGACAATAAGCACAACAAATTTAATCCAGAAACCAAAGTAAACAGCTGAAAGTATCAGAGAAAATTGAAATTAGGATATGATCATTTACAAAGAGATAATGGAAAAATGTTATCTAAAACTAAACAGTATCTATGAAACTAAACCAGAGTAATTACATAGTAAATCTGGGCAATAATAAATGGCAAGGAAAATGAAACAAAACCAATAAGTACAGCTCTGAAACATCATTTTTGTTCACAAATCTGTTCACAAATCTGCCCAAATAAAAACGAAGCTCTTTGCTCCTGTTGTTATTCACTTGCTGTTGTGTCCAACTCTTTTGTGTCCCCATGGACTGCAGCCCACCAGGCTCCTCTGTCCAAGGGATTCCCCAGGCAAGAATACTGGAGTGGGTGCCATTTCCTTCTCCAGTGCACCTATTGACTATGGTATTATTTTATTAACATAGTAATCTTATGGCAGGTGATAGAGAGGAGATCTGGAAGCAAATTCGGGATCTTCATTTAAATAATGTATGAGTTTGGGAAATTTACTTAATCCCTACTACTTCAATTTCTTCATTTAAAAACTATTAAAAAATAGCAACTCAGTAGTGAACATTGAAGACTAATCAACTGATGAAGTTCATTTCATACTGAGTCCGTAATGTTAACGTTAACTACTGATAATATGTTTAACCTCGAAATAAGCTTCCTAAATTAGTCATTTAGTGAATATTAATTATTTTGATGAACAATGAACTTAATGTGCTGTGGCTTTATTGGTTTGTTTTACCCATAACTAAGCATTTTTTCCCTTGTGAAAGAAAATAAAATTATTTAATGCCAGATTGACAGTCCTTGACTCATTATTCCAGGTAAACTAGTGTATATCTCAAGGGTTTCACAGATTATTCTTGACTACCCAACATAATTATGAAGTCTGAAGCTTGCTTAAGCAATTGTAAAGTGTTTTTTTTTTTTAATTTTTGTAGTTGTCGCTTTGTTTTCACATTGTACTCCTAGCTCCTAGCAGAGCAATTGATGAAAAACCTGTGAAATCATGTTTATTTAATTAACAAATAAAAAAATGCCAAGGGAATTATTGTATAAAATCCTTTCATAATCTGTAAAATGTTTATTTCTTTTTATTCTTTCCAGCTGCATTTGAATTTCACATATTTCTTGTGCATAAAAATAGATAAAATGTGGTTCTTGGAAAACTCTACTTTCCAGACCATTCTTGTGAAATTCTAAAATTTGCAGAATATTTTTTTTTCATTGTTAGCTGATTTGGCTAGTTATATGAAGTTTTTCAGAATTGAAATGAATATTTTTATGGAATATTCAAGCCATGCATTTCTGGAAATGTATCACTGTTTATCTGCTTCAAATAATTTTTATATAAAATAATTTGCATTATTCATACTTTAAAGATGTTTATACTGTAGTTTTAGTTTTTTCACATATAAATATTCAAGTTACTGAGCATATTAATACAAAGATATTTAAAACCAAGTGGGAATCTTTAATTGTTATCTTAACAACAGATTTCTGTAACTGACTGCCAAAGGGCTGCTTTGGATTTGTTTTGAATTGTGAATTACCATTTCGATCTCAATGGTCTTTAAAATCATGATTAGCAAGAAGATAAGTGTTAGAAATTATACATGTATATATAAATATTGCAATGTTAGAAGTATAAATATATATATACATATATGTGATTCATTTTTGTTTTCTGCGTATGTATGTACATTAGTTTGGTAGAGCTGATGTAACAAAGTAAGGTACAGTTGGTAGCTAAAACAATAGACACTTATTTTCTCATAGTTATGGAGCCTAGACATCTGAAATCAAGGTGTCAGTAGGGCCATGCTTTGTCTGAAGTTTCCAGGTGAGGAGCTTCCTTGCCTCTTCCAGCATTTGGTGTTTGCAAACATTCCTTCACATTCCCTGGGTTGTAGATATTGGGTTGGCCACAAAATTTATTCATGTTTTTCTGTAACAGCTGAAAAACCCAAATGAACTTTGTGGCCAGACTAATACATCACTGCAGTCACATGTTCATCTTCTGCCTATGTGTCTTCATATCATTTTCCCTCTGTGCCTCTCTATCTCTTTGTCCCAAACTTTCTTTTTTATTATATAAGGACACCATATTGGATTGGGGCCTGCAGTAAAGACCTCTTAGTAACTATATTACCTATGCAAGGAGCCTATTTCCAAATAATGTCACAGCTTGAGGTCCTGGAGCTTTTCATTTCAAGGTAAGTTTGTGGGGTGACATAATTAAACCAAAATAGTGTGCTTACTGAATGAATTTACCTTTGAGTAGCTCTAGTTTTCTACCTTTTCCAAATGAAATAAGGAATCAAGATCAAGATAATTAACATCTTTGAACCAAGTTTAATGTCAAAGAATTTTTCAAGTGGACTCAAATCTTGAAAATATGGCCTCATTCACATTTCTTTTAAAGATAGGCCATAGTATTGCTCTCACAAAATTCCACTTTAAAATACAAACTGAGCACAAATTTCATTTTAGATCACATTTTTGGTGATTGATTCGACAGATCAGATTATGCAGACTCTGTAGAGAAGGAAAATTTTTATGTTTAAATTTTTATCACAAGTTGAAGAGAGTTGATTCCTTAGGGTGACATTGACATTATGTTAATGCAGGCAACTACAAGCTTCTCAGAATAGTATATTCAAAGGACAACATCTGGCATCTAGAGGCCTTAATCCCAATGGAGTAACAGCGCTGCAGGGGACACAGCATAGCACTACTAACATTAAAATGGAAAGAAAGGAAAGACAAAATTGTCTTTGTCACAAAAACCTATACCTTAGGTCTAATCATGATAAAAGCATCAGACAAATGCATTTTGAGGAACATTCTACAAAACACCTGACCAGTCCTCTTAAATATCTTTAAATGACTCCTCAATGTCATTGGAACAAAGACTTTGAGAAAACACTGTAGTCAAGAGGGACTTGGGAGACATGAAAATCAATGCAATGTAGTATCCTGGATGGGGTCCTAGGACAGAAAAAGAACATGAGGGAAAACACTAAGGACATTTTAAAACTTTGTTGATAATAACAGATCGATATTGGGACAAATACACCACATTAATGCAGGCTGCTAATATAGAGAAAACTGAGTGGTATAAACTCTCTGAATATTCTATACAACTTTTCCACAAGTGTAAGAGAATTCAAAGATAAAAAGCTTATTTTACTTGAAAATGGAAGATGAAACTAACATTTTGCAAGCTTGGTCTCCTGTTCAAAAAGGGGTTACTGTTTTGGCTGAAGGAATTAACGCTATCTTATGAAGAAAAAGTGGGGTTGCTACTCCTCAGTGAAAGGAGGGAGGCATATGTCTAGAATATAAACTATTCTTTGGGATAGTCCCATGTCCTAGATGACAATCAATGGGAAACTATGGAAATATATAAGAGCCAGGACTGGACTGCTAATAGCTCAGAACCTTCAGAAAGCAAGATGATTTGGGATCACCCCATCAGACAAAGAACTACACCAAGATGCCTGCAAATGGGGAAGAAAATAAGATGTAGATAAAAAAGGAGTTCATCTTCTGGCATCATGTATTTTTGCCTTTTCATACTGTCCATGGACTTCTCCATGCACTAGTCCTTCTGCAGTGGACCACATTTGTGAGAACTCTTCACCATGACCCAACTGTCTTGGGTAGCCCTGCATAGCATGGCTCATAGTTTCCTTGAGTTATGCAAGTCCTTCTCTATGACAAGACTCTGATCCCATGATGCTGGGAAAGAGTGAAGGCAAAACGAGAAGGGGACGGCAGAGAATAAGATGGTTAGATAGCATCACCAACTCAGTGGACATGAATTTGAGCAAACTTTGGGAGAGAGTGGAGGACAGAAGAGCCTGGCGTGGTACAGCCCTCAGGGTCTCAAAGAGTCGGACACAACCTAATGACTGAACAACAGCAACAACAACAGCAATGAAGGAGTAAAGTTGTAAAAGTAATGACCATAAGATCAACTGTGAAAAAGAGGATTGTGATAGTTACGAGTATTTCTCTTATTTTGGTATTTACATACTGCTGTACAATTAGCCAGTTTTGCCCCTTCTTCCATTTTTTTATGTCATCTCACCTAGAAGTGTTAGTAGATGTTCTTATATTTTAGTATTTAGGTTGAAGTATATTAAGGGGGGCTATGACTCAGCTAAAAGAGGAGTAAACCTCACCCAAATGTGGATAACGTAACTGTGTATCCTCTTGGGGAGCAATTAGAATGTTCTCAGTGTATGAGAAAAAGCAGAAACATTACAGGTGAAATTAAATGTTTATTTTAAAATTAAGGATGGTTAAAAGAGACATGCATGCAAGCTAAGTCTCTTCAGTCATGTCCGACTCTGTGCCGTCCAATGGACTATAACCCGCTAGGTTCCTCTGTCCTTGGGATTCTCCAGGCAAGAATACTGGAGTGGGCTGTCATGCCCTTCTCCAAAAGCGACATAGATACCAAGATAAATATAAGTGGCAAGATAAGAGGTTGACTGGTGGCACTGGACTGTGTCAACTTAGCTATGAGATGCACTGGGTTAGAGAAAGGTATGCAGGATATTGAAGGCAAGATCCGAAGGTGTGCCTTCAGATTTTGCAGACCTTCTGGCCTTTTTGCCCCCATCTTGCCTTCAGATCGTTAAGTCCTTATGTGTTAAGACCACCATGGGAGGTGGAGGCACTGTCCCTCACAGGCATCCTCTCTGCTCTTCTGGCTCAGGAGCTCAGCCAGGTGTCTTCCTTCAGGTTCTCCCCACCCTGGGCCAGATACCCTTGGGAAGGTCATCAGAATCTTCTGTAGGTATTTCACAGTCAAGATGGGAGGCAGTAAGATTTACACAGGTTCTCATTTGCTCTTGAGGGTTTTAGTTTGTCTTCATGGGTTTAAATTTGTTTTTGTGTATATGTCTGCTGCATTTCCAGATCTTTTTCTGGATTCATGACACTGCCCCCAGGCTCATCATCATAGCTAGATGCTTTCCAAAGACTGTGTGAGCTCCCAGAAAGGACTGTGTAAGGATTGATCAGCACAGTAAATGACCTATATCATGACATTCATGGTGCATATGTGTGTGCTAAGTCACTTCGGTCATGTCTGACTCTTTGAGACTCTATGGACTGTAGCTCACCAGGCTCCTACATCCATGGGATTCTCCAGGCAAGAATACTGGAGTGGGTTGCCATGCCCTCTTCTCCAGGGGATCTTCTGACCCCAGGATTGAACTTGCATGTCTCTTATATCTCCTGCACTGGTAGGTGGGTTCTCATTCATGGTTGTTCTGCTTATCTGATCAAACCCTTAGTAATATGAAACACACAAAGGAAAGTTGTGGAGGTAGATGAACCGGAATGGGAAACCAGGGGGCAAACATTAGTGTCACTAATCAGACAGAATGTAGAGAAGCAGCTGGATTCTCCTTCTCCACCCCCAACACTGCTTGAAGAAGCAGAGAGTAGCAGGTGTATCTGCACAAGAAACAAAGCAACCAGCAGACACTATAAAGGCAAGAGGTGTCCTAGGAAGACAGTAGCACCTCGAGGACACAAGGAACCCAAGAAGTGGATCAAGGTGCCAACTCAGCCCACTAGGCAACATGGCCTTCCCCAATCAGCCCGCTCAGTTACAAGAAACAAGGTTCTGTAATCAATCACATCCGTACACAAAGACAAATGAACACAGATTATCACATTAAAGGAAAAGTAGAAAAATCAAACCTTACTAATTACTTGAAGGAAAGCAGTAACATGAATAAGCCATCAACCTTAACCAACAGAATAATTCATTAACACTGGACTGTGCAGGAGCAGTCCGTAAGCATTTAAACATTTAAAACAAACGTGTTTAGATACACTGGACATGATTTAGTTCCCACAAAGGCTACTGTTATAAACTAGGGAAAAACATACTTTAAAACTTAAAGCCTTAATATAACAAATGAAAACTGAGAAAAATAGTAAGAGGATGAGAAGCAGAAGGAGGAGAGCTTGGTTATTTACAAGTGAATGAGTTAGATGAATAATGAAATTTTCAACACATACATTGAATGTGGGGTGGCAATGCAATATCTTAAACATACTGGGGGAAAATTAACTTGAAATTTGATTCCTCTGTTCAGGTATACTAGAATTTGTGGGAAAGACAAATGAAACCATTTTTTTGGTGCTTAATGTCTCAGAAACTTTTATCAACTAGAGGATATCTCTGAAATAATTATTAAGGAATAAATAGTTTTAAGGAAATCTAGGCTAAAAGAAATTGTAATTCAAAATATAGCAGTAAATCTTAAGCATTTGTCTAAATAATTCTTGCCATAATTTAAAAAATCTGAATACAGAATCCAGGAGATCCTAAAATAGAAATCTTGATCATGGAGAAAAGTAAAAATATGCTAAAGGTTCTCTTCTTATTCGTAGATAAGATGGAGATACTGTTTAGCTCCAGTCTGTAGTGGAGAAATTTGAGGTGAATGGAACCAAAATAATTGTTCAAATCATCAAAAGAAATGAGAGAAAGGTAAAATAGCAAGCAGGGAACTAGAAAACATGAAATACGATACAGACATGCAACCAGGAAAATCAGTCTGATGAAGGATGAAGTGGAGAGCATCTCAGTGGTTCAAACAATCCAGCAAATAGCCTGTGCAACAGGCTACTAGAAAGTCTGAAAGTACTGGAATGGAAATGATTTTTGCACAGAAAATTAAACCACATATTGTAACACTGATGTCAGGTGAAATTCAAAGAAAAAGGTTTGCAAGGGTTCGGAGGATGCATCTTCATCCTCTTCATTCATCACAGTGCCAAAGCTCTAATAAATAAAGGAGACGTTCATTAGGTCTGTGAAGTGTGCCTGAAGTATGGATGGTACTGTTATTATAAGAAAGTGGCCAAGAACAAGACTGACCCAGTGCATAGTGAAAGCAAGAACTTTCAACTCAAAAGATTCCGGGGAAGTATGTCTTCAGAGAAGAGTCCCATTTCAGTTAAGGTGAGGGTGGAACAACTGTTTACAAATCCCAAAATGTTAGAGGTGAGTTAGCAGATTATCAGAGAAGAGATGATTTTAAAGGAAAGCACTCCGGAGTGTGGGAAGAAACGAGGATAAAGAATGCAACGTAGAATGGGGCATGAGTCACGGAGGGGACAGTCATCTGAGGGGTGTGCCCTGGGATATAGGCATGCTTACCCCAGAGAAATCAGCTGTGATAAGCCCAGGCTCCCCTTTCCCCCCAGTAGCTGAGCATCTGCCAGAGGTAGCAGTGGGCAGAACTGCCTTTAGGAAAGGCCATGAAGACAAGGTGGCCCTTTCTTAGGGTTTTGAGTTGACCCTCTAGTTTTGGTGGCTGGCACTCGCAAAAGGAGGAGCCTCTGCCACTAAGGCCGCCCCCTCTAGAAATTTGCTTCAACAGTGTTCTTGGTACTTGTCACTTCGTAGCACCATTTTTTCTCTGCACAAATGCAAAGAAGAATTATAAGATTCCACTATGAAACACAAATCTTGGTGAAATAATTGTTCAAAAGGAAGAAATGAAAATGCAAAAATTTGGAGATGTATTCCTGATGGATGGAAGGAAGTCATGTATGCACCTACAGACACTCATACACACTCATCGATGTTGATACACTTGGAAGTTTCCTTAAGGCATCTTCTAAGAGTGCAGAAGTGGCCAGAAACAAGCATGGCTGTGTGCATGGAGGTGGAAAGAGGGAGGTGAGAGATGAGAGATTTCCCCTTCAGGGACGTCCTAACAGCTTCTCCTCTGGTATCTCAGACTCTGGATACAGACTGCAAGGTGGGTCTAACACTGACTAACTTTGTGATACTCGTATGTAAAATGAGCATAATTCATAGAGTCAGGTGAGAATTCGCTGAGCCAATCTAGGCTGTGTGTCTAGCTTTGCACTTGGCTCAGTGAATGTCCAATAACTTATTATTCCAATCAGTCTTCTTTTTCCCTATTGGATTGTTTGGCAGAAGAGGAAAGAAAAAGGAAAAAAAAATATATATATATATATATATACACAAAATATGAAACCTGGCAAAACTGAACTTTAGTAGGAACTTTTCTTAAACAAATGGTGATATACATTTAGGGGGTGAGGTAGAGACATAGGTAGACCAATACACAGGCATGTCTGCTAGCTGAATGGGGCATATAGTTTCATGGAAAGTTTTTCACCAGAGGAACGTATTTATTTATAACTTCACCTCTTGTCAGATATTCAAGCACAGATTATTTTTATATACTGCCCGGTATATCTGTTTGACTCCTCCTTCTCTTTCTCCTTGACTACTAAAGATTTTAAAAGAAATCAAAGTCTCAAAAATTTTATTTTATGTGGAGAAAAATCAACCTTCAGAAAGTCTTTCTTGTACCACAATAAAGGTGTTATAAAAAAGTCTAGTTTGGGAAGCAAAGTTTCAAATATTTTGCTTATAAAGGTGCTACTGAATAGTCAGATTTATTTTTCTACAGCCAGTTCAGCTCAGTTCAGTCACCCAGTTGTCTCTGACTCTTTGTGACTCCATGAACCGCACCACGCCAGACCTCCCTGTCCATCACCAACTCCCGGAGTCCACTCAAACCCATGTCCATTGAGTTGGTGATGCCATCCAGCCATTTCATCCTCTGTCGTCCCCTTCTCCTCCTGCCCCTAATCCCTCCCAGCATCAGGGTGTTTTCCAACGAGTCAACTCTTCGCATGAGGTGGCCAAAGTATAGGAGTTTCAGCGTCAGCATCAGTCCTTCCAATGAACACCCAGGACTGATCTCCTTTAGGATGGACTGGTTGGATCTCCTTGCAGTCCAAGGGACTCTTCAATAGTCTTCTCCAACACCACAGTTCAAAAGCATCAATTCTTCAGCACTCAGCTTTCTTTATAGTCCAACTCTCACATCCATACATGACCACTGGAAAAACCATAGCCTTGACTAGACAGAACTTTGTTGGCAAAGTAATGTCTCTGCTTTTTAATATGCTGTTTAGGTTGGTCATAACTTTCCTTCCAAGGAGTAAGCGTCTTTTAATTTCATTGCTGAGGTAAAATAATACACTTGGTTATTTTTCTATTGGAGGTTGTGCCAGTATGCATTTGCACCAGCAGTGGAGGGAGCGTCATTGTTCTACAGCCTTGCCAGGTCTAGGCATAGTGAATGCATTTTCCCTTTAATCATTCTGGAGAGAGTGTAATGATAACAGATGTATAGGTCACCTTTATACCTTTTTGTTTTTGTTTAGTTGCTCAGTCATGTCCAACTCTTGCATGCCATGGACAGCAGCCCTCCAGGCTCCTGCGTCTATGGGATTCTCCAGGCAAGAATACTGTTCAGTTCAGTTCAGCCACTCAGTTGTATCTGACTCTTTGTGACCACATGGACAACAGCATGCCAGACAGCCCTGTCTATCACCAACGCCCGGAGCCTACTCAAACCCATGTCCATCACATTGGTGATGCCATCCAACCATCTATCCTTTGCCGTCCCCTTCTCCCACCTTCAATCTTTCCCAGCAACAGGGTCTTTTCCAATGAGTCAGTTCTTTGCATCAGGTGGCCAAAGTATTGGAGTTTCAGCTTCAGCATCAGTCCTCCCAATGTATATTCAGGACTGATTTCCTTTAGGATGGGCTGGTTGGATCTCCTTGCAGTCCAAGGGACTCTCAGGTGTCTTCTCCAACACCACAGTTCAAGAGCATCAATTCTTCAGCGCTCAGCTTTCTTTATAGTCCAACTTTCACATCCATACATGACTACTGGTAAAACTATAGCTTTGACTAGACAGACCTTTGTTGGTAAACTAATGTCTCTGCTTTTTAATATGCTGTCTAGGTTGGCCATAACTTTTCTTTCAAGGAGCAAGCATCTTTTAATTTCTTGGCTGCAGTCACCATCTGCAGTGATTTTGGAGCCACCTGCCCTCCGCAAAAATATAGATCTCTCACTGTTTCCACTGTTTCCCCATCTATTTGCCATGAAGTGATGGGACCAGATGCCATAATCTTAGTTTTCTGAATGTTGAGTTTTAAGCCAACTTTTTCACTTTCCTCTTTCACTTTCATCAAGAAGCTCTTTAGCTCTTCTTCACTTTCTGCCATAGAGGTGGTGTCATCTGCATATCTGAGGTTATTGATATTTCTCCCAGCAACCTTGATTCCTGTTTTTCATTCATCCAGCTTGACATTGTTGCCTTTTCCTTCTCCATTTCAACGTTACCTTTACTCACTTTCGGACATTTTGTTGACTTGATGATCTTTGGTGCACTGTCTGTACAAGTGTCTTGCTGTTCTCAGTTTTCATTATGATTTCTTCTTGGAAAAAATGGATTATTATGACCTGTATCTCTGAATTCTTTAACCTATGATATTTTTTCTAATTACTCTTATTATTATCTATTTCTAGCTTAACTGATGGTGATATTCATATGAACATAGTTAATATGATCACAATCTTTTAAATCTGCTGACATTTCAGTTGAAAATCTGATAAAAATGATAATTATTTAACTTAACTATTTCTTATGCACTGACTAGAAATTCCAGTAGATAAACTGAGCTTACTCTTTTTGTAAAAAGATCCTTTAACCATGTTCATGTGCTTCTTTCTGAGCCTTATATTATGTTCGTTGACCTATTTGTCCATCTTCTTCCTCATATCATTCTGGCTTAATTAATGCAACCTTGAATTATGTCTTGAATTTGATAAGTGTAAATACTCAGGATTTTTTGCGTCTTCAGTGTTATGTTGATAACTCTGGGTTTCTTATTTTTCTACGTAAAATTTTTTTTTATTGATATCTACAAAATAGTTTGCAAGGATTTTTACTGAGATACATTTATTATTTTGTAATGCCATGTATTAGCCCTGATAATTTTCTTTATTCTAAGTCAACTTTGTCTGTAATTAATATAGCTACTCTAGTTTCTTTTGCTTGGTGTTGGCATGGCACATCTTTCTCCATTGCTTTCACTTTATTTATCTGTTTCTTTACATATAAAGTCTGTTTCTTGAGACTTGATAGACTTGAGTCTTGATAGACTTGAGTCTTGATTTTATATCCACTTCTACAATTTCTGTCTTTTAACTGATATATCTAAGTCATTAATTTAAGGCACTTATTGATATCATTGGATTTAATGTCCCCATGTTTATAACTGTTTCTATTCACTACCTTGGTTCTTTTAGAATATGTTCCAGCTTTCTTACTTTTTCTGGTATTATTTGGGTATTTTGTTTGATTCCATATTCTTTCTTCTCTTACCACATCAACTATACTTCTTCCAATTTTTTAAGTAGTTATTCTAGATTATGCAAAATACATGTACAACTAAGTTAAGTCAACTTTTAAGTATTGATAGCACAATATCACTTCATGAGTAGTGCAGGTAACAAAATAATTCCATTTCATTCCTCCTGTCCCTCATAATATGACTGTTATTCATTTTGCTTATTTATCTATAGATCAATTAAGATAATAAAACATAGTATTTCATTTTGCCTATTTTTTCCCCTTTCTTGATATTCTTTATGTAGGTTTGAGTCTCTGACTATATCATTTTACTTCTCTCTGAAGAACTTCCTTCAACACTCTTGCAAGGGACATCTATTGGTGACAAATTCCCTCAGTTTTGAATAGATTGATGAATGGTTAGACAAGATATAAGTAGGATGATAGAAACTACTATATTTCTTGAAACAAAGTAGATATAATGCAAATTATTTTATCAGAGGTAATGGAACACTTGGGCTTCCCAAGTGGCTCAGTGGTAAAGCATCTGCTTGCCAATGCAGGAAATGCAGACTTGCGCTCTATCTCTGGGTGAGGAAGATTCCCTGGAAAAGGACATGGAAGCCTACTCCAATATTCTTGCCTGGAAAATACCATAGACAGAAGAACCTGGTGGGCTGCAGTCCATGGGGTCGCAGAGATTTGGACAAAACTGAATGACTGAGCATGCATACACACAATAGAGCACTTAGAAGCCAAATGAGGGCTTGTGACTTCAACAGAGCAGGAAAAAAAGAAAAACAGGGGATCTCTAGAACCCCTGGGCTGGACGGATGAAAATAATCAGCCAAATGAGTGTAGAATCTGGAACCAGAGCAGCCTGTCAAGCAGGAGTTGAATCCAGGGAGCAGATGCTGCAGGTGAGAGAGACAAGGTCTGGGGTGGAGAATAAGGGGAAGAGATGTGCTGGCTTCTTCCTTTGCTTGTTCTCCTGTCTCCCCTGGTCCAACTGCAGTGGAAGACATTGACAAAAGACCAGGATAACATGCCCTTTCAGCAGCCAGACACCTGTTTTACAAAGCAGTATAGGCAAAGAATGAAGAATCCATCTAAGGACAAAAGACTCAGAGGCATTTATTTTATATTTGTTAATATCTTAGAAACACTCATTCAAGAAAAAAAAATCATTTATCATCATACTATGCCAAATACTAATATGACAGGTACTGGGGAATAAAAGCACTAGGAAAATTAGGTAAATGATTCCAAGGGTCAGCTCGGTACAGTCGCTCAGTCCTGTCCAACTCTGTGACCCCATGGTCTGCAGCATGCCAGGCCCCTCTGTCCTTGTGATTTTCCAAGCAAGAAGACTGGAGTGGGTTACCATTTCTCCAGAAACATTGCCCCTTCCTTATCTCTTCTGTTTCTATTAGTATTCACATCACAGCTACTAGCCAAACTAGACAATTTTCTTCCCAAATTATATCTGGAATATTTTCATTTATCACTTTTCCTGCTAAAAAAACTTGAATGCAAACGTTGTCATTTTTTGCCTCTAGTATTGTGGGAGCTTCCTGTTCTTCTGTTGGTTTTCAAAATAACACGAGTAAACTTTTGAAAATATGAGTTAGGTCAGGAATGTGACCCTATTCAACAGATTTCCCAAATTTAAGTAAAATTCAGGCGACATTACAAGACATTCACAAATGTGTATAACTCAGTCCCTGATTTCTTTTGCAAACTCATTTTACACCCCCTGGGAATCCCCACTGAATCAGTGGTAAAGAATCTGCTTGCAATGCAAGAGATACAGGTTTGATCCCTGGATGGGGAAGATCCCCTGAAGAAGGAAGTGGCAAGCTGCTCCAGTACTCTTGCCTGGGAAATCCCATGGACAGAGGAGCCTGGTGGGCTACAGTCCATGGGGTTGTAAAGAGTCGGAGACCACTGAGCATGCGCAAACACAGCATTCTTTGTCTGAGTTCTGTTTATTTACTTATCATTTCATTATTATTTTATTTGCTTGTCAAAAATATGTCATCTCTACTAGACTGACTGCAAGAAAGAGGAGAGCAAGAACTATCATTGCTTTGCTGATTTTTGGATATACTTGTCTATTAAGTCTTTAGTAGCAGGCTTGCAATACATATTTGTGTGTGTATAGATGAATTAGTATAGAAAAATAGGTGAGTAAATGCTTTGAAGCTATTCTTCACGTAGTTCCTTTATGTTAAATTCCCAAGAATCACTGACAGATATTTAATTCTGATGTAATTGATTGAGCCGTGGATGGCTGCAGCTTGATATCAGGAGATTCTCAAAGGATTTTCAAGCATGGCCAAAAACTAAAAAAAAAAAAAAAAAAGACTATCAGGACATTTTCCCTAGCAAAACACAATTCCCCAACAAAAATGATCAGGAATTGTCTGATGAGAAATTTTGAAATTTAGCATGAAATTATCTATCAAATATTGTGATTAGGTAACTGACCACTGCAGGACCTAGGAAAGAAAATAGTAATCTACAGACAGATAGTGTCATACCACTGAATCCTTTTATAGATGGTAAGGTTGGACACAAAATAAAGCCTAGAAAATAGCTCAGAGAAATGTCACAGGCTGCAGGACTCTAAAGCTTGATGCAATCTTGGATGTGCTATTTGGCTCGCCTTGACAGGAGAGCCTCCTCTCAGGGTTTCCGTTCTGATCACTTCAGCAAACTTCCTTCTCTCAATGCATTGTCTGCTGGTGGCCAGCACATTAAGACCCTAATCAGTAAATACACCAAAGGCTCGAGGTTTTTTTTTAATTGAAGTATATTTTATTTACATTAATATTTTAGTTACCGTCTGACACAGAATTGCAGATCATTCCATACAATACATAATATAAATTTTCTAAGTAGTTAACAAGCAAACATAAAGAGACATAAGATATATAACAGATCGTCAGCTATAGGGTTCTTTGAATATAGATATTTGTTGGAATTTCAAGGCAAGTTTAGTTATGGAAATATTAATGATTTACAACCTGATCTTTTTTGGATTTTCCTGTACTTTCACACTTACAATTCAATAAACCGCAGTATTTCTCTGCCTCCACATCTAGTTCCCTGACTACACTCATCTGCATGAAATAATTGTGCCAGTACTCTTAACTGCTACTCTGTACTAGAGATGCAGGGCTACTTTTGTTTGTTTCTCCTGTTCCTTTCTGTGTAATATAAGAACTCAAGGAGGGTGACCACTTTTCAGGGTATGTTCTATAAAATTCTTGCTGTGACTGGTTAGAATGGATTCTTTCTTCTCTTCTTTGGATTAGTAAGAGTAGTTGAAAAGACTGTTGTGCCTTTTTTGGGAGAAAAGAATCAGCTCTTGCTTGTAAACTAGCAGGAAAACATACGCTGTACTTTGTATGACTCAGTGATCATGCTCCTCTTTATGTGACACTATTATTTCTTCCTGGAGCGATAAGCTAAAACCACCTCTTATTAATGTTCTTGATTACATGACTAAAAGAATTAAATTACATATGTGGCACCACAAAGCTAGAGATATTTTGGTATTTCCCAATACTTAAGGTGTTAGTAATATCTATTTAATTATATTAGCCAATCACACAGTTATGGATATTAACATTTTATGTAAAAGATTTGCATGTTTTCAATACATTTATACAAACATAAGCTAATAATTTACTTTCCCCCATCCTCTAAAATGAAATAATAAACCCTTTCTTAGGAAAAAAAATGAATTAACAGCTAAAGGAGTTGGAGCTAAGTATTTGTAAGTTACATGTGAAATGAATCTTATAGCTACTCACAAGAGTAGTAGGTGACCAAGAAAAAATGGCTCCATCTTTATAGGTGCTCATGTATGTTTATAGTCTACCAAATATGTATAATGCACAGAATATATTTATTAAAATATATATACATCACACATGCATCTGTTTTTATAAACACAAATTATTACCTTATATAAAAAAGTTTTGAATGTTAAAATGTTCTCAAAACTTAAAGAATTTTGGACAACTTTTAAGAATATTCCAAATAATAAGTTGCAATTTATATTAGAATTTTGTATTTACATATAATGTATTCACATTAATAAAAATCATACCTTTGATACACTTTAAGCCATATATTCAAATATAAACATTGAGTGATTAGAGTCATAGAATAAATATATATGAATTCACAATCCTGAATTCATTGGAGTTTATCTTTAACTCTCATAAGATATAGTATATGAATCTTAGAGTCACAGTGATGAACTAAACCCAGACATTGTTCTTACAGATTTCAAGTAAATATACTTAATGTAGGAACATGCACTAGGCCTTTACAAAATGCACTGTGATTTTTACATATCAACAAAAAATTTCTAATATCATGGACATGTGACACATGACTCCATTATTGCTATATATACAAGTTGTTGCTGTTATTTATTCTCTCAGCCATGTCTGACTCTTTTGTGACCCCATGGTCTATAGAGCCCACCAGGCTTCTCTGTTCATGGGATTTCCCATGCAAGAACACTGGAGTGGGTTGCCATTTCCTTCTCCAATATACACAAGAGATACATACAATTTTTACTGATTTTATGGACCATGCTTGTGTTTACTGAACTATAATTTTGGAGACTCAGTGAAAATATTTATTGCATTGAGTTTGATGGTGAGAAGTCAAGAGAAATGCTTGGCTCTGTAGCATCAAGATTAAAGTTTTAAGTACTCAATGTGCAACCAAAAAAACCCAAATGAAAACCGAGTGTTTAGACTGTGTGCCTTAGTATCACTGGTTTAGGCTCTAGAAAAGATGAAACTTCAACCTTTTTCTGTATCTTTCATTTTCAACAGTATGCAGAGTAATTATCACATAAATTTTGAAAGAAATCCCTATGGTCCTCCTAAGCATAGTTCTGGGTTTTCAAAAGAGAAGCATTTGTGAAGGTTCTCACCTTTCAATATGTCTAATTAGCTTTCCTTGTGCACTGAGACAAATTTCTTTCAAGATTCAGGGCTAAAGTTAGAAACAATTTTAAATGATATCAGAATCTGGTCTGATAGCACTTTGATTTTCAATATAAAATGAAACGTTTGAGAAACTATAGGCAAATTATCATGTAAAATTATAGGCATTTGTCAATGTTCAAGCCCTTTTAAAACACTTTATTGCAAGTTATTGAAATGATAACAGATCACTCTGAATTTTTGTATCTTTTAAATTTTATATTACTTTTAAATTTCATATTATTGACATTTAAAATATTACATTATTTCAGCATTTTAATTTGATATACATGAATAGATACATATATATTATAGTTGAGACTATATAGAGAGCAATAGCTACAAAAATTTATATTTGATTTTGCTTTAAAATCAAACTTGGGACTTCCCCAGTGGTCCAGTGGTTAAGACTCTGTACTCCCAATGCAAGGTTTGATCTCTGGTCAGGGAACTAGGCCCCTGTATGCCACACTGGATGGTCAGAAAAAAAATTAAGAAAAATAAAAATAAAATCAAACTTACTCTTGATGTTAAAATAATGCTGTTTCTGTACTTAGTATCATTTATTCAAACCAGAAAAATCTCCTTAACATATTTTCAACTTCTGGTAATTTTAGAAAAAATTATTGGTGAGGATATAGTTACATAAAACATTCTTTGTCTGAAGTCCTAATTTAACTGGGCCACATGCAATTTTCTTTACTAACAGCTCTCTGATAAAGAAACTTTGGAAGTAATTTAAATATTCATCAATGGCTTATTTTAATATAGCCAATAATTATATAACTCATGTCAGGCACTGTTCCAATTACTTTCTTAATTTCTCTGATAAGTTTCTTGTACATTTAACCCGATTTTGGTGTCTGCTTTTTGGCTGATCCAAACGGTATACAGATTCAGGTGGCCCAGATGACTGATGTGATGTTAGTGACGCTTCCTTCTTAAGCTATGAAATGTCTATGGCTCTATACCCATGTTCTGGATTTCTTGAATAAGATAAACCATTCTTTAAAGAGAGTGGTATTTTTTACCCTTTATCCCTGTGATAACGATTTCTTCACTGGGGAAATAAACTGTAATTAGCAGAGCGCATTTACACATGACTTGGGCATTCTACCAGTGATTTATAAATTATATATCATATGCCTTGAGATTTATGTTGTGAGATTTTATGCTTGTCATCTCAGATGTAAAATAAGGAAGCAGGAAGCCAGAATATATGGCAAAGGTGAAAACAACCACCAGGTTTTCTTCACTTCGTTTGTGAAGACTTCCAACACTAGGGGGCAGTAAGGCAGAGTTGTCTGTTTCAGGTAGTTTGGCTTACCTCAAGCTAAGGAATCTTCCCATTTCTAGCACCAGAGATGGATCCAGTGGATGCTATGCGAAGTGAAATAACTCGGACAGAGAAAGATAAACACCGTATGATCTCAAACGAACAAAACAAAACAAACAAAATAAAGTGACTCGTAAATACAGACAACAAATGGAAGTTTTCCAGAGGAGAGGAAAGAGCTGGGAAAGAGTGTGTGAAATAGGTGAATGGGATCAAGTAGTACAAACCTCCAACTATAAAATAAGTAAGTCATGGAGATGAAACACACAGCATAAGGAACATGGACGATAATATATAATAACATATAACTTTATATGGGAGCAGATAGTTATTAGACATCATGTTGATGATTTTATAACATATACAAATGTCAAATCACTGTGTTGTACACCTGAAACTAACATAATATTGTACTTTAACTATATTTCAATCAAAGAAAAAGGGATTTCACCAACAGATGATCCAAAAAACTATTTTATGTATTTAGTTTAACTATTATTAAATTATGTCTGTTTTTCAAAACTTTTTAAAAGTTTGAAAAAATTAAAAGTACTCTTGTGAATGGTTCTAACATTTTGAATTATGGTGTTTTACTTGATAATTTAAAAAATAATTTATTAACTGATTTGAAATTTTGAAACAGGGAATTTTCCTCTACCTTTGACAGAGTTCTTTTTTTTAAAAAAATCACCTTTTCTTTAATTGTGATTATAAAATTCAATTATATGACATTTAAAAAGGGCAAGATGGTTAGGATAGAGGGCAAATCTTATTTTGTGGGATGAAAGGATAGGAAACTGTAAATGTTTAAAGTGTTCGCTATTTTGACTGTGATTGTAAATGCATACTATGAGTTTTCAAAATCTTTCAAATGAACACTAGAACAGCATAGATTTTATTGTTATTGTTATTCAGTAGCTCAGCCATGTTTGACTCTTTGTGACCCCATGGACTACAGCATGCTGTCTTCCATGTCCTTCACTTATTTCCTGGAGTTTGCTCAAACTCATGTCCATCAAGTTGGTGATTCCATCCAACTATCTCATCCTCTGTCTTCCCTTTCTCCTCCCACCTTCAATCTTTCCCAGCATTGGGTTTTTTTCCAATGAGTCAGTTCTTCTTAACAGGTGGCCAAAGGATTGGAGTTTTAAATTCTGCATCAGTCCTTCCAATAAATATTCAGTGTTGATTTCCTTTAGGATTGATTGGTTTGATCTCCTTGCAGTCCAAAGGACTCTCAAGAGTATTCTCTAATGCCACAGTTCAAAAGCAGCTATGCTTCTGTGCTCAGCTTTCTATATAATGTCGAGTTTTTACCTATATTTGGGTGAATAGAAACACATATGTCTATTGAATACTCCTAGAACTAGAACTCTTCTAAACTTTCATTTTATACAATATGTAAACATACAGTTAAAAAAAAATAGCAAGCATATAACAAGTATATTGAGAAAGAGAAACAAATTAAGCAAAAATAATTTTTTAAAAGTAATATAAACAAACCCTAAGGAGTTCCAAATATTGGAGTTTTCATATATGTATTTTTAATATAACTGTAAAGTATTATACATAAAAGTAAATAGACTATAGAAGAAGAATAGTTGAAAAATGGATCTCTATGAAAAAGAAAAAGCTGAATACATGGGGACTGGAAAATAACCAATATTTATTTAAATATAAAAAAGTAGAAATAATATAAAAAAGAGATAAAAGTATCCAAATAAAACTCAACCAAGACTGAAACAAATACTGATACCCATGTGCAAACATATTGATGGTTAAGTTAATGCTATGGAGAGCTATATCCAAAAAACTGAATTAGAAAAAATGGCAAATTTTCTGAAATATTATAATTAAAAATTACTCATATTATCCAGATTAAAGACTACAAATGATTAGATCACTAAACATTATGCAAATTTGCTTGCTACTCAGTCTCATCACTTTTAAGACATAAGATCTAGATAATTTAAAAGCATATTTAACTGAAACTTTAAAAATATATTTATCATTGCATCAAAGAAACTCTTCTAGAAATTAGGAAAAGCAATAATTCTAATTCAGTCCCTAAGCTAGTTATGTCAAAAATTCAATTAAAATTAAATTAATTAAAAATCAATTCAATTCAACTAAAATTTAATTAAAATAAATCCTATGAGGCGACATTATTTTTCCTCATATATAAAACATTTTTCAATAAAATTTCAGAAAACCAAATAAGGCACTTCTAAAACAAAACATTATGAGTATTATGGCTTATTTTACCCTTGAAAGTATGCTGTTAGTTGATAATAACATTAGACGAAAGAAGCAAAATCAAATGATCAATTCTATTGCTCCATAAAAAGACATTTCATGAATTAACGTTAAAAAAATTAGCCAACTAGAAGCAGAATTAAACTTCATTAAATTGGTAAATGTTATCTGTCAAAATCTTACAGCAAATAATGATGTATTGTTGTTCAGTTGTCAAGTTGAGTCTTTCTCTCTATGACCTTGTGGACTGTAGCACACTAGGCTTCTCTGTCCTCCACAACCTCCCAGAGCTTGCTCACATTCATGTCCATTGAGACAGTGATGCTATTTAACCATCTCATCCTCTGTGGCTCCTTTCTCCTTTTGATGCTATCTAACTATCTCCTCCTCTGTCGCCGCCTTCTCCTTTTGCCTTCAGTCTTTTCCAGCTTCAGTATCTTTTCCAATGAGTTGGCCCTTTGCATCAGGTGGCCAAAGCATTGCAGCCTCAGCTTCAGCATCAGTCCTTCCAATGAATATTCAGGACTGATTTCCTTTAGGATGGGCTGGTTTGATCATGCACCACAATTTGAAAACATGAGTTCTTTGGTTCTCAGCCTTCTTTATGGTCCAATTTTCACATCCATACATGACTACTGGACAAACCATAGCTTTGGCTATACAGATCTTTGTTGGCAAAGTGATGTCTCTGCTTTTTAATACTCTGTTTAGCTTTGTCATAGCATCCTTCCAGGGAGCAAATGTCTTTGAATTTCATGGATGCAGTCACCATCTGCAGTGATTTTGGAGCCCAAGGAAATAAAGTCTGTCACTGTGTTTTTATCCCCATCTATTGGACATGAAGTGATGTGATCAGATGCCATGATCTTTATTTTTTTGACGTTGAGTTTCAAGTCAGCTTTTTCACTCTCCTCTTTCATCCTCATCACAAAGCTCTTCAGTTCCTCTTCACTTTCTGCCATTAGAGTGGTGTCATCTGCATATCTGAGGTTATTGATATTTCTCCCAGCAATCTTGATTCCAGCTTGTGTTTCATCCAGTCTGGCATTTTGCATGATGTAATCTGCATATAAGTTAAATAAGCAAGGTGACAATATGCAGCCTTGATGCACTCCTCTCCCAATTTGGAACCACTCTGCTGTTCCATGTCCAGTTCTAACTGTTGCTTCCTGACCTGCATACAGGTTTCTCAGGAGGCAGGTAAGGTGGTCTGGTATTCCCAGATCTTTAAGAATTTCCCACAATTTGTAATGATCCACAGAGTCAAAGGCTTTAGCGTAGTCAGTGAAATTAAAGTAGATTTTTTTTGGATTAAACTGTAAGTTTGCAGTGTTCTTTGTTTACAATTATATGTATATGTGTCAATAAACAAATATAAAAGTAGGAAAAGAGGATATATAAATGTCCATTTTGAAATATACTGTCATCTGTGCACACATGAAAAAAATACATTAATTCAACAGGTAATTATTATGCCTTATATTACATAAGACACCACCATAAGGTTTCATCCAAAAGTACTTCTCTATACTTCTCAAAAATATGGAATAGCTTAATGTGTTTCATAATATGTTTTCAAACTAGTGATGATTTAAGTTGACAAACTTCATTTAGTCTTTTTAGTAAAAAGGAACGTTTTTATTTTTATTTTTTTATTTTTTTTTCCATTTATTAGTTGGAGGCTAATTACTTTACATCATTACAGTAGTTTTTGTCATACATTGAAATGAATTAGCCATGGATTTACATGTATTCCCCATCCCAGTCCCCCCTCCCACCTCCCTCTCCACCCGATCCCTCTGGGTCTTCCCAGTGCATGGAATATTATTCAGCCATTAAAAAGAATTCATTTGAATCAGTTCTAATGAGATGGATGAAACTGGAGCCCATTATACAGAGCGAAGTAAGCCAGAAAGATAAAGACCATTACAGTATACTAATACATATATATGGACTTTAGAAAGATGGTAACGATAACCCTATATGCAAAACAGAAAAAGAGACTCAGATGTATAGAACAGACTTGTGGACTCTGGGAGAAGGTGAGGGTGGGATGTTTCAAGAGAACAGCATTGAAACACGTATATTATCTAGGGTGAAACAGATCACCAGCCCAGGTGGGATGCATGAGACAAGTGCTCGGGCCTGGTGCACTGGAAAAAGGAACATTTTATATGAGTGTTTTCATCATCCCTGAATTCATGCTATAGATATTTAGTCAACACAATCTGTACCACCTACTATCAATGTTGTGGTCAACTGTAGATAACTTATCTAAGAAGACTATGGATTATTTCTGGTCCTCAAAATATTTGCTTATAGTTTAAACTAGACAGGTAAATAGAAATTAGGAGTGAGATATTAAAAATTATAGAGCAATTTGGTATTACCATGAGAATCTATTTTGTTTTACCAAACTATCTTGCTCTACAGATTACAAAAAATTAAAAAAGAGTGTTTCACTAACAGTATCTTACGGAGCATCATCTAGCTAATAGAACTACTAAAATTAACCTAGAATATATGAAAAATTGCCAGTTTAGTAGTTTAATATGCTTTATAAGCTAGCTATTCAATAAATACTCATTGTGACTCACAGTCTCATATCACATGTGGCAAAATTAAGTGCTTTGAGCATCCCAGTTTTGTAAATTAAGAAAAACTAATAACCATTAGTCAAGTAAGAATTTCTAAAGTGTATTGGAGATAGGCTTATGTAATATCTAAACATCCTTTCAGTTCATTCTATATACCAAAATATCCAATCTAGGCAATATTTTCATTGTTTTCCTTACATTTCTTTTCAAATGATAAAATTTCCTTTTCTTATTGCTTAGATTCATGTACACGGTGACTGCATTTTTAAGCTTTAGTGGTTGCATTCAGGCTCCGCACCCCCCCCCCCCCCAACAGACACACAAGTAAGGGTATTTGTGGTTTGACAGCATTTCTGTGATTTTTCAATGCAGTGACCCAATTGTTTTCACTTTTCTACTGAGAAAGCTTTCCGGTAAAATTGTGAGGTTAGCTTGATTTGTAATAGATGCTTGTTCACTGGGAATAATAGGCCTGGTCAGGGAACCAATTATTTCACCCTTTACTCTTTCTAATTGCCAGACAGCAGAAATTCTTAACCTCTAATAAGAAAGTATGCATTCAACCAGTGTTTGTTGGGAATAATTTACAATAGATTTCACTTTTGGTTTATTGTTTTCCAGAGGCTTATATCTTCTCATTGCATTCTTCTAAGTTTATTCTGAATTATTATTGCTGCTTCAAGCTTGAATGTGCTCGTGTTTGTCACACTGTTTAGTAAATGTATGTGGCTCTTGCCCTCCTTGCCAGTAACAAGAATGAAATACATAATCATCTAGTGCTCTTTATTGCCCAATGGGATTTCTTTCCTGATTAAAAATTGAAGGTGGTGATAAGATTTCTAAGTTTTCTTCCAAGTGAAAATGTATTTCTGTATTGGCTCTCTGTCATAATGAGTAAGTATGGTCATTAATAATTATAAATGAACTGCTGCTGCTGCTAAGTCACCTCTGTCGTGTCTGACTCTGTGTGACCCCATAGACGGAAGCCCACCAGGCTCCCCCATCCCTGGGATTCCCCAGGCAAGAACACTGAAGTGACTTGCCATTTCCTTCTCCAATGCATGAAAGTGAAAAGTGAAATTGAAGTTGCTCAGTCGTGTCCGACTCTTGGCGACCCCATGGACTACAGGCTACCAGGCTCCTCTGTCCATGGGATTTCCCAGGCAAGAGTACCAGAGTGGGGTGCTATTGCCTTCTCCATTATGAACTATTTTAGAGTAATTGAAATAGCAGTGAGGTTTAGAGGGCTAAGCTCATGTCATATGTTCTAGGGGAGTCATGTATTACATGCAGAGCTTCTTGATATGGACTTACACTGATATCTTTGTGTATCTGTGAGTTAGTCAAGTACGTTTATGGGCTGCCACTGTGTTCACAGAACTGTGGAAGGTACACAAGAGGCAATGAATTATGAAAGCTATCACCTAACACTCTTAATTTGTAAAATAAAAACTGTGCTGTGTTGTGCTAAGTTGCTTTAGTCATGTCAGATTCTTTGTGAATCTATGGACTGTAACCTACCAGGCTCCTCTGTCCATGGGATTCTTCAGGCAAGAATACTGGAATGGATTGCCATGCCCTCCTCCAGGGGATCTTCCTGACCCAGGGATGGAACCTGGGTCCTTTATGTCTCCAGCATTGGTAGGCAGGTTCTTTATCACTAGCACCAACTGGGAAGTCCCAAAATGAAAACTATTTTTATTCAAATGAAAATGAATTTTGCAGGGAGTTGACTATCCCTGCGCAGAGGAAATGCATATCAGAGTTTGTAGAAGAAAGAAATCACAGTGAAGATGGTTTGGAGTTTCGTAGATGACAAGGCTTGGAAGAGAGAGAAAAGTTTATAAAGTTAGGAGATTTTAGTTAAATAAAACTTTGGGGATAGTACTATCAAAAAAGGAAAGCCTAACTTATAATGGATAATGGTGAGTAGATTTGGTGGTGTGTTTACATAATAAAGATGCCTGAAGATTCCAATTTTGATTAATACCTACATCGCCTAAATAGACTCATTCTGTTTCTGTATGTGTACACAGTCCCTCAGTCATCCCTGACCCTTTGCGGCCCTATGGACAGTAGCCTGTCAGGCTCCTCCGTCCATAGAATTTTCCAGGCAATAATACTGGAACAAATTACCATTTCTTACTCTAGGGGATCTTCCTAACCCAGGGATCAAACTCGCTTCCCTTGATGTGTACAAATAAAATATGACAGTGGAAGGTGTCAAATTTAGCCTTGCACTTTAACAATTTGACTTCCAATTTTGCTTGTAAAATTAAATCAAGATATTAAAAGCAACTGTAATTTATTTAGTGTTTACCCAAATTTTGCAGCAATGTCTTATTTATTCCTCACCAAATCTTCAGGTTTGACATTATTTCTATTATGTGCTTTCCTTTCTCTTGCATATTTTGTTTAGGTGGGAAAGTAATCAGTTTTGTTTAAAGCATTTTGTAAAGTGCTATTTTTTTTTTAACACTGTGTATGGGGTTGAAGGAGATTGTCAAAGAAAAGGGTGACAGGAATATCTTTGAACAAACCCAGAGAAATTTTCTCCCGTGTATCTTTGATGTGGAGACTCTCAGTATCATTGAGACATAATGGTTTGTAGAAAGTAGGTTAGAAAATCCATTGATATTTATCATTAGAAAGACCATTATTATCTATCATTAGATCTTAGGTCACTTTTTAGAAGTTTGTTTTTCATCTGGAATAATGTTATAATTTTCCTTTCAGCAGAGGAAAAATTACTCACCAATTTAGTGTGGACTTCCCAGCTGGAGCTAATGGTAAAGAACCCATCTGCCAGTGCTGGAGAGTAAGAAATATGGGTTTGATCCTTCCAGTCAGGAAGATCATCTGGAGGATGGCACAGCAATCCACTTCAGTATTCTTGCCTGGAGAATCCCATGGACAAAGGAGCCTGGTGGGCTATAGTTCTTAGGGTCTCAAAGGGTTAGACACAACTGAGGCGATTTAGCACACACGCATTATATGTTGCATATATTGAATATGTACAATATATGTTGAATATATTATATTCCCAAAATCATTGTGCATGATAACTGCAGCTTTGAAGTTAAAAGATGCTTGCTCCTTGGAAGAAAAGCTATGACAAACCTAAACAGTGTATTAAAAAGCAGAGACATCACTTTGCCAATGAAAGTCTGTATAGTCTAAGCTATGTTTTTTCTAGTAGTCATGTATGGATGTAAGAGTTGGACCAAAAAGAAGGTGAGTACTGAAGAACTGATGCTTTTGAACTGTGGTGCTGGAGAAGATTCTTGAGAGTCCCTTGGACAACCATGAGATCTAACCAGTCAATCCTAAAGGACATCAATCCTGAGTATTTATTAGAAGGGCTGATACTAAAGCTGAAGCACCAATCCTTTAGTCACCTGATACGAAGAACTGACTCATTGGAACAGACTGTGGTGCTGGGAAAGATTGAGGGCATGTGGAGAAAGGTGGGCGACAGAGGATGAGATGGTTGGATGTCATCACTGACACAGTGGACATGAGTTTGAGCAAAGTCTGGGAGATAATGAAGGACAGGGAAGCCTGGGGTGCTGCAGTCCATTGTGTTTCAAAAAGTAGGACATGACTTAGCAGCTGAACAACAACAACATTTTATGGTGATAAAGAGGTATGGCAGAATCTCTTTTCATTTAAAGTAAGCAGAATAGTACTACTTTAAAAAACTTTGGTCGTAAATTACATAATGAACCGTATCTTGATGATTATATAATACGAACTTAAGAACCTACATTCACAAAAATCATTAAGTTCCTAGATTTCCTATGCCTTTGTTCTATTTTTAAAGTATAAGAATATAAGCATATTTGTTTGGAATCTTTTCAGGAATAAACCCAGATGAAAAAATTATGAGCTTTCAAATATGTGAAATATATTGAAACATGCACATACATATAAAATGAAAAATAGCACTACATCTTAAGAAGGGCTCTCTTAATTTTGGTTTTGTGAGTCAAGTGCAATGAACTGTCCAAGTCTCTTGAATTATAATGTTGACACCTATCACAAAGAGCTGTTATCTGCTCTGAAATCACAAATTATATTTTAATTTCCTAATTGAAAACATCTTATTTTGCAAGGGCTTAGCTATTTTCTGGATTTTTTCTGTGAATTTCTATAATATAAAGCCATATAGCCCATGTCTAAATGTTATAACTAGATGGAGTATGCCTAGTACTTTTATATACAATGATGGTATTTATTAAAAAATTCAGCAATGTAATTTTGCCTTTGTTTCTGTTTTCAAGTTGCTCTACATGAGATATGCTGTTCAAATAAATATAGCATGCACAGATTTTATTGCGTACCATCTTTTGAATGGCCCTAGGGCAACTGTTTGTATAAAACTGAAGTCTTGTATTCCCAGTTTGCAACTCAGATAGACAAGTCAGGAACCCGAGAATGAGCAGCACTCCTGGTTGTGATGCTACGAGGCAAATAGCCCGAAAATCAGGCTGATGAAGGCAAATTAGGGCATCGAGAAGGCAGACGTTTCCATTTGTTTTGCAAGTCTTTATATGGGCTTTTGACAGCAGACTTGCCTACCATGTAATGCTTCAGTGGTATTTAACCATGTTTTACCTTTCCTCCCTATTTATTCACCTGATGAAATCAAGGAAGTCTATAAGTAGAATTTTGAAAGGCTAAGAGAATCCCAACTTGGTTTCAAAGTTTGCTACAGATCCCAGAAAGGAAGAGAAATGTAAATGAGTAATTGTACAAGTGAGAATTTGCTGTATCTGTATATTATAATGCGTGATTTGCCGAGCATTTATTTTCTAGTTACGTAGAAGAGCCAAGAATACTTGTTGAATTCTTATCCACTCCTCCACCTTGTGTCCTTCTTGAATTTTTCCCCTGAAAAGAATTGAAGAATTTTAGTTTTTAATATTATGTTTTGAAAATGGTCACATTGAAATTCTGATTAATGTGGGCAAGGTATCAGATTGAATCTTATATTTCTCCAAAGAGCAACTTCTGCTGTTAGTTCCTCTGAAAACTATCATTTTGTGTTGTGATAATAATTTAGAAATATAGCATTTTAAAAGTAGTTTTCCTTACTGACAGGCAAGTACAGCTCCAAGAACATTTATTTATCAGGCACATGACTGCAATTTAATTAATAGAATAGTGGTTCTCATTTTTTTCACAAATTTAGTAGTATTTATTTGGATATTTATAGACTTAACCTTACTCAGCAATATTTTAAATTCATTTTGGCCAATGGTAAACAGAGGCCTAGTAATATTGGTTCAACTCAAGTTTCTACCACCTATTACCACCTTTGGAAGGCCATTTAGCTACTCAAAGAGAATGTTGAGCCCTTTATCAAATGAAATTAAAATAACTTTTGACTGGCTCCCATGACTGTAAACTGGATAATAATACCCAATAGCCTGTAAAATTCTGTTCAAGCCTGTAAGCTACATTGCAAATTTAAGATAATTTCAGTTCCAGTGAGTACATATGAAGTTTACAGGGTACATGAGAAGAGAATTATAACCAAAGTCACAATTCTTGCTCTAATGTAACGTGTTTTATTAGAATTTACTAATCAAAAAAGTATAATTTTCTAGATGCTTTAGTGGATTAAACACGAAACAAGCATATTTGTACACACACACACACACACACACACACACACACACACACACACTCTACATGATAATGGCCATGAGGCCATTTACATTCCAGTTACAGGTGAGAGATGAATACTCATACGTACCAATCCCGTATATTTAAACGCGGTATAAATGTGGTATATCCAAACAATGGCTTGAGATTTCAAGGTAGAGGCAATTTCTGTGGGTAGTAGAGTGCCTCTGGCAATGTGAGGAAAGTCTTCAAGCAACCCTCAGAGTGGTTTAGGTTTGCAAATCAGTTTGGGTCTCTATACACTTACTCCTCACCTCACCAGTCTCCTCCTTGCCTGCTGATTTCTAAGCTCTCCATTCCAAGGTTACTCTTGCCTGGAGCTTCTTGTCATTCATTTGCTAGGTTATGTCTGACTCTTTGTGACCCCATAGACTGCAGCATGCCAGGCTCCTCTGTCCTTCACTATCTCCCAGACTCTGCTCACATTCATGTCCATTGAGTCGGTGATGCTACCTAGCCATCTCATCCTCTGCCTTCAATCTTTCCCAGCACTGGGGGCTTTTCCAGTGAGTCGTCTCTTTGCATCAAGTGGTCAAAGTATTGGAGCTTCAGCTTCAGCATCAGTCCTTCCAATGAATATTCAGGGTTGATTTACTTTAGAACTGACTAGTTTGATCTCCTTGCTGTCCAAAGGACTATCAGGGTTCCTCTCCAGCACCACAATTTGAAACCTTCAATTCTTTGGCATTGGAGCATCTTCCTTCTGCCTAAAATACTCTTTCTCGTGACTCACTTCCTTGCTTAAGTCAGGTCTCCTTTCATGTATCCCTCATGCATAGGGGTGCTCTCAACTTTCCTGCAAGAAACAGCTGTCTGTCCTGAGACAATCCGCTGTCTGCCCTTCCCCACTCTTTGTTTTCATGGCATTGATCACTCATTTACTATGTACCGTGTAGTTTTGCAAGGATTTGCGATATAGGTGCTATGATCTGCCCATCCGGGTACTGAGAAATAAAGATGTCAAATGAATTGTCACCAGTGGCATAGTTGTTGTTGGAACCAGGATTGGAGCCCTTTAAGACATATTCCTGAGTTTTGTACCTTATCCACCGTTCCTAGCTGAAATCAATGAGCACATAGGCCTGACTTGACCTACTTTCATACACATGCAGACATTTCTAATTGCACTTGATATTTAAGTGAGAAAAATCACATCTGAACTAATATTTGTAATTCTTTAAAACTCATGTTTGGAAAGAGAGGTTCAGATTTTTATCTCACATCTCAACATTTTATGTTCCTCCCTATATTGACTGGCTCCCCTGTGGCTCAGCAGTAAAGAATCTGCCTGCAATACAGGAGGCACAAGAGATGTGAGTTTGATCCCTGGGTCAGGAAGAGCCACTGGAGAAGGAAATGGCAACCCACTCCAGTATTCCTGACTAGGAAACCCCATGGACAGAGGAACCTGGCAGGCTACAGTCCACGTGATTGCAAGAGTCGGACACAACTTAGTGACTTCACCACCACAACCATACTGACTTGCTGAAATCTCATTTATCACAGTCAGTAGAAAAGTGCAGTGGTTAAAAGATGGACTGTGGAGTCAGTAGCCAGGGTATAAAGTCCTGATGTTCTTCTTGGGGTGAGTACCTTGGGGAATTCACTTACTCCCTGGATTTGTTTAATCTGTAGAAGAATAGCAACTTACTTAATGTCTGTGAAGATACAGTAAGTTAACATACATAAACACTTAGAACAGGTTGGATAGTGCAAGAACAATATATGTGTTAATTTAACAATACAACTGTATTGATTTGTACCATATGCATCTGAAGTATTTTTAAATTATTTTTGTTTTAGAATAATTTTAGATTTACATAAAAGAGGCAAAGATAGTGAAGAGACTTTCTGTATACCCATTACCCTGTGCCCTTAGCATTCAGTCCAGTTCAGTCGCTCAGTTACGTCTGACTCTGTGACCCCATGGACTGCAGCATGCCAGGCTTCCCTGTCCATCACCAACTCCTGGAGTTTACTCAAACTTATGTCCATCGAGTCAGTGATACCATCCAACCATCTCATCCTCTGTCATCCCCTTCTCCTCCTGCCTTTAATCTTTCCCAGCATCAGGGTCTTTTCCAATAGGTCAGTTTTTTGCATCAGGTGACCAAAGTATTGGTGTTAACATCTAAGTGTTAATGTCTACATAACCTTGGTCCTTAAGAAAGTAGGTTCCTGGTTGCTAGGAAGTAGGGGCTATCTGAAGGTCTATGGGGCTTCCCTGGTGGCTCAGATGGTAAAGAATCTACCTGCAATGCAGGACATCAGAGTTTGATTCCTGGGTCAGGTGTGATTCCTGGTTGGGATTGGTCCCTGGGTCAGGAAAATCCCTTGAAGAAGGGAATGGCTACCCATTATAGCATTCTTGCCTGGAGAATTCCATGGACAGAGGAGTCTGGTTGGCTATATTCCACGCGGTCATAAAGAGGTGGACACAACTGAGTGACTTAACACTTTCACGTCACTTCAAGGGGTTGATAACTTCAAGATTCCTTTTTTGAGATAATGAAAATAGTCTAATATTGACTATGAGGTTGCTTGCCCATATTATGTGAATATACTAAAATTTTTTAATTAAATTAGATAGGTGAGTTGCATCTCAATAACAGTTTAAAAAATAAAAAATTTCCTCAAAAATGACTTGAAGTATTGACATATATAAGAACAGGCTAATCATATCTTGGAATTAGATAAGCCACAGGATTGTTGCATCAGAGAAACTGAACACATTGATGGAAAGTAAGTAGCAGAGGAAGTGTCTCAAAAATAGGGATACTTATGGCTGTTCACAGTTTAGGAAAGTGATTCAAGTAACCTACCCCAACAGTATGACACAGTATCACAACATGAGCAAAAGGGAATATGAGGTGGTGGGCTTTCTGAATCCCAACCACCAGACAGGTGATGTCAGCCATATGCCTCTCATAGCCTGGGTTCAGGGAGGAGACTGTCTCCAGGCAAACAAGGAGAAGAAAAGGGGAAGAAGGAGGGGTCTTTTTTGAAAGGAAAGATTTTGGTTTAGCAGTGGGTTAGAATGAAAAATGAAAAGTTGATCCTCAGGCTAAAACGGAGTTATCTATACAGGTTTTTTCAGGTGAGAAGAGCCCTAACATTTACTGTGAACTTACTTTGTTTAGACATGGGCTCACGGAAGACAAGAGAAGAGAAAGGTCAAGCATAGCTATTTTGGGTTTCAGAAAATTGCCATCACAAATCGGGTATTGAAAAAGGAAGGAGGTCAAGGAATTAACAATGTGAAATCCTCTTGTTATAATTAGATGTAAACTAGTTAAGATTTACTGGCAGTTAGGAGAAGGATCAAGGGGGACAAAGACGCAGGCAGACTGGCTTGCTTACATGCCCACTTGAAACACCCAAAATGTATTACTTTATCACGTTACTTTTAAGTCATTCAAAAAATCATTTATTTCTGGTTATGTTCTCTTTTAGGTTTCTGAATCCAATTCCAATGTGTGTGTATGTGTGAGTGTGCATGCTTCCCTACATCACCAACAAACACTTCTCATCCACCAGCTTGGCTTCCTACAATTCAAGTCAATTCTGACTCTCTACTCAGAGGTAGTCTCAGATTCAATTTAAGGGTTCAGAGCAGAAGGTTGGTTGAGTGGTCAGTCCTACAAGACTTCTCCCTTCCCCTCCCCACTTCAAATGCCAATTTCAAGCTTAGGTTGTTACCTATACTTCTGACAAATTTGGCTGTGAGTCAGAATTCCTGCTAACCACCCCCATGGGTTTGATTAATTTGCTAGAGCAGCTCAAAGAACTCAGAGAAACATTCTTCCATCAACTAAAATAAGATGCACAAAGTGAGAGATGTGTTCAGTTCAGTTCAGTCACTCAGTCATGTCCGACTCTTTGTGACCCCATGAACTGCAGCACGCCAGGCCTCCCTGTCCATTACCAACTCCCGGAGTTCACCCAAACTTATGTCCATTGAGTCAGTGATGCCATTCAACCATCTTATCCTCTGTCGTCCCCTTCTGCTCCCACCTTCAATCTTTCCCAGCATCAGGGTCTTTTCAAATGAGTCAGCTCTTTGCATCAGGTGGCCAAAGTATTGGAGTTTCAATGAATATTCAGGAGAGTTGTGAGCTAAGGTTTATTTGGGGCAAAGTGAAGACTGCAGCCTGGGAGATAGCACCTCAGAGAGTTCTAAGAAAATGCTCCAGAGAGCTAGTGGGGGAAGGCCAATACATAAGACTTTGGTGAAGGGGGAGTTCAATGCAATCAAGCACTTACTTTACAAGGTTTTCTGCTAGTCTCAAGGAGCTGAGTCTTTTGGACTTCAAGGAGATCAAACTAGTCAAACTTTAAGGAAATCAACCCTGAATATTCATTGGAAGGATTGTTGTTGAAGCTGATGCTCCAATACTTTGGCTACATGTGAAGAGAAAAGACCCTGATGCTGGGAAAGAGTGAAGGCAGAAGGAGAAGGGGACAGCAGAGGATGAAATGGTTGGATGTCATCACTGACTCAATGGACATAAGTTTGAACAAGCTCAGGAAGATGGTGATGAACAGGGAAGCCTGGTGGGCTGTAGTTCAGTCCATGGTGGTCACAGAGTTGGACACGGCTGAGTGACTGAACAGCAACACTGAGGAGGAGCTGACATCAAACACCATGAAGGGATTTAGTGTTTTTCTAGGCATAAACAGGTGGTGCTAGTAGTAAAGACCCTGCCTGCTAATGCAGGAAACATAAGAGACACGGGCTTGATTGCTAGGTCGGGAAGATCCCCTAGAGTAGGAAATGACAACCCACTCCATTATTCCTGCCTGGAGAATCCCATGGACTGAGGAGCATGGTCAGTTATAAGACCATAGAGTGGCGAAGAGTCAGACATGACTGAAGTGACTTAGCACACAGGTTTAAGTAGATTTCAGTAGATGCAAGGATTGGGTTCATGAAATCAGTTTCTAAAAATATCTACCTACCAAAAGACTGTTCTACCAGTTGTTCTGGAGTGCAGAGTGCCTCACTTCCCCTGAACTTATTCAGGGCAACTTGAAGGTCAGCAACCGCAGTAGCACACGATTCAATCTCTGCAGAAAGAAAGAAAGAAAGTGAAGTGGCTCAGTTTTGTCCTACTCCTTGTAACCCAATGGTCTGTAGCCTGCTGGGCTCCTCTGCCAATGGGATCTTCCAGGCAAGAATACGGGAGCAGGCTGCCATGTCCTTCTCCAGGGAATGTTCCTGACCCAGGGATTGAACCTGGGCCCCCTGCGCTGCAACCAGACTCTTTACCATCTGAGCCGCCAGGGAAATACTAGTCTCCACAGAGGCACATGACAAATGCCCTTGGCCGATCATGTTCAGTCGTTTTGGGCTCTTATGAAGGCGTCATTGCAGAGACAAAATTTATTAAATCATTGACCATTGGCAATTGATTCAACCTCCAGTCCCTCTCCCTTCCCTGGAGAGCAGGGTGTGGTACTAACCTCTGGTCTCAAGGTTGGATCTCTTGGCAACCAGTTCCCATCCTTAAGTGTGGTCCAAAAGTTACCTCATTAACTTAAGAAAAGAAAATTTTATGACTCTCCTCACCAAGGAAATAAGAGTTTTAAGAGCTCTGTGCCAGAAGCAGGGATGAAAATCAAATAGGTATTTCTTATTATAAATTATATAGCAAATAATCTCATTATTAAAGTGATATTTTTTAAGCAGTCATAGCTTTGTCATTTTCATTCCATTAAAATTTTGTTGATGACAGTTCAGTTCAGTTCAGTGGCTCAATCGTGTCCAATTCTTTGTGACCCCATGGACTGTAGCACTCCAGGCTTCCCTGTCCATCACCAACTCCTGGAGCTTGCTCAAACTCATATCCATTGAGTTGGTGATGCCATTCAATCATCTCATCCTTTATCATCCCCTTCTCCTCCTGCCTTCAATCCTTCCCAGCATCAGGGTCTTTTCCAATGAGTCAGGTCTTCACATCAGGTGGTCAAAGTACTGGAGCTTCAGCTTTAGCAACAGTCCTTCCAATGAATATTCAGGACTGATTCCGTTAGAATTGACTGGCTTTATCTCATTGCTGTCCAAGGGACTCTCAAGAGTCTCCAGCACCACAGTTCAAAAGCATAAATTTTTCGATGCTCAGTCTTCTTTATGGTCCAAATCTCACATCAATTCATGATTACTGGAAAAAAGTGTAGTTTTGACTATATGAATCTTTATGAGTACAGTAATGTCTCTGCTTTTTAATAGGCTGTCTAGGTTTGTCATATATGTTCTTCCAATGAGCAAATGATACTAATGATAACAGTAGTTATCATCAAAAATATAAAAATGGTTAAATAATTCTGAAAACTTAATTTTTGAGTCACATCTTTGCTGGAAGGAATATATTTCATACAATTGGTGTATCTGCTTATGGAGCAATAAGAAAACATTAGTGGTAGGATAAAATTTGATATAGAATTAAAAGAGCATTTTGAACATATTTTTATTTATTTTTTATTGAAGTATAGTTGATTTGCAATATTATTGATATAGTAGCTTCAGGTGTACAACATTGTGATTCAAAATTTCTATAGGCTGTATTCCATTTATAGTTATTAAATATTGCACATATTCCCTGTGCTGTGCAATATAACATTATAGCTTATTTATTTTATGCAGACTAGTTTGTGACTCTTAACTCCTATCTCTATCTTGCTCCTCTCACCTTTCCTTTCTTCACTGGTAACCATTAGTTTGTTCATTATATCAGTGAGTTTGTTTCTTTTTTGTTACAGTCACTAGTTTCTTTTATTTTTTAGATTTCAATGATAAGTGATAACATACAATATATGGCTTTCTCTGTTTGATTTATTTCATTTAGCATAACATCATCCAGGGTATATGTTGCTGTAAATGGCAAAATTTAATTCTTTTTCAAGTTGGAATAGATATATATTTATATATATAAATATATATGTAATGATATATATATGCATGGAATATATAAATGGAATGTATATATTGTGATATGTATGCATGGAATATACATGTGGATTATATATATATATATATATATATATATATATATATATATATATATATCTCCCAGCTTGTTTATCCATCCATTTGTTGATGAACACTGAGTTTGCCTCCATATCTTGCCTATTGTAAATAACACCTGCTAGAAACATGGAGGTGCAAATATCTTTTTCAATTAATGTTTTTGTTTTCTTTGGATATATACCCAGGAGTGGAATTGTTGGACCATTTGGTAATTCTATTTTTAGTTTTTTAAGAAAACTCTGTATAGTTTTCTGCAGTGACTGCATCAGTTTACATCTCCACCAACAGTGCACTAGGGTTCTCTGTTATCCACATCTTGTAAACATTTTTTTGTGTGTGTGCTTTTAGATGTTAGTCTTTCCGATAGGTGTGAGGTGATATCGCATTTTTTAAAATTTGAGTTTTCCTGGTGATTAGTGACATTTATCTCTTCATGTGTTTTTTGGCCATCTGTATGTCTTCTTGGGAAAAACAGTCTATTCAGGTCTTCTACCCATTCATTAATTGAGTGTTTTGTTATGAAGTTGTATAAGCTGATGATATATTTTACATATTAACACCTTATTTATGGTTCATATAATTTGAAAACATTTTCTCTCATTGAGTAAGTTGAAGATAATACAACATTGCTTCAGCACCTGATAACGTCCAGCACCCGATGAGATTTTTCACACACAAGTCTTTAAACATAGCATTTTTCACAGAAAGTGAAAAAGCCACATGGATCCTCAGGGGTGAAATGCTACCACTTTAATAGTTATTTAGCAGGGCACGTTGGTATCTTCCGAGGTCCAGTTTATACACAGACAAACCTATGAATTTGCCATGCTGATCTTTGGTGTTTCCTCCTTCATCTGAGGGGCTCCCAGTGGCTCAGTGGTAAAGAATCTGCTTGCTAATGCAGGAGACACAGGAGATGTGGGTTCAGTCCCTGGGTGGGGAAGATTCCCTGGACTAGGAAGTGGCTACCCACTCCAGTATTCTTGCCTGGAGAATCCTATGGACAGAGAATCCTGGTGGGCTATAGTCTGTGGGATCTCAAAGAGTTGGACACGACTGATGGCCTGAGCATGCATGCAGGCCTCATTTGAGGCAATTTTCTTTTGAGAAATTTCAGTTTTAGTGTTAGAATTCCTACCTAAACTCAATAATACAAACTATTATAAGAATGATAGGAAGATCTGAAATATAAAAGTTCATTTCATTTCAGCAGCTTTAATATCCTAGAGGGTCATATATATAAATCATACACTACTTACTGTGTGTACAGTAAGATGATGACGTTTGTATTCTGATATAGTAAAAGATTTTTTAGACATTTTACCTTTGGATATCTAAACCATCTCGGCTGTTTCACTAATTTGCTGGGTGCCATAAGATAACTAACTTAATGTTAATTACGGGTTAAGGCTTTCTTCCTATGCTTGTCAACTGTGAACAGTGTAATTATAAAATGTCTAGGTATACTGAAAAGGAAAAACACAAACTCATTGGTATAATTTGAGGAAAGTAAATTATTCAGGGTTACTTTAAGTTGTGGTGTGAAAGTAGAGAAATATACAGACAGAGGACACATGATACAAATGTGAAATATGTACATCTAAAATATTATTTTGTTGTGTAAAATAATGTATTTGAAACCTGTGTTCGGTAAATAAGAACAATGATTGTTTTTACCATATCTCCTACGGTACATGGTTTAGGATACTTAAATGAAAAATGATACATCTGAAACCAGTGATGGCTCTATAAAATTAACTTTTATATACAGGGCTTTCTTAGTGGTTCAGTGGTAAAGAATCGCTTGCCAATGAAGGAGACATAGGTTTGCCTTTCTATGATTTGGGAAAATACCCTGGAAAAGGAAATGGCAACCCACTCCAGTATTCTTGCCTGAGAAATCCCATGGACAGAGCAGTCTGGCGGGCTACAGTCCCTGGGGTTGCAAAGAGTCAGACATGACTTAGTGCCTACACAACTGCAATATATTTTACATATGGCAAGTTTGAAAATAACGTAAGATGATTTGAGTTTTATTCTTTCTTGTATTGCTTATGATAACCAAGCTAATTCTTGGGGCATTCAGTTCAGTTCAGTCGCTCAGTCGTGTCCGACTCTTTGAGACCCCATGAATCACAGGACACCCAGGCCTCTCTGTCCATCACCAACTCTCAGAATTTACTCAAACTCATGCCCATCAAGTCGGTGATGCCATCCAGCCATCTCATGCGCTGTCGTCCCCTTTTCCTCCTGCCCTCAATCCCTCCAAGCATCAGGGTCTTTTCCAATGAGTCAACTCTTCGCATGAGGTGGCCAAAGTATTGGAGTTTCAGTCCTTCCAATGAACGCCCAGGACTTATCTCCATTCGGATGGACTGGTTGGATCTCCTTGCAGTCCAAGGGACTCTCAAGAGTCTTCTCCAACACCACAGTTCAAAAGTATCAATTTTTCAGTGCTCAGCTTTCTTCACAGTCCAACTCTCACATCCATACATGACCACTGGAAAAACCATAGCCTTGACCAGACAGACCTTTGTTGGCAAGGTAATGTCTCCGCTTTTTAATATGCTATCTAGGTTGGTCATAATTTTCCTTCCAAGGAGTAAGCGTCTTTTAATTTCATGGCTGCAGTCACCATCAGTAGTGATTTTGGAGCCCCCCAAAATAAAGTCTGACACTGCTTCTACCGTCTCCCCCTCTATTTCCCATGAGGTGATGGGACCAGATGCCATGATCTTAGTTTTCAGAATGTTGAGGTTAAGCTAACTTTTTCACTCTCCTCTTTCACTTTCATCAAGAGGCTTATTAGTTCCTCTCCACTTTCTGCCATAAGGGTGGTGTCATCTGCATATCTGAGGTTTCAATATTTATCCCAGCAATCTTAATTCCATCTTGTGCTTCTTCCAGCCCAGCATTTCTCATGATGTACTCTGCATATAAGTTAAATAAGCAGAGTTGCAATATACAGCCTTGACGTACTCCTTTTCCTATTTGGAACCAGTCTGTGGTTCCATGTCCAATTCTAACCATTGCTTCCTGACCTGCATACAGGTTTCTCAAGAGGCAGGTCAGGTGTTCTGGTATTCCCATCTCCTTCAGAATTTTCCATAGTTTATTGTGATCCACACAGTCAAAGTCTTTGGCGTAGTCAATAAAGCAGAAATAGATGTTTTTCTGGAACTCTCTTGCTTTTTCGATGATCCAGTGGATATTGGCAATTTGATCTCTGGTTCCTCTGCCTTTTCTAAAACCAGCTTGAACATCTGGAAGTTCTCAGTTCATGTATTGCTGAAGCCTGGCTTGGAGAATTTTGAGCATTACTTTACTAGCAGGTTAGATGAGTGCAATTGTGCAGTAGTTTGAGCATTCTTCGGGATTGCCTTTCTTAGGGATTGGAATGAAAATGGACCTTTGCCAGTCCTGTGGCCATTGCTGAGTTTTCCAAATTTGCTGGCATATTGAGTGCAGCACTTTCACAGCATCATCTTTCAGAATTTGAAATAGCTCAACTGGAATTCCATCACCTCCACTAGCTTTGTTCATAGTGATGCTTTCTAAGGTCCACTTGACTTCACATTCCAGGTGTCTGGCTCTAGGTGAGTGATCACACCATCATGATTATCTGGGTCATGAAGATCTTTTTTGTACAGTTCTTCTGTGTATTCTTGCCACCTCTTCTTAATATCTTCTGCTTCTGTTAGGCCCCTACCATTTCTGTCCTTTATTGAGCCCATTTTTGCATGAAAAAATGCTCCTCGGTATCTAATTTTCTTGAAGAGATCTCTAGTCTTTCCCATTCTGTTGTTTTCTTCTATTTCTTTGCATTGATTGCTGAGGAAGGCTTTCTTATCTCTCCTTGCTATTCTTTGGAACTCTGCATTCAAATGGGACTATCTTTCCTTTTCTCCTTTGCTTTTTGCTTCTCTTCTTTTCACAGCTATTTGTATGACCTCCTTAGACAACCATTTTGACTTTTTGCATTTCTTTTCCATGGGGATGGTCTTCATCCCTGTCTTCTGTACAATTTCACAAACCTCCATTCATAGTTCATCAGGCTCTCTATCAGATTTAGTCCCTTAAATCTATTTCTCACTTCCACTGTATAGTCATAAGGGATTTGATTTAGGTCATACCTGAATGGTCCTAGTGGTTATCCCTACTCTCTTCAGTTTAAGTCTGAATTTGGCAATGAGGAGTTCATGATCTGAGCCACAGTCAGCTCCAGGTCTTGTTTTTGCTGACTGTATAGAGCTTCTCCATCTTTGGCTGCAAAGAATATAATCAATCTGATTTCGGTGTTGGCTATCTGGTGATGTCCATGTGTAGAGTCTTCTCTTTTGTTGTTGGAAGAGGGTATTTGCTATGATCAGTGCATTCTCTTGGCAAAACTCTACTAGCCTTTGCCCCTTCATTCTGTACTCCAAGGCCAAATTTGCCTGTTACTCCGGTGTAACTCCTGTTACTCCCAGGTGTTTCTTGACTTCCTACTTTTGCATTCCAGTCCCCTATAATGAAAAGGACATCTTTTTTGGGTTTTGGTTCTGAAAGGTCTTGTAGGTCTTCATAGAACCATTCAACTTTGGCCTCTTCAGCGTTACTGGTTGGGGCATAGGCTTGGATTACCATGATATTGAATGGTTTGCCCTGGAAACGAACAGAGATCATTCTGTCATTTTTGAGATTGCATCCAAGTACTGCATTTCAGACTCTTTTGTTGACCATGATGATTACTCCATTTCTTCTAAGGGATTCCTGCCCACAGTAGTAGATATAATGGTCATTAGTGATATAGTATTTTTTGTCATATTTCTAATTTTAAAGAGAAAAAAATTATTTTGATTCTTAAAAAAAGTTGACCTCATACTAATAGTTATATTTGATAAAATTTTTCTGGTGACCACTGTGCCAGAGTATTAGACTTGTTCTCTGTCATCTGTCCCATCTCCATTTGCATATATTCCTTTACAAGTATTAATATAATATTTGCTGCAGCATTTTCCGTGGTTCAGATGCACAAAGCCCAGAGGGAATAACTGTGACATGAATACAACCACACTTCTGCTTAGGCTGTGTAAATCTGGACTTTCTGGAAGCAGAGAGGAGTGCAGGAATTTGAGTGCTCATGGCTAATGAGGAAGTGCTCTTCAGGAAAATCTGTGAGAAAGGGAGTGAAACATGATGGGGACTTAATCAAGGACATGCTCTTAGGAAAAGTCGAGTCAAGGTTTTATCAATAGGAAAAGGCTTTGGATCATATACCTCACCATCATGTTTTCCCTTTGAAGTCAGGTGCCTGGCTGTGACTAAAGGGGTGAGATTGCTTTCTGGGTAGGATGGCTTCTTTCACATGAAGGCAGGTTTCCATGTAGTGTCAAGGAATAAGATTCCAATATTTCTAACAAGGGGCTTCCCTGAGACCTCAGCTGGTAAAGAATCCGCCTGCGGGGCAGGAGACCCCAATTCAATTCCTGGGTTGGGAAGATCCACTGGAGAAGGGAGAGGCTACCTGCTACAGTATTCTTGGGCTTCTCTGGTGGCTCAGCTGGTAATTTCTAGCAAGTGATGAATAAGTGGGCCAGGATCTGGGCAGGACACCACAATGTCCTCTCCAGAGGTTAATAAGAGAATTATTGATGGAAGCGATATTGGTCTTCTTCACAACATGATGATCTCTGGGTAGTTGAAGCTGGCTTCTTTTAAGGAAAATAGAAACTCCGTAGCTCTTAAGTTTAGGTCCTATATTGATAGTATCTATTAATCAAAGAAAGTCACAAGACCAAGCTTGATGTGAGATAAGTGGCTTTCTAATCAGAGGCAGGAGAGAGAATTGACTGCAACTATTTAGTATACTATCTGAAATGTTAAGTATAGTCTTTATTGTAACATTTTGGTGGAGAAGGCAATGGGAATCCACTCCCTTACTCTTGCCTGGAAAATCTCATTGAAGGAGGGGCCTGGTAGGCTGCAGTCCATGGGGTTGCTGAGTCGGACAGGACTGAGCAGCTTCACTTTCCCTTTTCACTTTCATGCACTGGAGAAGGAAATGGCAACCCACTCCAGTGTTCTTGCCTGGAGAATCCCAGGGACGGGGGAGCCTGGTGGGCTGCCGTCTATGGGGTCGCACAGAGTTGGACACGACTGAAGTGATTTAGCAGCAGCAGCAACATTTTGGTAGGTAACCTTTTTCTTTTTTTTTTCCCAGGTGAAAAAGCAACCACACAATAGACTGGATTGTCCCAGAGAGTTTTAGCAACAGATGATATTAGCTTCTTTTCCAATTGTGAATACTGGCCGGATCCCATTGAGGTAAGAGGTAGATGGGTCCCTCAAGGATAAAGCAGTTGGAAATTCACCCACTGTGAACTATTCTCCAAGTCAAGAATAGCAAGACAACTGAGAAAGGAGGCTGGGCCCCAACCAGACTAGTTATTTCTCCTTCTCAAAGTCAGGAGACCTCTCTGACTGCACAAGTGCAGGAAGGCTCCTTGGAGGTCAAAGCGGGAGTAATGCTAAGAGATGCCATACCCATAGACACCTTCAGTGAAAGTCATCTAGGCTAAGAGATGCGTGCATGCACATGGGAGGATCCTTCAATATACCAAAGATGGACTCTGAGCCAGGCAAATCAGAATGATTGGCCAAATGAAAATGGAAAGAAATGTGTCATAAAAGTAATTCAAACTTCCACAGGGGCGTGACCCAGCAAGTCTGTCTCTGAGTCTGCTGTTGTGTCTATCCACCTATACTGTACTGTTTGTTCCTCCTAGTAAATACTTTACTATTATCACTACTTTCCTTATTTGTGGGAATTCTTCTGCAAAGCCGAAAGGCCAGGTCCTGGTCACTGACCAGTGGCCTAGTGGCTAGGATTTGGTGCTCTTATGGCAGCAACCTGACCTCACTCTCTGGTGGGGGACCTGAAGCCCTGCTTCAAGCCACTGCAGGCCGAGGCCACCTGACATCTCCATCAGTTGAGTCAAAGCCCCACCTCCCTCCGCAGAGCTGGGTAGGATAATTCCTCATGCAGAAGAGGCATAATCATTTGATTCTTCAACATCCTACACAGATTCTTATCATCTTTAGTTTCCTTTTGGGACAAGGAGACTGCACTCCTCCCCCTGACTATCTTTTTCCTTAAGAAAACTCACTTCAGGGTGAAGAGCTGGAGGTATTGGGGGTGTGTCAGTAAGCGAATACTTTCAGATATGAATGGAATGGAAGCTGAACATGGCTAGAGTCAATGAACATCCACTTAGCCCATGAAAACCATCAGGTGGGAAGATCATCATTACAGTTTCTATTCCATCTTTGGGGATCCCTTTCTTCAACAGTCACATCACATTACTTTCAGGTTGGGATTTGGGGTATGCTTTTTGACTAACTCAAACTCGTTTCATATAGCAGGAACATTTTTGAAAAGAAAAGCTAAAGCAAAGTCACTCAGTCATGTCCGACTCTTTGCAACACCATGGACTGTATGTAGCCTGCCAGACTCCTCTATCCATGAGAATTTCCAGGCAAGAATATTGGAGAGGGTTGCCATTACCTTCTCCAGGGGATCTTCCCAGCCCAGGGATCAAACCCCGGTCTCTTGCATTGCAGGCAGACTCTTTGTCATCTGAGCCACCAGGGGATCAGTGGAAAGAAGTACACCTTAACTGGAGTCTTTTCCATTCAATTCTCAGAGTAATGTCTCTTGTATTTTCCCCATCTTCATATAAGAGTGAAAGGGACTTTTAAAGCAGGAAATCTGACTGTAAGTATTTATATAGATAGCTGGACTCAATTTCTCATTTTCCAGTAGATACTCTTCTTTTAAAGATTTTTATTTCTTTATTTGGCTGTACCAGGTCATAGTTTTGGCATGTGGAATCTTTTTTGTTGCAAAATGTAGGATCTAGTTCTCTGACTAGATCCATTTCTCCTGCATTGGGTATGTGAAGTCTCAGCCACTGGACCAGCAGGGAAGTCCCATTTCGTAGATGACCTTTTTTAGCATTGTATTAATAATCCTAATCTGAACCCATAGGATCAAACTATTAGTCAATGCCTCATTTTTTGTTTCTCACAGTAGTTTGTCAATCCTTGGGAAATCTCCCTGAGAAGGTCATAATAGCTAGGAGAATTTTTTAAAAATGTATATAAGCACTTTCATTTTTTCTGTGAATAGATCTAAGGTTAACCTGTGGACTAAAGGAGAGGTGAAGATTATTTTAGCCTGTTTCCATTCTTTTTTAATAGGCATTACACTCCTTGGCCTCTGGTCTCTGGGCTCACCAGCTGATATTCTAATGATTCACATGAGGAAGACTGTAGCTGCCATGAAAAAAAAGGTTGCTCAGGTTTCCCATTGTAGAAAGCACGATTGCTGAATAATCCAAGCTGCTGCTTCTGTGAATTAACTGCTGCATTCTGACCATTGCCATGCTTCCGGTACAGCTCTAGGTAATGCTTGATTATGGTCATGGTACCGAACTAGGCAGGGACCACAAGAGACATGGGCTTGATACCTGGGTCAGGAAGATCCCCCTGGAGGAGGAAACGGCAACCCACTCCAGTATTCTTACCTGGAAAATCCCATGGACAGAGGCACTTGGAGGGTTGCAATTCAGGGGGTCGCACAAAGAGTTTGACCTGACTGAGCACTCATGCACGTGACACTGTAATGGAGCAAGGGGTAGTCTTCTCCTTATGGGCACACTTGTCCAAGGTCTCCCAACAGCCTGCACAAACTTTTCTCGGCATTGTTCTGCAACCATACACTCTTCTACCCAAGTCTCCTCCCTCCCCTTTCTTTTCCCATAGATATTAACTTTCATCACAGTCTGAAGGCTCTCCTCACCTCCTCCTACTCTAATATTTCTCTTACACATTGAATACTACCTTGGAGAAAAGTTCTCAGCCCCAAACTAAAGCTATGATATGGAGTGTTTTCTTTTTTTAAATGATGTAGAATGAAAGTAAGAAACCAGAATCAATATTTTGGAAGTGTTGAATCAAGACTCAAATCCAATGAACCCACACATCTCAGTGCCTTAACAAAATCAGCAATTTCTTGCTCTTCAGTCTGTCTAATAAGGGACTTTTTGGTTGGGTGATATGTTCCGAATGTTGATCCAGAAATCAAGCCTCCTCTATCTGAGTCAGTTAAGAATTCACCTGAAATGCAGGAGACCTGGGTTCAATCCTTGGGTTGGGAAGATCCCCTGGAGAAGGGAATGGCTACCCACTGCAGTATTATTGCCTGGAGAATTCGATGGATAGAGGAGCCTGACAGGCTACAATCCACGGGGTCACAAAGAGTTGGGCACTACTGAGCAACTCTTACTCACTCACTCACTCACTCTATCTTTGTACTTCTTCATATTATTTAATGGAAGCATCAGTTCAGTTCAGTCACTCAGTCATGTCGAACCCTTTGTGACCCCATGGACTGCAGCACACCAGGCTTCCCTGTCCATCACCAATTCCCAAAGCTTGCTCACACTCATGTCCATCGAGTCAGTGATGCCATCCAACCACCTCATCCTCTGTTGTCCCCTTATCTTCCCGAGTTCGATCTTTCCCAGCATCAGGATCTTTTCCAGTGAGTCAGTTCTTCACATTAGCTGGCCAAAGTATTGGCACTTCAGTCTTGACACTTCTGTTTTGTTACATCAAGCAACTATCCCTATTATTGTGTCTGTTCTTGGAAATCATATCTATTCCTAAGGATGATAAACATGGAAAATTTTACATGGGAGATTTCTCATGTGATAAGCATGCCTGTAGTTCACATAGTTTCTATCTTTGTTTATTGGCCTGGGATCAATTATTTACCCAATTATAGCTACAAAGGAAGTTGAGAAATATAGTATATCTCATTGCATAGGAAGGATAAGCAGGTGTGGTTGATCAGGCAACAACTGTGATAGTCAGCCTAGTAACAAAGACTATTCCATTCTTTTTCCCACTCCCAGTGGCTATACCTAATTCCTCTCTAATCACAGATTAAACATTGTGAAGGATGCAAGTCCTCTGCATCAGTTGCAGATACAGTACATCCAAGTCTGTGTGTGTGTGTGTGTGTGTGTGTGTGTGTGTATGCTCAGTTGTGTTTGACTCTCTGTGACCCCATGAACTGTAGCTGCCAGGCCACTGTCCATGTGATTTCCCAGTCAAGAATACTGGAGTGGGTGGTCATTATTTTTTTTTTATTCCCTCCAGGGGATCTTCCCAATCCAGGGATTGAAGCCATGTCTCTTGTGTTTCCAGCATTGGCACACAGTTTCTTTACCACTGAGCCACCTTGGAAGCCCACTCTCAAGTCTAGTGACCTACAAACTAAAGAGTTAAGTCTGTGTCCTTTCCCATCTTTATGCTTATTAACCCAACATGGAATACTAAACCAGAGGCAGTGAAATAGAACTAAAAATTTTTATTTCTTGTATTCTCGGGCCAAACTGTTTTTCTTTCAACTTAATGGCAGCTACCTTGAGGCTATTAGAAATAATGGCATTAAGTGAGAAGGCCACACTCATAAATATGTCACAGGGTGAATATTAATAAGACTTTATCACTCAAAGTTGCCTGTATCTTATTTTGTACTTTAGAAATATAGAGGCCATCAGTTTTTCCAACACTCCAAATCCCTGACTTATACCCTCATACAAATAGACTGATTCTTTTCTGAGTTTACCTTTTTTGGGGACCCCTTGCTAAAAGCAGAGAGTGAAAGCTGAAACTCATTATTATTCTGAATCTCTGTGGCCTTTTCACCTACATTTAGACTTAAGGGTCTGCCTTCCATTTTCACTTATTTTAATAAAAAATTTTGTGCTTCTACATAACATCCTCCCTCATATTTCCATGTATCCATACCTTTTAAATTACCCTCCTAGTGTAACCTGGTAAAGTCTCTTAAGCAGGGACCAAGAGATTTGTTAGAAATTTCAGCAGATTGCCAGTCTTAAAAATTTCCCTGTAAAAATATGATTTGTCATTGTTGTTGTTTAGTCACTAAGTTGTGTCGAACTCTTTGGCTACTCTTTTGCTACTGATGGGACTGCAGCCCATCAGCCTCCTCTGCCCATGGAATTCTCCAGGCAAGAATTCTGGAGCAGGATGCCATTCCCTTCTCCAGGGGATATTCCCAACCCAGGAATCAAACTGAGATCTCTTGCATTGCATGCAGATTCTTTACCACTGAGCCACCTGGGAAGCCCCAAAGTTTATGGTTTACCATCACCTTTTCTGAATACCTGATTTATTCCCATGTTGGTAATCACTGGAAGGGTATAGAGAGCCACAAAAGAAGCCACAGCTTTTAGCTTTCTAAATGGGGATTTGTTTTCCAATCCTTAAAGTCTGAGAATCATGTATAGGCAGTGTCCCTTGGGCAGCTGAGCGAGGCCAGAATATATCTGCTCACTGTCCCACATGATGTCAGGAAGTGTTGGCATCCCATTTTGTGCTGTTCTCAGCCTACTGATACTGATGACTGGGGGCTGGAAATGCATTCACCTGAGTCCCACCTACCCTCCCAGAACAGATATTATGGCTGGACTGGTCTTTGTGGTTCCTATTGTGAATGCAAAATGCTCTCCGCCATAACCAACAAGACTTATTTATATAATTGTTTGATGAACTTAAGAGAAACAGAGGATAAAAAAGTGAATTTCTTTAGTTTTTCTCTAATATATGTCCCCCCCACACACACACATCTTGCCTATACAAGAGTAAAACAGCCTATATAAGCTGTTTTCTTCTGTCATTGGGGTGGTAGTGGTTTAGTTGCTCAGTTGTGTCTGACTCTTTATGACCCCATGGACTGTTGACCTCAGGCTCCTCTGCCCATGGGGTTCTCCAGGCAAGGATACTGGAGTGTGTAGCTGTTCCCTTCTCCAGGGGGATCTTCCCAACCCAGGGATCAAACTCACATCTTCTGGATTGCAGGTGGATTCTTTACTGCTGAACCACTAGGGAAGTCCAAGTAAGAAAATTAGTGTGAAATAATAGCAATTTCCCTGTCTTCTTCTAACTGGACCCACACACTCCTACAAGCTTCTGACCTCATGGAGTCTCCCAGTACAGAGCATAGGGAGAAAGACCTCTGCCCTCACCGGTAGTTCTGCCATCGCAAGTGGTGCTACTGCATAGACTCCCTGCTCTTTGGGTCTCTGGGCATAAATTACTTGTTTTGAACTACATTATCTACTTTTCTTTTTAAATGTACCCAAAACATTCATATTTTCATTGCATGTTTAGGGAATAAGCAAATAATGTGCACTCAGTGTCCAAATTAAACCTCTAAACATAAGGTGATTTTCAAGCAAAGGGCAAACAAGAGGTTGTAGAAGAAAGGAGATGTAATTTATTATACATTCCTCAGCTGTGCAGTCAGTTCAGTTCAGTCGCTCAGTCACATCTGACTCTTTGCAACCCCAGGGACTGCAGCACACCAGGCTTCCCTGTCTATCACCAACTTCCAGACCTTGCTCAAACTCATGTCCATCAAGTAGGTGATGCCATCCAACCATCTCATCCTCTGTCATCCCCTTCTCCTCCTACCTTCATTCTTTGCCAGCATCACTTTTCCAGTGAGCCAGTTCTTCGCATCAGGTGGCCAACATCATTGTTTTCACTGGCTCAGCCTCTTCATTCTTTCTGGAGCTATTTCTCCACCCTTCTCCAGTAGTATATTGGGCACCTACTAACTTGGGGAGTTCATCTTTCAGTGTCCTATCTTTTTGCCTTTTCATACTGTTCATGGGGTTCTCAAGGCAAGAATACTGAAGTGGTTTGCCATTCCCTTCTCCAGGGGACCACATTTTGTCAGACCTCTGCACCATGACCTGTCTGTCTTGGGTGGCCCTATGTGGCATATTATGCACACAGAAAAAATAACATGGATTCTGAATTCTGATTCAATGAAAATGAGCAGAAGGAAAATGTCTGTGTGTGTATGTGTGAAGGAGCAAACTCTTAACCGACAAATTAGAAAGTAAGGCCTCTGAAATTCCTGGCCCTTTGGGTTATCATTGATATAAAACCTTAAATCCATGGCTAATTCATTTCAATGTATGACAAAAACTACTGTAATGATGTAAAGTAATTAGCCTCCAACTAATAAAAATAAATGGAAAAAAAAAAAACCCTTAAGTCCTGCAAGTAAACTATGAAGGGGTATCATCAAAGATACATTTCAAAAGACCCTGATGCCGGGAAAGATTGAGGGCAGAAGGAAAAGGGGACAACAGAGGATGAGATGGTTGGATGGCATCACCGACTCAATGGACATGGGTTTGGGTGAACTCCGGGAGTTGGTGATGGACAGGGAGGCCTGGCGTGCTGTGGTTCATGGGGTCGCAAAGAGTCAGACACTACTGAGCTACTGAACTGAACTGAATCATCAAAGAACATATAGTCAAAAGCAAGTCAATAAAATTTAAATAGCCAAAAAATAATGTTGGCACTCTAATTTGTTCAAGTTGATGCAAGATAAAGGCCTTAAATTGTCACCACAATTTAAGAAAGTCTTTTTTATTGATAAACACAGCAAGTAGTTTTTATTACATAAAAAGACAGATTATGAGCCAAGTTAAACGTTAGACCTTCATTACTGTATACCGATGATTGTCCATGCTGTTCAGTCTTGATATGAATAAACTATAAATATGACATTTATAAAAGTTAAAATCTGGATTTAATTTAATAATATAGCTTTCTTGTCTACATACTTTAATAGTTTCGGATACTAGGTTATAAAACTCTAGAGTCTTTTACTTTGCTTATCTATAATGTATATCTGTAATTGTAAGGGAAAACCTTATAATTCAAATAGGAATTAAATCCATTTTTTAGCATCTTTACTCAGAAAGAGCTGATTAGTTTTTAAAGAAAACAATTCAGAAACTGTCTCTAGGAATTTTAATTTATGACAAAATGATGTTGAGGAAGGGACACATGACAGGAATAAGTTTCTTTTTGGAAAGTAGAAAAGTGAGAATCTGAGTAATCAGTCGAGGAAAAGCAACATTAATGGAGAAAAGGCTGTATTTTACAAAATGTGAGTCTAAGAGACTGTAAAGTGACTTTATATTACGTATTTTATTTCCAGTTTATATTGAACACTAGAAACATAAAGTAGAAAACCATTCCAGCACACCATCTTTTTGTTTCTTGTGGCGCGTCCTGTGTGCCTCTGAGCTCAGTCGTGCCCAGCTCTCTGCGATCTCCTGGACTGCGGCCAGCCAGGCCCCTCTCTCTGTGGAGTGTGCTAATCTGGGGGATCTTCACAACTCAAGGATCACACCTGCATCTCCTGTATCCTGCATTTGCAGGCGGATTCTTTACTACTGGCACCACCCAGGAGGGCTTCCTTGGTGGCTCAGATCATAAAGAATCTGCCTTCAATGTTGGAGACCCAGATTGGATCACTGGGTTGGGAAGATGCCCTGGAGAAGGGCATGGCTACCCACTCCTGCATTCTTGCCTGGGGAACTCCATGGACAAAGAAGCCTGGCAGTCTAGTCTATAGGGACACAGAGTCGGACACACCTGAGTGAAGCTCTGTCCACCCAGGAAGTCAATATTGGGCATTGAAATCATAAAGTAGAAAATTATCCTAACATACTATTTATTGTTTCCTATGGAGGTTTGGGATCTTGTTTATTTAATACATCAGGTAGAACTAATTGAATTTCCAATCTGAATTCAAAAGTATGAAAAAATATTTCTTAATATTTGAAACAACCTTATCCTCCATTTGTCTAGCAAGTATTAAGGAAGGATAAAAATAAATGAATTTTTCCTCTTATTAAATCCCAGAAGATTCATTATAATTGATTATTTCTATGTACCAGACCATCTTATTTCTGCCATTGAAGATGCTATTTTAATGTAGTGTGAAAGTGACCTGGATTATTAAATCACACAGTTTAAATAATTCTAGGTTTTTAAGACTTGTGACATTATACTGCTTTTCCTATGCCTCATCTTATCTCTCTGCTCCATCTTCAACTAAACTCACATCCACATACACACACAGGTGGACATGTACACACACAGTCTTCAGTTAAATTCACATCCACTTACACACATGCAAGCATATGCACATACCCTAACATTTTGTTGAGCTGGGGAAAAAAAATAAACACTGGATTCATTAGATAGTTTTGAGAATATGATACCTTGTTCTTTGGTATTGTTTTCATTTAAGTCTATTCAGGTTTAGATATTGTCTTCTGGGTCAGAATAATAATAACTTCATTGTAATGACATAGAAAAATTCAAATCATATAAAGTCAGAGTGTACCTACTACCTTTAAAATTTTTAAATGCACTACTCTTGTCTTAACTCTCCTTAAATAAGCTGATTAAGAAAATATATTAAAATTGACATTCCTTTTTATTGTTAATGACAAAAATAGAAATAAAGCCCATATATACTGAGAGAGAGAGGTGGGCAGATTAGCATCCTTGACACTGTGTCTATTATGTGGTTAATATTTTCAATAAACTCATCAAATATAAAAATATTTTGAAAGAGCTTTAGCTATAAATGCCAGCATAATGATTCAGCAGAAGACTTTTCATGAAAGCAAAGAGCTGCAAAGGTCCAAGTTGACACTTGCCAACACTATGAAAGACCAAAGATTTCTTTATCTATGTAAGAGCCTCTGTTGTCTGACTTTAGTTCTAAACTGTGCACAGATGATAAAAACTTATATTTCTCTCAACCAGGATAACGAGTTTTTTTAGAAATAACATGTTTGGAAAAGGACAAATTAGGGACACTTGCTTATTTTTTAAAAATCGAACAGCATAGAGGATAGTATCATATATGCTAGCATTTCCTAGATTTTATAATGAACATAATAGGATCCAAGGTACCAATAATGACAAAGACATATGGCAAATTGAGATATCAATGCTTTACTCACAAGTATTAAATAAGTTTTTTAAAATCACCATAATGATAATTATTAGTGTTACAAACATTGGTTAAGGGAAATCTTTTTCTTTTTCTAAATTTTGATTCACAGATGAAAATAATCTTCAACTGTTATTTTAATTCTTAATATTTAGACCTTTGGCATGTGATTATTTATGTTTTTATTAATTTTAGATTTTTTACTCTTAATTTATGAAAGAGTACAAAATAGATTGAACAGTTAATTTATTGGCTTTTTGTAGATCTAAACATTTGATCAGAAATTCACTAATGTTCAAACCAATACAGGTTAAAATCAGGATGAAGTGATGATATTTACTTACTTCAATATTGGTACTCTATCCATTTAAAATAAAATGTTTGATTTTTTATGGAATACCTATGTTCCATTAAAACCAATGGGCCAACATCCACAGTGGCCGAAAAACTCAGAGTGTTTGACAAGTAAAATAAAGTATATTGACAAATATATTGTCTTCAAAATATTACATAGAAATATTTTAATATTAATATATGGTCAACCTGTTTATAAAGTCTTCTTTCATAGTCACATGAATCCAAACAAAAACTATGGAATCACTTCTGTCGACAACTCATTATTCTCAATCTTACATTCCTTGTGTTATTTTATAACTTAGTTCAATAATGATGTATAGTAAGAGCAGTTTTTGTGTGGAACTGCATACAGTTCACTCCGCAAGAGTACATTGTGCCCTTCCTTTTTTATAATCAATGAAATGCTGCAATGAAATGGAATTTAAAAGACTTTAAAGAATAGTCTAATGACTCAAAATGACTATTCTAATAATCCAACTTTTTAGATTTATGCTGCTAATGAGACTTTTTTTTAATTTAGGGCATTTTTGTAGACATTTTTCATTTTTAATTCTATATATTTTCTATATTTGTATGTATATCAATATTTATGTTCATATCTATCTAATGTCTATATATTTAAATATTATGTGTGGAAGCTCTATGTATCATTAGCTATGGTAACTGCTGATACTACTGATACTGTTAAGTCAATGCACTCATCCTTGATGAATTATCATATCATTCACTCATATGCTTTATCTCCTTATTTTTTCCTTTTCAATATTTTGTTTTCATATTTCCTTGCAAGGTCTTAACTGTAAACATAAGAGAAAGGAAAATAAATATTTAACTTATCAATGACAGTGTACCACTTTTGTCATAATTTGGAGAATTTTTGAATTTGAATGCAGAGTTCCAAAGAACAGCAAGGAGAGATAAGAAAGCCTTCCTCAGCAATAATAGAGGAAAACAATAGAATGGGAAAGACTAGAGATTTCATCAAGAAAATCCCTTAAAAAACTGGAAACAGAACTGCCATATGACCTAGCAAACCCACTCCTGGGCATACACACTGAGGAAACAAGATCTGAAAGACACATGTGCACCCCAATGTTCATCGCAACACTCTTTACAATAGCCAGGACATGGAAGCAACCTAGATGCCCATCAGCAGACGAATGGATGAGGAAGCTGTGGTACATATACACCATGGAATATTACTCAGCTGTTAAAAAGAATTCATTTGAATCAGTTCTAATGAGATGGATGAAACTGGGGCCCATTATACAGAGTGAAGTAAGCCAGAAAGATAAAGACCAATACCATATACTAATGCATATATATGGAATTTAGAAAGATGGTAACGATAACACTATATGCAAAAAAAAAAAAAAAAGAGACACATATGTACAGAACAGAACTTTGGACTCTGTGGGAAAAGGTGAGGGTGGGATGTTCATGAGACAAGTGCTCAGGGCTGGTGCACTGGGACGACCCAGAGGGATGGGATGGAGAGGGAGGCGGGAGGGAGGATCGGGAAGGGGAACACATGTAAATCCATGGCTGATTCATGTCAATGTATGGCAAAAACCACTACAATATTTAAAGTAATTAGCCTCCAACTAATAAAAATAAATGGGGGAAAAAAAAAGAAAATTAGAGATACCAAGGGAACATTTCATGCAAAGATGGGCTCAATAAAGGACAGAAATGGTAGGGGCCTAACAGAAGCAGAAGATATTAAGAAGAGGTGGCAGAAGAACTGTACAAAAAAGATCTTCATGACCCAGATAATCATGATGGTATTATCACTCACCTAGAGCCAGACATCCTGGAATGTGAAGTCAAGTGGGCCTTAGGAAGCATCACTACGAACAAAGCTAGTGGAGGTGATGGAATTCCAGTTGAGCTATTTCAAATCCTGAAAGATGATGCTGTGAAAGTGTTGCACTCAATATGCCAGCAAATTTTGAAAACTCAGCAGTGGCCACAGGATTGGAAAAGGTCAGTAAGAAAGGCAATGCCAAAGAATGCTCAAAGTACCGCACAATTTCACTCATCTCACACGCTAGTAAATTTATGCTTAAAATTCTCCAAGCCAGGTTTCAGCAATACATGAACTGTGAACTTCTAGATATTCAAGTTGGTTTTAGAAAAGGCAGGGGAACCAGAGATCAAATTGCCAACATCCACTGGATCATCGAAAAAGCAAGAGAGTTTCAGAAAAACACCTATTTCTGCTTTATTGACTATGCCAAAGCCTTTGATTGTGTGGATCACAATAAACTGTGGAAAATTCTGAAAGAGATGGGAATACCAGACAACCTGACCTGCCTCTTGAGAAACCTGTAGCCGGTCAGGAAGCAACAGTTAGAATTGGACATGGAACAACAGACTGATTCCAAATAAGGAAAAGAGTATGTCAAGGCTGTATATTGCCACCCTGCTTATTTAACTTATATGCAGAGTACATCATGAGAAATGCTGGGCTGGAGGAAGCACAAGCTGGAATCAAGATTGCCAGGAGAAATATCAAAACATCAGATATGCAGATAACACCACCCTTAGGGCAGAAAGTGAAGAAGAACTAAAGGGCCTCTTGATGAAAGTGAAAGAGGAGAGTGAAAAAGTTGGCTTAAAGCTCAGTATTCAGAAAACTAAGATCATGGCATCTGGTCCCATCACTTCATGGGAAATAGATGGGGAAACGGTGGAAACAGTGGCTGACTTTATTTTTATGGGCTCCAAAATCACTGCAGAAGGTGATTGTGGCCATGAAATTAAAAGACACTTACTCCTTGGAAGGAAAGTTATAGACAGCATATTAAAAAGTAGAGACATTGCTTTGTCAACAATGGTCCATCTTGTCAAGGCTATGGTTTTTCCAGTGGTCATGTATGGATGTGAGAGTTGGACTATAAAGAAAGCTTAGTGCTGAAGAAGTGATGTTTTTGAACTGTGGTGTTGGAGAAGGCTCTTGAGAGTCCCTTGGACTGCATGAAGTCCAACCAGTCCATCCTAAAGGAGATCAGTCCTGGGTGTTCATTGGAAGGACTGATGTTGAAGCTGAAACTCCAATACTTTGGCCACCTGATGCGAAGAGCTGACTCATTGGAAAAGACCCTGATGCCGGGAAAAATTAATGGCAGGAGGAGAAGGGGACGATGGAGGATAAGTTGGTTGGAGGGCATCATCGACTCAATGGACATGGGTTTGGGTGGACTCCGGGAGTTGGTGATGTACAGGGAGGCCTGGCGTGCTGCAGTTTATGGGGGTTGCAAAGATCGGACATGAATGAACGACTGAACTGAACTCAAGTGGAGAGAACAGTATTTTATCACTCTAATTTTCGGAGATATTGAAAATATTTTAAATTCTGTTTAATTAGCTTTATAGTCCATATCCTCTTTTATGTGTCACATAACAGGATATGGACTTTCAGATCGTTGGAATTTTGCCCCCAAGAACTATAACATGATTTCTCACTTTTTGAACTGAGAAGCTACGGAGACACTTGTGATATTTGATACTGTTCTCTCCCAAGATTTGTATTTTTTAATGGCATTGTAAGAGCCCCCTATTCTCCAATAAGAGAAAGCTATTGCCATCATGGCATACAACATGGAAATATCCCTGAAATTTACTGACAACTGGATCCTGAAATGCATGTCCTCTGCCTTCTCTTGATGAACATTTTCTTAATTATTCATTTTCCACTTTACTTATTTGTCTTAACTTTCTCTTTGTTGTCTAAATTAAATATTATTTATGAAATTCATTTTCTACACTTTCACTTGAAGACAGTCATATAAGAGAAATGCCTCTTCTTTTACAAAGCTCAATGAAGAAGTCCATTTATTCAAGCAGAAAGAACTTATACCTTCTGTAACTCCTTCCTTCAGGTTTGCTACCCAGTTCTGATCTTCTTCTAGTAATCTAAAGGGAGAAATTACAGAGTAATTTCCCAAAAATTATGGGGAGTGGTGACCCAATTCAGGTTTAAAATGTCAAAGCATTCCTTTCTCTAATATGATCCAATTAAACTTTTGACCTTGGAAAAGACAGTCCCAATTTCACCTTTGGGGAACAGAATAAAATTTCAGGAAGAGTTTTTAGTTTCTTCTAGAAATAGATCTGCTGCCAACAGTAGTGTCATATCAGAAAACAGCTGTGCTAGGCATGATAACTTACATTTGTTAATGAAAGAAGAGAGAAGATATGAAATTACATGTCCTACTCTGGTTATATCATTATGTGTTTGAAAATGTCTTCTTTACTTCTAATCATTTATCTGAGCAAAGACTAGCTTCATCTCCGGGTTTATTTACTGAAAACTCAAACATATTTCAATTTTATCAAAGTAATGTTTTTATGTATATGACAGTTAAAGTTATCTACTCGAATGATGATAGCAATTTTCCTCCAATGTGGTAATGAAATGAGTTATCAACTTTGAATAGATTCCTCAGAATAATAAAGTAGGATGATATTCCAGATACTAAACTAATACTTTGAAGTTTGATTTTTAATGCTTAACCATGAAAACAAGGGTGATATAAGGCATTAGGATGTGCAAACATATTGGAAGTGAAATTTTGCCTTGTTAACAATGAGCAAGCATCTCCATGTAACTGTTAGATTCTTTGTGTGATTCATCATTTTTACTGTACAAGCTATTGTCTAAAATTTTTCTTCTGACTTGCTTTTTAGTTTGCTTGTTCTCTTTAGCTTTTCTACTTTGCTTTTCAATTTCTTGAGCTTCTAATTTTAGACTTTGCGTTAATCACTTTGAGAGTTCCCATTTTATTCTGTATGGCATCAAATTTTCTATGGAAATTCTTCCTGTTATCTAACTTCTCAAAAGTATTAAGCCCTGCTTTTTAAGGTCCTTTTCTGAGAATTACAGTATTTGAACCTCCTCTTAGTCTGTTTACATTACCTCTTTTCCCCTTGTCATTTCTCAACCCATCTAGTCTGCTATTTCTTCCTTATGTATTGACCATTATGATGAAAAATTTCAGAAGTGATTTGATGCTTCATATGATGTCCCATTCTGAAGAAAGTATTTATATTTGTTTAATTATGCTATTACACAGAAGCAGATCTCCAACTCAAAATGGATTAAAGATCTAAATGTAAGACCAGAAACTATAAAACTCCTAGAGGAGAACATAGGCAAAACACTCTCTGACATAGATTTATGTCAGAGATCCTTTTTTATGTCATAAGATCCTGCTTATGTCAGCAGAATCCTTTATAACCCACCTCCCAGAATATTGGAAATAAAAGCAAAAATAAACAAATGGGACCTAATGAAACTTAAAAGCTTTTGCACAACAAAGGAAATTTTCTATAAGTAAGGTGAAAAGACAGGCCTCAGATTGGGAGAAAATAATAGCAAATGAAGCAACAGACAAAGGATTAATCTCAAAAATATACAAGCAACTCCTCCAGCTCAACTCCAGAAAAATAAATGACCCAATCAAAAAATGGGCCAAAGAACTAAACAGACATTTCTCCAGAGAAGACATACAGATGGCTAACAAACACATGAAAAGATGCTCAACATCACTCATTATCAGAGAAATGCAAATCAAAACCACAATGAGGTACCATTACACGCCAGTCAGGATGGCTGCTATCCAAAAGTCTACAAGCAATAAATGCTGGAGAGGGTGTGGAGAAAAGGGAACCCTCTTACACTGTTGGTGGGAATGCAAATTAGTACAGCCACTATGGAAAACAGTGTGGAGATTTCTTAAAAAGCTGGAAATAGAACTGCCATATGACCCAGCAATCCCACTTCTGGGCATACACACCGAGGAAACAAGATCTGAAAGAGACACGTGCACCCCAATGTTCATTGCAGCACTATTTATAATAGCCAGGACATGGAAGCAACCTAGATGCCCATCAGTAGACGAATGGATGAGGAAGCTGTGGTACATATACACCATGGAATATTACTCAGCCATTAAAAAGAATTCATTTGAATCAGTTCTAATGAGATGGATGAAACTGGAGCCCATTATACAGAGTGAAGTAAGCCAGAAAGATAAAGGACATTACAGCATACTAACACATATATATGGAATTTAGAAAGATGGTAATGATAAGCCTATATGCAAAACAGAAAAAGACACAGATGTACAGAACAGACTTTTGTACTCTGTGGGAGAAGGCGAGGGTGGGATGTTTTGAAAGAACAGCATGTATATTATCTATAGTGAAACAGATCACCAGCCCAGGTTGGATGCATGAGACAAGTGCTTGGTCCTGGTGCACTGGGAAGACCCAGAGGAATCGGGTGGAGAGGGAGGTGGGAGGGGGGATCGGGATGGGGAACACATGTAACTCCATGGCTGATTCATGTCAATGTATGACAAAACCCACTGAAATGTTGTGAAGTAATTAGCCTCCTACTAATAAAACTAAATGAAAAAAAAAATAAAATAAAATAAAAACTAAAAAAAAAAAAAGAAAAAGAAAAATTTCAGAAGTGATTTGATGTTTCATATGGTGTCCCATTCTGAAGAAAATATTTATATTTGTTTAATTATGCTATTACACAGAGGCAGATCTCCTAATCCAATCAAAGATTTGGCAGGTCCAGGAATAATAGTTTAATTTTGCTTTCTCTAATTTAGTATATGGCTCTTTGCTATTTCAAAATAACACCATGAAATATGAACTGACTCACCATTCTAAACTTACCCCCCCATCCCTGTAAGACTGTCAAAAACTTGAGGTGACAATTAGTTAGTTAGTTAGTCGCTTAGTCATGTCCGACTCTTTGTGACCCCATGAACAGTAGCCCACCAGGCTTCTCTGTCCATGGAATTCTCCAGGCAAGAATACTGGAGGGGGTAGCCACAACTCCAGGGAATCTTCTAGATCCAGTGATCGTACCCGGGTGTTCTGCATTACAGGTGGATTCTTTACCATCTGAGCTACCAGGGAAGCCTTTAGAGGTGAGGAAGTGATATCGAATACTGGGCTTACTCGGCTAGACTCCTCTCTTTCCTGAGATCTTGGCCTTTCAAACCCTTTGTGTCTTGCAAGCTTACCAACGTCTTCAAACAGGTGTGTGTGCTCACATGTGTGTGTGTGTGTGTGTGTGTGTGCATTTGCACATGTATGTGTATTTTCTGTATTTTGTCCACCTTTTCTACTCTTTCTCTTTCAGAAGTTTGGTTTGAAATAAACTAGCCTGCATATTTAAGAAGATATTCCTTATGAGAATTTAAGCTTCATTAAAACCAGTATGCTTGGAGTTGAGGATAAACCTCAGAGAACTGATATGCAGTTATACAAGATATTGTCTATAGTGTCCTCAAATCAGGCTATTTTTCTGCACATTAAGGATATGAGCAGAGACTGTTTCCTCCTTGTCATAAATACTGAAGCAGAGTTTCTGAAATAATGCAACAAATTTTCATATACAATACCTGAGAGAAGGAAAAAGCAGTTTTCTCATCTATTGTGTGATTTCACCAATATTATTACTTAGTGCTATATTAAAGTTGAGAATGACCCAATGTGGTGTGACATAAAAATACATTTCTCTAAATACACTTTATGGCTAGGTAGGAATTTCTGAAGACTTTAGGCTGAAGACTAAGCTTTGTGATAGGGAGTCTGTTTTCTCTACTGCTAAAGATTGGAACTTTGGTTAACTCTTCTTCAATGTACATTGATTTGCAAAAGAGATTTGCTGGGAGGAAAAAAAGCACAGAGATGAAATTAGGAGCAGTTTTGTGAGTGGGGAAGATTATTGGATGCTGCACAGAGATATCTGGCCCCAGTTTGTAAGACAGAGGTTCCCATTAAAGAGGGAGTTTGTTTCTGGAAGTGCCTGGAAATGAACTGAGGGCAGGAACTGAGAGAGGGCAGTATCTAAACACAGTAGTGATGATAGATTAAAATCCCTGCCAGCTTTAATTGCAGTCTTCTCCGCCTGCAATGTAGGAGACACAGGAGAGGAGTGTTTGATCCCTGGGTCTCGGGAAGATTCCTTGGAGAAGGAAATGGTAACTTGCTCCAGTTATCTTTCCTGGGAAATTCCATGAACAGAAGAGCCTGGTGGGTTACATTCCATCAGATCGCAAAGAGTCAGACACAACTAAGGAACTAACACACACAGAAAATCAGGATCTCACATGCCCTGCAGGTGTGTGCATCCCATGTGTTGGGAGACGTACCTGCTGCTTCTGACCTGGGGTCCCAGCAGTGGACCATCCTGGGGGAGAAGCGGCTGACTGCGCTAGGAGACATGACTCTCTCTGCTCTCCAACCTTATACAGAAATGTTTCTTCCATGTGTTGAGGCCCTAGTATGTCCTAAAGGATCATCTGGAGCCTCAGCAAGTGAGATGTCTTGAGCTGCACGAGCTGAGTAATCTGAGGATCTCTATGAAAATCCACATTCAGTTCCACATGGATGAATTCATAAGGAAAATATTAGGATATAGGAAGAAACTGACATGGGCAGTATATAGATATACACACTGGGTATTAGTATACTCTTGATTTCCACACGTGATCCGATACTTACTAAAATGAAACTAAAAAGAGACAAAATGGACAAACTGATGATCATGCATGCATCCAAAATTGCTTCAGTGGTGTCTGACTCTTTGCAACCCCATGGACTGTAGCCCACTAGGCTCCTCTGTCCACGGAATTCTCCAAGAAAAAATACTGGAGTGGGTTGCCATTTTCTCCTCTAGGGACTGATGATAATAGTAATATTAAAATATACATATTTTTATTTTGTCATTAAACAATAAAACAATTTATTTATCAATAAATATCAATAACTTATTATCAGTAGAGAGGGGCTCTGAAATAAAACAATAATAATTTATGAAGCTAGAGCTGACTGTTCAATAATGATTTAGGTTTAATGCAAATCAAATTTAATTATTATATCAGCATTGGTAATAAAAAGAAACAAATGCATTTCAGTGAGTGCATATAGCAATTTTAAAAGCTACTCATTTGATATAAAATCAAGTTTTCCATTTGTATTTTTTAAATCTTCAAAGGATCATTAAAATATATTAGAAATAATATTATTCAGTGACTTCCTTTAATAAATATTTATGTAGGGAGTTCCTATTGTGTATGCTAAGCACAAAGGATATAGGAGTGAATAAAACTGATAAAAACCTGCCTGAATTATGTTTGTGAAGCTTACATCCTCATGTGAGGAGACTGCAAGCACACACAGACACTTTACAGAATTAACAATCTTATTTTCTAAAAGCACTCAGTAGGTTACATAAAGTTGTATGTCCATTTAAATAAAGCAAGGCTAGACAAGGAAAGGAGATGGATAGAAGGGATATACTGCAATTGGCAAGGGAATGAACTTAGTTATATTTCCTGGACTCTCTAAACTCATGGTCATGAGCCTCAAAAGGTACCGTCATGTGACTCAGCAAACATGCCTCTTTCCTTCATGGTCCCATGTTCTGTTCTATTTTATACCTTCTCTTTTCAAAAAGCTCCAACATCTTTTTACCCCACTCTCACACTTATCTGTTCTTTAATGATTGCTTCTTCACTAAGTAACTTAATTAGAAAATAAAATTTATAGACTCATACAATCCCTTTCCAACTGTATCTGCATCCACATATGACACCTTCCTGCTTGATACCCCAAATCTGTGTTTTCCAATCCAATAGCCACAAGCCACATGTGTCCATAGAGCATATGAGAAGAGAGGCTAGTCCAGATTGTGAAATACCGTGAATGCAAAATCCACACTGGATTTCAAATAGCATATGAAGATTGAGAGTAGGATATCACACTTAATTTATTATACTGATTAAATGTTGAAATAATATTTTGGATATATTTTGTTAAATAATATTAAAAGAATTCCACCTGCCTTTTAAAACTTTTTTCAAGTGTGGTTATCAGCAAGTCTAAAACCCATTATGCTGCTCACATCATAATTCTGTTAGGAAGACCTGCTCTAGAAGACTTGGACTTCTGTCTGAAGCAGATCACTCTCCTTTCATAAAGAACACCTATAATATGAGATCATCACACCAGCTTGTCTCCCATACCTTCCAGTGTACTTAACCAGTTTGTTTCCCTTGATCACCAGCATCATTTTTTAAAAATTAAGTTTTACTAGAATATAGTTGATTTACAATGTTGTGCTAGTTGCAGATGGCCTGAAAACTGAATCAGTTTTATATACATATAAGTTATATATGCATATATATCAGTTACAGATGCATATATATCAATTATATATATCAGTGTATATATATATGTGTGTGTGTGTGTGTGTGTGTGTAAAGAATGCTACACTTATCCATTCTTTATTCTATAACATACTGCATCATTTTCAGTAGCATGGACCTATGGTGCTACTCTCCCATCTTGAACCCCTCTTCCCCTGACAATTATTGTCCCATTTCTCATGTCTCCTTTTCAATAAAGCTTTTCCAGAGGGTCCTATAGGTTCAGGTTTCATCTTCTCCTTTTTACATGCTCTGTTACCACTCCCACTTTCCAACAACAGCAACAAGCATCAAGGACAACAAGCTGCTTTTCTGATATGGCCATGATTGGCTTCCTTACAATAAAAATTTAGTGATTAATTTCAAGCCCACACCTTCCTTATCCAGGCAGAGTTGATTCTCTCTCCTCTACAGAATTCCTTCCCTAGTTTGCAGAACACTTGAGTCACCCAACTTCCCTCCATCCTCTCACTTTACTTCTTCTCAGTCTGTTTCTGGAGTATTCTTTTTCCTTAAAGTACTTATGTTGATGGGCCCTGACTTAGTCTTCTTTTTACATCTATTTTCTTGGTGATCTTATACAGCCCTAGGAACTTTCAGTTTTGATCTCCCACCTATATCTTTATAGGGACTCCATATTAATATATATGAGAGCCCATTAGCTTTTCTTTTTTGTTTCTAATTGGCCTATCAAATTTGCCATTTCCCAAACTGATATTCTGACCTCCTCGATTCCAAACCTGTTCCAGTTGCTGTTTTCCTCACTTCAGCTGTTGGCGATGCTCTTCCTGCTGTTCAGACTTAAAACTATGGAAGAGGAGGCATTTTTTTTAACGTCCTCTTTCTTTCTCATTCCTTACATTCAATCAGGCAACAAATCTGGCTGTCTTCAATTTCAAACTACCATAAACACTCCAGCCACTTCTCACCATCTCCCCTGCTCTCACGAGGAATGCACAGTTCTCTTTGCCCCCAGCCCCACGAGGAATGTACCATTCTTTCTCTGCCCCCAGACCCCACGACATGCATGTGTACTCTGTCACTTCAGTCTTGCATGACTCTGTGACCCTCAGACTTCTCTGTTCATGGGATTCTGCAGGGAAGAATGGGTTACCCTCCTCCAGGGGACCTTCTCCACCCATGGGTGGAACCCGCATCTCTTACGTCTCTTGCATCAGCAGGCGGGTTCTTTACCACTAGCGCCACCTCTGAACTGTACTCACTGGTCCTACCTCTGCTCATACTGTGTATTCTCCACAGAAGCGCAGAAGTCATTCATTTTGAACACAGATTAGATTGTGTTGTTCTTCTACTTGAAGCCCTCCAGTGGCTCTCCATTACATTGATATGAAATCCAGTGAGCTTGCAATGATATGCCTACAAAACCCTACCTAATTCTCTTCCCCATCATCAGCCCTCTCCTATCATTTTGCCCTGTGCTAATTTTCTACTAACAACTAATTTTCTACTAACAGTCTGCTGAAACCACACTAGTCTCTTTTCTGATCCTTGAAAAGAAATCAGGCACATCTCTGCTTTAAAAGTTGGCACTAGTTGTTTGCTCTGCTTGCAAAGTTTGTCCTCCAGGTTATAATGTAAGATAGTGTTTTTACCTACTTCACATCTTTGTTCAAATGCCACCTTCCTGATGTGGCCACCAGGCAAATGAGTGAGTCTCCTTGACCATGTCTATGTCCATGCCTTTCTGATAACTATTTTCTCACTGAGATATGGAAAACCTGATCTTTCTAAATCCATTTATGCACATTAAAGCATTTAGGTTCAGCAATCATTAGTTCAGCCCCTACTCCTCTGCTTCCAGCGACAAGATTTCTCTTTGCTTGATGGCCAACTTTCTCCCAGAAAGCTAGAACAGATAATGAATATTTATAGTCATGAGGTTTCTTTGAACTTTTCAGGGAATAACCTGAGGAGCAGAACAAAACTGGAAAAGAAAAATTGGGAATTTCATTGGTAATGACATGTGAAGAGAAAATGAAGATTGATTACACTATAGGGAGGCTTCTATTGGATTTTGCATTTTCTTCCTTGCCTGAAATGCCCAAAGCAAAGTTTGTGTTTTCCTGGTGGATAGCTCACTATTCAGGCAGGTACAGACACTCCTAGATGGAGACTCTGGCTGAAATCAGCAAGGTTTTAACTTCCTGATATTTTAAAGGAAAGAGCATAGTGGTGAATACACAGATTCTAATGGTTCAACATTTTCTATTATAAAAAAATCAATTTTCTTCCCCATGGGTTAAAGTGACTTTAGACAAATGAAGAGAAAGCCATGGTTAGAAAGCATCATTCACTTCATTAGCAAAAGGAGCATTGAAGCATCTTATGTTTTATTAGTGGAGATGTCTAGAACCTGTAAATAACACTCACAGCCTGCTTTATCCCTTTCTTTCTATTGCTTTGGTATTAATGAAAATATTCTGTCTCTTGTAGCTCATACTGTAGGCTTTTTTCAGGTCATATTCCATCTCTTTCTAAATCTATAGTTAGAGTGAATTAAGAACCATGCAGTGATTTTCTTGAATCAATGCCAAGGTGAGAGTAACTTTTATATAATACCTTTAATTCAATTGGACTATAATGGCATGTTCTGGGGTCCAAAATATTTTATCAGCAAAGATTGAATCAAAGGGCATGTTTTTCAAAATTCTCTAAATCTAAATAGAGTAAGCTGACTTCTTTTTTTGGGGGGGTATTTACTATTAAAATTTTTTAAAGTTTGCTATATCAACTCTTCCTATACTGGAAAGATTTTTAAAAACCATAAAATAGTAAAATTAGCTTCGTCTATGTAATTTGACCATACTTACTGGTGATCTGAACTTTTTCAAAGTGATGCATTCTCCACCTTCAATCTCATTTGTGCATTCTTTATGTATCTTCTATATTTAAAAATAATGTTTGCAGGACCAATGTGAATGTGGAAAATAAGATTTGGGACAAACCAGCCATAGTATGTATTTTTTTTTCTTGTATTGTTAAATGGAGTAGGGCTTGACCATAATAATTTATATTGCTGTGTTATTTCAGTTGATAGCTGCAGCATCTTTGCCCTGAGTTGTCTTTAAATATATATTACAATGCTTCAGTTACAGATAATTGTAATGAAAATAAATTGTAGTCCAAAACCATTAAAAAAAATAGTCTACATTAGGAATGCCTTTGAAGTGTGAAACCAAAAATAATTTACCTAATTGCATTTCTTTCAGTCTAAATGGAGTTGTTTGTTATTGAGTAGAAAGGGGAACACATTTACCTATATTTACCCAAGTTCTGAGAACAAGCAGTAGAAGCTTTTTCCACATTATTGAAAAAAATAAGCAGACATTTATTATTCTGTATTTTTATTACATTCATTTTGTTAGCAGGTTGCAGGTACTTTGTAAACAAGAGTAGACAGTTTAAAAAAGATAAAATGTAAAAAAAAAAGTATTTGTAGGAAAGAGTCTCAGCAGCTTCTGCTTATATAGATCTCAGGATGGGCATGAGGTACTATCAAGTTTCTCATGTCTCTTATGGTCTTTTCCTACAAATGTAGATTAAAACAGATTTGACATACAGTGACATATTGGATATTTAGTAAGAAATGCATAGCTTAAATGATAGAAACCTATTCTAGACAGTTTTTTCTTTTTATAATGATATTTTTAAAAATAGAAAGTAACAGTCATTTAGAAATTACAGAAGGATATATAATCCAAGATTTATGAATTTCATCCCTCACATTTCTTCTATTTGAAAATGCAGTGTATTTTATGTAAATATATATTATGGTGGGGTAACTTAAGTGGTTTTAGAACACTGATGCAGAGTACATTATGCAAAACGCTGGATGAATCACAAGCTGGAATCAAGACTGCCAGGAGAAATATCAACAACCTCAGATATGCTGATGATGCCACTATAATGGCAGAAAGTGAAGAGGAACTAAACAGCCTCTTGATGAGAGGGAAAGAGGAGAATGAAAAAATTGGCTTAAAACTCAACATTAAAAAAACTAAGATAATGGCATCCAATTCCATCAATTCATGGCAAATAGAAGAGGAAAAAGTGGAAGCAGTGACAGACTTTATCTTCTTGGACTTCAAAATCACTGTGGATGGTGTCTATAGTCATGGAATTAAAAAGCACTTGCTCCTTGGAAGGAAAGCTGTGACAAACCTAGACAGCATATTAAAAAGCAGAGACATCAGTTTGTCAACAAGAGTCTGTATAGTCAAAGCTATGGCGTTTCCAGTAGTCATGTACAGAAGTGAAAGTTGGACCATAACAATGGCTGAGTGCTAAAGAATTAATTCTTTTGAACTGTGGTATTGGAGAAGACTCTTGAAAGTATCTTGGACTTCAAGGACATCAAACCAGTCAATAAGAAAGGAAATAAACCCTGACAATTCATTGGAAGGACTGATGCTGATGCTGAAGCTGAAGTTCTAATACTTTGGCCACCTGATTGAAGAGTCTACTTATTAGAAAAGATCCTGATGCTGGGAAAGATTGAAGGCAGGAGAAGGGGATGACAGAGGATGACATGGTTGGATGGCATCACCAGCTCAGTGGACATGAATTTAAAGCAAGCTCTGGGAGGTGTTGAAGGTTCCTTGGAAGCCTGGTGTTCTGTGGTCCATGGGATCACAAAGAGTTGGACAGGACTAAGCAACTGAACAAATAAACAAAAAATTGCAGACATCAATAAAATTTCCCTGAATATGTTGGCATGTATATCATTAGCTGGAGCTCAAAATATGTAAAAGGTCACATGCAGTGACATGTACAAGTAAATACTGAAGGTACTTTGAATTATAGTTATTTTAATGTTCCTGAATGATAGTTATATATCTGGGTCTGACAATGCTGCTAGCTTTATCTTTTGAAAACAGGTTGATTTTCTCTTGTTTTTTGCTTATTCCATGGTTTTTGGTTGAAAGCCAGACACTATCTGTAAAAGAATAATGAAGGAAGTGAAAATAACACCCTGAAACTGGCATACCTCTTCATCTGTTAAGCAGATAGTGTGAGAAATTGAATTGATCTCATCAGTAGCTGAACTGGGTTTGGAATTTGTTTTTGTCTCAGTCGCTGACAGTGCTTCATAGACTTCAAAGCCCCCCTGGAACAGGTTGCTGTTCCCTTGGATTTAATGTCAAGTCTGAGTGTTTAGCTTTTTTCCTCCTGAGTTCCTGCTTCATCCCCAAACTTCATCAGTTCCTGAACACTTGGACCAACATGATAACATTCTGGCTGCTTCCTCAGCAGGAGGCTGCCCGTGATCTCTACTGAATGGGTCCTTGATTGGTGATAGGAGATCCAGTTCTACTGTCTGAGCCTAGAACTCTACACCTGGGCCTCAAGAATGGGGCTTTCTCAGCATTCCCCCGCCCCACCCCGTTCCTCCGTGCGGCATACACATTATACCCTGTACTATGAGAGCTCTTTGGAAAGAGTTTTCTACCACTTCTCCAGCAGAAGGAGAATTTTGTTTTGCATTACCTCAGTATGCTGTGCCCAAGAGTCCTCTACCTTCCGTCAGAAGCAATGAATTTGTTGAAAATGACAACATGAGTTTTACATATGACCAAAGGGAAGTTTTAAAAGCTGAACAGAGATTATTAAAATCTTTCAGTGTCTCAAGAACATATCTAAACACTAGAATTATAATTTGCAACATTGGCTTTTAAATTATGAGAAATATAACACTGAATGAAAATATATTTTTTTGTCCTTAGTCACTCAGCAGTGTCTGGCTCTGTAGCCTGCCAGGCTCCTCTGTCCATGGGATTCTCCAGGCAAGACTACTGGAGAAGGTTGCCATGCCCTCCTCCAGGGGATCTTCCCAACTCAGGGATGGGACCCAGGTCGCCCGCATTGCTGGCAGATTCTTTACTGTCTGAGCCACCAAGGATTTGTAATAAATGTGTCCAGAGTCCAATAAGTGCTATAAATATTTCTTTTAACAGTCTTCTGGTATCAAGAATTCCTGTACTAACTGTGATTTTTGAATGCATTTAGCCCTCCATATTTTCAGGTTCTGTATCCACAGATTCAACCAACTCCAGATCAAAAATATTCAGAAAAATTTTTAAAGTTTCAAAAAGCAAAACTTGAATTTTTCACACACCAGCGACTAATTACCTAACACTTACAATATATATCAGCTTCGTGGGTCTCATGGTAAAGAATCAACCTGCAATGTGGGAGACATGGGTTTGATCCCTGCATTGGGATTTTGTCCAATTTTTGTCCATTGCTTTTAGTCTTCAAAATTTAGGGAACAAAAAAGGTGACTTTATCTCACTAACTGACCTATAGAGGCATATGTGCCTCAGAGATATGATAGATTTGGTTCCAGACCACTGCAACAAAGTGAATATCAAAACAAAGGAAGTCACAGATTCTTTTCATTACCAGGGTATATAAAACTCTGATTACACTATACTGCTGTTGCTGCTGCTGTCGCTTCGGTCACGTCCGACTATACTGTAGTCTGTCAAATGTGCAATATCATTTTGTCTAAACAAATGTACATCTCTTAGTTTAATATTATTTCATTGCTAAAAAATGCTAATCACTGTCTAGGACTTCAGCAAGTCATAGTAGAAACATCAAAGACCACTGATCACAGATTACCATAACAAATATAATGACAATGAAAAAGTTTGAATATTGAGAGAATCACCGAAATATGACCCAGAGACAAGAAGCGACCATATGTTGGGTAAAAGGCAGCAACAAACTTTGCCACAAATCTTTAATTTGTAAAAACTGCAGCATCTGCAAAGAGCAAAAAGAGAAATGCTATAAAGCAAGGTATGCCTCTATAAGACAAATACACAAACACACGCACACTTGTCTTTAGAAAGGCAATGACGACCCTATATGCAAGACATCAAAAGAGACACAGATGTAAAGAACAGACTTTTGGACTATGGGGGAGAAGATGAGCACAGAACGATATGAGAAAATAGCAAAGAGACATGTATATTACCATATTAAAATAGATGACCAGTGCAAACTCGATGCATGAAGCAGGGCACTCAGAGATAGTACTCTGGGACAACCCAGAGGGATGGAGTGGGGAGGGAGGTAGGAGGGGATCTCAGGATGGGGGACACATGTACACCCATGGCTGATTCATGTCGATGTAGGGCAAAAACCACCACAATATTGTAAAGCAATTAGCCTCCAGTTAAAATAAATAAGTTAATTTTTTTTAGAAAAGAAAGCAATTTTAGACAATTTTTAAGGTATAAATGGATCCAGCCAACCTGATAAAGCTAGTATACATCTTTCTTTTCCATATTCATGTAAAATAAATTGTGGACATTAGTAACCCAGAAAATGAGTCATGACATTATGAAATGTAACAGTGCTTGCTTGACTGTCTGAAGTACAGACTTCATTGACTCACTTTGGCGCATTCTTCACTAATTGGTATCTGTCAGGTTCTTCCCAAATTCTATAGCAAAGAAGTCTCATCAGCGTCATAGAATAGGAAACAGTGAATTTCCCATTCTGTGTCTAGTACTGCTGCCAAGACTCAGAATCTATGTATTTTTTATACCAAACACCAGGAATTTTTTCTCTGATGTTCCAGATGAAATGATTTAAAAATGGTAGAAAAGATATAGAAAGTCTTTCTCAATGATGTTATAGTCAGAAATTTAAATACAGAATTGTCTGTAGTTCAAGCTGTAGTCCATCTTACTATAATTATCTTTTAAAAAAGGACTCATTTTAAAAATAAAGACTATTTGCAAAGCAATTTTAGGGTCAGCAAAATTGATGGGAAGATCAAGATTTTCATATATGAACCTCTACACCTAGGCACACATCCTCCCCCATTATCAATAATCCCCAGAGTGGTACATTTGCTAAAATCAAGGAACCTACCTGATAAACATGCAAAGTCCATAATTTTCTTGTTGTTCACTCTTGGCGTTGTCTTTAATTCCTTTTTGAATAACATTACATCAATTATGCTTCTCCTTGTTTTATTTGTGTTGTGTGTTCAGAATGGCAATCTGAGTTGAGAAACAGCCTCCACCTTGAGAGTATGGGTCTTGGCCAGCTGATTGACAGGTAGTGAATACCTGGACAGACTCTCTGAGTCAGGAGACCCCAAATGGGGAGGGTCTTCTTGTCCCATTTCAAGTAACTGTCAGGCGTGCTGCCATCGCTGAACACTGAGAGGCTCTCAGGGTTATTAGCTGCCAAGCCCCCTCTGAATCATGTGAAAGGAGAGCACAGTTTAAAGCAGTGTCCAGAAGCTAAGCTAAGAGCCAGGTTTCCAGGAAGCTAAAATGTTCTCAGCCACAGTCCAGCTCTTTCCGTAAGACCGGCCACTCTGATTACTATCTCTGTAGAAGTGTCCTGTCAGTATTAGCTAGGAGAAACCCTTCAGTGTTGGGAGTTTTGCTTACTTAATTCATATGCCATTAAGAATTCCACAACACTGAGAACAGTTTATCTCAAAAAGTTTCAAAATCATTTTTAAAAATGAGGACTTGCCAATAATTTATGTTGCTTAAATGAAATAATTTCTCAATGTGAACAATATAGTGTTCACATCTGAGATTGTCTAAAACCTCAGTGCTACCCAGCTGTTTACAGTCTCTTGGGCACCTTACCCAACCTGTTGGAACCATAATTAGTTTCAAAATTGTTGTTTGTTCTAATGACACTGTAAAGGTTAAACCAAAATTATTTCAGTTATAAATGCATAAAACAGGACAAAGCAAGCAATAACTTAGATTCTTGTAAAACATCCACTATTTGTAAAGCAACTACTAAACAGGTAAAATTTGGGGAAAAAATAATACAACAAATATGTAAGGTTCTTCAACTGCTTTCTATAAATAGAAACATTATGTTCAAACTTCAGAAATATACATACTGAAAGTCATTGAGTATATTATTTTATTGTTGGATGCTAACTTACATATGGATATTATGCATTTATTTCCTGCTAGACACAATTGATGTTGCAGTAAAGACAAGTTACTTATCACTTATTTCCACAAGCTAGCTAGATTTTCACTGAACTTTCAGCTTAATTGTCAGATATGGTTACGACCATAAAAAAGCAATGAAATTTATGAATATAGTATGCAAAAAGGGACTTATATTTTCCCTTTTTAAAATTAACTAAGCATTTTTTACTATGTGTTACCTCTGCTTCCAGGAAACGTGTTCAGATTAAGAAGCTCCAAAATAAAAACCTTACCTGGTCAGGTTTAATGCGAGAGCCAGGTATTAATTTTACATGTAAACTATTTACAGCTTAAAGTTATGCAAGTATAGTGACTAGTCAATTTCATAACAACTGAGGTTGTTGCCCATGAAAGTTAGGCTGTGGGGTGGATGTGCTGGGGACAATGGATGAATTGGGAGATTGGGACTGACATATACACTATCAGTGTAAAATAGATAGCTGGTGGGAGCCTGCTATATAGCACAGGTTGCTCAGTGCTGTGCTCTGTGGTGACCTAGAGGAGTAGAATGGGGAGAGGGGAGCTCCAAGAGAGAAGGGATATACGTGTATGTATAGGTGACTTGCTTCCTTGATTGTGTACAGACGTTCCTTGATTATGTTCCTTGATATGTACAGATGATTTGCTTCCTTGGGCTTCCCTCATAGCTCAGTTGGTAAAGAATCTGCTTGAATGCTGGAGACCGGGGTTCGATTCCTGGGTCAGGAAGATCCCCTGGAGAAGGAAATGGCAAGCCACTCCAGTATTCTCATCTGGAAAATCCCATGGACAGAGGAGCCTGGCAGGCTACAGACCATGAGATCTCAAGAGTCGGACATGACTTAGTGACTAAACCACCAACCACAGCAGAAACTAACACAACTTTGTAAGGCAACTGTAGCCCAATTAAAAAAAAAAAAGTTCTCTGCGCAACAACATTATCAGCTGAGTTATAAAAAAAAAATCTGTTTCATTCATACAAGAAATCTCTCTCTTTACTTGACAAGCTGAGATTTCAAAGCCCTTTCATTTAAAAATTGCATCATTGGAAATCGACTGATTATATTCTAGAGTAAAAACATTTTGAGACAACAGTAACTGAAAAAAATCTTTAGGTAACTGGAGAGGAAATGGCAACCTACTCCAGTACTCTTGCCTAGAAAATCCCATGGATGGAGGAGCCTGGTGCAGGCTGCTGTCCATGGGGTTGCAAAGAGTCGGACACGACTGAGCAATTTCACTTCACTTCACTTCACAGGATAACACAGATTTCAAAATCAAATTCAGTTCTTTGGGTGAGATGGGCTGAGAAATGGAAGAAATAATTGGTTAAATTGAATTTTGTTTATATATGTTGTCCATGGCTCTATTTTTAAAGCTAAATGAATACTTTCAGTAAATTTAAAATTTAAGTCAAAAGTTATGTATATTGAGAAGATACTTCTAATTCCAAACTTAACAATCTTGTCAACTTCCAACAATTTGTTTAAATGGTGTCTTTAGACAAGTAGTGTTGATTTAATTGTCAACAGCCTTCCTACTTTTGCTCTAGGGTATGTGTTTCTATGGACAAGAACTGTGCGAAATAATTATTCCCAAATTCCCCAAATAATTATTCCTAGATCAGGGCCAGTTTTTGTCCTAAATGTCATCAGGACAGAAACTTTTTTCTTTTATCCACTAAGTAATTCTTTACAAAATTTTCCAGTTGGAAGTTAAACATATTTCTATGCCATGTGTATATGTACTTAGAAAACATAAATAATATAAATTGGTAAATAATTAAGTAATTATACTCAGGTAAGGAAAGATGATAAAAGCCTCAACAATTACATTTTTTGTTGCTTCCTTATTATAGCACAGCTGATCAGTACTATCTGTTCTTTTTCTAGTTTTAAGGCATTAGGTTTTAATCCACTACCTAAATGAATTTAACAATGAATTCTCCATGGCTGTCAATCAAGGATCATTCTCAATTCCTTGAGGCCACCTGTGTTCCTTTAAGTGTTCCCTCACCCCCCGTCTCTCATCCATCTTCAAAGCAGCAATGTAGTCTAGTCCTTCTCATAAATTGAAATTCTCTAACTTTACTTCTCTGACTTCTGCCAGCTGGAGAAAGCTCTACAATTTTTGTTTCTGTTTTGTTATTTAAATATAGTTGCCCTAAAAACTTATATTACTTTCAAGTGTACAACAGCGATTCACAGTTTGAATGTTTATAAGATATACTCAGTTTAAACATATTACATAATAACAACTCCCCCTACCCCTCTCTGCTGGTAACCACTTGTTTGTTCTCTATATCTATATGTCTAAGAGTGGAATTGCAGGCTTATTTAGAGAATTTGCCAATTTTTTTTTTTTTTACTGTTTTCAAAGTGACTGTACTAATTTTCACTACTACTGCCAAGTATTTGAGTTCTCATAGTTCTTAATATTATTAACTTTCAAAATTTTGCCTGTCATAGTGTTAAAATATCTTCAGCTCAGTCGCTCAGTCGTGTCCAACTCTGTGTCCCCATGAACCACAGCACACGAGGCCTCTCTGTCCATCACCATCTCCTGGAGTTAACCCAAACCCCTCCCATTGAGTTAGTGATGCCACCCAATCATCTCATCTTCTGTCTATCCTTCTCCTCCTGCCCCCAATCCCTCCCAGCATCAGGGTCTTTTCCAATGAGTCAGCTCTTCACACGAGGTGGCCAAAGTACTGGAGTTTCAGCTTCAGCATCAGTCCTTCCAATGAACACCCAGGACTGATCTCCTTTAGGATGGACTGGTTGAATCTCCTTGCAGTCCAAGGGACTCTCAAGAGTCTTCTCCAACACCACAGTTCAAAAGCATCAATTTTTCAGCGCTCAGCTTTCCTCACAGTCCAACTCTCACATCCATACATGACCACTGGAAAAGCCATAGCCTTGACTAGACAGATCTTTGTCAGCAAAGCAATGTCTCTGCTTTTTAATATGCTGTCTAGGCTTGTCATAACTTTTCTTCCAAGGAGTAAACATCTTTTAATTTCATGGTGCGCTGGGAAGACCCAGAGGGATGGGATGGGGAAGCAGGTGGGAGAGGGGATCAGGATCGGGAACACATGTAAATCCATGGCTGACTCATGTCAATGTATGTCAAAAACCACTACTATATTGTAAACTAATTAGCCTCCAACTAGTAAAAATAAATGAAAAAAATAAAAAAAATAATTTCATGGTTGCAGTCACCATCTGCAGTGATTTTGGAGGCCCCCCAAAAAAGTCTGCCACTGTTTCCACTTTTTCCCCATCTATTTGCCATGAAGTGATGGGACCAGATGCCATAGTCTTAGCTTTCTGAATGTTGAGCTTAAAGCCAACTTTTCATTCTCCCCTTTCACTTTCATCAAGAGGCTTTTTAGTTCCTCTTCACTTTCTGCCATAAGGGTGGTGTCATCTGCGTATCTGAGGTTATTGATATTTCTCCCGCAATCTTGATTCTAGCTTGTGCTTCATCCAGCCTAGCATCTCTTATGAAATACTCTGCATATAAGTTATGGTCTCTTAATTTTCATTTTCTTGATTATTAATGCAATTGAGAATCACTTCACATTTTATTAGCTATTTATGAATCTTCTGTAAAAGACCTGTTCATATGTTTCCCAATTTTCCCTGTTTCAGTGCTTGTTGATTCCCCATTAGTTAGAAGCAGCCTTATATAATTTTTTCTGATAATATTTGCAATATATACTTTCTTCTGGTATATGGCTTTCCTTGTTTTTTTTTGGTAGTGTCTTCCAATGAATAAAATCTCATTAATGAAATAAAATTTATCAATCTATTTTAAAAATATAACCCTGAAATTTTTTACTTGAAAGTTAACAATATGACATTGCCCAAATCATAAATCTAAATTACATTACAGTATAGGAGGGCATACTGCCTTTGAGATTTTTATTCAAAAGGAAATAAAATTATAAAAAAGAGTTCAAATTAATGATTTACATAAAGCAAACACATGACTTGATTGAGAATCTCTATTACACTCTTTTTCAACTGGTTTGAAAATTCATCCTCCATATCTAAATTTTTACATGCATGCTTAACTGAGGAAATCTATCTTCGCTCTATCTTTCCTTTAATATTTAGAGCTTTTTACTGGAATTTAGTATGTCATTAGATATACATATACAGTTGTGTTGGAGATATTCCTGTAAACTTTCATTCTTTTAAAAGATATAGATGGCCATTAATCTTTTCTCAGAAGTCTGTTGATAATGTTTGATTCTTTTTTTGAATATGAGTTGCCATTTAGAACTCAGATATTTAATTGTAATTCCTTGCTGATTTGTGTTTCTAAACTATCAAGTATTTCTTCTATCCTTTTCCTTTTTTGAAGTGTCAGTTAAGTTTATTTAGGTGGTCTTTTAAGTTTTGTTTGTTTATTTCTAGAGTTTCATTGTGGTTTTAAAAACTGTTGATTCTAAATGAGCAGTTCTAAAATTTCTCAGATATTCTCTCAATTTTGTCATCTGCTGACTTTCTCAAAAGAAGTTCTTCGTCTTCCATTCTTAAACACATTAGCATATTTTCCGTTTCTTTCATTGTCCATGCTATTTTCTGGAAAATTTGCCTAGCTCTTATTCTTCATTAGTGAATTTCTCTGCAGCTTTTTTTAATAGTCATTATCATATCCACTGAATTTTAAAATTCCATGTATTATAAGTTGCATTTCTATGTTTTTATAAAGATTCTTTTGTTCAAATAAGTTTTTCCATATTTATAATAGCTAATTCTACATATTAGTTAGTTCCATACATGTAATTTCAGTTTTTTTTCTTTATATATGTTGCTGTTCCATATTTATATTTCAAACTTAATAATTTTATTAATACTTTATTTTAAATAATTCTTTTAACTTTTTTGTGTGGAATCTTGATAGTGTACTTTATTTCTTCTTATGTCTTGTGATTTTATATAGTTTATATGTACACTAAATATGATATTTCAGTATTTTAGGAATGATTTCAGGCACTTTCCTGAGAAGAGTTTTACTTGTTTCTCCAGTATACTATTCCTGGTTTTCATTAAAAATATTCTTCATTTTCTGTTTTTGTTTTAAAGTTTGTGTTTAATGGTTCATTTGGTAACAAATCCTCAGGAACATTGGCCGTGGTCATTAGTATTCAGAAGAGATGCCTCCTTCATCCAATACCTCGGCCAAATCAGACAGAACTCTTGTGAGTTTTAATTTGAGTCTCTGTTAAGTTAGTGTGTTTTAAGATGATGGTTGTGTATAAGGGAGTGTTGGGGATTTCACACAAATGAGTGTTGGTTTCTGATATTGTAAGGTGACCTTGATCTGACATCTCTAACTGAGAATGCTTCAGAAGTGTCTTTGATCACTGACATGCTTAAAAAGAACAGACTTAGCAAATTTTTTCAGGGCAACAATTCAGGTCCGTTCAGTCTCGCAGTCATGTTCGAGTCTTTGTGACCCCATGGACTGCAGCATATCAGGCCTCCCTGTCCATCACCAACTCCCGGAGTTTACTCAAACTCATGTCCATTGAGTTTGTGATGCCATCCAACCATCTCATCCTCTGTTGTCCCCTTCTCCTCCTGCCCTCAATCTTTCCCAGCATCAGTGTCTTTTCAAATGAGTCAGTTCTTTGCATCAGGTGACCAGATTATTGGAGTTTCAGCTTCAGCACCAGTCTTTTTGATGAATACTCCGGACTGATTTCCTTTAGGATGGACTGGTTGGACCTCCTTGCAGTCCTAGGGACTCTCAAGAGTCTTCCCCAATACCACAGTTCAAAAGCATCAATTCTTCAGTTCTCAGCTTTCTTTATAGTTCAACTCTCACATCCATACATGACTACTGGAAAAACTATTGCCTTGACTAGATGGACCTTTGTCAGCAAAGTAATGTCTCTGCTTTTTAATATGCTGTCAAGGTTGGTCATAACTTTTCTTTCAAGGCGTAAGTGTCTTTTAATTTTATAACTTTAGTCACCATCTGCAGTGAGTTTGTAGCCCCCCCAAAATAAAGTCTGTCACTGTTTCCACAGTTTCCCCCTCTATTTGCCGTGAAGTGATAGGACCCGATGCCATGATCTTAGTTTTCTGAGTGTTGAGTTTTAAGCCACCTTTTTCACTCTCCTCTTTCACTTTCATCAAGAGGCTCTTTAGTTCTTCTTCACTGTCTGCCATAAGGGTGGTGTCATCTGCATACCTGAAGTTATTGATATTTCTCCCAGCAATCTTGATTCCAGCTTGTGCTTCCTCCAGCCCAGCATTTCTCATGATGTACTCTGCATATAAGTTAAATAAGCAGGGTGACAATATACAGCCTTGATCTACTCCTTTCCCTATTTGGAATCAGTCTGTTGTTCCATGTCCAGTTCTAACTGTTGCTTCCTGACCTGCATACAGATTTCTTAAGAGGCAGGTCAGGTGGTCTGGTATTCCCTTCTCTTTCAGAGTTTTCCACAGTTTCTGGTGATCCACACAGTCAAATGCTTTGGCATAGTCAATAAAGCAGAAATAGATGTTTTTCTGGAACTCTCTTGCTTTTTTTGATGATCCAATAGGAGATGGGAATGTAAAGAGTCAGACATGACTGAGCAGCTTTCATTTTCAGAGTATATCCATGTGAAATGCTGGGCTGGATGAAACATGTAACATATAATCTACATTATGAAAGTAAATGAAATATATGCTATATAAAATATTATAACATAATAGCCTATGTGATATATTGCATATATTTTGTGAATTATGTAGTATATATTTTAAATAAACAAAGTAGCTATTATAAATGTTATAAACACTATAATATCAAAAACAGTCATTATATCAATCAATAAATAAATTAAATATAATATTAACCTGGTTTGGGGGGTTAGTTTTCCTCTCCTTTTTTTTGGGGGGGGGCAAGGGGCTCATGTTCACCACAGACGGGAGGCCAGTTGGGGAGAAGGTGGCAGGTGGCACAGCCACCTTATACAGCATGCCATACTGGTCCACCGTCAGGCCAGTGATGGCCTCGGCTCCGTCACCCCCAAGGCTGACTCTGGCTCCCGCCTGGCTCTGCCAGGCCACCACAACCCCTCGGGACCACTCAGAAGCATCACTGGAGGGTGTGTGGTTAGTTGAGCAGCTGGTGGTTCTCCCCATATCCTCGCTGGTCACGGGGAGGTCTCGTTTCTTTGGTGGAAGGCATTCCTGACTCCTCTCATGAACAGGTTTCATATTGCTTTGTGGTGTTCTTGGAGCCTGGAAGGGGTCGGCTTGCTCCTTGGGGCATCAGAAGGGGCTTCCTTGTGGCTCCCCTGCACCCCTCTGTGCTGTTGGCTGGGGCGCCCACATCTGAGCTTCCAGTGGTGCTTCTGAGAAGCTGTAAACAAAGACAATGCTATAATTTATGAAGACATGTAAAGAAACTCATGAATCATGCTATGTGTGATATAAATGCTACAGCTGTCTATTACTTGTGTTATAAAATTTTATCTCTTCCTTTTTATTTCAGAGACTTCTATATCAGCTTTTAGATTCTAAAGACAAACCAGAGTGACAAAGATCTTAGCAATGTACCCTGGTAAATTTCCTTTTACAGTATATTTCTTAGAAATAAATAGATACAGGTTTCATGGATGTTTCCAATTTTTTAAGGAATACTGAGTACCTAAATCTGTAAGTTTTGAGAGTATAATCTTAATAAAAGGATAAAGTATTCCATAATAACCTAAATGGGGAAAGAAGAATTTGAAAAAGAATAGAGAAATAACAAATAGAGTATTAAAGTGTTAGTCACTCAGTCATGGCTGATTCTTTGTGACTCCATGGACTATAATAGCCCTCCAGGCTCCTCTGTCCATGGAATTCTCCAGGCAAGAATATTGGAGTGGATAGCCATTCCCTTCACTGGGGGATCTTACCAATCCAGAGACTGAACCTGGGTCCCCTACACTGCAGGCAGATTGTTTACCATCTGAGCCACCAGAAGCAAGTTACACCTGACATGGAATAATGGACTGCTAGAAATAATGGACAATATACAAGGCTGTATATTGTCACCCTGATTAATTTACTTCTATGCAGAGTACATCATGGGCTTTCTTGGTGGCTCAATTGGTAAAGAATCTGCCTGCAATGCTGGAGACCTGGATTTGATCCCTAGGTTGGAAAGATCCCCTGGATAAGGGAATGGCTACCCACTCCAGTATTCTGGCTTTGAGAATCCCATGGATTATACAGTCCTTGGGGTTGCAAAGAGTCAGACATGACTGAGCAACTTGCATTTTCAGAGTACATCATGTGAAATACTGAGCTGGATGAAAAAAAGCTGGAATCAAGATTGGTGAGAAAAATATCGACAACCTCCAATACGCTGATGATACCACCCTAGTGGCAGAAAGCAAAGAGGACCTAAGGAGCCTCTTGATGAGAGTGAAAGAGGAGAGTGAAAAAGCTGGCTTAAAACTCGATATTCAAAAAACTGAGATGGCATCTGGTCCCATCACCTCATGGCAATTAGGTGGGGAGAAAGTGGAAACAGTGCCACATTTTATTCTCTTGGGTTGCAAAATCACTGTGGGTGATGACTGCAGCTATGAAATTAAAAGAAGCTTGCTCCTTGGAAGGAAAGCTATGACAAACCTAGACAGTATATCAAAAAGCAGAGACATTACTTTGCCAACAAAGGTCTGTATAGTCAAAACCATGATTTTTCTTGTAGTCATGTATGGATGTGAGGATTGGACCACAAACAAGGCTGAGCACTGAAGAATTGACGCTTTTGAATTATGGTGCTGGAGGAGACTCTTGAGAGTCCCTTGGACAGCAAGGAGATCAAACCAGTCATTCCTAAAGGAAATCAATGCTGAATACTCATTGGGAGGATTTATGCTGAAGCTGAAGCTCCAGTGTTTTGGCCAAATGATCTGAAGAGCTGACTCGTTGGGTAAGACCCTGACAGTGGGAAAGACTGAAGGCAAGAGGAGAAGGGGGCAGCAGAGGATGAAATGGTTGGATGGCATCACTGACTCAATGAACTTGAGTTTGAGCAAACTCCAGGAGAGGGTGAAGAACAGGGAAGCATGGCGTGCTGCAGTCTATGGTGTCACAAAGTGTTGGAAGTGACTTAGCAGCTGAACAACAAGAAAAAGTGTATTAAAATGTAGAAAGTGTAGCATCCACCTAAAACCATTAGCTTAAGCCTTTATTGTTGTGGTTTAGTTGCTAAGTTGTATCTGACTCTGTGACCCCATGGACTGTAGCCTGCCAGGCTCCTCTATCTTTGGCATTTCCCAGGCAAGAATACTAGAATTGGTTGTCATTTCCTTCTCCAGGTGATCTTTCCAACCCAGAATCCAAGCCATGTCAGTTGGATTTGATGGCAGGATTCCTTGCCACTGAGCCACCTGAGAAGCCCCAGGCCTTTATTAAAACATTGCAAAATGAGAACAGCTCTAAGATAGCGGTCTGTGGAAGGAACACACACAAACATTTTAGAAGATAGATTAAGATGGTGTTCATTTTCTCCCCCCCCCCCCCCCAAGAATGGTTTACTGTTTAAATTCTTGTAAAGTATGGAGAAACATGGGTTGCTAAAGACACGGAACAGGATGTTATAGGCAATCAGACTGGAGCCAGGGTTTATCAGCCTTGTTTGAACAAGCGGGGTTTAGGCAGATGAATGGGCTTCCCTGATAGCTCAGCTGGTAAAGAACCTGCTTGTAATGCAGGAGACCCCAGTTGGATTCCTGAGTCGGAAAGATCCACTTGAAATCTGCCCACTCCAGTATCCTTGGACTTCCCTTGTGGCTCAGCTGGTAAAGAATCCATCTGCAAATGTGGGAGACCTCGGTTCGATCTCTGGATAGGGAAGATCCCCTGGAGAAGGGAAAGCCTACCCACTCCAGTATTCTGGCCTGGAGAATCCCATGGACTATATAGTCTATGGGGTCGCAAAGAGACACGACTGAACGACTTTCACTTTCAGACAGACCAATGGAGAGGAAGAGCTCCAAGCTGCTTTACTAGGAGGTCTTACCTAGGAGTCCTACTAGGATTAATGGAAAATGATTAGTTCTTTTCTCATAACATTATGAATTCATATGGTATGAATCTTAAAAAAAAGCAAACATTGCTGAATTTTAGACCATGAATGCTTAAAGTTGGACATGGTGTGTAAATAGATATTAATATCTTTGAGAAATGGGATAAAACTCTGTTTTGTGTACATTGAAATTTGTGTATGTTGACATGATCACTGATGAATTTCCCACTTTTTGATGGAAAACTGAATTGTTTATTGTTTTGAGACTACTCACTGGGAAAAGAGAAAAAACATCCAAATTAATAATTGGTAATTATTCAACTTATTTAAGGGAATACAGATGAATGAAAATCCAGGGTATAATTTAAAAAAAATGATTGCACTTTAAAAATACAATTTAATGTGTTTGAAATTTCATTATTATAAACCAATTTATAATAAGCATATTTTCAAATTAGAGAACAAAGTATCTCAGGGGCAAAATTTTTACCACTATTTTATCTGTCTGTAACATCACTTGAGAATTTTGAGTATTTGTATGATTAAAGAGTTCCAAAGACTCTAATCTGATCAAAGCTATAGACATTATATGAAATGTAATCAATAAATTTGGGGAATTTAATCTGATGATTGCTCTTTTTGTTTTATTCTATGAGTTACTATTTCTGGTTCTTTTATTATAAGGTGTATGGAATTAATATGTGCACTTATATATGAATTTAATTTATTACACATGATGAAAATAGGATAAAAACACTCTTGAAGAGACTGTCTCAAATCTGATAAAAACCAGAAACTGAAAAAGGAGAACAGCAATCAGATGTTCTGGAAATTTAATATTGTTTTATAGTGCCCATAGTTTTTCCAACTATTTAAGTACTTATTTTCCAATACTTTAACCTATTTGTTTAAAATTCATTCTTTCAGCACAGAGAACTACATTCATAATTTTACAATAAACCATAAAGGAACAAAAATATTAAAAAGAGAGTATATATATATATATATATATATATATATATAAAACTGAAGCACTTTTCTGTACAGCAGAAAGTAACATACCATTGTAAATCAGCTATTGTTGTTCAGTCACAAAGTTGTGTCCGACTCTGTGACCCCATGGACTGCAACACGTCAGGCTTCCCTGTCCTTCACTATCTTCTGGAGTTTGTTCAATTTCATGTCCATTGAGTCACTGATGCTATCTAACCATCTCATCTTCTGCTGCCCTCTTCTCCTGCCTTCAATCTTTCCCAGCATCAGGGTCTTTTCCAATGAATTGGTTCTTTACTCAGGTGGCCAAAGTACTATACTTAAATTTAAAAAAATAAAACTTATGCATTAATCTCTTGTAACATAAACTGGAAAAATTGTTAAAATATATTTCTCAAAGATAGTGCTTAGAGCTTTAAAATAAAATTATTCATTTGCCTAAATATATTCTTTTGTCCAAATTTTACTTTCTGCAAAGTACTTTGACTTTTACAGGACAGTTACAATTGCTATCAGCCCTTATTTATACATGAGAGCAGGGTGATGAGGTAGGTGTATTTCTCTATTCCTCTCTCAATGTGAACCTTGCTAATCTTGAATATGTGACAGGCTACCCACTCCAGTATTCTTGGGCTTCCCTTGTGGCTCAACTGGTAAGGAATCTGCCTGTAATGCGGGAGACCTGGGTTTTATTCCTGGATTGGGAAGATCCCCTGGAGAAGGGAAAAGCTGCCCACTCCAGTATTCTGGTCTGTAGATTCCATGGGATCACAAAGAGTCGGACACAACTGAATGACTTTCACTTCATTTCACTTCATTTCATGTACCAGGGAAATTTTTCAAATAATTCCATATAAAACGTCTGGCATCATGTTCATATAATTTATTCTAGTCATTCACACAAAATATCATTTTATTTTTAGAAATGCAGGCTCTGAGTGTGTTTGAAGGCTGGATATGTTGTTTGTAGCAGCTCTTTGTAGAGTCACCATGGTCAGACCTCAAATGGCTAGTGAGAGTGTGATGCGCCCTTCAGAACTGGAGATATGTCCCCTACATGACATTCACAATCTGCCGTGGAAAATACAGTGGCATAACAATCTAAATGTTTAATATTTAAACAATATATTTATTTGATCTCTGTTTTTGAAGATTTTGACAAGGTTTTATGTGTCATCATATAAATGTGTGTATGAAAATTAAAATTATAGAAAACCTTTCTCTGGGGTTGTACATTAATTATAGAAACCATATCTTTGGGGTTACATATCTGGGTGGTTGTTTAATTCTATTCATTCATATCATATATGCATGCTTCTGTGTATCTGTCTGATTCTGTGGTCCTTTGAAAATATTCCAGAGGAAAACTTGGGATGAGATATATTATCTTCAATAATGTTAAATGGTCATTGCCTTTAAACTCTAAGTTCCAGCCACATCTTACACCATGGTTATCTTCTTGTTTCTATGCATCTGTGGTAAGGGACTCTCTTCCTGCTTGATTCTGAGGAATAAATTGTTTATTCTGAGAAATAAATTGTGAGGTATTTAGCCTCTTTTAAAAAGCATTAATTATATCTTGAATATGGATCAATTTGATGTGATGTCAGTTAAAAAACATGTTTTTTTTTTTTTTAAATTTGAGGCAAAATTATTGATACTTTTGTAGTATTGCTAAGTAACATATTACCCCCAGATTAGTTAACTGCTATGGAATAGGCAAAAGGAAGGAAGGTAGAACAAATTCAAACGAATATTAAATGCCTGACAATTTATGCTCAAGTTTCCTTTCATAATTGAGATGTTCATGTAAAATAAATATCAAATTCCATTTAAAGATGATACTTATATTAACTTTATGATATTAACATGTGAAGTCATTTAAACCAAGTACAATGTGTTTTGATCAAGAGATTATATTTATAAAGAATTATGGTTTTTCAACCCTTTGACAAAAATTAACCAAAACTTAGGTTTTGTATTAGTAAACTAGTTTACTTGGGAGATATGTGGGTATAAACATTTGTCATTGAAAGCACAAACAGTAACTATATTTAATAGAAGATTAAAATCTATGTTTTTGTGACTTTCAAAAGAGAGCAATCATTTCTTTATGAATCAGTAACCAGTTATCCAGAAATATTCAATTAATATTTTAGCCCACTTTAGACTGATCTGGACAGAGAGCATAAAGGGATAGTGAAAGTAAAAAGAAATAAATAAGAGAGAAAAGGAGCAAGGAAGATTAGGATGCAGAATGTGGTAAAAGAAACAGATGAGAGAGGTTAAGAGGAGTCTTTACTAAGAGCATGGATTTTGGACTAGGCTTCCCAGTTTCATACACCAGGCTTGCTACCACCTTCTGTATCTCTTTGGTTTAGTAACATAATTTTTGTGTACCTCATACATAAAATGGGAATAATATTTAACTGATATTTCATAGTTGTGAGATTTTAAGATAATATAGTAAGTGCTGTGCAAATACTATTAACACAGTGCTATTCTCTATATCTTTGCTGTTGGGAAGATTACCTGAGTTACATGTATCAAACACCTTGGTTGGGTCACCACTGGCATATAGCACCTTATGCATAAAGTAGGGGAAGATGCCATTGTAAGGTCTCTTAGTTGAGGCACCAGGTATAGCACTTGGCTGGCAAAGAGGCAGCTGGATTATAGTGACTAAATACTACTCACAGGCCACTTTCTGATGGGTCCAAACTGTGCAACCTCATCCTGCTGCTGTTGCTAAGTCGCTTCAGTCGTGTCCGACTCTGTGCAACCACATAGACGGCAGCCCACCAGGCTCCCCCGTCCCTGGGATTCTCCAGGCAAGAACAGTGGAGTGGGTTGCCATTTCCTTCTCCAATGCATGAAAGTGAAAAGTGAAAGTTAAGTCTCTCAGTCGTGTTTGACTCTTCATGGCCCCACGGACTGCAACCTACCAGGCTCCTCCGTTCATGGGATTTTCCAGACAAGAGTACTGGAGTGGGGTGCCATTGCCTTCTCCGACGCAACCTCATAGGCTGGGCTTAACTTTGAACAGTGCCCAGCACAGAGTTAAGTGCCAGCTGTGGGCTGTTAAGTTACTTAAAACCTGTATGAAGACCATCCTTAGATAAGGTAGAAAGAGAGTTAGAATTTTGGAATTACCAACAAATAAGTATGCCTCCTTCTACTCAAGTAGCAAACTTTTTTTTTTTTTTTTTTCAGCACCTTCAACTGTTTTTTCTCCTGGACCACTCCCCACTCTCCTGCGGAAGTCCTTGAGAACCAAGGCTGTTGTCCTTTTGTCCATTTCTGTACCAAAATTTACCTCTTTTAACTCTCTGCTCAGTTTGCAACAACAGTAAAGACCCTGCCTGCCAATGCAGGAGACTTAAGAGATGTGGGTTTGACACTTGGGTTGGGAAGATCCTCTGGAGGAAGAAATGGCAACCCACTCCAGTATTCTTGCCTGAAGAATCCCATGGACAGAGGAGCCTGGTGGGCTACAGTCTGTAGGGTCTTAAAGACTCAGATATGACTGAAGCAACTTAGCCCACAGAACCTATATCCTTGCTTTTTTCTTATCTTATCTTCCATTTCTGTCACTTCTTTTATTGTTTTCTTCTGATATAACTCAGCATCATAACTGCTGATTAACTAAAGTTCAAGAGTTTGACTAGATGCTGAAAAGTTAATGTGTCTGCATTCAATTTTTTCCTGTAATATCATTTTACTGAAAAATTTTAAATTAAAAAAAAACAGTATTTGATCATATACTATTTTGGAAATTCTTTTCAAAGAGAAAAAAGACTTGTTTCAATTTCTGCTGCCATACATATCTATGTTTCAGTTCAGTTCACTCGCTCAGTCGTGTCTGATGATTTGCGATCCCATGAACCGCAGCATGCCAGGCCTCCCTGTCCATCACCAACTCCCAGACTACACCCAAACTCATGTCCATTGAGTTGGTGATGCCATCCAGCCATCTCATCCTCTGTTATCCCCTTCTCTTCCTGTCCTCAATCTTTCCCAACATCACGGTCTTCCAATGAGTCAACTCTTCCCACGAGGTGGCCAAAGTATTGGAGTTTCAGCTTCAGCATCAGTCCTTCCAATGAACACCCAGGACTGATCTCCTTTAGGATGGACTGGTTGGATCTAATTGCAGTCCAAGGGACTCTCAACAGTCTTCTCCAAAACCACAGTTCAAAAGCATCAATTCTGTGCTCAGCTTTCTTTATAGTGCAGCTCTCACATCCACACATGACCTCTGGAAAAATCATAGCCTTGACTAGACAGAATTTTGTTGGCAAGTAAAGTCTCTGCTTTTTAATATGCTGTCTGGGTGGGTCATAACCTTTCTTCCAAGGAGTAAGTATCTTTTAATTTCATAGCTGCAATCACCATCTGCAGTGATTTTGGAGCCCCCCAAAATAAAGTCAGCCACTGTTTCCACAGTTTCCCCATCTATTTGCCATGAAGTGATGGGACCGGATACCATGATCTTAGTTTTCTGAATGTTGAGCTTTAAGCCAACTTTTTCACTCTGATCTTTCACTTTCATCAAGAGGCTCTTTATTTCTTCACTTTCTGCCATAAGGGTGGTGTCATCTGCCTATCTGAGGTTATTGATATTTCTCCCGGCAATCTTGATTCCAGCTTGTGCTTCTTCCAGCCCAGCGTTTCTCATGATGTACTCTGCATATAAGTTAAATAAGCAGGGTGACAATATATAGCCTTGATGTACTCCTTTTCCTATTTGGAACCAGTCTGTTGTTCCATGTCCAGTTCTAACTGTTGCTTCTGAGACAAATATATTGTCCATACTGCATGTATAACCTACTAGCTACACAACAATTTCCCAAGTGTGAAATTAAAATATTACAAACACATATTTTTTTTTTGGAGTTCATAAGATTTCCCTCTTCAAATATAAGTACACAATTTTTAAGTTATTGGTAGAGACAAACTGAACTAGATATCAGAATGTCTCCAATCACATCTATTTAATAATGCCAGTTCAGTTCAGTTCATTTCAGTGGCTCAGTCATGTCCAACTCTTTGTGACTACATGGACTGCAGCATGCCAGGATTCTCTGTCCATCACATGTTCCTGTGGCCTGCTCAAACTCCTGCCCATTGAGTTGGTGATGCCATTTAATCGTCTTGTCCTCTGTCATCCCTTTCTCTTCCTGCCTTCATTTTCTAGCATCAGGGTCTTTTCCATTGAATCAGTTCTTCTTATGAGCTTGCCAAAGTATTGAAGTTTCAGCTTTAGCATCAGTCCTTCCAGTGAATATTCAGGACTGATTTCCTTAGGATTGACTGGTGTGATCTCCTTGGAATCCAGGGGACTCTCAAGAGTATTCTCCAAGTTGCAGTTTAAAAGCATTGATTCTTCAGCACTCAGGTTTCTTATGGTCAAAATCTCACATCCATACATGACTACTGGAAAAATCATAGTTTGGCTAGATGGACATTTGTAGGCTAAGTAATGTCTCTGCTTTTTAATATGTTGTCTAGGTGGGTCATCAGGGACTTCCCTGGTGCTTCAGATGGTAAAGCATCTGTCTACAATGCAGGAGACCTGGGTTCAATTCCCGGGTAGGGAAGATCCCCTGGAGAAGGAAATGGCAGCCCACTCCAGTACTATTGCCTGGAAAATCCCATGGACGGAGGAGCCTGGTAGGCTACAGTCCGGGGTCATAGATTTTCTTCCAAGGAGCAAGTGCCTTTTAATTTCATGGCTGCAGTCACCATCTGAAGTGATTTTGGAGCCCAAGGAAATAAAGTCTGTCACTGTTTCCATTGTTTCCCCATCTATTTGCCATGAAGTGATGGGACCAGATGCCATGATCTTGATTTTCTGAATGCTGAGTTTTAAGCCAGCTTTCTCACTCTCCTCTTTCACTTTCCTCAAGTGACTTTAGTTCCTCCTCTCTTTCTGCCATAAGGGTGGTGTCACCTGCATATCTGAGGTTATTGATATTTTTCCTGGCAATCTTGATTCCAGGTTGTGCTTCATCCAGTCTGGCATTTTGCATGATGTATTCTGCATAGAAGTTAAATAAGCAGGGTGACAATATACAGCCTTGACTTACACCTTTCCCAATTTGGAACCAGTCCATTGTACTATATCTGGTTCTAACTGTTGCTTCTTGACCTGCATACAGATTTCTCAGGAGGCAGGTAGGGTGGCCTCATATTCCCATCTCTTTAAGAATTTTCACAGTTTATTTTGATCCACACAAAGGCTTTGGCATAGTCCATAAAGCAGAAGCAGATGTTTTTCTGGAACTCTCTTGCTTTTTCGATGATCCAATGGATGTTGGCAATTTGATCTCTGGTTCCTCCTGCCTTTTCTAAACCCAGCTTGTACATCTGGAAGCTCCTGGTTCACTTACTGTTGAAACCTCGCTTGGAGAATTTTCAGCATTAACTTGCTAGTGTGTAAGATGAGTGCAATTGTGTGGTAGTTTGATCAATCTTTGACATTGCCTTTCTTTGGGATTTGAATGAGAACTGACCTTTTCCTGTCCTGTGGCCACTACTGAGTTTTCCAGATTTGCTGGCATATTGAGTGCAGCACTTTCACAGCATCATCTTTTAGGATTTGAAATAGTTCAGCTGGAATCCATCCCCACCACTAACTTTGTTTGCAGTGATACTTCCTAAGGCCCACCTGACTTTCCACTCCAGGATGTCTGGTTCTAGGTGAGTGAGCACACCATCGTGGTTACCTGGCTCATTAATATCTTTTTAATATAGTTCTTCTGTGTATTCTTGCCACCTCTTCTTAATATCTTCTGCTTCTGTTAGGTCCATACCATTTCCCTCCTTTATTGTGCCCATCTTTCCATGAAAAGTTCCCTTGCACTGGAGTAAAAAATGCTTACCTTGACAAAATTATTTTACTTTAGCAGTAGAAGAAATGCTGTCATATCAGAAAGATGTAGTACTTTTTTAATACTGAAGGGTGACTTTGGCATAACTCTTAAATTTTTTCTAGTGTTGCAAAGCTCAGATTTTAGATGATTCATTTATGTCTTGATTAAAACACATAAGAAGAAACAGGGAACAAATAAAGACTTTGGAATTTATCTCAATGAAAACTTTATCTGAAAATAAAATCTATTGCCAGAAAGATAAAGAGTGACTTTGCTGCTAGCTTCGTTCATTTGTTATTATGTACCATGCATTACATTTAATAAAATTGCTTTATTGAATTATTTGGAAGCCTAGTATAGCATTATCTTCTAGAGGCAAGTCCCATTGCTTCTGTCATGCACCTCTCAGGGACACTAGTAGTGTGTGGCTGTCTAATGCCAATTTCAGGGACTGAGATTTGAGTTGCAGGAAAGTTTGTTTATCCTTATTTCTGGGATTCAGTTTTTCAGGGCTTCCCTGGTAGCTCAGGTGGTAAAGAGTCTGCCTGCAATGCAAGAAACCTGGGTTCTGTCCCTGGGTTAGGAAGATCGCCTGGAGGAGGTTGGGGCAACCCACTCCAACATTCTTGCCTGGAGCATCCCTGTGGACAGAGGAGCCTTGTGGGCTACAGCCCTTGGGGCCGCAGAGTTGGACAGACTGAGCCCCTGCGCACACACACACCTAACGTGCAGGTTGTTCAGCAGGGCTCCAGTGTGGATGGGTCTGAATTTCAGCTTAGATGCTTCTCATCCTATGAGACCCCCAAGTATGCTGCAAATACTCATTGTGTCTCAGCTACCTGTTCCAGAATTAAAAATCAACTCTCTTTGGATTGCCATTCACCAAATCTTGGCCTGGAGATGCTTCGTAGCCTTGTAAGGTTCCAGTGCTCTTTATCCATTATCTCTGGTGCTCAGCGTAAGAGCTGTTCTAAAATTTCTAGATCATTCTACTGAGGGCAGATGTTCCACATTTTTAAGTTTTCTGCTTCTTAGGCAGAATATTTTCTTCTTGGAATTTTAAAGCTTGTGGATAAGTGTCAGACTCTGACTCAGGTTTCGAATCCAGGTCTCCCACACTGCAGGAAGATTCTTTACCTTTACCTTCTGAGTCAGCAGGGAAGCCATGTCAAGCTTACCCACATCAAATCAGCAAAGAAAACTAAACTACTGGTGAAATTTTTATTCATTATACTTGGACAGCAAACATTCTGATAATAATGACAAAATTAGAGTGATATTAAAACATGAAGAAAAGTGACTAGTCCAGATAGTTTCACAACTAGAAAAAGATAGTCATCAGGACAAAATGTTCACTCATTGATGCACTTGTTCATTTACTCAGCAACTTTTTGTTGAGTGACTCACCTCTGCTGTGTTTAGTTTTGAGGGGGGCCTTGAGATTCAGCAGATAACAAGGGTAATGTGGACCCTTGCCTCTTAGGTGGTTTAAAGTCCCAGCATGTAGAGAAATGTGTAGTTCATTTTCATGAGTATTAAAGAGTCAGCAATGATGGAGTTTCAACTTTTAAATTTAAATAGGCCTTAGAGATCATTTAGTCAAATTTCCTCATCTTTCTGAAAGGAAAAAGTTACAGAATGAGCTCTGTTCACTTTCCCAAGGTCTCATAGGTTGTTAGTGGATGAACACAGAGCACATTTGTTTCTTCCGACTCTCAAAAGGGTTGTTTCTGTTATATCGCAATGGCCTCTTTAATCAACTGCGTACATTGGACATCTTTATGAATACATTTTAGACTCTGAAACTTGTGATGCGAGCTCTGAATTCATAGATATAATGCCTTGAAATGCCATTTTTATTCATGTAACTTAAAATGTCGTTTTTGTTCATGTGACTTCCCTGGTGCCTCAGACTGTAAAGAATCTGCCTGCAATGCGGGAGACCCAGGTTTGATTCCTGGGTCGGGAAGATCCCCTGGAGGAGGGCATGGCAACCCATTCCAATATTCTTGCCTAGAAAATTCCATAGATAGAAGAGTCTGGCAGGCTACAGTCCATGGTGTCACAAAGAGGCAGACATGACTAACACACACACAACTTAAATAACTAACAAAACTTTTAAAAAATTTAGCCAAGTTGGTCCACTATCTTCAATGTAGCGTGAAGTGAAAGCCACTCAGTCGTGTCTGACTCTGCAACCCCATGGACTGTGTAGTCCATGGAATTTTCCAGGCCAGAATACTGTAGTGGGTAGCTGTTTCCTTCTCCAGAGGATCTTCCCAGCCTAGGGACTGAACCCAGGTCTCCCACATTGCAGGCGGATTCTTTACCAGCTGAGCCACCAGGGAAACCCAGGGATACTGGAGTGGGTAGCCTATCCCTTCTCCAGGGGATCTTCCTGACTCAGGAATCCAACGGGGTCTCCTGCATTGCAGACAGATTCTTTACCAGCTGAGTTACCAGTGTAGTGTACTTATACACAATTAAACTTGAAAACAACTACATAAGGCATAAGTGAGTACCTGAATCGCAATATATGTTAAGTATTGCCTTTCAATCTATAGTAGTTTTTTTCCCCCCCAAATTTATTTATGGACAGCTTGGTTCTGCTATCACTTTCCACTGTTTTCTGTGTTTTATTTATTAAAACAAAATGTTAGCTTTATATGTATTTCCATAATGATTTAACAATTTATATTGTTAAAATAAAATTTAATTACTATAAACAGCATGAAAGTAAAATATCATACATGTGTATAGCATTAGTTGTAAATCTATGACATTTTTCTCAACTTTTTTTTTTTTATAGAAGCACTAAATTCTGTTAGTACCTTCCTAACTAAATTCTTGGGTTTCCCTGGTTTCTCAGTTGCGAAGAATCTGATTGCCAGTGCAGGAAATGCTGGTTCGATTCCTGGGTTGGGAAGATCCCTGGAGGAGGAAATGGCAACTAACTCCAGCTTTCTTGCCTGGAGAATCCCATGGACAGAGAAGCCTGGTGGGCTACAGTCCATGGGGTCTCAAAAGAGTTGTAGAGTACTTAGCGACTAAACAAAAGCAGTTAAATTCTTATTATTTTTGCTTCTCTAAAAGTAAACAACACATTTTTATGATCATTTTACAATATTTAAGTGCAACAAAATAGAAGTACCTTATGTATACTATCAAAAGCCATTGCTTATCCTAATAACATTTGCAAAAGGTTAACATGTCAAACTGACTTTTCATGCTACTCATGGGTTTCTCAAGGAAAGAATACTGAAGTGGTTTGCCATTCCCTTCTCCAGTGGACCACGTTTTATCAGAAGTCTTCACCATGATCCATCTGTATTGGGTGGCCCTACATGGCATGGCTCATAGTTTCATTGAGTTAGACAAGGCTGTGGTCCATGTGATCAGTTTGAAATTCCCTTAAACCAGTTTTCCAATCCTTAATCGCTAGGAAGAAATTCCCAGTATTTTGATAGAAATTAACAGCAACTCAGAAGTCAGAGAAGAAACAATAGTTTCACAATAGCCAGAAGAAATATGTTAAATTGTTGGAACTGTAATAACTCTAGCTATTCAGCAGTGGAATTATCTTCCTAGTACATATTTAAATGAGCAATTTGAATGACCTGTGCATTTTGTTTCAAGAAAAGGTTCACAGTTTGCTTAAATACAGGAAAAATAATGGCCCACCTTCATTTCTATCAAGAGAATGTATAGTTGCAGTATTTGGCCTGTATTCATATTCTAAGCAGCATAGTTTAAAAGGTAAGTGTCCAAAATTAGCTAGAAGAATTGAAGAAAGTCTAAATTTAACTAGCTTTTGTACCAGGGCTATAGCTGCTAAGGACATTTTAAGTAGTGAGAGAGGTAAATGTTCTTTGTATTGCAATCCCTAGTGAATCTGAGTAAGTGGTGTTATTATTATAATAATAAAAAGAGAGGAAGGTCTATGTTTCCCCGAATACAATCTACAGGCAGAGAAAAATGAAATAAATAGAAATTAAGATTTTAGCTAAAAATGTAAAATTTATGTGGGCAGAAATAAATTATTTATATTTTGGTTTTGTAAACATCAATGAAAAATCCATTCTTTGCTCATATCCTCATGACCTTCACTTAATTTGGAAAAAAAAAAATGTGTCTTTTCTAATGATTTTACTATGGAAACAATAAAGGAAAATATTGTAATGTCATCATGTTTGATGAAAAGAAATTTGAACAATGCATTATTGAGATTTCTCACTTTCTAAATCTTTCACAAGCCCCTTGAGACTTCTAGCATCTTCGTCTCTTTCTGTTTGTTCTCTTTTGGCAGATACAGAAACCTGTGAGCAATTCTTACAGAAACTATTTTTTTTTCCCCGTAGACACATCAAAGTGGCAAATTTTTAATGATCCCTTAGCTAGAAAGAGCCAGATAGTTACTTCTGCCAGTTGTGAAACTATAAAAAGAAAGCAGGGGCTATTTTATTTCTTTCCTTAATTGCCTTCCCAAGTTCCCAAGGTGAGCAAAAGAAATTACATACCAAAAAAAAAAAAAAAAAGAGAGAGAGAATTGTTGAAAGTTGTTTGCTGTGGTACAGAGATTTTTCACTTTCTAAAATATATTTGTAAAAATATTATACCACATATAATGTGGTATATAATATACTGTGGTAACAAGGAATACAGCAATGAAAATAAATTTAATTATATTAAGTGGAAGATAGTGTGGTAGAGTTGAAAAAGCATGATAACTTTCCTGAAGGAGGGATTCTTAGCTTTTGGAATGTATGCTTTTCTTCTTTTCAAAGGAAGCATTGTAAAGTCAGTCAAGCTAGTTTATGTAAGGGTTCTGCTAGTTTTCATTGGGCATTTTCTTTTTTCTTTGTTTTTGACAAAGCCAGGCCATTTTGACTGATTATCTTCCTTAACTGTTTATAATACTAATTGCTTGACACTATTAAAAAAAAAAAAAAAAGCAGAGCTAAGAATAATATATTTTCTATTTCAGGAAAAGGGGTGGCATATTTTCTATTAAAATGCTATCCTAGGCTATAAATTATTTTCTAGCTTTGAAGAGGTAGAAGGACAAAGAATAAAGAAAATGGATGGAGTTCTGAGCTTAAATTTTGGATGTAGCACTTAATATGTAGGTAACTGTGGACAATGAAATTCTGTAAAATTTATCTTTCTCACCTCTAGGTAAGTATGTAAAGCCATATAAAGTATGGAGTCTAGTATCTGGTACATAAACAGATGCTTCCAGTTGAAGGTAGCAACAATTATCTTTTGTTCCTACAATGCAATTATCTTTTGCCCCTCACAAGTGTTCTTATTTTCTTTCAGGAGTAAGACTTTCTCTGCTACCCTAATCCCTTTCTTGGTTGAAGCAACAATACCTAACTCTCCAATATTCCTGGTCTCTAGCCTTTAGATTCTATTTCCTGTAGCTTATGGCTTTTTTGCATCCTTCTGTGAAATGGAGGCTGGGGCTGTACTGAGTTCACTCTCCCAGCTGTAATGGAATTTCACCATTCTACTTGTTGATTTTCTTCCCCTGGCAAAGCAGGCCTTTTGCTCCATAATGGAAAGCTTTCTGTGTATTTACTCATTCTCTCTGTGGGCTATGGGCCCTTGCTACATTATGGCCAGTGGACATTTTCTTCAGAGATTTCTGAGGTTTCTGTAGGAAATGTCTGCAGAAATGTTATTGTGTCTATTGCATCCACTTGCTTCTCATTCTTATGCTAGCCTGTTATTTCAGCCTCCAATAATTTGGCAGAATTTCCAGTCTAATCCTCCTATTGGCTTACAGGGAATCCTGTGGCTTCTGCCCAGGAAATAAATTCTTTGCTTCAGTATTTCCCTGCAGGTGCTAGAGTGAAGGTGGTTGGTCCCAAGACCTTGGAGTTTATGAAAAATCATTACTTTTCAGTTTGTTCATGTTTTTCTTATTGTTTTGGTGAAATGGTGACTATCTCTTTACATATCTAATCAGCAACTGGAAGGGTGAAAAGTTTTTACCTTTGAATTTATAAAATCACTTGCTAGGTAAGTTCCTTGATATGTTATTTACTATAATTCACAAAACAGACACAGCCCATGCCTTCATGTGGCATAGGGGAAAAAAAATAGATTGAATAAATTCAGAGATCTGTACTTACAAACATATAACATAGTACATATATTGTGTATTTCAAATATTAGAATATTTTAGAGTCCTGTAAATTTTTGAATAATAGAAAGTAGATGTGAAACTTTGCAGCCCTGAATTCTTAAATAAAAAATTCTAAAACAAAAAATATAGCTTTAGTTGAGAATGCTTGAAGAAAAAATTAGATTGTTGATGACAACATAGGCAGACAATTTTTTTTAGCACTAATCAGCATTTCTCTAAAACCCTGTCATCAAAGAAAATAATTGCATCTAATTTTCACTTAAAATTCACTAAACAATATTTTCTTTAGAAGCTTTGGCAACTTTTCAAAAGTCATTGATGACTCAGAGACTATAAGCTCACTAATTTTCACTGTGCTATTTTGGTTATCACTGAATTCTTAATGATTCTAGAATCTACTATCTTTCTTTATATATATTTCAATTTACCAACAAAAAAGCATTTCCTAAATCTGTTTTTTCCTTTAAAATAATTTTACAGATATTTATTAGTTCAAATGGTGAGTTCTGGCTATCTGAGTCTATGTACCCTCGATTTGTGCCTTCATAATTTTATTAACATACTTTGGTACCATTAATAATCTACTCCTGCCAAAGGTCGGGAATCACTTTAACAAAAAGTGCACATCACATGCACTCACAAATGAATCTTATTGAAGAACAGATAATACTTTTCCATGAGGGAGAAAAGAGTTTCTTTAAAGTCAAGTATAATAAAACAGTGCTGAAAAATTAACTCTCCTGTGACATGCATGATGATTCTCTGCCTTGGGTAATGTTATGGGCTGAACTGTGCCCCTACCTCATTCATATGTTTAAATATTAATCCCTAGTAGCTTTCTATATGACTGTATTTGGAGTTTTGGCCTTTAAAATGGTAATTAAAGTTATAAGATGGGCTTCCTTGGCAGCTCAGAGGTAAAGAATCTACCTGCAATGCAGGAGCCATGGGTTTGATCCCTGAGTCAGGAAGAGCCCCCGGGGAAGGAAATGGCAACCCATTCCGGGATTTTTGCCTGGGAAATTGCATGGACAGAGGAACCTGGCGGGCTACACTCCAGGGATCTCAAAGAGTCACACATGACTTAGTGACTGCATCACCACCACAAAGATCATTCAGTCCAGTTCAGTCGCTCAGTCGGGTCCGACTCTGCAGCCCCGTGAATCGCAGCACGCCAGGCCTCCCTGTCCATCACCAACTCCCGGAGTTTACTCAAACTTATGTCCATAGAGTTGGTGATGCCATCAGCTATCTCATCCTCTGTTGTCCCCTTCTCCTCCTGCCCCCAATCCCTCCCAGAATCAGGGTCTTTTCCAATGAGTCAATTCTTCTCATGAGGTGGCTAAAGTATAGGAGTTTCAACGTCAGTCCTTCCAATGAACACCCAGGACTGATCTCCTTTAGGATGGACTGGTTGGATCTCCTTGCAGTCCAAGGGACTCTCAAGAGTCTTCTCCAACACCACAGTTCAAAAGCATCAATTTTTCGGTGCTCAGCTTTCTTCACAGTCCAACTCTTACATCCATACATGACCACTGGAAAAACCATAGCCTTGACTAGACCTTTGTTGGCAAAGTAATGTCTCTGCTTTTGAATATGCTGTCTAGGTTGTTCATAACTTTCCTTCCAAGGAGTAAGTGTCTTTTAATTTCATGGCTGCAATCACCATCTGCAGTGATTTTGGAGGACCGCCCCCCCCAAAAAAAGTCTGACAGTTTCCACTGTTTCCCCATCTATTTCCCATGAAGTGATGGGACCAGATGCCATGATCTTAGTTTTCTGAATGTTGAGCTTTAAGCCAACTTTTTCACTTTCCTCTTTCACTTTCATCAAGAGGCTCTTTATCTCTTCTTCACTTTCTGCCATAAGGATGGTGTCATCTGCCTATCAGAAGTTATTGATATTTCTCCCGTCAATCTTGATTCCAGCTTGTGCTTCTGCCAGCCTCATATAAGTTAAATAAATCTGCATATAAGTTAAATAAGCAGGATGACAATTTACAGCCTTGACGTACTTCTTTTCCTATTTGAAACCAGTCTGTTGTTCCGTGTCCAGTTCTAACTGTTGCTTCCTGACCTGCATACACATTTCTCAAGAGACAGGTCAGGTGGTCTGGTATGCCCATCTCTTTCAGAATTTTCCACAGTTTATTGTGATCCACACAGGCAAAGGCTTTGGCATAGTCAAAAAAGCAGAAATAGATGTTTTTCTGGAACTCTCTTGCTTTTTCGATGATCCAGTGGATGTTGGCAATTTGATCTCTGGTTCCTCTGCCTTTTCTAAAACCAGCTTGACCATCTGGAAATTCACGGTCCACATATTGCTGAAGCCTAGCTTGGAGAAATTTGAGCATTACTTTACTAGCGTGTGAGATGAGTGAAATTGTTTAGTAGTTCAAGCATTCTTTAGTATTGCCTTTCTTTGGGATTGGAATGAAAACGGACCTTTTCCTGTCCTGTGGCCACTGCTGAGTTTTCCAAACTTGCTGGCATATTGAGTGCCACACTTTCACAGCATCATCTTTCAGGATTTGAAATAGCTCAACTGGAATTCCATCACATCCACTAGCTTTGTTTGTAGTGATGTTTTCTAAGGCCCACTTGACTTCACATTCCAGGATGTCTGGCTCTAGCTGAGTGATCATACCATTGTGATTATCTGGGTCATGAAGATCTTTTTTGTACAGTTCTTCTGTGTATTCTTGCCACATCTTCTTAATATCTTCTGTTTCTATTAGGTTTATACCATTTCTGTCCTTTATTGTATCCATCTTTGCATGAAATATTTCCTTGATATCTCTAATTTTCTTGAACAGGTCTTTAATTTTTCCCATTCTGTTGTTTTCCTCTATTTCTTTGCATCGCTGAGGAAGGCTTTCTCATCTCTCCTTGCTATTCTTTGGAACTCTGCATTCAAATGAGAATATCTTTCCTTTTCTCCTTTGCTTTTTGCTTCTCTTCTTTTCACAGCTATTTGGAAGACCTCCTCAGAGAACCATTTTGCCTTTTTGCATTTCTTTTCCATAGGGATGATCTTGATCCCTATCTCCTGTACAATGTCATGAACCTCCGTCCATAGTTCATCAGGCTCTCTGTCTATCAGATCTAGTCCCTTAAATCTATTTCTCACTTCCACTGTATAGTCATAAGGGATTTGATGTAGGTCATACCTGAATGGTCTAGTGGTTTTCCCTACTTTCTTCAATTTAAGTCTGATTTTGGCAATAAGGAGTTCATGATCTGAGCCACAGTCAGCTCCCAGTCTTGTTATTGCTGTCTGTATAGAGTGTCTCCATCTTTGGCTGCAAAGAATATAATCAGTCTGATTTTGATGTTGGCCATCTGGTGATGTACATGTGTAGAGTCTTCTCTTGTATTGTTGGAAGACAGTGTTTGTTATGACCAGTGTGTTCTCTTGGCAAAACTGTATTATCCTTTGCCCTGCTTCATTCCGTACTCCAAGGCCAAATTTGCCTGTTACGCCAGGTGTTTCTTGACTTCCTACTTTTGCATTCCAGTTCCCTATAATGAGAAGGATGTCTTTTTTGGGTGTTAGATCTAAAAGGTCTTGTGGGCCTTCATAGAACCGTTCAACTTCAGTTTCTTCAGCATTACTGGTTGGGGCATAGGCTTGGATTACCGTGACATTGAATGGTTTGCCTTGGAAACCATTGCCCCGGAAATGAACAGAAATCATTCTGTTGTTTTTGAGTTTGCATCCAAGTACTGAATTTTGGACTCTTTTGTTGACCATGATGGCTACTCCATTTCTTCTAAAGGATTCCTGCCCACAGTAGTAGATATAATGGTCATCTGAGTTAAATTCACCCACTCCAGTCCATTTTAGTTCACTCTTGCCTAGAATGTCGACATTCACTCTTGCCATCTCCTGTTTGACCACTTCTAATTTGCCTTGGTTCATGGACCTATCATCCCAGGTTCCTATGCAATATTGTTCTTAACAGCATCAAACCTTGCTTCTATCACCAGTTACATTCCCAACTGGGTATTGTTTTTGCTTTAGCTCCATCCCTTTATTCTTTCTGGAGTTATTTCTCCACTGATCTCCAGTATCATATTGTCACCTACCGACCTGGGGAGTTCCTCTTTCAGTATCCTATCATTTTGCCTTTCATACTGTTCATGGGGTTCTCAAGGGAAGAATACTGAAGTGGTTTGTTATTTCCTTCTCCAGTGGACCACATTCTGTTAAAGATTATTAGGGTGGTCCCTAATCCAATGTGATTTGTCTGCTTATAAGAGATTAGGACACAAATACATGCAGTGGAAAGACCATGTGAAGACAGATAAAAGGTGTTCATCTACAAGCCATGAAGAGAGACCCCAGAATCCATCCAGCCACACCTATGTCTTAATCTTGGATTTCTAGCCTTCCAGAACTGTGAGAAAATGAATTTCTGTTCTTTAAGCCATCAAGTCTATAGTACTCTATAATGGCAGCCTTAGCGAACTAACAGAGATGATTGCAGATAACTAACTTTGAATTATAATATAGACTATGAGTGAGGTCCATCTCAACCCCATAGGAAACAACCATCAGTTCCATTAATTTTATGAAGATGGTTAAGCACAAACCAAAGAATGGGAATAATAAAGTGTCCTTACAAATCCATAAACAGGAAATCGGAAAGACACTAAGGAAACCATATCTTGTTGACCCGTGAAGTTCAGAAGCTATCATCTTTTTCTTTCACTTCCTTCTTTGTAATTTAATTAATTGACTTATTTTTGCCTATGCTAGGTCTTCTTTGTTTCAAGGCTTTTCTGTAGTTGTGGCGAGCCGGTGCTACATTCTAGCTGCCGGGCATGGGCTTCTCATTGCGGTGGCTTCTCTTGTGGAGCACAGGCTCTAGGGCACACAGGGATTCAGTAATTGTGGCTCCCCGCCTCTAAAGCACAAGTTTATAGTGCTCAGGCTCAGTTGTTCTGCTGTATGCGGGATCTTCCCAAACCAGGAATCTAAGCTGTGTCTCCTGCTTTGGGAGGATTCTTGACCCTGGTGCCACGAGGGAAAATCTTTCTTTCACTTTCAAAATTTGTATATTCGTGGTATTGGTATTTAGGGTGCTGAATCAGTTTGGTTGATTGTTGCTTGTCAGGGAGACTATAGTCTGTTTAGAAGGGCAGTGGACAGTGTGTGAGGACAATGAAATTTCACAGTTCTCCTCTATGTTTATATGTTGCCAGCGAATGATGCTACAGTATTTCACTGGAGTCTAGATATGGTCCCCAGATTCCTTCTGAACATAGTAGTCCACATTGCCAACAGCTAACGGTCAGATTCACTTCATTCAGTCACTAAGAAGGTGGTTATTTGCATACTATGTGCCAAACTTGCTATAGGCACCAGGGAAGTAGCAGGTGGAAAGGAGTCAAACAGGTGGCTTGCAAGCCATTCATTTCTCTTTGCCATGAGGCTGCTCAGAGAGAAGGTAGCTGGCACTTTGATGTCTTTATAAACAACACTGATAATTGATCTTAGGGTTAATAGACCATCAGTATTTGCTAGGAGGAGCAGCTTTGTGTAAAACTATTCTCAATATGTTGTTTTCGGTTTAGTGTTGCTGCCACAAACCAACATAGAACCTATGGGACATGAATTCCTAGGAAATCTGTTGGCAGGTCTAACTAAGTATAAAACAAAGAGCTGTTTTAGTTGTGTTTTCATTTGTTGTTGCTTTTTTTTGTTTGATTTTTTCGTGCACCCACAGCATGTGGGATCTTAGTTCCCTGATTGAACTGTGTCCCCTGCACCCCCACACTGGAAGCGTAGAGTCTTAACCACTGGACCATCAGCGAAATTCCACAGACATGTTTTATAACCTAACATGCTGCCCACTGTGTAAAGTGAGACACGGAGCACATGTCCAACAGCAAAATCCTGGAGAATCACACTCTGTGTCCCAGATTTCTAAACTTTGCTTGTATTTATTGATTTTGCATCTTTGAAATTATGAGTGTGCCTTGAGACTGGACACAGCTTCAAAAGATGTATAAATGTGATTTGATAGCTTATGCTCTGTGTTAGCTCAGTGGTGTACCAAACAATAACTCCTACACTGATGGAGAATGTATTTGGTGATGAAGATCAAGCAAATTGGTCATTTCTGAGTGATAGTGTAGGGCTGATGAACGGTGACCTTCATGGAGATACATGTGAGATGTGTAACAGAGTTATCTCCTACTGTATAATTCTACAAATCTGAATGCAGTATTTTGAGCTATAATTATAATTTGCATTCATGTTCAGTCACTCAGTTGTGCCCAACTCTTTGTGACACCATGGACTGTAGCCTGCCAGGCTCCTCTATTCATGGAATTTCCCAGGCAAGAATACTGGAGTGGGTTGCCATTTCCTTCTTCAGGGGATCTTCCCAACCTAGGCATGGAACCTGTGTCTCCTGCACTGGCTAGGTGTTTTCTTTACTGCTGAGTCATGGGGGAAGTCTGTCCAGAGGTTTAGGTCTCAATAATTCCTTTCAAAGCCAGAAGTTTAGTGGAGGATATTATGTTTTTATTGTTTCAAGCAAGTTACCACACATTTATCAGTTGAAGATAATGCCCATTCATTAAAACTATAAATAAAAAATCTGGGCAGGCCTTATTTCATTCTCTGCTCAGGTTTTTGCAAGGTTAAAATCAAGGTCTTGACCAGGCTGTGCTATCATCTGAAGATAACTTTCCTTTTCCAGGCACTTGTGGTTGTGGAAGAATGCAGTTCCTTGATATCGTGGCTTGAAGTGCTGCTTCCTTGCTGGATAGCAGCTGATGGCAGAGCTCAGCTCAAAAAGGTTTGCCACGTTTCTTGCAGTGTATGGATCGTCTATCTTCAGAGACAGCAATGGCCAACCTTGTGTTGAATACCTCTCTTGCTGTAAATATCTTTTACCAGGAAGATTTGACTTCCTGGTAAATGATCACCTGATTAGGCCAGACTCACCAAGAATAATCCCTTATTTAAAATTCAGCTTGCTTAGAACTTTAAACAAATCTGCAAAACACCTTTGTAGCAGTACCTTGGTTAGTGTTTGATTAGATACCTGGAGGAATGCCTATCCCTACCAGGAACTGAAATCTTGGGGGCCATCTCAGCATTCTGTCTAACGAAAAGAGACTTGTCAAGGAGGTGGATTCAGTTTTCTTTGTAATTTATTTCCCTCAAAATCCAATCTTAAAATTGACTTCCACCATAGTCATTCTTCTAGACATAAGAAAGGGATTTCTTTTAATACAGTTTGTGATAACTGTACTGGGTTGAGTAGTGTCTGTCCAAAGTTCATGTTCACCTGGAACCTCAGAACATCACCTAATTTAGAAATAGGGTCTTTAAAGATATAATTAATTAAAATGAAATAATTTTGGAATAAAATGGATCTTCACTCATTGAAAGATTTATGAATGCATGAATATGCATCCTTATTTATGTATCCTTCTATGAAGAGAAAAACAGAGAATCTAGGGAAGTGCAATGCAAAATCTTTCTTGAATTCTGAGAGTATGGCCTTGCCTAAACCTTGGTTCCAAACCTACAGCATCTATGACTGTGAGAAAATTAATTTCTATTATTTTAAGCCATTCAGTTTGTGGCACTTAGGAAAGACAGAGGTTTTCCTATTTTTATAATATGCCTTGAGTTTATAGTTATTTGACCTACACAGCTATTTTCTTCCATTTGCACTTCAAAGGTAGTAAGCAGCAACAAACCATGATGACAGTTCTCACAATTAGCATTGTCCTTGGGGAGATATCTCCATATACTGCATCCCACACCACCATGGTTGAAAACTGTTAATTGTATGCTACAGCAAACCAGGGGATATAAACATTCCCTGGAAATCCAGGGAAGAGTTGATTGTTTCAGCTTGAGTTCCAAAAACAGGCTGAGGCAGAATCCCTTCTTCCCCTAAGATTTCACTCTTTTTCTCTTAAGGCCTTCCTTCAATGGATTTGATGAGGCCCACCCACTTTACATCACCTCATGGGAAATAGATGGGGAGACAGTGGAAACAGTGTCAGACTTTATCTTTTTGGGCTCCAAAATCACTGCAGATGGTGAATGAAGCCATGAAAGTAAAAGATGCTTACTCCTTGGAAGGAAAGTTATGACCAACCTAGATATCATATTAAAAAGCAGAGGCATACTTTGCCAGCAAAGGTCTGTCTGGTCAAGGCTATGGTTTTTCCAGTGGTCATGTATGGATGTGAGAGTTGGACTGTGAAGAAAGCTGAGCACCGAAAAATTGATGCTTTTGAATTGTGGTGTTGGAGAAGACTCTTGAGAGTCCCTTGGACTGCAAGGAGATCCAACCAGTCGATCCTAAAGGAGATTAGTCCTGGATGTTCATTGGAAGGACTGATGCTAAAGCTGAAACTCCAATACTTTGGTCACCTCATGGGAAGAGTTGACTCATTGGAAAAGACCCTGATGCTGGGGGAACTGGGGGCAGGAGGATAAGGGGATGACAGAGGATGAGATGGCTGGATGGCATCACTGACTTGATGGGCATGAGTTTGAGTAAACTCTGGGAGTTGGTGATGGACAGGGAGGCCTGGTGTGCTGCGATTCATGGAGTCACAAAGTACATGACTGAGCAACTGAACTGAACTGAACTGACCCACTTTATGACGGTTAAACTACTTTACTCAAAGTCCATTGACTTAAATTTGAATTTCATCTAAAATACAAATATCTGGGTATCATGGCCTAGCCATGTTGACAACCAACAAAAAGAGTTCTTTTTGCTACAAACTAGCAATTCATGCAATTCCAGAAACACATCTTTCTAGGCACCACGTGTGTTACTAAAATAATAATAAATATAAATATTGTATTTCAGTCACATTTAATAATTAATTATTAAAAGTTTCATATAAGATTGTTAGTATTTCTTTTTAACTTTTAAGCTATATGTGATGAATCAGGAAAACAAACTAAAAAAAATAGTAAAATATTAGTAATCTTGGAAGAGCTTTCACAGCTATTTATTTTAGTCCTCATTTTACAGATGAGGAAACTCTAACAAAGAAAAAGATAACTATTATAATAATCAGTTATTAAAAGCTGTTCAGCAAGATGTTCTTTCTGTGAAACCATTTTGTAACCTGACAATGGGCATAATGTGTAACAGTGACTCATTATGAGGTGAAATTGCTAGATGTGCTTGGTTGTACACTTGCGTTGTGTTTATTATGATTCTTATTGCTGCTGTTGTGAGTATGGAATGTAATTATGTATGGGTCATAAGAGATGTGTTAAACATTTTTTGATTGATTCTAGTACTTTGTTTAGGGAACTTCTTGTTTCAGCTTCTTCTGTCAATTAAAAATCATGGAATTATAAAGTTTTCACAAATATCATGTTATAATTAAGTGAAAGAGTTTCTGCTTCTGTCACATTAATTAACTCTAACTGCTTTCTGTCTATTTTTGTTGATTTCCGTAACACCAAATAGTCAAGAAAAATGTATTGAACCCTTAATTCACATTTAGCAAAAAGAGGGATGTGAATTATTTAAAGTATTGACCTTGTTAAATGTAAAGAGAAAAGTCATTGTTTCTTATAATAATAACAAAATAGGTATTGCTTAAACATTAACTCTTATACTGGTATTAATAATTATGAGTAAAAATCTAAATTGCATATGGGAAAATTGATCAGATTCAACATTAAAAAAATAATTTCAAATTGAGTCCACAAAGTTAACATTTTTCTTTGATCAGACCTATAGAAGAAATCTTTAATATCCAAATGACAGATAGAATGCATTTTTGCAGAATTTGAAGTAATATTTTATTACATTGTTTAAAATGTCACAAAAATAATTTATTTCAGCTTTCTCTTATCAAAGTGACTATATTCATATATGCTTATTTCAAAACTTTATTTATGCCTTAAAATCTTGGACACAGTTTATTTTAATGATTACAAGCTGCCTATATGTCAAGTTTAATCTTTTATGTAATTTGGTTTTGATGGCATTTAATTTGGAGTATCAAACAGTTATTTTATTTTGAATGAACTATAATGATTAGCATACTGAGAAGAAAATGTAAGCATAGCACACATTGGTTTAACGAGGTCTTGTTACACATGTTTCATGGTAGAGAAAGTAAAACAACAACAACAAAGGGCTTTAAGACAGCCTCAGTTTTGTTGCTGAATTCTTTTAAGAAAAAATGTTATATCTAATGAAACGCTAAAAGATGTAATTACACAAAATAATTGTCTGTGAAAGATTGATAAGGGGATAAGGATCTAAACTATATTTCAGGCAGGATCAGCATTTAAAAATATATATATATATTTATTTTTGTTTGCATTGGGTCTTTGTTGCTGTTCAGGTGCTTTCTCTGGTTGAGGCCATCAGAGACTGGGGCTCCTCTCTAGTTGCAGTGTTCGGGTTTCTCATTTCAGCGGCTTCTCTTGTTTCAGAGTATGGACTGTAGGGCACATGGACTTCAGTAGTTATGGGCCCCAGGCTCTAGAGCACAGGCTCCATAACTGTGGTGAATGGACCAGCCTGTCCAGCAGCATGTGGGATTTTCCCAGACCAGGGATTGAACCCATGTCCCATGCATTGGCAGGTTGATTCTTAACCACTAGGCCACCAGGGAAGTCCTAAGATTAGCATCTTAATTCACATTTTTGAAGTAGCAAAATACCTGAATTAAGGAAATGATTTCTTTTTTAATTATAGAGGATTATAAGAAAAAATGCTATTAATAATACATCTGAAAGATTTGGAGATGAAAATAAAATAAGTGGAGTTTTAGGTCAATATTTAGAGATCATAATCCATATGTTAGCAGTTAAAAGAAGAAAAACATAATTTTTTGAATTTATGGAAGAAACGCATTTGAAAAATAATATGCACTTTTAAAAAAATAATATGCACTTTGATTAACATTCTGAACAAACTAGTATTTGAAGGGAACTTCTTTAACTTAATAAAAAAGAGCATCTATAAAAGACCTCACAGTTAACATCATACTTAGCAGTGAAAAGCTGAATGCTAGCCTTCCAAGACTGAGAAAAAGGCAAGAATGGTCACTCTAATCACTCCTGTTCAAGACAGTCAGTGAGATGAAGCAAGATAAGAAAATAAAATGCATGCAGATTAGAAACAGAGAGCTATGCATCCAACAGTATTGCTTGTGTAGAAAATACTAAGGTATCTACATAAACTTCTAGAATTAATAAGTGATTTTTGTAAGATTGTAGGATGGAAGATCAACATATTAAAAAAAAATCACTCCTACATATATATCTTCATTGGATATAGGGATCAAACCCAGGTCTTCCACATTGCAGGCAGATTCTTTACTTTGAGCCACCAGGGAAGCCTGAATATTTTAAAACAAAGCTTAAAAAATTTAATATAATTTACAATAGTTTCCAGTAGTCCCATAAGGATGTGAGAACTGGACCATGAAGAAGACTGAGTGCCAAAGAATTGATACTTTTGAACTGTGATACTGGAAAAGATTCTTGAGAGTCCCTTGAACCACAAGAGATCAAACCAGTCAATCCTAAAGGAAATCAACTCAATATTCATTGGAAGTACTGATGCTGAAGCTGAAGCTCTAATCCTTTGGCCACCTGTTGTGAAGAGCCAACTCATTGGAAAAGACCCTGATGTTGAGAAAAATTGAGTGCAGGAGGAGAAGGGGGTGACAGAGGATGAGATGGTTGGATGACATCATTGACTCAATGAACTTGAATTTGAGAAAACCCCCGGAGGTAGTGAAGGACAAGGAAGTCTGGTGTCCTGCAGTCCATGAGGTCAAAAAGTTGGCGCTGGACACGACTGAGCAACTGAACAATGAACAATAGTTTCAGATAAATCTAACAAAGCATGTATGAGATCTCACATGCTGAAAACTATAAAACCCTGATAAAAGAAATTGGCAAACCTGAATATATGAAATACTAAAGAATTTTCAGTTTAATTTATTTCCTGTCAAAACTCCAGACCAATTTTTGTACATATAGTTAATTCTAAGTTTATATAAAAAGGAAAAATAAATTGAACAATGAAAATAATTTTAAACAAAAAGAAAAAAATTGGGGGATCACAGAATCTGATTTTAAGACAGTATATGACACTGAGAGAGAAAGAATGTGATCTTACATAGCAATGCACACATGGAGCTACAAAGCAGATCTCCAATAGCCTACATAACTAAATTTTAATGTAGGTATAAAGAAAGAGAGGTATTTTTTTGAAAGTATGATTGCTCATCCTTAGGCAAATGATAATTCATGACATAAGCCTCATGTCTTACACCAAATACACCTGAAATTGCTTATTAGTAGTAATTTAAAATATAAAACTGTAATACTTAAAGAAAAAACCATAAGAGAAAATCTTTGTGGCCTATGATTGTTTTGAAATTCACAGAAGAAAAGCATTGATAAATTAGGCTATCCTGGAAAAAAGATACTATTAAGGCCCATATGGGTGAAAATATTAACCAATCACATATCCAGTAAAGGATTTCTATTTCAAATATTAAAATGTCTCTCTAATCTCAACAGTAAGGAAACAATCCAAATAGGAAATTGAATACACTTAACCAAGAGGATGTTTTGGTGGCAAATTAGTACATGAAAAGCTATGCAAAACTGTTTCTCATTCAATTCAGTTCAGTTCAGTCACTCAGTCATGTCTGACTCTTTGTGACCCCATGAATCGCAGCACGCCAGGCCTCCCTGACCATCACCAGCTCCCAGAGTCTACCCAAACTCATGCCCATCGAGTCAGTGATGCCATCCAACCATCTCATCTTCTGTCATCCCCTTCTTCTCCTGCCCCCAATCCCTCCCAGCATCAGGGTCTTTTCCAATGAGTCAACTCTTCCCATGAGGTGGCCAAAGTATAGGAGTTTCAGCTTCAGCATCAGTCCTTCCAATGAACACCCAGGACTGATCTCCTTTAGGATGGACTGGTTGGATCTCCTTACAGTTCAAGGGACTCTCAAGAGTCTTCTCCAACACCACAGTTCAAAAGCATCAATTTTTTGGCCCTCAGCTTTCTTCACAGTTTAACTCTCACAACCATACATGACTACTGGAAAAACCATAGCCTCATAGGGGGAATTCAAATTAAAGCAAAAGTTGGATGTTGCCACACCCCTACAGGAAAGGCTAACATTATAAAGAAAAAAAGGCACTCTACCACGTGAAAGTGAAGCTGAGAGGTGATGAAATCTCTCATACAAGGTTGTTGAAAGTACAAATGTGCAGTCAGTATGAAGAAGAGGTTGATAGTTTCTTAGAAAACTAAATGTAGAATTAGCACGTGCCCCAAGAATCTCACTGCAGCACGCTTGTTGTTGTTCAGTTACTTAGCCATGCCCGACTCTTTGTGACCCCATGGGCTGCAGCATGCCAAGCTTCCCTGTCCATCACCAACTCCTGCCCATTGAGCTGATGATGGCGTCACCATCATAATAAAGAATAAACAAACTGATTCATTTATTTAGTAGTATACCACTAGTCCGCAATAAAAGGAGTAATCTATAGATGCACCCAGTAATTTGAATGACTACCAAAGACAGTATGCTGAATGAGAAGAGTCAGTCTCTGAGATATGCAGTACATGTTTCCACTTGAATAACATTCCTGAAATGACAGATAGTGTTGCTTGTGTGTGAACATGGAGAGATGATATGGTTATAATGAATTAACACAAAGGAGTTCTTTGAGCTCATGCAATATTGTGTATCCTGATTGTGGTGGTAGTTGCAAGAATCTGTCCCTGATATAAAATATTACAGAATGACACACAGACACACACACACACTAATGAGGCAGGTAAAAAATTGGCCAATGTCAGTTTTCTAGTTTTGATAATTGTACTACGGTTATGTAAGACATTGCCATCTGAGGAAGCTGGGCAAATGGACCCCAAGAACTTCAATGTTTCTGTGACTTCTGAGTCTAAATTATCTCAAAGTGAAAAAAATTAAATAATACAGTCAAATGTAATACATATAAATATGGTGGCATTATAAATTGGGGGGTTAAAAAAGATTGGAGGGTAAATAATTGTACACACTCCAAAGATTTCTATGTGTTGCCCAGACGAAAATCATACAGTGTTGTAATATGGCTTTTTTCTTAATTGTCTTGAATTAATTTTGAGTCTCTGATTAGAGGCTCAGCTGATTAAATTCACACTCCAACCAATGCCCTTAAATAGGTTTTCATATGCAGGACATTAGGCACCTGTTCTAAGTGCTGCAGGACCAAGTCTCAGGCATGCATGTGAGATAAACCCTTTGCCATGAAGCCCATACAATTATTCAAATTAACTAAAGGTCCTGGGCTAAACTGTACCCCTTGCAAAGTTCATATGCTGAAGTTCTATTCCCCAGTGCCTCAGAAAGCCACTGTATTTGGAGATAAGTTCTTTAAAGAAATAATTAAATTAAAATGAAGTTGTTAATGTGAGCCGCAGTCCAATATGGTTATGGTCCTTATAAAAAGTGGAAATTAGGATGCACACATACAGAAGGAAGATAATGTGAAGACACAGACGGGAGGAGACAGTCATGACAAGCCAAGGAGAGTGGCCTCAGGAGAAACAAACCCCGTCAACACCTTGATCTCAGACTTCTGGCTTCTGGAATTCTGAGAAAATAAATTTTTCTTGTTTAATGCACCCAACTTGTGATGCTCTGTCAATGCACAGGGAGCCCATGAAACCTTGCTAAGCCAAGTCCACTGCCGTAAAAGAAGATTCCCCTACAGTGGGGGTTTCTGGAAAACAACATATGTTTGTACCTTTGTCTATTTGTTTTAACCTTCTCTGTCTGTCTTTTAATTGGTACCCTTAGAATAGTCTCCTTTGAAATGATGATCAGTTTAGCTGGATTAACATACCATATTTGTAAATGTTTTCCATTGATTCCATTTGTTCTGTTTTCCTTTAGTCTTCATCTTTTTCTGTCCTCTCCGGTTTCACGTGAGCATTTCATCTCCTCTCTTAGCATCTAAAAACATACTTCTTATTTAATATTTTGCTTTGGAATTTCCAAAGTATGTTTTTACCTAACAGAAACTGTCCTTCAAATAACTGTAACTGCTTCACTTGTAATGTAGTGAATTACAGAATATTCACAGTTCTTCCTTTTTGCCACTTATAGTAGTGCTGCCATGCTCTTCACTTATTCATATGCAATATTATCTAATAGTTTCAACTTGTATCACTTTAAACAGACAACTGTTATTTTTAAATTAGTTGAGAGTAGGCAAAATCAAGACTTTTATTTCACATTCATTTATTCCTTCTACAGCACTCTTCTTGTACAGAGATCTGAGTTTTTTTAAAAGAAAATCGCAACAGGACACTCAATAAAAACAGACTATTGCCATAGGGGTGGGAGGTTGAGATCAACTCAGTTAACACAAAAGGGAGGGACTTTAAATGTGGGATTGAGCTAGAGGAGAATGTTGCAAAGGAATTTGGTCATTGTGGTTGGTCAACGTGTGTGTGTGTGTGTGTGTGTGTGTGTGTGTGTGTGCTGACTGCTCTCCTTGATTAGGCTTCTGCCTGCCCTCTGAGACTGAAGAGGGTGGCAAGGTCTTTCTTCATGATTACATTTCGAAGAGTCCTTACTCCCAGGTCTTCAAGAAAGACATTCTTCCTTTGCAGATATTTTACATCTTAAAGAGACAGAGGAAGAACTTACAATCGCTAGTTTATTTAGGTAACTGCTCAAAAGAAAGGGAGTCCATAAGCTTATACTCATGTAGACCTCTATCTGGGGCTTCCCCGTTGGCTCAGAGAGTAAGGAATTTGCCCGCAATGCGGGAGACTAGGGTTCAGTCCCTGGGTAGGCAAGATTCTCTGGAGAAGTGAATGACAACACACTCCAGTATTCTTGCCTGGAGAATTCCATAGACGGAGGAGTGGGCAAACTACAGTCCATGGGGTCCCAAAGTGTTGGACATGATTATCAAGCCAAGGGAAATTTTGAGGGGTTCTGTGTTCTTTTTCTTTTTCTTAAGGCAGATATTTTCACATTTCTTGCAGGGAAGTTCTGCTGTAAATGGGGGTCCTTTGATTTTGTCCATTTGAAAAATTCTTCCTTTCTTCTTCACTTTTGAAATATAATTTCACTGGATATAAATTCTAGGTTGTTATTTTTTGACTATTTACATATTTAATTATACTTTCCTTTTAAAACTTTTTATGATGTTTACATTTTTATGAAAATTGTATAAATTGAAGGTGAAAATGGATGTTTTAAGTAAATAGAAATATTACTATAACCACAAAATTAACATATCTATATTCTTATCTTAGCTACCATTTTTGTGTGTATGCATCTTCTGAGAACTCTTGAAGACTATTCTTGTAGTCCATTTCTTTTGAGGGTATGTTGAATGACAGGAGATTCTCTGAATTTCTCTTGATTATTGCTCTTTAAGTGTGATGTTTTCTTCTCACTCTCCTTTGGATTATCTCAAGTTTTTTCTTTGTCTCTGGTATTCTGTAATTTGAATATGACAGGCTTCTGTGTAATCTCATGCTATACTCCACTTAGCACTCTCTGCACTTTCTGGATTCATGGTTTGGTGCCTAATACAGTGATTGTGCACTCAAGGTGTGTGCATTTTCTTTTATGTAAACTTTACATGAAGGCAAAAATTCCTAATAAATGTTGAGCTCTAATAATAGGCTGTGTTAGAGTTTTAAGGGGAAGTGAATTTTTTCTATTTATTGTGTAAATCATTGAAAAATTAGGATAATGAAGGATTGATTGAATGGCACATGGATGGTGAGATACAAAATAAAACAAATAGAGTAGAATGTTAATTGTAGAATTTTCATGGTGAATATATGTGTTCATTATAAAATTATTGAAGCTTTTCTGTATGCTTGAAATTCTCCTAATACAGAAACAAATGCTCAAAATATTGAATAGTCCATTGAAAAGTGTGGTTATAATGTAATGAAGAGAATATGGAGCAGGGGACACATATCAAGCCAGCTTCTAAATGGGTCAGATTTATTTTTGTAACAGGTTATAGAAAAATATATTATTTGCTATTGACTTTAACACCAATATAAGATCATGCTAACCAAGCCTCTCTTGTTTGAAACAAAATCATTTTAACTCATTAGGGTAATAGAGTACTAAACCATGAATGAGTAGGGTCAGTACATATTCTGTCAGATACATCAATGGAAATGATAAAAATCAACTGGTTACAGTTTAAAAAAGAACTTAATTGCATGACAACTGAAACTAATGAGTTCATACCAGAGAGAACTGAAAACAGTTTCAGTTTAACAGCCTGTTCTGTATTCTTTACCATTAACCAATGACATATTTCAAAGGAAAATATTCTCTTATTTTTTTCTCCTTTTCTATGCCACAGAACTATGTTCTAATAGATTAATATTCTTCTTTTGACAAGGTGGCAGAGGAAGGTATTGAGTTAGTCTCAAGATGGAACAGCATATACTGATGAATTACTCCCACCCCAGGCTGCATTATCCGACCATTATGGCCCAGAGAAGACAGATTGACTCTCTTTCGCTGCACTTGATTCTCTGATGTTCAGAGCTTTTTTTTTTTCTCCCTGCTGTTTATACCCCTTTAGCCTTGGGTGCACCTAATTGCAGAGATGCCTATGGCCATTTTTGGTTCCCATCTTTTTCTTCATTGTGGGCACTCCTTTGTTGTTTAATACTCTGTTCACCTAGATATCCACCCTGACTGTCATAAGGTAAACTGCAATTCAAAGTTTTTACACCATCTTTTCTGCATAGCCTCTTCATCATCCTGCAAATCTGTTAGACTAGAAATCATACAGCTTTTTTCAGTATTCCCTCTCTCTCTTGTTTATTCTCTCAATGACCTACTCTTTTTTTCCACTTCAAGCTGTTTCTTATATGTGAACTCATTATTTATGGTCACTATAAAGTCAATTCCATGAACCTGGGAAGAAACAACTTTGAATTCTTGATCTAGAACTTCAAACTTACATAACTTTGAAAGTATACCCCCTGAACTTCTGTAAGATAAAGGGCAAGTCTATATGAAGCAGAAACATGGCTGATATCAATGAAAATAATACTCTGTATGGATGTCTATGTAGCCCATAATGTAGGTCATAATGTCATAAATAACTTTAATAGAAAATGTTCTGTGGTGACCTTTAGGCTAGCACTTACTCCAGGTGACAAGAATGTTTCTGTAACTCTCATTCTGACTAATTGGAATGGGTGCTATTTACACACGAACCTCATCAAAGGTTTCTGGAATTAAAACATATACTTCACTATAGAAGAGACACATGGAGATGTATTCTCATGTGGTGACTTCTGGGAGAAAAATTAAAGCCAAAAGGCAGCATTTTTTCTTTCATGTAAAAGGAAATAATATCTGTGTCAAAATTTTAAGCTAATTACAGAAACTAAAAAGCCTCCTGATGAGGGTAAAGGAGAAAAGTGAAAAAGATGGCTTAAAACTCAACAAAAACTAAGATCATGGGATCCAGTCCCATCATTTTATGTCAAATAGATGAGGAAAACATAGAAACAGTGACCAGATTTTATTTTCTTGGGCTCCAAAATCCCTGCAGACAGTGACTGCAGCCAAGAAATTAAAAGAAGCTTGCTCCTTGGAAGGAAAGCTATGACAAACCTAGACAGCATATTAAAAAGGAGAGACATCATTCCCATTACCAACAAAGGTCTGCATAGTCAAAGCTATGTTTTTTTTCCAGTCGTCATGTACCAGTGTGAGAGTTGGACCATAAAGAAGGCTGAGTGCTGAAGAATTGATGCTTTTGAATTGTGGTGCTGGAAAAGACTCTTGAGAGTCCCTTGGACAGCAAGGGGATCAACCCAGTTAATCCTAAAGGAAATCAGTCCTGTATATACATTGGAAGGACTGAAGCTGAAGCAGCAGCTGAAACTCCAATACCTTGGTAACCTGATGTGAAGAACTCACTCTCTGGAAAAGACTCTGATGTTGGGAAAAATTGAAGGCAGGAGGAGAAGTGGGCAACAGAGGATGAGATGGTTAGGTAGCATCACCGACTCAATGGACAATTTGGACTGTCCAGGAGATAGTGAAGGACAGGGAGGCCTGGCGTCCTTCAGTCCATGGAGTTGCAAAGAGTCAGACGTGACTAGAGACTGAGCACCAAACAACAAATCATTGGAAGAACTGATGCTGAAGCTGAAGCTCCAATACTTTGGCAACCTGATGTGAAGAACTGACTCATTGGGAAAGACCTCGATGCTGCGAGACTGAAGGCAAAAGGACAAGGGGGCAACAGAGGATGAGATGGTTAGATAGCATCACTGACTCAATGGACATGAATCTGAACAAGATCCAGGAGATTATGGAGAGCAGGAAAGCCTAGCATGCTGTGGTCCTTGAGACTGCAAAGAGTCGGATATGAGCTAGTAACTGAACAACAACAGTATAAACTATGAGTAATGCTGAAAAGCATTAAAAAATTAAAAGGATATCAGTCAAAGTTCCACTGTAGATGAAAGTTCTTTGTATGCATTTGCATTAACAAAATGGGCACATAATTGAATAACTTGGTGTCTTAATCCTTTCAAATTTAATATCGCAGAATAAACAGTTCTCATCTATTAGCCAATCCTAATAAACAGACTTTGATGCATAGCATATGATAAACTGTGTTCCATAGTTAAATTTATCTTGCTAATATTTTTATATTTGAGTTGTTTTCAAGTTTGCGATATTATTTAAAATGTTCTCATGTATAATTACATCTTAATCTGACAGTCGTAGACTAAATGCATAAAGGGACTCTATGTAATCATTCTTGGAGTGGTGCATTTTTACTCAGGCCTTTTTGAAAGCAATTCAAGCCTTTAATGACAATACATAGACCCATATCATGACATGAATAGTAAACCTTAAAATTTTTGTACAAATTCCCAATTATTGCCACAGCAATACACTAGTGAAAATACTTAGTTATTATATGTGGTAGGCAAAATAATAGACTACAAAACATACCACTCTCTAATTCTTGGAACCCGTGAATGTATTCCCTTACATAGTAAAAAGGAGCTTTGCAGTGAAGTGAATAAGGATAAGCATGAAATGTGAGAGTATTCTGGAGTATCTAGGTGGGTCCCCAATTTAAATGTCCTGTATCCTGGCCTGGAGAATTCCATGGACTGTATAGCCCATGGGGTCGCAAAGAGTCAGACATGACTCAGCAACTTTTGTTTTCACTTTTTCAAAATAGAAAGACAAAGGCAGAATCTCGGGTGGTCTTCCAGAAGGAAACATAGAATGAGGGGAGAGATATTCAAAGTGTGAGTGAGATTCAACTGCTATTGCTGACTTGAAGATGGAGCAAGCAGATTATAAACCAGGGAATTTAATGGTATCCAGAAGCTGGAAATAACTTTCAGCTGACATGCAGCAAGAAAGTAATGATATCAGTCCTGCAATGACAAGGAATTAAATTATTTCAGCAAGCTAAATAAGCATAGGAAGTAGATTCTCCATTAGAGCCTCCACACTGGAATGAAGCCCTGTCAGTACTGTGATTATAATCTGTTCAGATTTATATTAAAATTCTGAACTATGGAGCTGTTGAGAATAAATTCATGCTGTGTTAAACTACTACCAAACTGGTAATTTGTTATAACAACTGTATAAAAAGTGTTTTACAAAACTATGGTAATGATAATGTATTTACAGTAATTTTATATGGCTTAATATTTTTAATTAGCACAGGCTGTGTCCCATAATGTATATGATACTTATATTAGCTCATTACATATCTGTACTCTATGACTTAGAGTTTCCTTGAAGAGGGCATGGCAACCCACTCCTGTTTTCTTGCCTGGAGAATCCCCGTGGACAGAGGAGCTTGGTGGGCTACAGTCTATGGGGTTACAAAGAGTCGGACATGACTGAAGTGACTTAGCACGTGCACATGACTTAGAGTTTATTGTTGCCCACAATTTAGATAGGAGGAAACTGAGGTACTAAATGGCTAAGTATCTTTTACAAACACACTTTGTTAAAAGCACCAACGACAGGATTTGTTTTTAATTTTCTTCTGGCTTTGGCTAATATTATTATTTTGTAAACAACTGATAATATAACATAATATATTTTAAGCTTCAAAGCAAGACTATTAAAAATAAAACTGAGCTGTTGAAATGCATTATTAATTGAGGTAGATGGAGCTTTTAAAATTCAATTCATATATCCATTTCTAATTTTAATTTACTTATTTGTAAAATCAGATTAAATTTAGCATCTATTCTATTCTTTCCATGTCATTTCTGATTTGTTTAATTTTAAAATATATGCAGGAAAATAATTGAAACATAAAATAATAGATTAAAACAGAGAGAAGAAAGGATTTGTTCTGGCAGTGTTTCTCAATTCATTGAGTTTCTTTGAGAGCTGCATGCCCTAAATCACACAGCTATAGAGCACTAAAAAAAAAGAAAAAAAAAATTATAGATACATCCATTAACTACTAAATAATGTCTTCTTCCAATTCATTGAGATCAAATAGTCTTGCAAACAATTTGTCTACATATTGTGACATGTACAGACTTACTTTTTTGAATTGTGGTAAATAATCCCCACAGAAACTCATTGGCTGAAGCCACTGTGCTCAAAACAAAAGTAAAATCACATATTTGTTGTTGCTGTTTAGTCACACAGTCGTGTCTGACACTCTGAGAGCCCATGACTGTAGCCTCTGTCCATGGGATTCTCCTGGCAAGAATACTGGAGTGGATAACCATTTCCTCCTCCAGGGGATCTTCCTGACCCAGGGACTGAACCCACTTCTCCTGCATTGCAGGTGGATTATTTACTGCTGAGCCCCTGGGGAAGACCCAAACAGTCCTGAGATTCAGACAGGTTCTCTATTAACTTCCTTTAGTAAATGAGGAAATTTTGATTCAGAGAAATCATACAAAAAAGTGAAAGTGTGTGTTAGTCATTCAGTCCTGTCCAACTCTTTGAGACCCCATGACCGCAGCCTGTCAGTTCCTCTGTCCATGGAATTCTCCAAGTAATAATACTGGAGTGGGTAGCCATTCCCTTCTCCAGGGGATCTTCCTGATCCAGGAATTGAACCCATGTCTTCTGTATTGCAGGTGGATTCTGTACCATCTGAACCACCAGGGCATACATACATATACGCATGCATGCTAAGTTGCTTCAGCCATGTCTGACTCTTTGTGACCCCATGGACTATAGCCCAGGAGGATCCTCTGTCCAAACAATTCTCCAGGCAAGAAAATCCTGGTGTAGGTTGCATCTCCTTGTCCGGGGATCTTCCCAACCCAGGAACTGAGCCTACATGTGCTGCATTACCATTGTGCCAGGAGGGAAATCCGGCATGGAAATAGAAACACTTAAAACCAACTTGGATACTTGTTTCTTTTCTAATATGTAGGTGTCAGCTCAGATGAAAAATCACATGAGTCAGAGATAAGATAGGGTAGCTCCCAGTTTTTAGACACCTGATTTGTGCTGCAAGTTACAATTGCAATTCTCTATTATATAATAACAAGAAGATTGCTTTTCATCAGCTTATGCTTTTGTGTACATACAGTGATGTTTGCTCTATGTTTGTGGAGGCAAATGCTCACACTAAAAAATCAGTTATAATGTGCCATAGACTATTTGAAGTACATGTATTGTTTCTTCAGATTCTTACCACAACCTTCAAAATTGGGAATCATACCATTCTTTAACTGTTCAGTTCAGTTGTTCAGTCCTGTCCAACTCTTTGTGACCCCATGAACTGCAGCTCTCCAGGCCTCCCTGTCCATCACCAACTCCCAGAGCCCACTCAAACCATGTCCATTGAGTTGGTGATGTCATCCAACCATCTTCTCCTCTGTCATCCCCTTCTCCTCCTGCCCCCAATCTTTCCCAGCATCAGGGTCTTTTCTAATGAGTCAGTTCTTCACATCAGGTGGCCAAAATATTGGAGTTTCAGCTTCAACATCTGTCCTTCCAATGAATATTCAGGATCAATTACTTTTAGGATGGACTGGATGGATCTCCTTGCAGTCCAAAGGACTCTCAAGAGTCTTCTCCAATACCACAGTTCAAAAGCATCAATTCTTTGGGCTAAGCTTTCTATTTAGTCCAACTCTCATATCCATACATGACTACTGGGAAAACCATAACCTTGACTAGATTGACCTTTGTTGGTGAAGTAATATCTCTGCTTTTTAATATGCTATCTAGATTGGTCATAACTTTTCTTCCAAGGAGTAAGCATCTTTTAATTTCATGGCTGTAGTCACCATCTGCAGTGATTTTGGAGCCCCCAAAAATAAAGTCAGCCACTATTTTCCCATCTATTTGCCATGAAGTGATGGGACCAGATGTCATGATCTTAGTTTTCTGAATGTTGAATTTTAAGCCAAATTTTTCCCTCTCCTCTCTCACTTTCATCAAGAGGCTCTTTAGTTCTTCTTCACTTTCTGCCATAAGAGTGGTGTCATCTGCATATCTGAAGTTATTGATATTTCTCCCAGCAATCTTGATTCCAGATTGTGCTTCATCCAGCCCAGCATTTCTCATGATGTACTCTGCATATAAACAAGGAAATGGAAACCCAGAGGATATGAATAAACTGATGAGGACCACCCTTTTGATAGTAGCTTGAATCAGGATTCCAAATCAGGGGTTGTGAATCTAGAGGCTGAGTTCTTAAGTTATGCTAATATCTCAGGATGTAAATCTGTATAGTTTCATTGTGGGTAGAAATTTTGGAAATAAGACAATGTTTAAAAGTAATTCTCACTTTTACACTGCTTTTGGAAAAAGAAAGAGGGCTGTCAATTGATTGATTCTCTTTCCCACTCATGGCATTTTATCAAAAGTAGCTCAGTTGGCTGGATATGTGGAAGTCAGTTCCAAAGTATGTTATATTTCCCCTTTTCATATGAAGCTACTTATACTGGTCTACTGCTAACAAATCAAAAATTGGTCTCAGACAGCCATTCAGCCAGAAAATACTCACTTTCCTTTTTTAGCTGGAGACTAAGAGTATGGGATATCGATTGTTCCATGCAATCCAACTAAATCTTAGTTTACGCAATGTAACAAAATGTAAAGGTATTTCTCTTGTGTACAAGCATATGGCTTCTCTGGTGACATCAGATTCATTTTGATCAGTCGTTATGGAAAATGATATTACAGCAGTATTAGAGTAGTAGTTTAGTTGTTTGCAGAATACTTGCCAATGTGGAGAAATCATTTTTTTTTTTTTTTTTTTTTGCTCCACAACAATAAATGGCCTGTGATACCAGCAGCAAAGACTACCCAGTTGAATTCAGGAATCTAGCATTTTCCTAAATTATTCAGAAAGGAATAGGGAGATGTGTGGGAGGGGAGTGAGAGAAAGAAAAAGAAAAAAAAAAAAAAAAAAAAAACAAGAGGAAAACAAGAAAACATGAGATATTCTTTCCCCCAAATCATCAATTATATAATCATAGTCTTTACTTAGTCTGGAGCTTTTGGCTGACTCTGTTCTGATAACTTGTTCACTTGGGGTAGATTCAAGTCTCCGAGAACCACGATGAGTTTCAGAATTAAATTCAGGTAGTTCAGTCTGACCACACTGAAAATACCCTGCAGTGAGATGTCTTGGTGATGGTGGTTTAGTCGCTAAGTCATGTCCGACTCTTGCGGCCCCGTGGACTGTAGCCCGCCAGGCTCCTCTGTCCAAGGGATTTTCCAGGCAATGATACTGGAGTGGATTGCCATTTCCTTCTCCAGGGAATCTTCCCGACCCCGGAATCGAACCCAGGTCTCCTGCATTGCAGGCAGATTCTTTACCGACTGAGCTATGAGGGAAGTCCAAGAATGTCTTACTCTGTGATATCCACATTCTTTTTAAACAGCACATTTTCAAGGTCTATTGTACATCTAAAAGCTCTATTGTTATTGTTAAAACTACAGTCTACTGTTGTTTTGAGTTTAAACATAAAATTAAAAGCATTATAATAAAGTACCAGAGGCACCATCAAATTCCTACTAAAATAAGTTATTAGATAAAGCTTAGTGTCCATCTTTTAACTTTATTATTGATCATTACATTTAATGCTATATTTTAAATATTTACTTTGTGGTGGATAAAACCATTAAATAAATGCAGCAGTGTTTTAAAACTTCAGTTACTAGATAAATTAATTCTAGGCTACAGCCTGTCATTAATTAAAGTATGGCAATTAAGAAGGAGATAAGGTTTCTAATAGAGAAAATAAATCAATTGTAAAAAGGCCAGATGTCTGTAGTTTTATTTATGACAGAGTTTATGTTCTCTCTTTATAACTTATTAGAAAAATTTATAAGGTGCAGAAAGTTTATCCTTCTGAGACATGCAAAATGATCACTGCCTTAAAAAGATGGGGCCAAATGTGAGATCCACATGGAGAATGACCTTTCCTGACTGTGCATCCCAACTCATGCTAAGGCTAGAAGTACAAGTTATAAACACTTTACAGAAGCTGCTATTCTTAACTGAGGTAACACAGGGATTTCAGATCCCCAGACAGTTATAATTTTGTACCAACATAACACAAGTGTTAAAATGTGTAGACAATCACTTCTGCCTGCTACCTTCTCCAGATCTTAACTCCATCACTTGTAAAATGGAGATTTGAAAAAGTGGAAAGATTTTATTTGGGGTTTAACTGATAGCACAATATGGATACGGCAGGGGTGAACGTAAAATGAACAATAAAAAAGGACAGCAAAGAACGGAACGAGTTAAGAGCTAAAATGTTCAAGAAGTGACTCATGCAGTCACTGTCCCAGTGTTCAGGAATTTTAATGTCCCAAGCCTCTCAATATGTGAGTATTTTGTCAATTCTCTAGTCCTATAGCCCTAAAAACCAAGGTCATTATTAATAACTGCACACTCTCTTGCAGAAGTAGCCAGAGAGAACTTACGTCAACTCTTCCCATCAAATCTTCCCACCATCAGCATTGGTGTTTGAACTCACTAGCCATCAGGATTGGAAACCTGCTTAGGAAGCTCCTATCACAGACCAGCACTTCTGTTCCAACTTTGAAACTGCTGCCCGCCCCTCCTGACAAAACCTGGTCATGCACATGGACCAGCATCATCAGTTTTTTCTTCTCTAACTAGATAATTTCCACCAGTATACAAACCACTGTTATTTTCCAATCTTAAAAACATACCCATCATTATATATTTTTATAGTTCATAAGTCTTATCAGTGTCAGATTACCAACCTGATGTTTTAAAGAGCCAAGTGGAAAATCTCCAGTTGTACCAAAGGGAAAGATAAATTCATCCCTGAATTTCCATTATCTCTGTCATTCCTGAGGTCCCTTTCTATTTATTCCATATCATACTCTTACATTTTGCTAGCAATAGGCCCCAAGGTTTAAGTCAGGACCAAGGGAAGTGACCTGATCAGTAAAACAGTAAAACTTCATCAGTAACAACCACAAGTAACCCAAAGAGTTTAAAGGAAAAAAAGAATATGATAATGAAATATCTGAATGTCTGCTTGGTTAGTTGCAATTTGATATGCTTCAAATTGGGCTTCAGGTTGTGCAAGTGGTAAAGAATTCACATGCCAGTGCAGGTGACATATGAGAGGAAGGTTCAAGCCCTGGGTTGGGAAGATCCCCTGGAGAAGGAAATGGCAACCCACTCTAGTATTCTTACCTGGAGAATCCCATGGACAGTGGAACCTGGTGGGCTACAGTCCATGGGGTTGCAGAGTCAGACATGACTGAAACAACTTAGCATGCATGCAGTATCATGCTCCAAATTTACTAGCTCCAGTCTTTGATTTAATGTGTCTCTGCAACAATAAGCTGGCCAGCTTGTAAGGAAAATTGATACTGAAGCAGAGACAAATCTTGACCATCTCTGGGCCTCTTGCTTAATTTTACTTTCCCAAATTTGAATTTAATCTGTAGGGAAAAGCATCCTCTCTATTTATAAAATAAGGGTGACTCTGAAAAGAATTACTTTGAGGAAAGTTCCTAAACAGACACAAAGATTGTGTATTATGTAATTACACTTTTATAAAATTCAAGAAAAAGCAAAACTGCAGTTGCTGCCTTTTCAGTCCCTAAGTCATGACTGACTGTGACCCCATGAACTGCAGCGAGCAAGGCTTCCCTGTCCTTCATCATCTCCCAGAGTTTGCTCAAACTCACGTTCATTCAGACAGTGATGTCATCCAGCCATCTTATTCTCTGTCACTCACTTCTCCTCCTGCTCTCAATCTTTCCCAGCATTAAGGTCTTTTCCAATGAGTTGGCTCTTTGCATCAGGTGACCAAAGTGATAACAAGCATATCAATGATTTCAGGAGTTCTGTGTGAAGAAGGAGATTGTCTACAAAGTGTTAAAAACAGACTTTCTGGATGAAATAAATTATTTTGGTGATTGTTATAACAGACAGTTCAGTTCCACTACTCAGTCATGTCCAGCTCTTTGCGACCCCTTGGACTGCAGCACACCACGCCTCCCTGTCCATCACCAACTCTGGGGTTTACCAAAACTCATGTCCATTGAGTTGGTGATATCATCTTACCATCTCAACCTCTGTTGTCCCCTTCTTCCACCTCCAGTGTTTCCCAGCATCAAGGTCTTTTCCAATGAGTCAGCTCTTCGCATAAGGTGGCCAAAATATTGAAGTCTCAGCTTCAACATCAGTCCTTCCAATGAACACCCAGGACAGATCTCCTTTAGGATGGACTGGCTGGATCTCCTTGCAGTCCAAGGGACTCTCAACTGTCCTCTCCAACACCACAGTTCAAAAGCATCGATTCTTCGGTATTCAGCTTTCTTTTATAGTCCAACTTTAACATCCATACATGAATACTGGAAAAACCATAGCTCGACTAGACAGACCTTTGTTAGCAAAGTAATGTCTCTGCTTTTTAATATGCTGTTTAGGTTGATCATAACTGTCCCTCCAAGGAGTAATTGTATTTTAATTTCATGGTTGCAGTCACCATCTGCAGTGATTTTGGAGTTCCAAAAAATAAACTCTGCCACTGTTTCCACTGTTTACCCATTTATTTGCCATGAAGTGATGGGACCAAATTACATGATCTTAGTTGTCTAAAAGTTGAGTTTTAAGCCAACTTTTTCACTCTCCTCTTTCACTTTCATCAAGAGGCTCTTTAGTTCTTCTTCACTGTCTGCCATAAGAGTGGTGTCATCTGCATACCTGAAGTTATTGATATTTCTCCCAGAAATCTTGATTCCAGTTTGTGCTTCATCGAGCCCAGTGTTTCTTATGATATACTCTGCATATACATTAAATAATCAGGGTGACAATATACAGCCTTGAAGTACCCCTTTTCCTATTTGGAACCAGTCTGTTGTTTCATATCCAGTTCTAACTGTTGCTTCCTGACCTGCATACAGATTTCTCAAGAGGCAGGTCAGGTGGTCTGGTATGCCCATCTCTTTCAGAATTTTCCAGTTTACTGTGATCCACACAGTCAAAGGCTTTGGCATAGTCAATAAAGCAGAAATAGATGTTTTTCTGGAACTCTCTTGCTTTTTCGATGATCCAGTGTATGCTGGCAATTTAATCTCCCCAACAAAGTCCATCTAGTCAAAGCTATGGTTTTTTCAGTAGTCATGTATGGATGTGAGATTTGGACTATAAAGAAAGCTGAGTGCCAAAAAGTTGATGCTCTTGAACTGTGGTGTTGGAGAAGACTCTTGAGAGTTCCTTGGACTGCAAGGAGATCAAACCAGTCCATCCTAAAGGAAATTGGTCCCGAATATTCATTGGAAGGATAGATGTTGAAGCTGAAACTCCAATACTTTGGCCACATGCTATGAAGAACTGACTCATTGGAAAAGACCCTGTCACTGGGAATGATTGAAGGTGGGAGGAGAAGGGGACGACAGAGAATGAGATGGTTGGATGGCATCACCAACTCAATGGACATGAGTTTGAGTAGGCTCTGGGAGTTGGTGTTAGACAGGGGAGCCTGGTGTGCTGCAGTCCATGGGGTTGTAAAGAGTCAGGCACAACTGAATGACTGAACTGAACTGATACAGCTACTAATTATTTAAAAAGTCATTGATACAATTAAAATAGGTTCATCTTATTGTGTATTGATTAGAACTCAATAAAAAAGAGACCAAAATAAGTGTTTTATTGGTCAATTATATCATCTCTATAGAGTCTATCTTAAGGAGATTAATTCTACTCCCATGTTAGAAGTTTCCAAGGATCCATGTCTCACTGAAAACACAAAAATAAAACTCTCAGCTCTTGGTCAAACATCAGATATATGTCTCAGTTCAGTTCAGTCACTCAGTCATGTCTGACTCTTTGCAACCCCATGGACTGCAGCACACCAGGCCTCCCTGTCCATCATCAACTCCCGGAGCATACTCCAACTCATGTCCATCACGTTGGTGATGCCATCCAACCATCTCATCCTCTGTTGTCCCCTTCTCCTCCTGCCTTCAGTCTTTCCCAGCATCAGGATGTCTATTTCACCTCAAAGAACAGGTTACAATTAGTTCATATTGTACAATTAAAAAATCTAGAATTATAACAGGGAAAATCCAGCATATAAAATAAACATTTAGAATTTTGTTATTTTATTTAGTAAAAATATTTACTAGCTATAAAGTATTTTAAAAGCAATCAGATTCACCCTTGTATTTCTCAAATATTTATGATAAAATGTTCATACAATTAATATCCACCCAAATTTCTAAAATGTGGTTCCACTTGGCAATAGTAGAAAAGCATTTGACAGCATCCAGTTTGCAATTATGATAAAATCTCTCAGCAAACCAGAAATAGATGAAAACTTCTTCAATTACATAAGGAGGATCTATATACAACTGGCAAATAGCATCACACTTAATGCTATTCTTTTTCCTTAAGACTGAGAATAAGATAAGGATGTTCCCTTTCACTATTTCTATTCAACACGATAAGAAAAGCCCTAGTTAATGCAATAAGACAAGAAAAAGGATATTAAAGGTATACAGATTATAAAGGAAGAAATAAAATAATGTTTACTTAAGGATTATATAATTGGCAAAAAGAACTTCTGAAACTCATAAACGATTATAGCAAGATATCAGGACAGATGGTTAATGTATAAAAGCCTATTACTTTCTTGTATACTTATAATGAATAATTGCTGTCTAAAATTAATAATATAATACCTTTTATATTAGCAACAAAAGAAATAAAATACTTTGGTATAAATCTAGCAAAAATATACAGGATCTATGTTAGTGAAAATAAAAGTGTTAGTCATGTCCAACTCTTGTGACCCCATGGACTATAGCCCGCCAAGCTCCTCTGTCCATGGAATTCTGCAGGCAAGAATACTGGAGTGGGTTGCCATTCCTTTCTCCAGAGGCTCTTCTCTACCCAGAGGTTGAACCTGGGTCTCCTGCATTACAGGCAGATTTCTCACCATCTGAGTGATCAGGGAAGTCTGATCTATGCTAGGAAAACCACAAAACTCTAATAAAAGATACTTAAAAAATCTAAATATATCCCTTGATCATGGAGTGGAAGGCTAAATATTTTTAAGATGTCAGTTATTCTTGTGTTTTAATATAGATTCTCTCCAGTCACAGTTAAAATCCCAGCAAGCTGTTTTATCACACCAACTCACTGAATCTAAAGTTTACATGGAAAGTCAAAAGGCCAAAAATAACAACAAAACTGAAACATCATCACTATTCAGTTTCTTATTCCCTGGCCTTGGGATCTGATCATCCTGTCGTGCCTTCAGAAAGAATACCATCAAGTTGATTTAACCAGAATCCTCTCCTGCCCTTGATTTTTTTCTCTTATAATTTATCATTCTTTGACCCTTCCTTTCCCTTCACTGGTGGCTTAGAGAATAAGCAATCTGCCTTTGATTTGGGAGACGCAGGTTTGATCCCTGGGTCAGGAAGATGCCCTGGAGAAGGAAATGGCAACCTATTGCAGTATTCTTGCCTGGGAAATCCCATGAATGGAGGAGCCTGGTGGGCTGTAGTCCACGGGGTTGCAAAGAGACACGACTAAGCAGCTAACACTTATCCCCCTACTCTTTGGCCATAAATCCCATTTGTCCATGCTATATTCAAAATTAAACCCAGTTTTATACTGTCTCTTTTCCCTATTGCAAATGTTTATGAATAAAATGTTTTTGACCTCTAGTTATTGGATGGCTGCTTTTTTTTTTAATAGTTGGTGAAATTATTCTGTATAATACTGTAATGGTGCATATATAACATTACATATTCCATTAACTGTACAACACAAAGAGTGAAATTTAATATAAATTATGGACTATAGTTAATAATGTATAAATATTGGTTCATTAAGTATAATAAATGTACCACATTAAAGTAAGGTGTTAATAACAGAAAAATGTGTATGTGTGTATATTTGAGGGATGTATATAATAAATATCTGTACTATTTGCACAATTTTTCTGTAAATTTAAAACTGTTTTAAGACACAGTGATGCCATTGACTCATCTGGGCAAGACTGTAGAAACAGCCACCATTGTTTTGAGCAAAAGCTAGACTGTGGACATACATGCCCCTGGTATGTGAATGCTGCATGAGTAGTTGTAGTTGGATTTCAGAAGAAAGCGCTTAGTTACAGGTGGATACAGAAGGGTTATTTAGAACAATGGCAGTAAATAAAATCTATAAGGGTGAGATTACAGTGATCAAAAATAGAGTCTAATCCCCAAGTAACCCCCAAATTTGGAAATTGTGGACATGAGTAGAAGCAAAGAAAATATTAATATAAATAAATTGACTTGAGAATTAAGAAGAAAATAAGGAAACAGCAACCTATTCCAGTGTTCTTACTTGGAGAATCCCATGGACAGAGAAGCCTGGGGGGCTATGGTTCATGGGATCACAAAGAGTCAGACACAACTGAAGCAATTTAGCACTCAAGAAGAATGGAATATAAGAGTGTAGAACTGCTTATACAAGAGTTGGACCCAGATATTCTTTCCATTGAAACACAAAGATCCACATTACCCTAAGTAGCTTGGAAAAGCTTCACTAATGTGCAAAATTGTAGTGAACCTATCTATAATCTGTGCCAAATGTACTTGAAAGACAACCAGAAACATCTCTCTTTTATAAAAACCCGGCCCCAATAGGTAATTTTATCCTAAAGGAACATACAGGAATAAAAGTTTATCTTAAACTTTTCTCCTTTTGCTCTCAAATCCTCACTGTTCTTTGAAATCCTTCAAATCTCTGCCTGAAGGAAGCATTAGTAGCTGACTCCTTTCCTTAGGCATTCTCTGAATTATGAGCTTATTGTTAACTCTATAATGTGATTTTAGCCCTTCTGACAAGAACAACTAGAAGGAGGGTGTAAATTCTGAAGTGTGAGCATTGTGTTTTTTAAAGTAATCTTGTGGGTTCACTTACTAGTTGATGAAGTGGTAAATTTACAAAAACAGTAGCCTTAGATACATTCTCAGTTTAAGAGTGTATGTTATGTATTCTATGGGAGTTATCTGTACTTAGTTCTCTTAACTCATGGTTGCAGGTCAATTACTGAAAGGAGAGTGTGTAAAAGATTCATCTCCTGTGACCTATGTGGTAATAACATTAAGTGAAAAAACTCACAAATAAATATTCTAGTGAACAAGTCATTTAAAACAAACACTAGTAATTTAACATTTAAAATGAGCCTTTTGAATTGTTTTTAAAAAAAGCAATAATGAATATATTGATATTATAGGAAGTTTTCTCAATTAAAAGCCTATACAAGAAGTTAACTTCATCACACCCCAAAACATAGTAAAGATTATATTTAATTAAAAAAAAGGTATCCAAAAGGTAAGATTTATTCTTTATCTTTTCTATATTCTTTATCTTTTCTCCCTAAATAATACATAATATTGAATATGATGTATAGTATAATATATCCAAATGTAATTGCAGTGATATTTTCAATCCTCATAATTTCCTGAAAAAACAAAGAAACCGTGCATTCTCTGAATTCAACTATATTTTTCGTTAAACTTAAGTTAAAAAAATTTTGAATTTGTGAGAAATTATTTCCATATAACAGAGATGGCTTTGAATTGTCTTTCAACAGGATGCTATTTGATTGCTATTTTCAACACATACTGGAAAGAAATGGGAGAAATAGAAATAAGACTGACATAGGAAGAGGCCTGAGTTGAAAGTGAGGAGTTGAAGACTTCATGTTATTATTTATTTGCAAATATTTCTGCTTCAGAGTTGAATAATAACCTATGCTGTGACAGGAAAGAATGTAATGCAATATATGAGTAGTGTTAGAGATAGAAGCTAGGTGAGAAGTGTGAGTAATGATTTAGTAGAAAAGTGGCCAGGGAATATTGCCAGTCTGTTATGGGTAACATAGTTAACTATATAGTCCATTGGGTAGCATAATTTTTGAGATATCAATCAGACCTACTGAAGGCTTTTTCCAGAATAACTCAGCTTCCCAAGGGCCTGCAAATAGGTAAGACTGGGTATTGAATGGGCAAATAATGGAAGAAGAAAAAGAAAATGTTGGAGGTATGTGTTAGTTTTTTGTGACTGGTGTAACAAATTATTACAAGCTTGGTGGTTTAAAACCACACACATTTATTATCTTACAGCTTTAGGTTCAGAAGTCCAAATCAGTTTAGCTGGACTGAAATCAAGGTATTGGTAGACCCACTCCCCTTGGAGTCTGAGATTCAGTGGAGGAGTAGAAGTTCACGTGCTCATCTTCTCCTGTGAGAACTCCAAAATTGCAACTTGCTGCTGAACAACCATCGACAGGAGAAAGTTGGATCCCACCAAAAGATACCCCACATCCAAGGGCAAAGGAGAAGTCCCAGTAAGTGAGAGGAGGGGCAAAATTGCATTTGGAACCAAACCCCATAGCCACTTGGAGGGCTCAAACAAAACCCTGTGTGCACCAGGACCCAGAGACCCCACAGAGACTGAAGCAGACCTGTGCATGAGTCTTCTGCAGAGGTAGGAGTCAGCAGCGGCCTGCTGTAGGGTCAGGGGCTCTGGGTGCAGCAGACCTGGGTCACACAGAGTGTGGTGTAAGCTCTTGTGGAGGAGGTCACCATTAACCCCACCACAGAGCCAACCAGCAGATGCCCCACAAACTACAGATCAATTATACCAAAGAGATTCTCACAATGTTAAAGTTCTAGGGCCCACAACAGATTTCTAACCTGGGGACCTGGCAAAGGGAATAAGAACTCCCAGAGAATTTGACTTGGGAGGCCAGTGGGATTTGATTACAAAACTTACACTAGACTGGGGAAACAGACTCTTAGAGGGCACAAACAAAACCTTGTGTGCACCAGGACCCAGGAGAAAGGAACAGTGGCCCTATAAAAGACTGACCCAGACTTGCCTGTGAGTGTCCAGGAGTCTCCAGCAGAGGCATGGGTCATCTGGAGCCTGCTGCAGGGTCGGGGGCACTGAGTGTAGCAGTGCCTGCATGGGACCTTTTGAAGGAGGGCAACGTTATCTTCATTACCTCCACCATAGTTTGGTCTCAGGTCAAACAAAAGAAAGGGAACAGAGCCCCATCCATCAACAGAAAAATTGGATTAAGCATTTACTGAGCATGGCCCTGCCCATCAGAACAAGACTCAGTTTCCCCCACAGTCAGTTTCTCCCATCAGAAAACTTCCATCAGGGGGCAGATGGAGTGAAAACCACAATCACAGAAAACTAATCAAACTGATCACACGGACCACAGCCTTGCCTAACTCAATAAAACTATAAGCCATGCCATGTAGGGCCACCCAGGACAGACGGGTCATGGTGGAGAGTTCTGACAAAACGTGGTCCACTGGAAAGGGAATGGCAAACCTCTTCAGTATTCTTGCCTTGAGAACCCCATGAACAGCATGAAAAGGCAAAAAGATAGGACACTGAAAATAAACTCCCCAGGTTGGTAGGTGCCCAATATACTACTGGAAAAGAATGGAGACATAACTCCAGAAAGAAGGAAGAGATGGAGCCAAAGCAAAAACAATGCCCAGTATTGATTAGTGCCAGAAGTAAAGTCCTATGCTGTACACAGCAATATTGCATAGGAACCTGGAATGTTAGGTCCATGGATCAAGGTAAAATGAAAGTGGTCAAACAGGAGATAGCAAGAGTAAACATCAACATTTTAGGAATCAGTGAACTAAAATGGACAGAAATAGGCAAATTTAATTTAGATGACTGATATATCTACTACTGTGAGCAAGAATCCCTTATAAGAAATGGAATAGCACTCATAGTCAACAAAAGAGTCCAAAATACATTCAGTTCAGTTCAGTCACTCAGTCATGTCTGACTCTTAGCAACCCCATGAATTGCAGCATGCCAGGCCTCCCTGTCCAGCACCACCAACTCCTGGAGTTTACTCAAACTCATGTCCATCGAGTCGGTGATGCCATCCAGCCATCTCATCCTCTGTCGTCCCCTTCTCCTCCTGCCCCCAATCCCTCCCAGCATCAGGGTCTTTTCCAATGAGTCAACTCTTCGCATGAGGTGGCCAAAGTACTGGAGTTTCAGCTTCATCATCAGTCCTTTTAATGAACACTCAGGACTGATCTCCTTTAGGATGGACTGGTTGGATCTCCTTACAGTCCAAGGGACTCTCAAGAGTCTTCTCCAACACAGTTCAAAAGCATCAATTTTAAGAAAGAAAACTACAGGCCAATATCACTGATGAACATAGATGCAAAAATCCTTAACAAAATTCTAGCAAACAGAATCCAACAACATATTAAAAAAATCATTCATCCTGACCAAGTGGGCTTTATCCCAGGAATGCAAGGATTCTTTAATATCCGCAAGTCAATCAATGTAATACACCACATTAACAAATTGAAAGATAAAAACCATATGATTATCTCAATAGATGCAGAAAAAGCCTTTGACAAAATTCAACATCCATTTATGATTAAAACTCTTCAGAAAGCAGGAATAGAAGGAACATACCTCAACATAATAAAAGCTATATATGACAAACCCACAGCAAGCATCACCCTCAATGGTGAAAAATTGAAAGCATTTCCCCTGAAATCAGGAACAAGACAAGGGTGCCCACTCTCACCACTACTATTCAACATAGTTTTGGAAGTTTTGGCCACAGCAATCAGGGCAGAAAAAGAAGTAAAAGGAATCCAGATAGGAAAAGAAGAAGTGAAACTCTCGCTGTTTGCAGATGACATGATCCTCTACATAGAAAACCCTAAAGACTCTACCAGAAAATTACTAGAGCTAATCAACAAATACAGTCAAGTTGCAGGATATAAAATTAACACACAGAAATCTCTTGCATTCCTATACACTAACAATGAGAAAACAGAAAGAGAAATTAAGGAAACAATACCATTCACCATTGCAACAAAAAGAATAAAATACTTAGGAGTATATCTACCTAAAGAAACAAAAGACCTATACATAGAAAACTATAAAACACTGATGAAAGAAATCAAAGAGGACACAAATAGATGGAGAAATATACCATGTTCATGGATTGGAAGAATCAATATTGTCAAAATGGCTATACTACCCAAAGTAATCTATAGATTCAATGCAATCCCTATCAAACTACCAACAGTATTTTTCACAGAACTAGAACAAATAATTTCACAATTTGTATGGAAATACAAAAAACCTCGAATAGCCAAAGTAATCCTGAGAAAGAAGAATGGAACTGGAGGAATCAATCTGCCTGACTTCAGACTCTACTACAAAGCCACAGTCATCAAGACAGTATGGTACTGGCACAAAGACAGAAATATAGATCAATGGAACAGAATAGAAAGCCCAGAGATAAGTCCACGAACCTATGGTCACCTTATCTTCGACAAAGGAGGCAAGGATATACAATGGAAAAAAGATAACCTCTTTAACAAGTGGTGCTGGGAAAACTGGTCAACCACCTGTAAAAGAATGAAACTAGAACACTTTCTAACACCATACACAAAAATAAACTCAAAATGGATTAAAGATCTAAATGTAAGACCAGAAACTATCAAACTCCTAGAGGAGAACATAGGCAAAACACTCTCCGACATAAATCACAGCAGGATCCTCTATGACCCACATCCCAGAATTTCAGAAATAAAAGCAAAAATAAACAAATGGGACCTAATGAAACTTAAAAGCTTTTGCACAACAAAGGAAACTATAAGCAAGGTGAAAAGACAGCCCTCAGATTGGGAGAAAATAATAGCAAATGAAGCAACAGACAAAGGATTAATCTCAAAAATATACAAGCAACTCCTCCAGCTCAACTCCAGAAAAATAAATGACCCAATCAAAAAATGGGCCAAAGAACTAAACAGACATTTCTCCAAGGAAGACATACAGATGGCTAACAAACACATGAAAAGATGCTCAACATCACTCATTATCAGAGAAATGCAAATCAAAACCACAATGAGGTACCATTATACGCCAGTCAGGATGGCTGCTATCCAAAAGTCTACAAGCAATAAATGCTGGAGAGGGTGTGGAGAAAAGGGAACCCTCTTACACTGTTGGTGGGAATGCAAATTAGTACAGCCACTATGGAAAACAGTGTGGAGATTTCTTAAAAAGCTGGAAATAGAACTGCCATATGACCCAGCAATCCCACTTCTGGGCATACACACGGAGGAAACCAGATCTGAAAGAGACACGTGCACCCCAATGTTCATCGCAGCACTGTTTATAATAGCCAGGACATGGAAGCAACCCAGATGCCCATCAGCAGACGAATGGATGAGGAAGCTGTGGTACATATACACCATGGAATATTACTCAGCCATTAAAAAGAATTCATTTGAATCAGTTCTAATGAGATGGATGAAACTGGAGCCCATTATACAGAGCGAAGTAAGCCAGAAAGATAAAGACCATTACAGTATACTAACACATATATATGGACTTTAGAAAGATGGTAACGATAACCCTATATGCAAAACAGAAAAAGAGACTCAGATGTATGGAACAGACTTGTGGACTCTGGGAGAAGGCAAGGGTGGGATGTTTCAGGAGAACAGCATTGAAACATGTGTATTATCTAGGGTGAAACGGATAACCAGCTCAGGTTGGGTACATGAGACAAGTGCTCGGGCCTGGTGCACTGGGAAGACCCAGAGGGATCGGGTGGAGAGGGAGGTGGGAGGGGGGACTGGGATGGGGAATACATGTAAATCCATGGCTAATTCATATCAATGTATAACAAAAACTACTGTAATGATGTAAAGTAATTAGCCTCCAACTAATAAAAATTAAAAAAAAAAAAAAAAAAAAAAAAAAAAAAAAGCATCAATTTTTTGGTGCTCAGCTTTCTTCACAGTCCAACTCTCACAACCATACATGACCACTGGAAAAACCATAGCCTTGAATAGATGGACCTTTGTTGGCAAAGTAATGTTTCTGCTTTTTAATATGCTATTTAGGTTCGTCATAACTTTCCTTCCAAGGAGTAAGCGTCTTTTAATCACATGGCTGCAATCACCATCTGCAGTGATTTTGGAATCCCCAAAATAAAGTCTGACACTGTTTCCACTGTTCCCCCAAAATACATTACCTGGGTACAATCTCAAAAATGACAGAATGATGTCTGTTCAATTCCAAGACAAACCATTCAATATCACAGGAATCCAAGTCTATGCCCCAACCAGTAATATTGAAGAAGCTGAAATTTACCCATTCTATAAAAACCTACAAGACCTTCTAGAACTAACACCCAAAAAAGATGTCTTTTTCATCATAGGGGACTGGAATGCAAAAGTCGATAGTCAAGAGACACCTGGAGTAACAGGCAAATTTGCCCTTGGAGTACAGAATGAAGTAGGTCAAAGGCTAACAGAGTTTTGCCAAGATAACACACTGGTCATAGCAAACACACTCTTCCAACAATGCAAGAGAAGCCTGCACACATGGACATCACCAGATGCTCAATACTGAATCCGATTGATTATATCATTTTCTGTCAAAGATGGAGAGGCTCTATACAGTCAGCAAAAACAAGACCAGGAGTTGACTGTGGCTCAGATCATGAACTCCTTATTGCAAAATTCAGACTTAAATCAAAGAAAATAGGGAAAGCCACTAGACCATTCAGGTATGACCTAAATCAAATCCCTTATGACTATACAGTGGAAGTGATAAATAGATTCAAGAGATTACATCTGATAGAGTGCCTGATGAACTATGGACAGAAGTTAATGAAATTGTACAGGAGGCAGTGATCAAAACCATTGCCAAGAAAATGAAATGAGAAAATGCAAAATGGTTTTCTGAGGAGGCTTTGAAAATAACTGAGCAAAGAAAAGAAGATAAAGGCAAAGGAGAAAAGGAAAGATATACCCACCTGAATGCAGAGTTCCAAAGAATAGCAAGGAGAGATAAGAAAGCCTTCCTCAGTGATCAATGCAAAGAAACAGAGGGCAACAATAGAACGGGAAAGACTAGAGATCTCTTCAAGAAAATTAGAGATACAAAGGGAATATTTCATGCAAAAATGGGCACAACAAAGGAAAGAAATGGTATGGACCTCACAGAAGCAGAAAATATTAAGAAGAGGTGGCAACAATACATAGAAGGATGATACAGAAAAGGTCTTCATGACCCAGATAACCATGATGGTGTGATCACTCGCCTAAAGCCAGACATCCTGGTGTGTGAAATCGAGTGGGCCTTTGGAAGCACCCCTATGAACAAGTCTAGTGGAGGTGATGGAATTCCAATTGAGCTATTTCAAATCCTAAAGGATGATGCTGTGAAAAATGCTGCACTCAATATGCCAGCAAATTTTGAAAACTCAGCAGTGGTCACAGGACTGGAAAAGTTCAGCTTTCATTCCAATTCCAAAGAAGGGCAATGCCAAAGAATGTTCAAACTACCACACAATTACACTCATCTCACATACTAGCAAAGTAATGTTCAAAATTCTCCAAGCCAGGCTTCAACAATATATGAACCACGAACTTCCAGATATTCAAACTGGATTTAGAAAAGGCAGAGGAACCAAGAGATAAAATTGCCAACATCTGCTGGATCAGTGAAAAAGCAAGAGAGTTCCAGAAAAACATCTACTTCTGCTTTATTGATTAAGTCCAAGCCTTTGGCTGTGTAGAATCCAACAAACTGTGGAAAATTCTTCAACAGATGGGAATATCAGACTGCCTTACCTGCCTCCTAAGAAATCTGTATGCAGGTCAGGAAGCAACAGATAGTAAAGGACATGGAACAAAAGACTGGTTCCACATTGGGAAAGGAGTACATCTAGGCTGTATAATGTCACCTTGCTTATTCACCTTACATGCAAAGTACATCATGTGAAATGCCAGACTGGATGAAGCACAAGCTGGAATCAAGATTGCTGGGAGAAATGTCCACAACTTCAGATAAGCAGTTGACACCATCCTTATGGCAGAACATGAAGAGGAACAAAAGAATTTCTTGATGAAAGTGATAGAGAGTGAAAAACTGGTTTAAAACTCAAGATTCAAAAAACTAAGATCATGGCATCCAGTCCCATCACTCCATCTCAAATAAATGGTGTAATAATAGAAACAGTGAGAGACTATTTTTTCAGCTCTAAAATCACTGAAGATGGTGATTGCAGACATGAAATTAAAAGATGCTTGCTCCTTGGAAGAAAAGGCATGAGCAACCTAGACAGCATATTAAAAAGCAGAGACATTACTTTGCCAACAAAGTCCGTCTAGTCAAATCTAAGTTTTTTTTCAGTAGTCATTTGTCAGTGTGAGAGTTGGATTATAAAGAAAGCTGAGTGCCAAAGAATTGAGGCGTTTGAACTGTGGTGTTGGAGAAGATTCTTGAGAGTTCCTTGAACTGCAAGGACATTCAACCAGTGAATCCTAAAGGAAATCAGTCCTTAATGTTCATTGGAAGGACTGATGCTGAAGCTGAAACTCCAATACTTTGGCCATCTGACATGAAGAACTGACTCATTGGAAAAGACCCTGATGCTGGGAAAGATTGAGGGCAGGAGGAGAAGGGGCAATAGAGGATGAGATGGTTGATTGGCATCACTCACTCGATAGACATGAGTTTGAGTAAACTTCGGGAGTTGGTGATATACAGGGAAGCCTGGCGTGTTGCAGTCTATGGGGTCACAAAGAGTTGGACACGACTGAGCAACTGAACTGAACTTCCCTTGGAGGCTGTGGTGATAACTGACCCTTGCATATCCCAGCTTCTGATGGCATCAGACGCTTCTTGGCTTGTGGTGCATTACTCTGATCTCTCTTTCTTCACATCCTCTCTCTGTGTGTCAAATCTCCTTCTTCATTTCTCATAAAAATATACTTCATTGCATTTAGGGCACACCTGGATAATTCAGGATAAATTTCTTATCTCAGGATTATGAACTTAATTTTCTTGGCAAAAATTCCCTTTTCTAAATAAGCTTACATTTACATTAATTGGGACTTTATGACCTTGGAACTCTTTATTGGCTATACAGGGTACTTAAAAGAAAGTTTGTTGTAATGATTAATATTTAATGGAGTCCAGGGAAAACAAGAAAAGAAGAAAGAAGAGGGTTGATACATGGAGAAGAAGCAAACTGTTAACACTAGAATATTTATAATTTTTGGCCCAAAGATATGGGTTTTCCCGTAAAATGAACAACCCAAGTGAACTTTTTGGACAATCCGATATTAAGGGAATTTAAAACCAGTTTCATAACCACAGACTATTTTAATTTCTGTGTAAAAATATACACATGCTAATGTGTGCAGATGCATTTATAGTATATCCCACAAATATATTAGCAGTAATTATTTCTATTTGGGAGTGTTAGGTTGATTTTTATATTTATTTAGTTTGCATTATCCCCATATTTAGCAGAAACAAAATTAAATTTTAAAAAAGGATGCCTTATTTTATTTCATATATGAAGTCTTTTTGACTTCTTTTGGAATCAAATCATATTTACTTAAAATATTTAGACTAAAATATGGCATTGCAGATTAAGCAATAGTATAGGGATTTTCAAGTTGAAACAATACTAGCTTCGTACATGTGATTTGGTCATTTTAGAGTAAACTATCATGTAGTTCTGACTACCTGTGGACTTGAACATCAATAAACAGATAGCAGGGGAAGTGAGTGTTAACACTGTCAAAAACTTGACAGTATGTTTTTCCTAACTGAAATCTTCAATTGCTGATCGATAATATTTCTCAGGTCTTGCTTGATCTTAGATATTATTTCTCAGCTCTCCCTTGATCTCAGTGGGAGTCTCTGACCTGAGGTTTATATGGCATTATAAAATACCTAAAAGTCTTCAGATGAAAGGGATATTAGTGCAAAACACTAATAAGCATTTTAATTATAAAATGGACTCAGCACTAAGATATTTGTTAGTATCAGAAGCTGGGAACAGGCAATTTAAATATAAAACTATCAGAAGCATTTAGTTAGGGAAGCATTTTAGGAACATTGGTGAAAATGCATTTGGCTTCAAGTGTAACTAGTCTAACTCTTTTTTAAAATCACAAAAGAAATTATGCAATGACCCAATGCAAGCAAACAGATAAAAATGTTGATTTGGAGCTTTATCGATCCAAGGGAATGAAATTGAATGACAAAATTCTCTGTCAGGTAAAAGACAACATAGTTAAATTGATTTCCATGGATACATAAGAAAATGGATTTTAGTGAGGCTTGTTATTGACATGCCGTATTTGAAAAAAAGACAATTGTGTTAGTGTGTTCCTCCATCATGATTACATATTGATGATATTAATCTGTCTGCTTTTCAAAGATGGTACATGGACGCATAATGTCTGCCATTTAGTTTTCTCATAACTACAAAAATATTTGCACTACTGACTTTTATGATTATTATGTGGTCTTAATACAGTTACGTGCCATGAGATAAGACTGTCAATGCTCACATCATTTTTTAAGTATATTATTGCCCTTAGAGATTCTTACTTGTTGTTTTACAAAATGTTAACCTCAAAGCAACAGTATTCCCATTGCTTTTAAATAAAATGAAGGGCAAGTTCTGATGGCTGGCAGGCTCTTGTCTCTGCATTTATTGACATTTCAAATTCAAATGTCAAACTTAATGGTGATACAAGTGAATGTTTTCATAATGAATGGAACAGATGAACTTTTGGAAGTAGATTGCGGTCAGTGGGTTAATAAAATGCAAGAACTTGGGTATGACTTTGGGCAGTATAATTTTATGTAGAATAATCAGAAAAACACATTGCACTTTTAACACAGAAGAGTAACTCATTTTCAATTAATCCTACCCAAATAGATTGTCTCTAAAGTGTTGTGGCCACGTGAGATCACTGTTACTTATTGCTAGCTGAGGTACAAAGATAGACACACAGCAAATATTTCAAAGAGGAACAGGATTTTTATCTACATTTGTGCCTGCGGCCGTACTTCTGAAACTTGAACGTGTATAGTAATGGCCTTGGGATCCTGTCTCTGATTGAATAGGTCTGGCTTGGTCCCAAAGATTCTGCAATTCTAAGCACCACTACTGATTCACACATCACAATTTTGAGTAGCAAGGCACCACAGTGGATCCAAGTCAGCTGTCTTTGGTGAACAGAGTTATTATCAGATGTAAAAAGCCTGCTAGTGTGTGACCACAGAGAGTAAGCTAGAGAGTAGCGTGCTGTCAGGGTGTGGATCTTGCAGACGACATTTCCAAAAGTGACCCACATAATTGTCAGATCAGCATTTTTACTAATTTTACCCTAATTTCTTGATCATTGATGTCTTCTCTAAATCTCTTTAAAACAATGCCTCTGGTAGTAATAAACAGAACTCAAACATTTTAAAGGAATCAATATTTTCTGTTGCTCATAAAGTGCACATATTTAAGTGTGAAAAAATACCAGATTGCCACTCTATACCTGCCAGTTGTAAGATGGGTGATGCTAGACATAAATGTAACTTTCTTTTTCCTTTGAGAAGTTAGAAAAAAGCAGATTACATGTAAGTTTTTTTTTTTTTTTTAAAGAGAGTCAAATGAATCTTTTAAAATTATACCATTGAAAACAAATGTGAACATTTTGGGTATTTTAAAATGTTGTGGAGATCTCACTGAAACCAATTTAAAAATGTTTCTGAATTTATATAAAATATACTACAGTGGTAGCATTTCAAGTGCTATCAGCAAATGCTATTATATACACACACATATATGAAAATAGATTGTTTTGAAATAAAGGAGGAAAAATAAATCATTCACAAAGAGACAACATATCAACATTGCTAATGGGCAAGTTATTTAACTACTATACCTCAAATTCCTCATCTGTAAAGCAGGGATATTTTATCTGCCTCAAAACATTGTCATGAATATTAGTACATGTGAAAACCTAAGAACTGTGCCTCACAGATAATAATTTCCCAGTAATAGTTATTATCATCCAAATTTTTGTTACAGTTAAAATTATCTTTGTGAAGGATTAGTATTTCCAAGTGATAGTTGGGAATGTCAACTGAAATATTTTACAGATTCATCAAAATCAAAGTATTCAAACCTGTACTTATTAGGCTGATAGTGACTGAAAGGTGGGAAACTGAGTGGGATTGGACAATTAATGCCAAGACCATTCAGAATTGATGAGGCTTCTCTGGTTGCTCAACAGTGAAGAATCTGCCTGAAATGTAGGAGACTTGCAGGAGACATGGGTTCAATCCCTGAGTTAGGAACATCCCCTGGAGGAGGAAATGGCAATCTAACTACTATTGTTGCCTGGAAAATCCTATGGACAGAGAAGCCTGGTGGGCTACAGTCCATGGGGTCACAAAAAGTTGTTCATGACTGAGCACTTTTGCAGGTCAAGAGCAGAAGGAGAGAAGGTGGGTAAAGTGAACCATGATAAATAAAGTGCTGCCTGATAAGTAAGCTCCTTGCCCAGGTGAAGAATCTATTGCCAAAAAAAGAGTTAATGACACAGACAAAAACTGTCTCAATTAATTTTCTGAAATTTTGTGAAGGAAGCAGGGAAAATATTTATGGGGTATGGTGTTACATGCTTCCCAGGTGGCGCTAGTGGTAAAGAATCCACCTGCCATGCAGTAGGTGCAAGAACCATGGGTTTGATATCTGGGTTGGGAAGATTTCCCTGGAGTAAGAAATGGCACTCCACTCCAGTATTCTTACCTAGAAAATTCCATGGACAGGGGAGCCTGGTGGGTTGCAAAGAGTCGAATACAATTCAGCCCACACAGAGCTAAAGATGACATGGAACAAGTCATTTTGACAGAGCTAGTGATCTTAACTCCCAGGCCTCAAATTCTATCCTGAATCAATAATACATTCACCTACCAGGTTACAGAAACGGAAGCAGAATATTGTCCCAATTTTTTCCCTTGTTCTCATTCATATGTTTAAATTTATCATCAGTTATCTAAAAGCTATTTCTTGAATGAAATTCTAAACATGTTTTGAGATATAATGTCTGGACTACCACAATGCCATTTTAAATATTTCCTTAGTTTCAAAACTAGCTTACCTTCAATGTCTATGTTATATTTAGAATGAAGCTGTAGCATTATCACTCTTTCTCTTAATATCCTCCTTGTCTACAGGGCAAAATACATTCTGTTCAAAAAGGGAACAAAAGGCTTTTTATAATGTGTGTGATGGCTAGATTTTAGTCTTAATTTCTTCATACTCATATGTGTACTCACCACTGTTCAATATATATTCAATATATCATATTCTTTTTTTTTCCCTTTTGAACCTCTATTCCTAGGCAATCAGTTCAGTCGTTCAGTCGTGTCTGACTCTTTGTGACACCGTGGGCAGCATAACAGGCTTCCCTGTCCATCATCAACCCCCAGAGCTTGTTCAAACTCATGGCCATCAAGTTGGTAATGCCATCCAACCATAACATCCTCTGTCATCTCCTTCTCTTCCTGCCTTCAAACTTTCTCAGCAACAGGGTCTGTTCCAATGAATCAGCTCCTCGCATTAGGTGGCTAAAGTATTGCAGCTTCAGCTTTGGCATCAGTCCTTCCAGTGAATATTCAGGATTGATTTCCTTTAGATTTGACTGCTTGGATCTCCTTGCAGTCCAAGAGACTCTCAAGAGTCTTCTCCAATACCAAGTTTAAAATATCAATTCTTTGGCAATCAGCATTTGTTATGGTCCAACTCTCATATCCATACATGACTACTGGAAAAATTATACCTTTGACTAGACAGACCTTTGTTGGCAAAGTAATGTCTCTGCTTTTTAATATATTGTCTAGGTTGGTCATAGCTTTTCTTCCAAGGAGAAAGCGTCTTTCAGTTTCATGGCTGCAGTCACCATCTGCAGTGATTTTGGAGCCCCTGCCCCCCCCCCCCAATAAAGTCTCTCACTGTTTCCATTGTTTCTCCATCTGTTTTCCATGGAGTGATGGGACCGGATGCCATGATCTTAGTTTTTGAGTGTTGAGCTTTAAGCCAGCTTTCTCACTCTCCTCTATCACTTTCATTAAGAGGCTGTTTATTTCCTCTTCACTTTCTGCCATAAGTATGGCATCATCTGCGTATCTGAGGTTATTGACATTTCTCCCAGCAATCTTGATTCCAGCTTATGCTTCATCTAGCCCAGCATTTCACATGATGTACTCTACATATAAGTTAAATAAGTAGGGTGACAATGTTCAACCTTGACATACTCCTTTCCAAATTTGGAACCAGTCTGATGTTCCATATCCAGTTCTAACTGCTTCTTCTTGATCTGCATACAGATTTCTCAGGAGGCAAGTAAAGTGGTCTGGTATTACCATCTCTTGAAGAATTTTCTACTGTTTGTTGGAGTCTAAACAGTCAAAAAAACTTCAAAAAACAGACTTCCCTGGTGGCTCAGAGGGTTAAGCATCTGCCTGCAAGGCGGGAGACACAGTTTCGATCCCTGGATTGGGAAGATTACCCTGGAGAAGGAAATAGAAACCCATTCAGGTATTCTTGCCTGGAAAATCCCATGGACGGAGAAGCCTGGTAGGCTACAGAGCATGTGGTCACAAAGAGTGAAACATGACTGAGAGACTTCACTTTCACTTTCACACTGTCAAAGGCTTTGACATAATCAGTAAAGTAGAAATAGATGTATTTCTGGAACTCTTGCTTTTTCTATGATCCAGTGAATGATGAAAATTTGATCCCTGGTTCTTGTGCCTTTTCCAAATCCAGCTTGAGCATCTGGAACTTCACAGTTCATGTACTGTTGAAGCCTGACTTGGAGAATTTTGAACATTACTTTGCTAGCATGTGAGATGAGTGCAATCATGTGGTAGTTTGAACTGTCTTTGGCATTGCTCTTCTTTGGGATTGGAATGAGAACTGACCTTTTCCAGTCCTGTGGCCACTGCTGAGTTTTCCAGATTTGCTGTCATATTGAGTACAACACTTTCACAGCATCATCTTTTAGGATTTAAAATAGCTCAACTGGAATTCCATCACCTCCACTAGTGTGTTCATAGTTCACCGTTCCTAGGGAACTAAGCTATTCCTTTAATGTGCTTAGTAACTCGTATCATGACAAATAGCCATGCTATAGGAAACCATGGTATCTTAGCTGAGTTGAAGCAGAGACTTAGCTGCTACAGGTGAGAAGAATAAGATGTTACTTTAACCTCATGTATCCATTTAGGCATTAGTTTTAATAGAAGTTAGTGGGGTAGAGGCAAATTCAATCCACCACTGGTCCCATACATGATAAACTTACATCACACAACAGAGGCTAAATTTAGAGGGCGATGGGGAACCATAAAAATAAATGAGCTTAAGGGAATAAATGTTTCCCTGGTGGCTCAGATGGTAAAGAATCTGCCTGCAATGCAGGAGACCTGGGTTCAATCCCTGGGTTGGGAAGATCCCCTGGAGAAGGGAACAGCTACTCACTCCAGGGTTCTGGCCTGGAGAATTCCATGGACTTTATAGTCCATGGGGTCACAAAGAGCTGGAGATGACTGAGTGACTTTCACTTCACTAAGAGAATAAATAACCCAGCAGGTCAATAATGACATGAAGTGTTGAGATAAATTCATGGAATTTCATTGTCTTCATGTAAGTACTGATGTCCTGAGACACTGTCACAAGTAAGGGGATGTGAAAGTGAAAATGTTAGTTGCTCAGTCATGTCCAACTCTTTGGGATTCCATGGACTGTAGCCCGTCAGGCTCCTCTGTACTTGGAATTCTCCAGGCAAGAATACCGGGATGGATTGCCATTTCCTTCTCCAGTAAGGGCATGAAGTAAGGGTAATTACAAGAACAGTGGGGGAAAAAAAGGTGTCATATTTTCAGATTCAGAGGTATATTTCAGCAAACACATTCCTGATAATATTTCCATCTATCCTCAGAAAACTTAAAATAACTTTGTCTCTGAAGTTGATCTAAGTAAACACAGATGTTTAATTCAATAATAGTCTCAAAGAACCTGAAGCCTGATATGAAATCTCCAGTAGTAAACTTTAGTCCCATTAAGAATGTCTAATTGGTGTCATAACTTTACTCTTTAATGCAGTCCCTAGGAACAGGACTTAGTAGATGCTTGATACAGATTTACTAAAGAAGGGAAGTAAGAAAGGAGGAAAGAGAGAGGGGGGTAGAGAGAAAAGAAGGATGAAGGAATAAATGATGGAATGACTATTTCATACTAGAAGAGGAAAGCTAAATTGAGAACAAAAGCAGAAAGGGAGATGGCATATTTAAAAGGAATTTGCATTTCGGTATTTTACATATAAAATTTCCTGCTCATCAGATAACAGAAATTAGAGATTTTAAGTTTTCCCTATGTGAATTGGCTCAAGATATATGAAAGCTGCTTTTGTTGAGAAAAATCTGAGTCATACTATAATTTCTGATTTGCACTGGTTCAAAATTGGGAAAGGCATATGAAAAGGCTGTATATATTGTCAGCCTGCTTATTTACCTTATATGCAGGGTATATCATGTGAAATGCTGGGCTGGATGAGTCACAAGCTAGAATCAAGACTGCCAGAAGAGATATCAGCAACCTCAGGTATTCAGATGACACCACTCTAATGGTAGAAAGCAAAGAGGAACTAGAGATCCCCTTAAGAGTGAAAGAGGCGAGTGAAAAAGCTGGTTTAAAACTCAATATTCAAAGAAGCCATGATCATGGCATCGAGTCCCATCACTTCATGGCAAATATATGGAAAAAACTGGAAGCAGTGACAGATTTTATGTTCTTGGGTTCCAAAATCACTACGGACAGAGACTGCAGCCATGAAAAGAAAAACAAAACAAACAAACAAACAAACAAAAACACCAAAAAGCTTGCTCCTTGGAAGGAAGGCTATGACAAACCAGAACAGCATATTAAAAGGCAGAAACACCACTTTGCCAACAAGGGTCCATATAGGCAAAGCTACGGTCTTTCCAGTAGTCATGTATGGATATGAGAGTTGGACCATAACAAAGGCTGATTGTCAAAGAATTGATGCTTTTGAACTGTGGTGTTGGAGAGGACTCTTGAGAGTCTGTTGGACTACAAGGAGATCAAACCAGTCAATCCTAAAAGAAATCAGTCCTGAATGTTCATTGGAAGGACTGATGCTGAAGCTGAAGCTACAATACTTTGGCCACCTGATGTGAGCAGCTGACTCAGTGGAAAGACTCTGATGCTGGGAAAGACTGAAGGCAAACGAGAAGAGGGCAGCAGAGGATGAGACGATTAGTATCAAAACACGATGGACATGAAATTGAGCAAACTCTGGGAGATAGTGAAGGATGGAGGATCCTGGTACACTTCAGTCCATGGGATTACAAAGAGTTGGATGCAGCTTTAGAATAACAGAAACAACTTTTAATATATTATTTATAACATTTAGATGAGAACACTGTGGACATGAATAGCTAAATAAGAAAATATTAACTTTACTTTAGTACAAGTTGAAATTAAGAGAATATTTGAAAACTGTTAGATTTTTAAAATCAGTTAGGAAACTTCACTGCCTTCCTTTGTGTTGTTTGCTACCCTGATTCATTTCCATGATAATAATAGGAACATCTATTATAGTCCTTGTCCTTTCATATTAAGAAAACAAAGCACATACTATTGCAAAAACTCAGCATGTTGTTGTTCAGTTGCTCAGTCATGTCTGACTCTTTGTGACCCCATGAACTGTAGCACACCAGGCTTCCCTGTCCTTCACTATCTCCAGGAGTTTACTCAAACTCTTGTCCACTGAGGTGGTGAGGCCATCCAATAATTTGATCCTCTGTTGACCCCTTTTCTTCTTGCCCTCAATCTTTCCCAGCATCAGGGTCTGTTCCAGTGAGTTGTCTTTTCCCATCAGGTGGTCAAAGATTGGAGCTTCGCCTTCAGCATCAGTTCTTCCAATGAATATTCAGGGTTGATTTACTTTAGGATTAACTGGTTTGATTTCCTTGCAATCCAGGGACTCTCAAGAGTCTTCTCCAGCACTATAACTTGAAAGCATCAATACTTTGGTTCTCAGCCTTCTTTATGGTCCAACTCCATACATGACTACTGGACAAACCATAGCTTTGACTATATACACCTTTGTCAGTAAATGATATCGCTGCTTTTTAATATGCTGTCCAGGTTTGTCATAGATTTCCTTCCAGAGGCATGTGTCTTTTAATTTCATGGCTGCAGTGCCTGGTCCCAGTGATTTTGGAGCCCAAGAAAATAAAGTCTTCCACTCTTTCCATTTTTTCCCCCTTTTATTTGCCATTAAGAGATTGGACCAGATGACATGATCTTAGGCTTTTGAATGTTGAGTTCAAGCCAGTTTTTTCACTCTCCTCTTTCACCTTCTTCAAGAAGCCCTTTAGTTGCTCTTCACTTTCTACCATTAGGGTGGTATTATCTGCATATCTGAGGTTGTTGATATTTTTCCTGGCAATCTTGATTTCAGCTTGTGATTCATCCAGCCTAGCATTTCGCATGATGTACCCTACATCACTTCAGGGCAAATAGATGTGGAAACAATGGAAACAGTGATGAACTTAATTTTCTTGGGCTCCAAAATCACTGAAGATGGTGATGGCAGTCATGAAATTAAAAGACACTTGTTCCTTTGAAGTAAAGCAATGACAAACCTAGACAGTGTATTAAGAAGCAGAGGCATTATTTTGCTGATGAAAGCACTGTGTCAGCATCATCTTTTAGGATTTCAAATAGTTCAGTTGGAATTCCATCACCTCCACTAGCTTTGTCTGTAGTAATGCTTCCAAAGGTCCAATTGACTTCTCTCTCCAGGATATCTGGCTGTAGGTGAGTGGCCACACTTTCATTTTTATCTGGGCCATTAAGACCTTTTTTTCAATTCTTCTGTGTATTCTTGCCACCTATTCTTAATCTATTCTGCTTCTGTTAGGTCCCTGCCATTTCTGTCTTTTATTGTGCCCATCTTTGTATGAAATGTTCCTTTGGTGTCTCTAATTTTCTTGAAGAGATCTCTAGTCTTCCCCATCTGATTGTTTTCCTCTATATCTTTGCATTGTTTACTTAAGCTTTCTTGTCTCTCCTTGCTATTCTTTATAACTCTGCATTCAGCTGTGTCTATCTTTCCCTTTCTTCTTTCCCTTCACTTTTCTTTTTCTCAGCTATTTGTAAGGCCTCCTCAGACAACCATTTTGCCTTCTTGCATTTCTTTGTCTTTGGGATAGTTTTGGTCACTACCTCCTATACAGTGTTACAAACCTCCATCCATATTTCTTCAGGCACTCTGTATTTCAGATATAATCCCTTCAATCTTTTTGTCACTTCCACTGTATAATCATAAAGGATTTGATTTAGACCATACCTGAATGACCTAGTGGTTTTCCCTACATTCTTCAATTTAAGTCTGAATTTTGCAGTAAGGATTTCAGCACACAATAGAATAATTTTTAGTTTTTTATTAATTTTTCTAAGGTTAACATATTTGGTCAACAGATACTCTTGACCTTTAGTGTACAAGTTCTGTTGAAAATTAAATGGAATTATTTAAAAAAATATAAAGCTTTCATCTCTTTCTCCTTTTACATCTGCTATGTTAATAACCATCTACCCAAGACAGTTCATATTACAGCCATTGTTTACAGTTTGATATTTTTTTATGTAGACATCATTGTTGATTATGTTATAGAGGTGAAAAAGAAAATGGAATTTTCTAGCATTAACTGACTTGCAACTCAGTGATTTAAGTTTCTCAGAGTTTCTCAATGTTTTAGCCTGAATAATTCTTTGGTACGGGGGACTAATTTGTGCTTTTTACAAGATGTAGCAGCATCCCTGGTCTCTACTCATTAGATGCAAAGTACTTATTAACCCCTCCCCCTAGTTGTGGTAGTCCAAAGCATTCCTAGACCCTGTCAAATGTTCCTTGGAAGTAAAAACATCTCTAGTTGAGAATCCCTAATACAACAACTGAAAGTCTTCATAAATATGTATTAGTGTATCAGTGGCATACTTTTTCACATGGGTACTCAGTGATGAGACCAAATGTATACTGTTTAAAAAGATGGTTTGGTTTTGTTTTGTTGCCCTGCTGCACTAAAATGTAATTATAATTATACCTTTGGTTGATGCATTTAGATCATATTAAGTGTTGATAATAAAAGAGACATTTTGGTAATAAAATAATTTGACTAAAACAAAAAAGATATAGCTCTAGGCACTAACTGAAATTTATAATCTAATTTTATTAAGTTGCATTGGCAAGAAGCTATTAAGCTTGTATAATGCAATAATTGTGCGCTTGATATACAGTGTGGTGATAATAAACATCTGGCTCCTCAATCTCATATCTTATGATGGACACTTGAAGCTGATGATTTCCCAGCTTCTGGTAAGGAAGTTAGAATGGTGCAACCACTCCCATAAATGAAAGTCTAGATGAAGATCTTCAATTTCTGATTCAAATAGCTCATGTGAAATGACAATCAGTTCAATTCAAAGTCTCCATGTTAGCTCTAAAAAGGTAAAGCGATTTAGTGATATTGTATTGTTCCTTAAAATGGCAACCTACTCCAGTATTTTTGCCTTCAAAATCTCATACTGAGCCAGTGCTTAGAGCCCATGAGCTGCAACTACTGAATCCCATGTATCTAGAGCCTGTGGTCTGCAATAGGAGAAGCCATTATAACAAGATGCCCACATATCGCATCACAACAAAGAGTAACCTATGCAGAAGAGAAGACCTGGCATAGTCAAAAAGAAATAAATACATAAATCTGTAAAAGAAAGAAATTGCTTTTCTTCTCGCCTAGGAAGCACCACATGTATGGCTCTGTTACACTTGAGCTCACCTGTAATCTGAAACAACATCTAATGGAATGCTTACCACGGAGTTCCTCTGGCCAAGATAAAAATAGAACCTGCCTCTATATAGGAATTTGAAGTTGGAACCAAAATAAAGAGAAACCTGTAACGGAAATTGTAAAACAGGTTAACCAGGGATTCTCAAAATGTGGTTTCCCACCAGTAGTGTTAACTGCTAATGTGTGTTAGAAATGAAAAGTTTTCGGCACCACTCCAGACCTACTGAATCCAATTCTGATGGTGGGATCAGCAGTGTGCTTTATTCAGCCATTCAGGTGGTAGTGATAATTGTCCACACTTGAGAACCACTGGACTCATATGTCTGTATCAGCATGATATGGTGGATTCAGTGCTTGCTAAGAGGTATTCTCTGCATCATCTCCTAGGGGAAATGGTGTAGAGTACTGCTTAAGTACCAGACCATATAGGTAACAGACCATAGCATTTGATAAAATTCATTAAGATTCTTCTACTAACCTTTCACCTCAGTAGGTCTATATCTTTACACCAGATCCCCCTTTCTCTTTCCTGTCTTACAGGTGACACTGGGTTCCTTACAAGTATATCCTCAGACCTGAAATGTTAGCTTATCAGAGTATTTATCTAGTTCAGTTCAGTTGCTCAGTCGTGTCCAACTCTTTGCGACCCCATGGACTGCAGCACACCAGGCTTCCCTGTCCATCACCAACTGCTAGAGCTGACTCAAACTCAAGTCTATTCAGTAAAGTCAATATTTTCCTCAAAAGGGACTGGGTCCAATAATTTCATGGCAGCTTCTGAAATAATTAGACTTTTCTCCAGATAGTTTCACAGCCATGCCAAATCAGCCTCAACAAAGTGTTCGAAGGATTTTTCAGCAATATCCCGAAGTAGAAGTGATGGTGAAAGAAGATAGGAAACGTGTATGTTAATAGGGTGGGAAGAGAGAAATTTAGAAGATTGCACTGAATTTTGTAGAAAAAGATTTAAGACAAAGCTGGAGTCTGGACCTGTTGGAAAAATTGTCTTTGCAAGTTGACTTTTATTTGAAGTGAAGAAGTGAAGTTGCTCAGTTGTGTCTGACTCTTTGCAACCCCAATGACTGTAGCCTACCAGGATCCTCAGTCCATGGGATTTTCCAGGCAAGAATTCTGGAGTGGGTTGCCATTTCCTGCCTGCAAAAACACCCTCAGCCTGTTACCAGGAACCAGATAGTCTTCCCTCAAATGTCAGAAAGTGTTCAGAAGGTAAAGAATATAACCAGTTTGAACAATGAAAGGAGACTGATAATTAGAGGCCCAGTAAAACTTGCTACTCCTAGTGAAAAGGCTGTGGTGTTTAATCCCCTCATAATTCTTTGTAGGAATTAGCATCATCTATTATCATTACCTGTATCAACAGGGGTATGTTTCCTTGTGTCTGACACTTGGTGATAAAATTATGTGTGTGTATGTATCTTTGTGTGTGTGTGTAGTTGTAGGTATGTGTGGTTGGTAAATAGAATAGAAAAGGGAAATGGAGTAAATATTGAATCCCTAGGATTTATCTTGGAAAGCTGGATGATAAGCCAAAGAATTTACATGATGATATGAAAATGAGGGGGTCTGATCTAGTCCTGTCTATCTTAGGCTTAGAAATTGTGGACAATACTGTAATTACAGAACCAGCCAGCACTGGCCCTATCCTATTACTAACAATACACTGAATTGCTTTTCAGAGACAACAAAATAAAACCATAGGTCATGCAGCTGAAGCTTGCTTAGAGGAGAAAAATTGTTACCTTAGATAACCAAAGTTTCTCCCTGCCATGCAACCAAAGGACTGGTTTGACCAGAACCTGAGTACTGGAACCCTTTCAGAAGCTAAAAGTCCATTGTCTAGGGAGCTCCAGTACTGAAACCCCATCACCATACCTTACCATAAATGACCAGGTTCCAAAGCTCTTTTTTGGGAACATACCCCATCAGCACTTCCACATACCAGCCCTCCTCCCTTACCTCATAAAATCTCTCCAGAACCACTGGTCAGAGAGACAGATCTGAGCTTTGCCTTCTATCTTCTTTCTTGGCCACCCTGTAATAAAGCCTTTTATTTTTGCAAAGGAGCTTTGTCTCTGTACTTGGTCTTTCCTTTGTGCAGCAGACGAGTCTTTGCCAGGTAATGATATAAAATCAGATAGTGCTGGTTATTAAAGCTCATTATCTTTCAAAATGAGGTTGCATGTGAAATTTTGATTGAAATCTATCCCCTGTGTAAGTAATTTTTAAATATCTTCGAATTGCCACTAAATTCTGTATAAAAATATATGATTAATACTATCTTTATTATTTTTCTTTTTTCTAATAAGATTTTTCTTACGTGTACAATCATAGGGAAAAGTAGGTCATTCGTTTGACTTCTGAAAAACCACCTTAGAGAAAGATCGACAGAATTTGGGTTTCACAGTTTGTAATAAGACCAGGTTCATGATCTGTGGTGATTTGAACTTTGTGCTGTAATCAATACTATTTGGATGTGTTCATATCTTCCTTGTCTGATAGTTTCCAAGCATCTCATACAGTAAAATTTAGAGTCATATCGGAGAAGCTATTTTGAAGCATGTATGTAAGAGGAATCATTCAAAGTTTGGGTCATTGCATCTTTAGAGTCAGGCAATGCTGTTTAATAATACAGGCAGACTAGAGTTATAACATTGAAAATAGTGCTCTCAGTGCAATCATAAACTCGATGACACTGCACATGCAACAAATGGATATGATCTAGCGAACCAACTGGTTATGGCATAACTTTATATAAATTGTTACTAGAGAGTTTTTAATGGGAATTATGACTAAAATTTGTTGCTTGGGGATGTATACATTCTTAACAACACTGTTTTTTGTTAATTTTTCTGCTTACACTCATTAAAAAGAGAAAACATTTTTCCCCACCTCTAATGAAATCCTCCAAATTATCAGATTCTACATTTAATATAAAGATGTAAAATAAGGGTGGACTTTTCACATTTAAGGATTTTAATAATGGGATCAGAGGCCAAGAGCCAACTGAAGCAGCAAAAATACAAAATACATTATTTACACTGACCTTCCATAGAAGCACTTTAAATATTTTGAACTGCAGAAATGTGAAATTTTATACTGATTATTGATGTAACAATTTATGTAGGAAAAATATAAGTGTTACAGTTGATTTTTCCAAGATATGTGGAAATAAAATAGTAGCAAGTTGCTTTAAAACTGATACCAAAAATATACACCAAGAAGTGTTAATAAGGACACAAGGCTCTATGTCTCCCACTATGCTGTGTTTCATATCCACAACTACAAATGCAACTGTTTTGAGTTGTCAGTAGAGCTTCTTTACCTTTCTTGTATTCAACACTTTCAATTTGTTAAAATAGTAGATCCTGATCCTCGAAAATCTAGAATATCTAGAGAAGCATAAGGAACTAATTAAAGACTATACATAAAATGTGTTTTGATAGATGGAGACAATAGCTGTCAACATATTTGTATTCTCTCTACAAATATTGCTTGCTAACTACTTTTAATAAAATGACTCACATATAATATTTTACATATTTGTGTGTATGTGCATGTGCTGTTCTGGGCCTAGTTGCTCAGTTGTGTCCGACTCTTTGTGACCCCATGGACTGAAGCCTGCAAGGCTCCTCTCTCTGTGGAATTCTCCAGGCAAGAGTACTGGAGTGGATTGCTATTCCCTTCTCTAGAGGATCTTCCTGACCTGGGGATCGAATCCACTTCTCTTGCACATCCTGCATTAGCAGACAGATTCTTTACCACTGGAGCCACCTGAGAAGCCCAATAGAATATATACCCTACTCATTTAATATTTTATATATCTTTTAAAATGACTGTACAATCCAATATAAAGCTATTCATAAATAGACTCATAAGTTGATTTTCAGAAAATTTAGGATAAAATGCAGTACATATACTTAAATATTCTTTTTTTTTTTTTACATGTTTCTTATTATTTTCTTATCTGAGGGAAGTTTAAGAGCCCAAGTAGAAGGACTTTTTTGCAGGTCTCCTAAAATATAATACCACATTGCACTTTGAATGTTGCAGTAAAGTCTGCTGAGTCATAACCCAAGATCTGTTCTCAACTATCTTATATTAAACTAGGATATAACATTTAAAGATATAATAGTAATCAAATGACCATAAAGGAAAATCTAGGTGAAAAACAATTTGGATGACAACATGATTGACTGAAATAGCTTTAACAAAATTGTCCTCAGACATGCTATGTGAGACAAATCAACCCTAACATCTTTTTTTTTTTAATTTTTTTTTATTTTTATTAGTTGGAGGCTAATTACTTTACATCATTACAGTAGTTTTTGTTATATATTGAAATGAATTAGCCATGGATTTACATGTATTCCCCATCCCATTCCCCCCTCCCACCTCCCTCTCCACCCGATCCCTCTGGGTCTTCCCAGTGTACCAGGCCCGAGCACTTGTCTCATGTACCCAAACATCTTTTAAGTCTCTTTTAGGATCCTCTCTTTCTTGCCCTTTGCCTTTTTATTTATCATTGAACTGACTTATTTATAACTCATATAAAGATGCTAAGTAGAGGCAACATGCTTTTCTTATTTGATATGAAATAGTAAACCTTATATAGCATTAAGTCTAATGTATAATTATCAGCTTTCATGTTAGATAAAAAAAAAAGTGGGTTCAGAAGGTAAGTGTGCTTTTTCAATTGAAAAATAATTGTTCTCCAATATCTTATAACCCATTTAAAAGTATTTTTGAGATAGAAGTTCTAGAAGTGTTTTGGTTAGATTAGATATGTAAGCTCATAAAGCTAGTTGCTTTTTAGATAAACTTTGTCACTTAAATTTCAGTATGTATTGAGTGAGAAACATGGAGAAAGACAGATATAGAAATAGAGAGAGAAAGAGAGAGACACTGAAAGAGTGAAATCTGTGTATAGGTGAGAAACTGAAATTAAAGGACCATGTGTGCAGTAATTCTGAAAACGTTTTTGAAAAATAGTGTGTCAAGTTTAGCTTGCCCATTTCATAATACACAATGACCTTTAAACATGCAAACAGTTTTCAAAACCTTATAACCTTTCCTATGGAAAGGAAATCCTTTCTTACCTTGAAGGCCCATTAACTTAAGTAAGCAGAGTAAATCTTTGACTCCGACAATTTACAAATGTACTGAGACAAAATATTTTCAAATTAAAGGGAGGGAAAATTTGCTGTTATTTTTATTATTGAAATGTGCTACATTAGAAATAATTTCTTATCCTAAATTCTAGCTATCATAAGACACTGATACCAGTCACCTGGAAAATGCAAAGAATCATGTAACTGAGTGACAAGGAAGAAGAGCTGATGTAAAAACAAACAACTCACAAATATGTGCATCATCCCTTTTCCATATTTGGATAGAAAACATTGGTAGTGACAAATAGTCAATAATGTGTATGTCTTTCTCTGAGCAATAGTGCCTTCCATATACTTTAATTTTATTAATAACACTAATTCATATGAATTCCCTTCATCAAATTCTTACACTTTTATTCCAGGATCTAGTCCAACTTCCATGGTCTTAAATGCCCTCTCAGGTGTTATATGTATTAATATATCTACAAAATGCAACAAAATGTAACTGAGTTTAAGTTTTTATTAGTCTAGATTCTTCTGAAATTCTAAATGCTGCTATCATAACTTCAGGGCTTCTTAAAAAACCAGTATGAGTTCTGAAATCACTACTTTCTTTTGCTCTGTCTTTTCATTTCCTATTTTGGAGTTTAGCTTTTTCCCCCCCAAACATGTTAGTTTCATAAAAACAATAGTTATGTCAGCATTTTGTCTCCTCTTTCAGCTATAGAGAAATCATTCAATAAATATTTTCTAAATCTATGTCCATGTTAATTAATTTAGAAATTGACTAACACTTGGTCATAATTCTGAGTCATATATATGTTTTAATAGCAAATGATAGTTTTCTCCTAAATTATACTCTAATTTCAATATCTAGCAATTTTATTCATTGTTGTTATTAAGTCACTCAGTCACGTCCAACTGTGCTACCCCACGGACTGCAGCATGCGAGGCTTCCCTGTCCTTCACTATCTCCCGGAGCTCGCTCAAACTCATGCCTATTGACTTGGTGATGTCATCCAACCATTTCGTCCCTTGTCGTCCCCTTCTCCTGTCCTCAATCTTTTCCAGCATCAGGGTCTTTTCCAGTGAGTCAGCACTTTACATCAGGTGGCCATTGTATTGGAGCTCCAGCTCCAGCAATAGTACTTTCAATGAATATTCAGGATTAATTTCCTTTAGGATTGTTTGGTTTGATCTCTTTGCTGTCCAAGGGACTCTCAGTTCAAATTTGCATGAACCCAGATGTCCCACAACAGATGGATGATTAAAGTGTAGTACAGACACGCAGTAGAGTCCTACCAAATAATGAAAAAGGAGGGGCAAATCCAATAGTTTAGGTGAAACTCTGGGAATACTGCTGAGGAAAAAAACAATACAAAATTTTATATCCTATATGGATCCAGTTATGTATAATGAAAAAGGAGCAGCAAATCCAATAGTTTAGATGAAACTCTGGGAATACTGCTGAGGAAAAAAAAATACAAAATTTTATATCCTATATGGATCCATTACATAAAAAATTATAGAAATGTGTAACAGATTCACAGTCACCAGAGATTAAGGACAGAATGAGGGAATAAGTAGTCATGGGAGGGTAATATGAGTCATCCTCATGCATTTATGTTACTCCATGGGAATGTATATTATGAACATGCATAATAATGATTTGTATTCTTTCTTTTCAATTTTACTTAAATAAAAACACAGTGTAACCTGGACTTTATTTTCAGTTTTGCTAAGAATTATGTTGGCTACATTCATACATTTATTTGTATGATATTCAGTTACATTAATTCAATTAAAAGGATAAACAATTGAGATATACATTGAGTTTGTTGTTGAATTCTTCAATATTACAAAAAATATAATAAAAGCCTATATTTTACTTATGCAGAGTTCAGGTCCTCCCAAAGTGTGAAAAAAATTACATTTAGGAGGTTTTAGTTGATTTTATATATGATCGTGATTATTTCAGCCCCAGCATATTCAGTATAAGTCAAATACCTGTGATTATAATCCTTGAGCATCATTTATTATCTACTATACTGCAGAATGTTGACATCTTACAAATTTATTCAACAGAAAAGTGGAGACTCACGCCTCTGTGTCAACATCTAAAATGGAATTTCATTTAAAAGCATGAGAGTATGATATGTTGATTTCAGAGTCAGTCAGGGTAGAGCCAGAACTGCTAAATTGCCAGAATTTAATATTGCGGTTGTTGAAACCCCCGTTACAGGAGAGCAGATTTAATCATTTCTGGTGAGCTCAGTCTTTCTGGAGAGAATAGGATGCAGAAAACATCCACTCGCTCAAGGCAAGAGATGTACAGCACCTAAAGAGTGTCTTATGAAATGTGTATCACGTCAGCTACAGCTCTGGCTTTAAACTATCCCAAAATTGGGAAGAAGAGGGACAGAGTCACAATGTTGACTACATTCTCTGGCATCCTGAGTTAATGACATTTAATAGCAGCCGTTATAAATCATGTCTAATATATGGGAGGGGGAATCTCTCTTTCTGTGACTTTCTTTTTTTGTTTGTTTGTTTCTGTGACTTCCATCTCACCCAGTTAGGAAAACTAAAGGCCAGGAAGAGAAATTCCATTGTTGTGAAAAACATGAGGCCAGCTTCAGAGGAAGTGAATCTTCTAGTATCCTGCTCTCTATAGTTAAGTGGATACTTGATTTATCAAGGAAAGTATGCATTTATCCCTTAGATATCAAACTTTTCTTTGGATATTAAGGTTGTATGATTATACATCATGAGAAATCAAATCCAGTTTTGGATATGCAAACTAAATTTATTCAGATTTTTTTTTCCCCTCTCAATCCTGGAAACCACGAGTTATCATTTTCTCAGTTTATAATACCTGTTAAGTAGTATCCTCAGGTATTTGAATGTCTGGGAACAAAATGATACAAAATAAAGCAAGCTTACCAAATATTTATATTTCCCTTCATGTAGCAACTGAAAAACTCAAGCTTTTTCACATCTAATAAACTCATTTCCATAAGTAAAATTAAAGTTTTAAGCTAGTTTTCATAGACTGTCTATGAGAATTTGGTAGCCATATCTAGTTAAAATATATTTTAGAAATAGTGTTTCATTAGACAGGTCAGGGTTTTATATACTGTCATAAACAACCCCAGACACTTGCTTGCTTAACATCTATGAGCTCATTATCATATGGACAAATTCCCCACTGGGTACACAGTTCCCTCCCATATGATGAATCAGACCGATTCTGCCTTGACTCCACCTTTCAAAGATTTGGCCTTCAGGTTCAGAGAGGATTGGAAGGATGTGCACAGAACTTTAAATCCTTCAGCCTAGAAGTTTCACATGGCCCTACCTGCTATGGCATGTCATAGTTGGCCATGTGGTATTTCTAAATTCAATGAGCTTAGACACGTGGTTTTCCTGTGCACTTATGAAAGAGGGGCTGGATATTGAGAAGGCAATAACAAACAGCATCAACTATTTGTCTCACTTTCCCCCAACTACACACAGAATATGTATTCATACACAGAATACATTCCTCTTGAAGGAGACACCCTAAACCCTCATTTGCTCCACCATGTCCTACATGGTTTCATTTCCCTGTGTCTTTTGCTGTACGCTATCATTAAATTTGAAGGCTAGCAACTCTTAGTGTTAAATTAGAAAGACAAATCATGTCCCCGAGATACACACACACACACACACACACACACACACACACACACATAAATACCCAAGAATGTTGTAAGTGGTATAACCAATTAAACTATTGTTATTATTTTGCACAGAAGAAATAAAGAAAAGACATAAGTTGCTTACCTACAGTAATTTTGCCGTCTACAAGGCAGAGAATTAGAAAGCTCTCTACCCTGAGTGTTTTGTTTTTTGTTTAGTAGCTAAGTCTTGCCTGACTATTCTACAAGCCCTTGGACTAGAGTCCATTAGGCTTGTCTATCCAGGCAAGAATACTGGAGTAGGTTACCATTTCCTTCTCTAGGAGATCTTCCCAACCCAGGGATCCAACCCATGTCTCTTGCGTCTCCTGCTTTGGCAGGCAGATTCTTTACCACTAGCCACCTGGGAAGCTCATCTTTTGTGCAGTTAGCCCTAATTCTAATTTGTCATGGAAATTGTTTTGTTTTCTCTTCTGGGAGGGCATTTTGCTCTGGGAGGTACTTTTGCCCCCTCATTATTTTTCTTGGTCAAAAGTGTCATGGATATTGGTGAATATGCACAAGTTTCTTAGTCCGCCTCCTACTTGAGTAAGTAGGGCTGCATGATTATTTTGATTCTTGAGGAGTGAAAGTAGTCTCCAGGTTTCATTCGTAATACAGTCCTATCAAATAAATTGTAGACATCTTATCTATTTGGCTCCAGTAAATTCCATGTACCAGTAAATAAATCAAAATTTCTTTTCAGATAAAATTATCTTTTTATTTCCTTGTTTTGTCATTTCTCTCCACTCCATTCCCCCATATCTTTGTGTTGTCTATTTTCTAACTGTATGTGGAAGAAATGGGAAGGAGATCTATCTTTAATCTGATGCTTACTCTGAGTTATTTTATCCACTATAGAGGTTCTGATAAACAGCACATTCTTAATCTGACTTTCTGCTCCATTTCAATCTCATTTCAATCAAAAATAATGTTTTACTGTTGTTTTTCTTTTTTTAATCACCGTAAATATTTAAAAACCCCATCCATAGCTCTTTAGGGCCAAAAGCAGTCAGTGTCTGCTCCTTAAAAAAACCCTAAAATTCTAGTCTATGTTTAATACACTACATATCTTGTACATCTTTTAAAGTTAGCTATGATAATGGCTAATCCATTTATACAGAACCAATCAACAACTACTGGGGATGTAATAAAAAGGTCTATGTCCCTGTACAAATGACTGTAATAAATTCTTTAGAAAATCTTTATGCAATTAAAATTCAGAATTTTAGTTTCCTGATGAAATATACAATTTAAAATTTTAAATAATTATTTTAAAGCTAAAAGTTTTATTTGAGGAATTGACCCACGGGTGAAAGAAACTCCTCTCTTTTGATTTTAGCTCAGTTACTATTTTTGTGGTTATTATAACTTAAATTGCCTAAATTATGCAGGCTTCAGAGGAAAAATACTTTTGCTTTATCTCACTCACAGAAACCGATGTGTTCAGTCTCCTCAGTTCTAAACCTCCTCACTGATATTGCTACAAAAAGTTGATGAGCAACACCTGGAATTCTTACTTTATAATGCATTACTGAATTGAAACAATCAATAAAACCAATATATTTTCCAAAAATATACAAAAATTCAAACTGAGTTACATTCATCAACATCACTTGATTTAATAGCTCAAATGTATCTACTTAAAAATAAACCAAGTTGTCAAGAGTCATTCTTTCCTATATGTATTAGACTTCTTATTTCTTAAACAACTTCTCAGTAATTATATTGCCAATTACCATTACTTTTTACTTAAGATTTTTAGCAGATAAATTATATAAATAAATAATTTCCAGTAAAAGTACTTTTAATATACTCTCTAAAAACTTGGGGATAAGTAATCAACTGAGTGATAATCAGCTTGTGTGTGCCTCTGTGTGAGCTCAGCCTGGCACGTCTCATTACGACTCCACGGACTGTAGCCCACTAGACTCCTCCTGTCCATGGGATTTCCCAGGCAAGAATACTGGCGTGGGTAGCTATTTCCTTCTTCAGAGCATTCTTCCCGACCCAGGGATCAAACTCACATCTCTTGCGTCTCCTGTGTTGGCAGGTGGATTCTTTACCAGTAGCACCATCTGTGAAGCTCGGATAATCAGCTTGATTTTCACTTAAATTTGGCAAAGGGAATTATTGCTCTCCCTAGGGTTTTCTCCAGCTGGACTTTCCTGTGCTGGATAGACACTGGAGTGGAAAAGGGACCAGAAAATGCTTCAATTACGTAAAGATTTTTGTTACTAAGTGACCTCTCTGAACAAGCTGAGTAAATAGTCAATAAACTGTGAATTTGGCAAATACTAGTTCAGTAGCAACAGACCTTTGAATATGCTTTTGATCAATAGAGTATTTAAAGCATTAGTGATTGACTTATTAATACATATACAAATCTCCCCTGGCAGAGAGGGTGCTGAATTGAAACAGATTGGTGGGGATTAGATGACAAAGTTGAGCAAAGTGTGAGCAATACCAAAATGTGAAATCATAGCAACATGACTGTAACATTTCTTCTTTGCATTTAAAAATATTTTAGCATAAAAACAATATGAGATGCTTTTGGAAGAGATAATTTATAGATCAGGGAATATGGTGGAATGTAGCTCTATTTTAAATAACAGTGCATACAAAGAAACATTTTAAAGCTGCATTGATAATTTGATAAATTCTCTAATTTTTTGAGAAGTTTCAGAGATGTTACGGACCAATTTATGTTCCTACCAAAATTCATATGTTGAAGTTCTAACTCCCAGTATCTTAGAATGTGACTGTGACTGAAAATAGAGTCTTTAGAGTTATGTAAGGTTAAGTAGGTTAGAGGATGTGTGCATCCTAAGATGGTTCAGCCCTGTCCGACCCCTTGTGACTTCATGGACTGTAGCCCGCCAGGCTCCTCTGTCCATGGGATTCTCCAGGCAAGAATACTAGAGTGGGTTGCCATTTTCTCCTCCAGGGGATCTTCCTGACCCAGGAGTTGAACCTGCATCTCTTAAGTCTTCTGCATTGGCAAATGGGTTCTTTACCTCTAGCACCACCGGGGAAAGCCCTTTAGGGTCCTACCACAATATAACTGGTATCCTTATAAGAAGGGAAAGAGATTCTGTGGCGAGGGGAGTGCAGAAGAAAAGCCTTGAGAGAGCACAGCAAGAAGGTAGGTATCTGAAAACCCAAAGAAACCTCAGAAGAAACCAATCCTACTAGCTATAGATCTTAAACTTCTAAGCTCCAGAAATGTGAAAAACTAAATCCTGTTCCCAAATTTACCCATTCTGTAGTATTTCTTTATGGCAGCCCCAGCAAACTAATACAAGAGGTCTTATGTTTCCTTAAAATTTCTAACAATTGGCCTTACTTTAAATTTCATTTCTTATATTTGGACATGTGTTCATAATGTCAAGGTTTCTATGAACTTTTAATTCTTTTCATGAAATTTATGACTGTGAATTACAGTATATTTTTCTTTACTAAGTGAGGCAATGATTTTTCATCATATCAAATGCAGTTTCCACTCTCCAATATGGGTTATATAGAGCAAGTCATACTTTCATGTATGAAAAATATTTTGTCATTACCCTTCTCCAAGGTTACCTTCAGGTTTCTTAATGAAGAGGAGGATTTCAATTCTTTTTTCTGTTGTGCTTCATAGATTTCAATTAGATAGAATAGTGGCTTTGACAGAAATACTGGAATTTATTTATTTTTTCGTGAACATGAATGTAATTTTTAATAAATATCTTGTTGAATGAGTTAATGTTAGACCTCTTTGCCAGCATCATTACAAGGAAGAGAATTGTGATGAAAACACTCGAATGTAGAAGTAGCTTATATTTTGCATCCCCTCCTGAAGAGAATATAAAGAAAGATGGTACAGTTACAAGATGTTAATAGAACTGATTTTTATAAAAGGTTCATGTCTGGTAGGATGCAAAATATCTCCTTGCTATTATGTGAAATCAGCTAAGGTTTGTTATGGTAGCTTTAATTATAAACCTTCCTAATGTTCAATATCTTGAAATTATTTAAAAGAAAATTTATTATTCTCTTTGAAAATAACATTACAATGCTCTCATATATTTATATAATAATTATACAATAAAATGTTATGTCTATTAAAAATTGAACTGATTTTGTACAGTTAACATATATAATTCTGGTCTATGTTGTTTATTCACTGTACATTATGAAACACAAAAATAATAGGGATAGTTTTTATTTCATTTAACATATAAAACTAACTTATTAACAATTTTCCTCTATAGAAATTACTTACTGATAGGTCCATGACACCTGTAATAATGCAGAAATAAAACTAATTAAGAAAGTTTCAACCAAAGTTTATTAATATCACATTTTGTACATTCAAAATAACTTTCTTTTAACCATGAATCAAAATGAATGATATTCCTTCATTAGTATCCCAAATATTGTTTCATTCTTTCTTACCAAGTCTTTATTTTCCTTTCAGCTACACACAGCATTAATAAAAAATAAAAAAAAATGAAGTGTCAAACGTTTGAAAGCCAACATCAGAGGAGCATTTGGTGATGATAGAATATTTTGTTGGTTGCATTTATTAATGTGAATCAGATGTCAGTTCAGACATGTCTGTTGTTTAATATATAGCTATGTTGGCATTTTTGTGTTCTATGGAATGTTTAATACCATCAAAATTTGACAGTTTCCTTGAGGCTTATAGTTTCATTGCCTTGGTGGCCTCAACTTCGTGGCCCCATGATTTTTCTAGTTTTTATAGCCCTTTCTTGGCTGTCTTAACTTAAAAAAGAATAACTTTCAACATCCCACCTCTTTGGTTTGTCAGGTTATTTATTTAGGAAAAGACTGTTTCCACCCTAAGAGAATTCCTTAATTTGCTTTTAAGACACAAGTGGTTTGTTACTCAATTGCATTCAATTTAATACTTCATTTCTAGCCTAGTTTGATAGGTTTTCTGCCTTTTTCTCTTTTCAGACATTTTTATATGTCCTTTTCTATTATAAACATGGATTTTTTTTTCTGTGTCCCTCAATCTTATCCTAGCTTTGTAACCACAACCTCATATTCTAGCTGCTACCTATGAATTTGCTGTATAATTTTCTTTTCTTCATAAAGAAAATTTTCAGAGTTTCTGAGGATTAAAAAAGATTAAAGTAAGATAAAACAGAAGTTCAGGAAAATTATAGCAAGCTTGTTTTGATGTAATAATACCAATAATTATGGTAACAATTTTGGTACATATGAAGAAGTATTTTCTTATAGAAATTATTGAAATAATTTTAGTGATCATTAATATTGCATTTGTCAGAGTGTTAAATAATGCTATGCAGTGATTACTATGGAAATGATAGTTCTAGTTATTTTTTGCATTATTAAAATACTAACACCCAAAAAAGATATCCTTTTCATCATAGGGGACTGGAATGCAAAAGTCAAAAGTCAAGAGATACCTGGAGAAACAGGCAAATTTGGTCTTGGAATACAAAATGAAGCAGGTCAAAGGCTAACAGAGTTTTATGAAGAGAACACACTGGTCATGGAAAACAACCTCTTCCAACAACACAAGAGGCGATTCTACACATGGACATCACCAGATGGTCAACACTGAAATCAGATTAATCACATTCTTTGCAGCCAAAGATGGAGATATTCTACATGGGCAACAAAAACAAGACCGGGAGCTGACTGTGGCTCAGGTCATGAGTAACTTACTGCCAAATTCAGACTTAAATTGAAGAAAGTAGGGAAAACCATTAGACCATTCAGGTATGACCTAAATCAAATCCCTTATGACAATACAGTAGAAGTGGCAAATAGATTCAAGAGATTATATCAGATAGAATGCCTGAAGAACTATGGATGGAGGTTTGTGACATTGTACAGGAGGCAGTTATGAAGACCATCCCCCAAAAAAGAAATGCAAAAAGGCAAAATGGGTGTCTGAGGAGATGTTACAAATAGCTGAGAAAAGAGAAGAAGCTAAAGGCAAAAGAGAAAAGGAAAGATATACCCATCTGAATGCAGAGTTCCTAAGATTAACAAGGAGAGATAAGAAAGCCTTCCTCAGTGGTCAGTACAAAGAAATGTTATGTGTTTTTATTTGCCTTACAAGCTCACAGGTTTATAGACATGTAGAATTGATAGCATTGTTAAAATCAAACATTAGAAATGATTTTTGTTGAAATATCAGTGAAACCTCATAGCTTGTTTGTGTCAAACCATGTTATCTACTATAAATCAGTAACAATTTTGCCTATCATGAAAGATTTGGCAGCTTATGAAAATATAAGATGTCAATACAATGTCTTTGCCAAACAAAAGTCTGATTATAGTGAAGAAAGGTTTACACCGTGGATGGATTGAGACACTTCTGAGTCTTTCATATAGTTTGGCTTTTCTCTGTTGATAAGAAGGAGAGTATTCCAAGGTAAATGACATGACTTCTTACCAGCATGAATTGGCCTCAGCTTCTAAGATAACTAACCTCAAAGAGAGAAAAATGTAGTTAATTTAAAATTCATCAGGTTGCTAACTTCTTAAGATTTGGGAGCAGCAACGGGGAACCAAGTAAGCACTTGACAATGAGTGCTTTGTGTTTGAATATATTTTGTTCAGAGAAAAGAGAAAATATTATCAGAACAATTTGACAAGATGGCGTTTACTCATGACATTTCTTACTTGTTGGATATTTTTAGCTACATAAATGAGAAAAAAAAATTTGAGGTTCATCAGGTACCATTAGGTATTTAATGGGAAAAAACAAACAAACAAACAATGAAACAAACCAGGAAAAAGCCCTAAATGGTAGTTTGTTCCAGCCACCACCCTTGAAAATACTGAAGTCAAAAAATCATGTGAAGTTTCTAATAGTTGAGGATGTATTGCTGCAGGCTGGAGTCAATAGTGATAAATCCCTGTGAATTTTTAGGGCAGGTGGAAGATTTCATATGTTGGAAATTATCATAGGATGTGTTCTGAATGTCATTTTTATCAAATGCTAAGTTTTAAGTCTTTAATGCTTCATTTCATTCAGCCATTCATTTATGTGAACTATGCTTTATTATTTTTTTTAACCTGTGTGTGCATGTTTTACTCCTGATAAGAAAGCCACAGTGTCTCATGTCTTCTGTGTCTCACTGGTGTCTCTTCTTAGAGATCATCAATCCTCTGCTTCAGCTGTTCATCCTTTGTTTAATGTTTGTCTCTATCATGAGAATTTAATGGCACAATGGATAGTGCTTTTTTGTTCATTTTTCTTAGAATAGCAAAATGTATAAAATCATTGGTCATATATTACCTGTTGAATGAATAAAACCTGTCTTCCTTGATTTAACAAATTTAGAAAATATTTTTCATCCATCATGTGACCTTTGAAAACCTTAGATTATTGTTCCTTAGTTATTCTTCCCAACATCTTCTCATAATTTTTTTGTTTTAGTACCTTTAGTTTTCCTAGATGCAAAGTTTTTTTATCTCACAGTTATCCTAAATTTAATTTTAAGATCAGAGGAATTTAATAAATTAGTGTCAAAGACTTTCAGGGATTAAAAAACTTTGATAACAATGATTTAGCTCACCCATCCCACCAAATCTCACTGTGCCTTTAGATTGATAACCTTCGTTGTCTTCTGTTGTACAAGTTTTCAGATAATTATGTATTCATTTGTACTGATACTCTGTTGATCACAGTAAATGACTACTAGTTCTAGAGCAAGCAAGCCTGAAGTATCAGGAACTTGAGATAGTAAAGTTTTATTTTTCATATAAGTCAAAGTCTGATTGACACTAACTGGTTCTCCAGAAAGCCCCTTTGTAGAAATATATCAGTAATCCAGTTTCCCATCATATTGTGTTCAGTTGCTTAGTCACGTCTGACTCTTTGTGACCCCATGAATTGTAGCTCTCCAGGCTCCTCAGTCCATGGAATTTTCCAGGCAAGAATATTGAAGCCAGTTGCCATTTCCTATTCCAGGAGATCTTCCCAAAACCAGGAATTGAACCCTTATCTTCTGCATTGTCAGGCCGGTTCTCTACCACTGCACCACTGGGAAGCCCCTTCCTATTATACTAGACAATGACAAATTCAATCCCATGTGGCTCCCAAGGTATGTGCACAAGGAGAAGAGAGATCATAGATGAGCATGAAATATGTCCAGGCCCATAAGTCATGCACACAAACATGTGTATATTTTATTTATGATTTAATTAAGGGAGCAAAAAACTAGTATCAAGGAAAGCTGGGAAATACATGTTGTTGCTATTAGGCAAACACAACAAGCAGGTGAAGGATGTTATAGAGGTAGTCTCCTGCCCAAATCAATTAAATCATAATTATCTTTTGGAAAAAGAAAAGTAATGATATTGAAAAATGAAACAAAACTTCTAGCTAGATTGATCTTTCATATTGGAAGAAAGTAGATACCAAAGCAGAGTTTAAGTGTATTAGAAGGAAAATAAGATATCATTAACAAATGTACATCAATACATTTAACAACTGAGTTGAAGCTGATAAAGTCTAAAAACTGACACACAAGAAATAGAAAATCAGAATTACTGAACACATGGAAAAGAAATTGAATTTTATGTTAAAAATCAAGTTTTAAAAACTTCAAAGTTGGAGGCTTGCTCAAAGTGTTTGTATGTTATTTGAGATATTATTTTTCCATTTTCCTATTGTCTTTTGTTTTATAGAAATACATTTTTGCTTGTTTATTGATCTTGTGTTCTACAACTTTTAAAAATCTTCATTTATTCTAACAGATTTTAGGGGGCGGTAAATTTGCAAAGATTTTATGTGTACATGCTCATTTATCTTTGGAAAAAGAGAGTTTATATTTTTCTCTTCAAACTGTTTGACTTAGTTTATTTCCCTGTCCATGACTTTGAACTCTTGGCCGAATCTCTAATCAGTCTTGATTTATTTCACACATGCTTTTGGATTATTGGCGAATATTTTGTCAAATATTTTTCACACTGATATGCCAAATAGTTATGCAGTTTTATTTTCTTTTATTATATTTGTCTTATTTTGGTACCAGAGTAAGTCAGACCTCATAGAGGAGTAAAATGTATTATTTCTGCTTTTTTTTTTTAAGAAGTTACTTTACCATTTCCTTTACCTGTGGATAGTTCACTTAAATCATGTAGGTCATTCATAAAACTAATTAAAAGAGCTCCCTTAACCACCCTAATATAAAAGAGTTACCCATATCAGTGTGTGTTCCCATATCAGACATATATTTATATATGCTACTTTGTTGTGTCTTATTTCTCCCTTTAAAATTCATGAGAACAGAGATGTGTGTGTGTGTGTGTGTGTGTGTGTGTGATGTTTTCCTCACCAAATGTGCCTAGAACAACACCTGGCAGGAACTAATTATTTAATAATGTTCATTGAATAGATCAATGGACAATTAATTTCTTCTTTTGGCAATATATCCTAAAGAAGTGAAACATAGCTAATATTTATGGAAAAACAGTGTTCATTGAAATATTGTTGGCCATATTATTAATTGGCCATTAATAATTTGCATAATAAGTAAATTAATCTTATTAAAATTATTAATATGACCTAATGTCATGGTACATGAAATTTTTTAGTGAATTTTTTAGTACAATTTTAGCCTAGACACATATATGTTGAAGTGTTTTAATGATATTTTGAAATATGTTTATAATATTATCTGTTTTTTTATCCAAGGTATATTGAAGCTGCAGAAGTACATTGGAATGGACATGGCATTGAAATATGTCAAAAATATCTCTAGGGTCATGGAAAAATAGATGATATTTTTTTCCTTTAAACTTTCTAATATAAAATTATCATATTTTCAAATCATTGCTAAGCAAGAAAATATCATTAATTAAAATAGCCTGAGGATAAACAATGTTTTGTTTTGATTTTTAGAGAGTGATAAAGTGATAAAATCACAAATATAATCCTCTCAAGGTTCTAGCTTTTATGCTCCTTTGGAATTATTTTATGACCATGGACTCTGTTTTGTGCTTAATTACACACCTCACACAATTGTTCTTTTAGCTATGAGAGAAATTAAATTATAAACTATGGACAGAGCAGCTTAATCCTATCACCTAAGTTATGTCAAAATTTGTTGTTGAAATTAAATAAAGATCTTAGCTTTAGGTCTCTAAGTTTTTTCAGTAGAAATCTAATTCCCAAGATAATTTACTGTAAATACATCTGAAACATGTACCAAATGCTGCTCACAGAGTCATAATTAACTTGCATTTCAATAATTCTGTATCTGAAGTTAAGAAGCTAATTTCACCTTGTTTAAAATATCATTTCTCAAATTTATTTCATCATTTAACCATATTTAAATTTATGCCTGCTGCTCAAATGCTACTTGAAAGCACAGTTTTCTTGCCCACCCACATAGAAGAGGCAGCGCAGTGGTTTAACACCTGAGCTCTGAAGACACATTGCTTGGGATTGGAGGTTAGCACCACTGGGGCCAGTTATGTTACTTCCTTGTGCTGCACTTTTAAAATAGGTGATTAAAAAGTAAATAATAACTCTAATCACCTATAGTTTTATGACATCTAAAACTGCAAGTTGCGTGTAAAGACCTTAGAACAATATTTAACTGTTCTATGTAGACTTTGTCATTTTATTCATGTTTAACCCAATCTTTTGGTCTAATTAGTCTTTCAGAGTTTCCTTTTCTTGTAGTGTTCAGTCGCCAATTCATGTCCAATTCCTTGTGACCCCACGGACTGAAGCATGCCAGGCTTCCCTGTCCTCCACTGTTTCCCAGAGTTTGCTCAAATTCGTGTTCATTGAATCAGTGACGCCATCCAACTATCTCATCATCCTCTGCCCTCTTCTCCTGTTGTCTTCAGTCTTTCCCAGCATCAGGATCTTTTCCAATGAGTTGGCCCTTCACATCAGGTGGTCAAAGTTTTGAAGCTTCTACTTTTACCTCTATGGCATTCTACTCCCATATTGGGGTGATTTCTGCAATTACTGTCCTGTTGGCTTGATGTTTCCTTGATATTCTCTGTGTGACACTTGCTTAGGCTAGCTTCTTCACCTTGTCACCACCCAATTCTCATCATCTGTTGTGGAGTGAATATTTTTTCATCTCCCCAACACAAATTCACATGTAAAAATCCTAACCCTTGATGTGATCATACTAGGAGGTAGGACATTTAGGGTTGATTAAGTCATGAGGGTGGCATCCTCATGAATGGGATCAATGCCCCAAAAGAGACTGCAGAGAAATCCCTCAACAATCAGTCCCATAAGAACAGTGAGAAAATGGTCATTTATGAACCAAGAAGAGGGTCCTCATCAGACACAGAAACTACAAGGCCCTTGGTCTTGGACTTCCCAGCCTCCAGAAATGTGAGACATAATCATTTGTTGTTTAGGCTGCCCAGTCTGTAGTAATTTGCTACAGTGACATGACCAGACTAATACGGCAATACGAGAGGGGACTGTAAGTTATTTTTGATTTGATATTTCTTTCCTCCTCACAAGGCAACAGCTCCACACTCTCATTCAATGCATCCTGGAGCAGGTAAATGCCTCCACCAGCCTTCCTGAGCATCCCCATCCCATATTGGTACAGAAGGAAGGTTTTCCCTTAAACGCCCCTCTGTGATCTCTTGACCATTCCTGAAAGTTTAACGACGTGATGGTGTGAGAGACGTGAAGAGACAGAAGCTGTCAGGCCAGTAAAACAGATACGTAAGAGTGTACTATAGACATATCATGTCTGTTAAACACACTTTCATATCACACGGACAGTCACTCTTCTCTCCTCCTTTATCCTACCCAGATAAATCTGATGTGTATCAGCCCTCTCCACATACGTTAAATAAAATCATGAGACCGATATCTTTGTGAGTTGTTTCAATCCTTGTAATTGATGGAAAATTGATTTAAAAGTAATAAGTAAATTGGTCTATGGTAAAGAAAATGTCAGTTATCAATGTTCCAAACAAACGATTGCTGTTCTCGATGAACATCCCCAAGTTTACAAGGATATCTTTACAATTCGAGAGAAATAGCAAAGTTCACACGTACTGATCTGTATTTTAGTGCTGCTCTCATTAATAGGTCATTTTCTTTACAGCAGGCATTTTCACCTTAAGACAGATATTTTCAGTTGGCCCCACAGTCACTGACATATTGCACATACTCTAAAAATCCTAAATGGATATCTGTTTAGTCAGAAGATAGAAGCTAATGCCTATTGTTAAACTAGTAGGAAGACTTTTTCCCCCACCAAATAATTTTTGCATGAATGGATTTTGTTCATACTTTCAGAAGAATTGGCAGTGTGTTAAAAAAATAAATACTACTTTGGAGGTCATAATGCTGGACACACAGTAGAAATTCGGGATCAATAATATCCCAATACTTGTCTGGAAATAAGCATGTAAGTATATCCTTTCTGCTTTGAGATGGTCTCTAGAGGTTTAGTACCAGGAACATAAAATATCAAGCACTGAGCCCCCTTTTCTGTGGGCTTTACCTATTGCAGAACAGTTCCCATTGCAAATGATACTGACATACCAGTTCTGTTTGTGATGAGATTTATTTCTTCATGCTTGGCAATTATGAATAACCTTTGAAGGAAAAGGAAAACAGCTATAGCTTGGCAAAGCCTGTGTACCATTACAGAAATTTCCTCTAAGTTCAAAGAACAAGTAAATATCACTTCCTGCAGATATAAAACTCTCTGCCAGAAAAAAAGTAATCACAAGAGTTTTCTCTTGTTTTCATATCACAGATTGTTTTATAAGGTGTTTCTTTAATTGGTGGATGTATGACCTCCAAATTGCCTGAACTTTTTAGATCCTTGAGAAATCTCTGCTTCAACCATCATTTTCATTTCCTGCAGCATTAGTAGTTCAAAATTTTTAAACTGATCAAATCATTTTGAAAAAGACAAACCATCCTTCTTCTGGTGTGGCAGAAGTCCACAGTGATACTCTGCATCACTGTGAATTTGAAAAATGCAATTTAGAAAGAGAATACAATGTCAAAAAGACTATGCTAGCCTCTCTGGGGTATTAGACTGAAGGACATTGATGGGGAACATAGTTCATTGTGATTTTTAAATAAGCTCATTATTTTTAAATTTTAGAATGGGTACACACAACAGCAGCTTATTTTTTGAAAAACAGTGTAAAGAAGAAAAGGCACATTTAAAAGATAAGGTAAAGAAAAAAATATCTGATATGTCAGAAACACAAATATTTTTAGAAAATTGACAAGGGTACCAAAATAAAGACCTAGAATAAAACTGCATCTATCAAACATAAGATATAGAGAAACATCCATTCCACAGACTCCAATTTTATTCTTTACCAGCTTATCCTAAGGCTTATCTGGTACAATACCGTGTGTCTTTCTCAGGAGCGCCTATACCACCCAGAGTTAAGAATACAAAGAGGTGAATCAGAAGCTGTAAAAATGTACTTTATGGTACAAAAAAAGAGATCTCTTTTTTTTTTTTTCTTTCAGTGCCAGAGAACATAAATTGCTTAAATCTTGATGGAAAACAGATATTTAGGTGACCAGCATTGTCAATTTCAAGTCATTACCCCTGAAGCCAGTTTAGTTATAAACTTTGTGCTTGTCACTATGGTTAGAAAGGCACACCCAGTGTAGTATGCACTCTGTCAGCCAATACAATATGATTCAGGAAATAAAGGAGAGAAAAATGACCCATTAGCAAAAGTATATTGCCATATATGCAAGAAATTTTGCATAAGTACAATGCACATACCATGCTTTTATGTATTTGCCTAAGCAACTTATTCTATTTTTTATTAATATTTTTAAATTTATTTGGCCACACCAGGTCTTAGTTGCAGCATATGGGCTCAGGAATCTTTGTTGAAATATACAGGGACTTTAGAGTACCATGTGAACTCATGGATGCAGCATGTGAAATCTAGTTCCTTGACCAGGGATTGAACCCAGGCCAATTTCTTTGGAGCATGGAGTCTTAGCTACTGGATCACCAGGGAAGTCCCTAAGTACTTATTCTTGACTTCTCTGTCTCTTTGGGTTTCTCCCTTCAAATATTTTAAATATTATATCACCAGAGCCTGACAATGAGAGCTATAAACTCTGTAACTAATTAAAAAGATAAAGATCTTTCACAGTAGGTTGGTCTGAACATTTTAACCTACCTTCATAAAATATAATTCCAAATATATCATTAAAGAATGTGCTAATAGCATATACTGGAAACATGAGTTCTGCACATCTTTGTGTTTATGTTTGCATGCATATACATTTGTGTGTGTGTGTGTGAAAGAGAGAGAAAGAGAGAGACGTGTACTAACATCTCTATGTATTCATGGTTTATAGCATACTATGTTATATTCAGGTAATTGCAACAGACAAATAAATCACTAAAGAAGTATATATTACCAGTATAATGTTTTTAAAATAACAGTTCCTTTAAACAATTTCTTTAATTATTCCCATAAATCTTATGTATGTTCAAATATTTATACATGTATTATAAGCACATAAATAAGATAATACTGAATATGAGAAAAAATGAAGATGTATCAGACCATTATTCACCACTTATTTCCTTGAATATGCACTCACTAATGCCATACTAATGTTAGGCTAGAGAAGACAGGTTATGCAGCCAGACAATTGAGCTTAAACATAAGCTTTGCCACATACTAGCAATGTGAGGAGATTTATCAGATCTCTATGTGCCACAGTTTTCTCATGTACAAAATGGGATTAATAAGAGTGTATTTTGTCAAGTTGCTGTGAAAAATGAGTTGATAATTAAAAGTGCTTAAAATATTGGTTTTATTAGCTGCAATAACCATTACACTAATAAAAATTGCATATAATGTATTTATTTCACACATTATTATTTTTGATTCTAAGAGTTACACAGATTGATTTTCGGTCATATTAAGTATACAATCAATGTGGAAGAAGCAACACTATTGAAGGTTTACTAATACTCAATACATATTGAATTGTATAATTGTTTGTTTGTTTTTACCAAAATGCCATATGAATTCATAAACTCATTTGCCATTTGTTTTTCTCACTAAAAGTTTTAACATGAAATTATGTCCAACTCACCAAACTTGGCAGTAAACATGCAACATTTGTTTACCTGATTCTTTTTTATTGGGCTTTCTGCTTGAAAAAGATTATCTGCTCTGGCCCTAATCAGCATGTCTATTCTGATCACTTCCAGATCTACACATCCCAGTAAGAACGTGACTGAATTAGATATAAAGACAGAGATAGAGAGAGAGATAGAAGAGAGAGAGAGAGAGAGGGAGAATTATAGACAGATAGATGACTTGGAAGCTCTTTAAAAATAATGCGTTCAAAATTCAATATCTCCCCTTTTCCCACCCTGGCTGTATTTCTCCAGCCCCCCCCATGGGTTAATGGCCCTCCACTTCTGCTCAGACCTGGATCTCAGCCAGTATTTTTGACCTCTCCTCTATCACTTGGTCCAGGTTCCTTATTGGGCCCTCCTGATTTCATCTCCTAAAGAATTTTCAATCTCCCCCTTCCCACCAACTCCTTCAATACTTCTGTGAATTAAGGGATGATCAACTCTGAACTGGTCTACTAAAGAGACTTTCTGACTATCCTCTCTACAATTCCCACGTCAGCAAAAAGGGGAAAAAAAAATCACAATATGAGAGTTGTTTTATTTGGGGGCAAAATGAGAACTGTAGCCTGGGATACAGCATCTCAGAGAGGTCTGAGAAACTATTTCAAACTGCTCCAAAGAGGTAGGGGAAAGGATCGGTATACATGTGATTTTGGTGAAGCGGCAGTACATTCAGTCAGGTACACATTCTTGCAGAAGTTTTCTGCTGGTCTTGTGAAGGTTACTGTTAGTTATGTAGAACAGAGGTCAACATTAATGTTTTTAGCGCTTTTCTAGATATGAGGAGATGCCAGAATTGGGGTCATAAAATCTCTTGACTATCTGTGTCTCTATTTCTCCTGGCAAATACTCTTAATGTTTCTCATCACAATGAAAAAAAAAAGTTTTGCAACTATGCATGGTGATAAATGTTAACTACACTTTCTGTGTTGAACATATTGCAATGTACACAAATATCAAATTATTATGTTTTACACCTGAAACAAATACAAATTTTATGTAATTTGTACCTTGAAATAAAAAAGGAAAATATCACACAAAAATGTCTTAGAAGAAAGATATTATCCTTTTATCAGCTTAAAACTGAGGAGACTGAGAAATGGGAACTTTAAATAATAGTCCTAGGTTATATAGTTAGAAGTGGGCTTCCCAGATATCTCGATGATAAAGAAAACACTTGCCAATTCAGGAGACTCGGGTTCAGTCCTTGGCTCAGGAAGATCCCCTGGAAAAGGAAATGGCAATCCACTCTAATATTCTTGTTGGGAAATTCCATGGATGGGGAATTCCATGCAAAGAGTAGGACACAACTAAGCAACTAACACACACACACACATGCAAAGTGCAAAAGATTAGGAAGATAGAAGGCCAGACCCTGCAACAAAATTGTGACACCAGATACTGCTGTGAACAGATGTGGATAAAAAGATTGGCCTTGGAATCAGAACAAAGGGACAGAAGTGGCATTAGGTAAGTGGGAAATAGGGCAGCTCTGTAGGCTTACAGGAATGATGCCAAATTCTGGCTCTTCACTTAAATCCTAGCAAGTGTGGGCTTGTTATTTAAACTTGTACATTAATGATTTATTCATTTGCTAAATAGCTATGGCACTGTCTACCTTCAAGGTGTTTGGGAAATTAATATTATTTGTAAAACACTTGGCACAGTTTCTGACATGTGAGAGATGACAGGGTTTTGCCTTTAGCTTGGTTGCTATTTCTAGTGTTAGTACAACAAATGCTGCTGCTATCGTATACGATGCAAAATATATACTGAAGATGAATTCCTAGTTTTGATGGCTGAATTGGTACCGGAAAAATGAGAAAGACAAGGCTGAAACAGTTCTTGAAGATTTTAAACCAAGGTTACTGCATATCAAGCAAATGATTTTAGGAATGAGGAAACCCAAAAATGAACAGAGGGTAATATTTTTACATGGTAAGACATGATGTATCTTTAAAAATACCATTTCAGCTTTATAGTTTCTGGGGTGTTTTATTGACATGCAAAGGAGAAAATATGTTTGGTGTATTTTTTGTTTATTTTATTATTACTTCTAAGAATTCTTTGGTTAACTAGTAGCTTCTGAATAATCAGTGTTGAAGAATTAACAAGTTCCAGGAAGTGAGTAATGTTTCCCTGGTGGCTCAGACAGTAGAGAATCCGCCTGCAGTATGGGAGACCTGAGTTCAATCCCTGGGTTGGAAATATCCCTGGAGGAGGTTATGGCAGCCCACTCCAGTATTCTCGCTTGGAGAATCCTCATGAACAGAGGAGCCTGGCTGGCTACAACCCATAAGTTTGTAAACAGTCAGACACGATTGAATGAAAAAGCACACAGGAAGTGAATAATCAGTGTGATTAAGAATGTGAAATCATGTTATGATATAAAATATACTACTACATTAAAGAATACACCTTCAATGCAGAAGACTCAGGTTTGATCCCTGGTAGGGAAGATCCCCTGAGAAGGAAATAGCAACCCACTTCAGTATTCTTGCCTGGAAAATCCCATGGAGAGAGGAGCCTGGTGGGCTATAGTCCATAGGTTGCAAAGAGTCTGACACAAGTTAGTGATTGAACAACAGCTACTACTACTAATATTGCTGTTGAAATTACATTTTAATATTATTGAAATCAGATAAGCAAATGTTGAAGACACTAGGAACTTTAGCTTTGAGCATATAAGTCTAGAACAGAGGTTTTCAAATTTAGCACTATTAACATTTTGGGTTGGATAATTCCTCATTTGGAAAGGGGTGGTCAGGTATCAGTTCAGTCACTCAGTTGTGTCAGCTGTGATTAAAAAGATTTGGTGTGGAGCATCAGCTCCCCTGATGGGAGCATTCAGTTCAGTTTAATTCAGTTGCTCAGTGGTGTCTGACACTTTGTAACCCCATGAACCGCAGTATGCCAGGCCTCCCTGTCCATCACCAACTCCTGGAGTCCAACCAAACCCATGTCCATCGAGTCAATGATGCCATCCAACCATCTCATCCTCTGTTGTCCCCTTCTCCTCCTGCCCCCAATCCCTCCCAGCATCAGGGTCTTTTCCAATGAATCAACTCTTCACATGAGGTGGCCAAATGATTGGAGTTTCAGCTTCAGCATCAGTCCTTCCAATGAACACCCTGAACTGAAATCCTTTAGGATGGACTGGTTGGATCTCCTTGCAGTCCAAGGGACTCTCAAGAGTCTTCTCTAACAGCACTTGTTCAAAAGCATCAATTTTTTAGCACTCAGTTTTCTTTATAGTCCAACTCTCACATCTATACATGACCACTGCAAAAACCATAGCCTTGACTAGACAGACCTTTGTTGACAAAGTTATGTATGCTTTCCAATATGCTGTCTAGGTTGGTCATAGCTTTCCTTCCAAGGAGCAAGTGTCTTTTAATTTCATGGCTGCAATCACCATCTGCAGTGATTTTGGAGCCCAGAAACATAAAGTCAGCCACTGTTTCCACTGTTTCCCCATCTATTTGCCATGAAGTGAATAGTTGTTTTATGCATGATATGATGTTTAAGATTCTATCTGCCTCTGCCTACTAAATGCCGCAACCAACACTTTCTCACTTACTAATTGGGACAAACAAAATGCTATAGACTTTAGTAACTTGCTCCCACTTTAGAATCAGTGATGTACCCAAAGTTTTAATGGCTTTTTTGATAAAATATATTTTTTCCCTTGCCAAGAAATCATGTGTACTAGAAGTAGATCTTTTTTCTTCTGAAAACTGTTCCCCATCCTCCCTGTTAAATCTCTATCACCTACTCCAGCAAGGGATTTCTGAGTTGAGATGTTTATCATACCATGTCTTCTTCACATACAGTTGGTCCAAGAATCAACACTTGACACAAGGTGAACCAGTAATAATTCTTTATCCTTCTGGGTCCTTTTGACTTTACCGAGGGTTCACACTTTTTTTTTTTTTTTTTCATTTATTTTTATTGGTTGGAGGCTAATTACTTTACAATATTGTAGTGGTTTTTGTCATACATTGACATGAATCAGCCATGGATTTACATGTATTCCCCATCCCGATCCCCCTTCCCACCTCCCTCTCCACCCAGTCCTTCTGGGTCTTCCCAGTGCACCAGGTCTGAGCACTTGTCTCATGCATCCAGCCTGGGCTGGTGATCTGTTTCACCCTAGATAATATACATGTTTCAATGCTGTTCTCTTAAAACATCCCACCCTCACCTTCTCCCACAGAGTCCAAAAGTGTTCTGTACATCTGTGTCTCTTTTTCTGTTTTGCATATAGGGTTATCGTTACCATTTTTCTAAATTCCATATATATGTGTTAGTATGCTGTAGCTGTGGTACATATACACCATGGAATATTACTCAGCCATTAAAAAGAATTCATTTGAATCAGTTCTAATGAGATGGATGAAACTGGAGCCCATTATACAGAGTGAAGTAAGCCAGAAAGATAAAGGGTTCACACTTAATCTTAGTTGGACTGGTAAGAAATCCTTAGACAACAGTTTTAAGCTAGACATAAAAAATGGAAAAAAATATTAATTTTCTTAAGTGGTAAGAGTACTATGATGTCCCTTGCCATAAACTCATAATCTTATTAAGCTCTTATTTTCTTGATCTCATTGTAATTAAACATTTCTATTACTATGTCATAAAATACCCTTTCTAAATTATCAGTGCAGTTATATGTTAAATAACTTAGAACACTAAAATCTCATTCTATGAATAGAGCATTTAATTGTGAATCATCACTGTAGAAAGGGAAATTTGACTGCTTTTATAACTGGGAAGATAATGTAATATGATTTGTAGAAATGGGGGCACCTGGACATGCCAACTAATGGTAGCCAGCAATTCTCACCAACATCTTGTGTCTGGCACTGTGTTGTGGAGCCAACAAGATTAATAACAAATACAGCTACCGCAATTATGTAGTAGACCTAAAGAAAAGTTAATCCAGATAATTACAGTTTCAGTATTGAAAGGAATGCCATTTTTCTTAAACAAATGATTTCTGATGCCCAATGACTGTCAAAGTAAAATAGTATACTGGATAAAGTTAAACAGATAAGGAAGACTTTATTCAAGACCATTGCAATAGGAGCGAGAGACTAAACTTATCTCTGTTGAAACTAAAGGCAGAAGGGTTTCTAAGCACTGGAGTGAGCTACTGGAAATGTACTGGAGGATTTAGGAGGAATGGATGAACAGTTAATACATCCAGGAGTCAAGTCACTACTGAGCTTATAAACGGTTTTCTCTGCTATTATTATGTTACCTGTGTTGGCCATTAAAGTGAAGTTGTGACCCTCTCACAGACTGGAAAATGGGAATGTTCACTTCCTGGATGGTTACATTTCAAAAAGATGGGAACCAGGTCTTTGAGAAAAAGATAGCTAGCTTATAAAACTGTCAAGAAGCTTTTTACAAGATTTAAATCTCTTAAAGGGCACAGAGGTGACTCAGCTGGAAAGAATCCATAATGCAGGAGATGTGGGTTCAATCCCTGGGTCAGGAAGATCCCCTGGACAAAGAAATGGCAACCAACTCCAATATTCTTGCCTGGAAAATCCCATAGACAGAGGAGCCTGGTGGGCCACAGTACATAGAGTCACAAAGAGTTGGACAAGACTGAGTGACTGAGCAAGCAAATGACAGAGAAAGAATTTGCAATTATGAGTTTTCTAAATACTCAAAAGCAAATACTCTAAAAAAAGGAAAGACAGGAGCCAGCAGTCAGGAAGAAATCTGTCCAACTTTAGTGATGTCAAAGGAAACATTAAGGCTCTCTTGGTTATGACTTTGGGAAAGAAAATAACCCTCAGTTCTTTGTTATGTCCTTTTCTAAATCTTTAAATTATTATTTTTATCCTAAAATAGCACAATATCATTTGATATTAAGGGTATACAATAAAAATCATGAGTATATCAGAGATTAATTTTTAAAAATAAAGATATATCTATTTTGTGGATTATGGCTCTATTCTTGATTATCATTCCCAGACAGGACATAAAAAGTCTGTACTCAAGATATAATTCTAGGGCTCAACAAGGTCTTATATTTTCAAATGTAGTTAACATGAAAGTTTATAAATGGGTTTATTAAAACATATATTTATATAATTAATTTTGAAAAATTTTATTATAAAGAAGTATATGTGTTAGTATAGTAACATTTGCCATAATATCAATTACTTTAGTATCTTTTAAAAGCTTGTGTTGACCATTTTGGATTTCCCTTATGGCTCAGCAGTAAAGAATCTGCTTGCCAATGCAGGAGATGCAGGTTTGATTCCTGAGTAGGGAAGATACCCTGGGGACAAAAATGGCAACCAACTCCACTATTCTTGCCTGAGAAATCCCACGGACAGAAGAACCTGACAAGCTACAGTCCATGGGAATCACAAAAGAGTCGGACACGACTTAGCGGCCGAACAGCAACTGATCATATTAACAGGTCCTGTCACATACTTGTGTCATCCCATAGTTATTAGGTGCTTCAAATTCCTAAAACCTTATGTAATTAGTTTTTATAAGGTAAAGCAGGAAAATGTTGAATTAAACATTAAATCAACACTATTTGTTAAGATATGCTAAAATGGCTTAAAATATAAATATTTAATTTCATGTTATTTGATACTTATTTGTCCATCATTTTTCCTGGGTTCAGAAGATCCCCTGGAGAAGGGAAGGGCTACCCACTCCAGTATCCTGGCCTGGCAAATTCTGTGGACTGTATAGTATATGTGGTCGCAAAGAGACAGACACAACAGAGAGACTTTCATTTTCACTTTTCCTAGATAGAGTTATATTTTCTTTTGTTCTCTCCTCTTTGTGCTAATTCCAATGAAATTCAAAGACATGTTCCTGCTACTAGTATTTAGACATTTAGTTCAACACCTTGATGCAAAACACAATGAGTTATTTTTGTTAAACATATTTGGTATACCTGAGTAATTTTTTTATTACATCATAGGTAATATTAACCACTAAAAGACTACAACTCAAAACTTACCAAGTGAATATTCATAAGGCAATAAACATTCATTGTTATATAAAAATTTTATTGAAACATTCTATTTTTTTCTTTATACATCAATGGAAAAGAAATTATGGATAATGTGTCCCAGGACACAACAGAAGGACTAGCATTTTGATTGATGGTGACCTTTAAATCCTCAGGTTTAATAGTATTATGACTCTTGAATGAACAGAAAATACCTTTATCAGAGAATAAGCCTCATTAAGAGGCTTCGACAAACAGGCTGTATTTGTTGCAAACTGGCTTTTCAAATCTGGATGAAAGTGTTCCTATTTCATGTTTAATTAATTGTGCACTCTCCAAAATGCAGCAAAATAAGTAAAGGAAATTTTCATGGGAGCAAACTCTCCTAAAGAATTTTTTAATAATATCATTTATGCTTCTGCATATGTAGCTCAGTTTGATACTAAACATGCAGAAGTTACTCAGTTACTGCTGAATAAATTATGTGGAATTAATGATGATTCCTTTTTATTTCTTCTTTCACATACTTGCATGAGTTTTCCCAAAGTGGTCTAAAATTCATAGTGAGCAACTCATAAATCTGTGACTGAAGATGATAAGCTTCAGCATGAAGAGAAACTTAAAAAAATTGTTTATTCATTTTAATTGGAGGATATTTACTTTACAACATGGTGATGGCTTTTGTTATACATCAATATTAATCGGCCATAGGCATACATGTGTTACTTCGCTCCTGAACCCCCTTCCTCTCCATCCTATCCCTCCAAGTTGTCACAGAGCACTGGCTTTAGGTTCCCTGAATCATACATCTAACTCCCACTGGCTATCTGTTTTACATTTGGTAACGTATGTTTCAGTGCAATTCTGAAGAAACTATTGATGATAGATTTTTATATTTTTCAATTTTCAAGGAGAACAGTGAAACAAAATATACTGATCACTCAGCCTCAATTAAAGTAAAAAAAAAAAAAAAAGACCAAATACCTCTACAGTAGCAAAAAAGAAATCACCCAATGAGATCTGTTCTTGAACAAGGCAATTCTATCATCTACATTATAGTTCAACCATTATAGAAATGCACTTATGGAAAGAGGAATAATTTTGGAGACTGACATGATAACAAATATGGCAACTCTGTAATATCATATCTATTGGATCATCCAATCAGCTCAACTTCCAAAACATATTAAATTCCATCCATCTATTTCTGTATCACTGAGAGAGAAGCTATTTTCTGTGAGGCTAAGGAAGTTCAGCCAGTTGTTTTATTTTGAGGTGTTCAGGGGGAGATGCCAACTGGATATGTAGGTGTGGGTTAGTCACTCAGTTGTGTCTGCCTCTTTGTGACCTGTAACCCATCAGGTTCCTCTATCCAAAGGATTTCCCAGGCAAGGATACTGGAGTGGGTAGCCATTCCCTTCTTGAGGTGATCTTCCTGACCCAGGGATCAAACCTGGGTCTTCTGATTGCAGGCAGATACTTTACTGTCTGGGCCACCAGGGAAGTTAAAAAGGGATTCTGACTCATGTGCTTGGGCTTCAGAAGAGAGCCAGAGCTGGAGACTGAGAGCTGGGTTCTTTAAGGAATATATGCCCCAAAGTCTTAGCACTAGATGAGGACAGAGATAACACAGAGATACAGAAAAGAAAGATCGGGCACACACCCTGGAAACTTCTGACATCTAGAGCCGTGGGGTTAAAAAAATGGTAGAAGAACCACTAGAAGACTAAGAAAGGACATCCAATGAAAGAAGAAGCAATCCAGGTCTATGAAAGTAATCCTTTCTTTCTTTAGAGGTAAACTTTCTTTCCTTAGAAGCTTAAGAACAAAGGAATTTCAAGAAGGAGAATTAGACTAATAGAGTGATTAGCTTCTGGGTATTCAGGTAACAGAAAGTGACCACTGGATTTGGCAAGACAGAGGTCACTGTCTGCTTTGAAAGAGTATGTTCAGTGGATTACAGAGAACAGAACAAACTGATGTGTACAGAGGGCTAATGAGAGGGGAGAAAGTGGAAACAACGCATAAAGTGGACCATCTTGATATAGAAACATGGAAGTGATTTTGACTCTGTCTTGGGCTTCCCTAATAAAATAAAGCTTCACTTTGCTGTATGTATTGGATATATTGACATATTTTTAACACTAGATAAATCCCAATCACCTTTGTGATAATAGATCATACTTCAAGGTAATCTTTATTTAGAGATAAAGTGTTAACTTTACTTTAAATACTTTTATTCTTTCATGAAATATTTTACCATGTGTATTTATCCTTTCATTTAGTTAAGTGCAAAAGTGAAAGTCGTTCAGTCGTGTCTGACTTTTTGCCACCCCATGGACTGTAGCCTGCTAGGCTCCTCTGTACACGGAATCATCCAGACCAGAAAACTGGAGTGGGTTGCTGTGCCCTTCTCCAGGGGATCATCCCAACCCAGGGATTGAACCCAGGTCTCCTGAATTGCAGGCAGATTCTTCATCATCTGAGCCACCAGGGAAGCCCTTCACTCAGTTAAATGACACTCATTTATGAAACCCGTATGCAAATCTTTGGAGTAAACACTTTGAGAAAGACCAAGCTAAGGAGAAAATGAAAACACCTGTCAAATAGCTAATCCTGGCAGATGTGTAGCAACTAAAACTTTATGCCACTACCATAAGATTTAATATAAATAAATCTTAAACATATTAAATCTTGTTTAAATCTCAATGTAAATGTTTTTATTAAATAAGATTTAATAAAAATAATGAGGAAAACAACAAAAATTAGGTTTTTGAAACTAAAGTTTATCTAAAGAGGTAGATTATATATATATGGTGGTGAATCAGGAAAGAAGATGTATGTACAGTTGAGTTCCAAAGTATTTTTAAGATACAAAGAAAGTTAGAACCAAAATAAAAAGAAAGAAAAATGAAACAAAACAGCAGTAAGAATTATTGATTGTACCTGGGAGATGATTCTCATTTGTGAGAGTGGAGTGCATCACAGAAAACAGAAAAAGTTGTTTGTGTGATTAATTTGAGTGGACTCGGTAGAGTGTCAAGATTTATTACTGTATGTCTCATCTTACTCTTTCTATGTTGTGCAAAAATATTTTTATTAATCTTTTAAAATAATTCATGCTATAAAAGTATATATTTTATATAAAACAGTTGTTCTCATTTTATCACATTCTGACAATTTTTTTGGTTTTGTTGCAATATATTTTTTTAGAATTGTACTTTCAAAAAACATCTTGCATGGTAAACTCTCTCAATTGTAATATGTTCTGCTATGCAAATGTTAATTTGACCTCAAGCTAAATCGGAAGTTCAAAAGTGTCTTATTTGAGAAATTTGAAGATATTTCTCTGCTAATTTTCTAAAAGTAAGCTTTATCTTACAGGAGTTTAAGGTTTAAAAAAGAATTGCAAATATAATGCCAAGAGTTGTCAAATATTCAGATCAAGTAACACACTCTTCTGTTTATAGTACATTTATTGCAATTAATATGCCATTACTGGTACATTATTATTAATTAGACTTCTTATTTTATTCAGGTTTCCTCAGTTGCTCCTTAATGCCGATTTTCTGTTTCCAGGCACCCATCAGAATACCTCATCACAATTAAGTCATCACATTTCTTGAGTCTCCTCTTGGTTTTGACAATTCCTTTAAGCATTTCTTGTTTTGATTGGTATGGGTTAAAAATTTTGTAGAATGCCTTTCAATTGGGTTATGTCTGATAACTTTCTATCATAATTACATCTTGTTTATGTGTTTTGGGAGAGGGAAAGCAAGGAGATAAAGGGCAATCATCATTAAACCATACCACGGGTACATATTATCAACATCGTTTATGACTGCTGATGCTGACCTTAACCATCTGGCTGAGGAAGTATTTGCCAATATTCTCCGCTATAAACTTATTGCTGGCAATTTCCAGTAATTCACAGACTGTCTGCATCTCAGGAGTGGTCGAGGACAACAGCTCTTGGCAGATAGAGGATACTGTATTGACTGGTCTTGCAAGATGGCCCCTTCTGGAAAATTGGAAGGTGTTCAAACCTGATTCAAGGCCTCCAGAGGCAGGAGCAGCATGCCTGGGCCCATGGGGAGGTTCCCACAGGGGCTATTCCTGGAACAGCAGAGTTTCTCACTGCAGGTCCCGACCTGTCGAGTCTCTGTTCAGGTCTCTCCTAACTTCAGCTGCCAGAATTTTGGCTGAAGCAAGTTAATCTGTGATGGAGAAAGCTGAAATCTGTTCCATTGAAGAGAGAAAAGACAGGAAACGAACAAATTCACAAACTTTGTTGATGGCTTGCGCTCTGAAACCACAGAAGAAAGTCTGAGGAACTGCTCCCAGCAACGGGGAGAACTTACAGACTGTGTGGTCATAAGGGACTTCGCAAGTGGAAATTCAAGAGCGTTTGGTTTTGTGACGCTCTCCTGCATGCTTAGGGAGGCTGCTGCCACGGCTGCCAGGCCTCATTCCACTGACGGGGGAGCGGCTGACCCCAGACATGCTGTTGCAAGAGAGGACTCTGAAAACAGGGGTCCCTTGTCGTTATTGTTAGTCCTTTAATGGACTGGAACCTGCTGGTCTGGAGTCAACGATGAGACAGTGAGAGAAGGAAAGAGGCTAATATTCCCTGGGTTACGCAGCTGGCTTCCGTGCTCCAGGGAATCAGCCAGAAATAGAGAGAGAGAGAAAGCAAGAAAGACACGGTACCCAAACTCTGATGGAGGAAAGGTGCTTTAATCAACATGATGTGGGCATATATACTGTCTTACAAGGTAGTTATTCTCAGCAAAGATAAAGATTAAAATTCCAGACACAAAACATAAGACGATCCCTATCAAAGATAGAGCTGCAAACAATCACCTTTTACCATATGGTTCATAAAAAGGAAGAGGGTACTTATCACCATAATGAGAAATGCCTGGATTCCTCAGCCCCAGGAAAGGCATGCCTCTCCTCTTAATTCCTGAATATTCAGGAATTAATAAGGGGCCAGAGGGTTCCTGACAGATCCAAAACAGTACACAGGAAGCCTCTTGTTAAATGCTTCCTGACAATTATACAGAAGCTCTTCACTGGTGGGAATTACAGAAGACACCATGAACATAATCCTAAAGATTGCTTTGAGAAATATGGAAAATATAGAAAAATCGATGCCATTGAGAAAATTACTGACAGGGAGTCTGGGAAAGAAAAAAAAGAGGCTTTGGATTTGTTAGTCTTGATGACCAGGATCCTGTGGATAAGACTGTGTTGCAGAAACATCATACCATCAATGGTCATTATGTAGAAGTCAAAAGGCTTTGTTGAGACAGGAAATGCAGGAAGTCCAATATTCTTAAAGAGGAAGAGACCACTTTGGTTTTGGAGATTATCTTGGTGGTGCTAGAAATTTTGGATCAGGACCAGAAAGAAAATTTAAAGGAGGAGCTGATGGATATGGAAGTGGTCCTGGAGAAAAATAAATAAATAACTGCCATCTTGAAAGGGGAGTTTTACATAAATTATCTGGATCTTCTTCAGTTTTATTGAGGTATAACTGACAAAATTGTAAGATAGTTGAAGTGCATGATGTGGAGTTTCTCCACTAAGTAATTTAAATATCTATCATCTCACCTATTTACATTTTTTGAGGGGAATGAGAATATTTCAGTTCTACTTTCCAGCACATTTAAGTATTTAATGCATTATTTTCAACTATAGTCACTATGATCTATTAATATATTAGACTACAGACTTTATTATTACTGAAATTTTGTACTTTGTTACCAACCTCTCTCACTTTCCCCTGCCCCACCCCCCAGTCCATGGCAATCGCCATTCCACTCTCTGTTTTTATGAGTTAAATATTTTTTTTTTTAAGTTTCACATATAAGTGATAACATGCAGTATTGTTTTTCTCAGTCTGACATTTCACTTAGCATAAAGCCCTCCAGTTTCATCTGCATTGTCACAAATGACAAGATTTCTTCTTTTTTAAGGCCGAATAATAATCCATTGTATACATAAACCACATTTTCTTTATTCATTCATCCATTGGGAGACAGTTTGTTTTTGTATCTTAGCTATTATGAAGAATGCTGCTGTGAACGGAGGGATACAACTATCTTTCTGAGATAGCAATTTCATTTCTTTTGGAAAAATATGCAGAAGTGGGATTGCACGATTATATAATTGTTCTATTTTTAATTTCCCAAGGAATCTTCATGCTGTTTCCAATAGTGACTGCACATATTTACATATCCATCAATAACGTACATGTGTTCTCTTTTCTCTACATTCCAACCAGCACTTGTTTTCTCTTTTCTTTTTGATTATAGACAAGTGCAAAGTGATATTTCATTGTTCTTTTGACATATGTTTCCCTATTGATTAGTAATGTTGAGCATGTTCCTTCTCTCCCTCCCTTCCTGCCTTCCTCCTTTTTCTTTATCTCTTTCCCCAATTATTTTGATATTTTTATATACACCAATAACTACATTTGCTATGTGCTGTGTGTGCTCAGTCACTCATCCATGTCAGATTCTTTGCAACCATGGACTGTAGTCCACCAGGCTTCTCAGATTGTTCAATGACCTAAGAGTGGAACTGTGTGAAAGAAGTTCCTAGATTGACCTCCCCGCTACTACTGTGGGCAGCCAGGGTTGAGGGGGGCGGTGGTGTGGGTGTTGGTGGTGGGAGGGAGGCATTCCCAAATCCATGTGGTCGTTTCTGTGTGCAAAAAATTGATATAAACATGTATCTCCCTTCTGGCTCTTTTAATCACTCTAGCCTAGTTTAAGTCTCATAAATTTTCTTATCTGATTGGGAAACCAAAAAGGAAAGAAAAACTAGATGTTGCTGTTTTGTCCTTCTTCCTTTTAGGAGAAAACTTAAGGGGCAAGCGGCTTGGTATTATGGCAATTGCAGTCTTATGATGAGAAGAAGTCAGGCATTTCTAAGAATGTGCATAGGATTCTGCATAATTTTGAGGTTCAGATAGCATATCCATTCGTTTCCCACACTGAGTCATGTGCTTCAAATAAAAAATAAAATTTATCCCTCTTCTTCCATTCTTTATATTATTTTATAATTTCTTTAGACAACGGGTAAGGAAGAGTGGTGTTATTTATTATTTCCCTTGGAATTTTCCCAAACAAAGCTTCATGGCCATTAGTCAACAAAAAACCTGAAACTAAAATATGTACCTTTCAATAACTTAAAAAATTTAGCCAATGATTATGTAATAGTGAGTGGGAGAAAGAAAGAAGCTGGGGGGCTTACAGATAGAAGTGACTGATGAATATAAATAATCATGTAATTATGGGAACATATAGATGAAAAATACTTTATTGTCATGGGAAAATTTACTGTAAGAGGCTTTGAAAATTTGCTCTATAAAGAAAGTGAAAGTGAAGTCGCTCATTCGAGTGTCGACTCTTCGTGACCCCATGGACTGCCCCTTACTAAGCTCCTCCACTTATGGGATCTTCCAGGCAAGGGTACTGGAGTGGGTTGCCATTTCCTTCTCCAGGGGATCTTCCCGACCCAGGGGTCAAACCCACGTCTCCCACATTGCAGGCAGATGCTTTACCGTCTGAACCACCAGGAAAGTCCAAAGAGGAGAGTACATTTTACAGCACAGAGTTTTGAAACATTACAGATATTCAACAAAATACAAGCATAACATAAAATGACATTTGGGATATGTTGAAGAAATACCTGTTAAAGAAAATGAAGTAGGGAGGTGACCATAAGATTGAGGAATTTAATGCTACTTGCAGAGGAAAATGAAATCCTGCAAAATGGATTCTTTAGACAAAGCAGCAACCAGAGCACAGAGGTCAGACTAACACAGAGCAGGGAAAAAGAGTCAATAGATAAAAGTGACTTTCAGGAAGATTAGTTTTCTGGATAGATGCTCTGAAGATATAAAGAGCACATAATAGATGTATTTGAAAATGTATGTATAGACCAAGAAAATGATATAAGAAATATCCAGAATAAATAGAAAAATAGCTACTATAATAAAAGAAAAACCAAATAGGCAGTTCAAAACACTCACTGTATGCCAGTGACTCAAGGGAAAAAAAAGCATTAAGATAAAAAAGACTGAGAGATTTTTTGGAAAACTCACTAATCTTCAAGTTTAAAGAAGAAAATCTGCAAGCATCCAGGGAAAAGAAACAGGAGGTCATTTTAGAGAGAAAATCAGATGATCTTCAATTTCTCAGCAATTTTAGGTGACAGATGACAGCAGAGAAATCTACAATGTATGAAAAAGAAATGAATATAACTCAACAATTCTATGGTCAGTTGTCATGCCATCCACTGTATAACACAAAATGAAGATGAGTTTGACAAACTCAAGGTTTCAGGAAGTAAAAGCATTTATCTACTCAAAGTTAAAAAAATATACCAGTGAAAAATGTCCATTTCAGTAGAATTTCAGTTAAAGAACCAAAGAAGAGATAAATATAAGATGGAATGCAAAAGCTGTATTTTTAAAAATAAAGACAGTTAGTATGAATAATAACGCCAATACATTCATTCAAAATGTATCTAGATATTTTACTCAGTCTGTTTCAGAACAGAAAATGATTAAATAGTTAAGATGAAATATTCATTCAAGAATTCCTAGTATTTTAGAAATGAATGATGACAATGTGCCAGGCACCTCTCTAGATACAAGTCTACTTCAGAGAAGAAAAACAAGAATTCTTCCTTACAGATCTTACATTCCAGAATGATAGACAACACTCAAAAATGATTAAATACTTAGAATATTAAAATATAATCAACTCTGTGCAGAAAAAACAAAGGGAAAGAAAGGGCATAGGGATTGATAAATAGATCTGAGGTTGCAATTTTAAATGGGGTGATCAATGGAGATCTAAATAAGGTATTATTTGAGTAGATAGAAGTATGACTTTCAGAACCCCTTGTAATCAGAACACCTAGATTCTATCACTTATTTTTTAAAATTGTTATTGGAGTAAATTTGCTTTTTGTTTTCCTAGGTGGTGCAGTTGATAAGGATTTCCTTGCCAATGCAGGAGACATAGGCTTGACCCCTGGGTTAGGAAGATACCCTGGAATAGGAAATGGCAAATCACTCCAGTATTCTTGCTTGGAAAATTCCACGGACAGAGAAGCCTGGTGGGCTACAGTCCGTGGGGTCGCAAAGAGTCCGGCACAGCTGAGCAGACATGCGTGCATAGTATCTTTACAGTGTTGTATTGGCTTCTGTTGTTGTTCCCGTTTAGTCACCAAGTCATGTCCAACTCTTTGTGACCCCATGGGCTGCAGCACACCAGGCCTCCCTGTCTTGTCATGGTGAAGTTTAAGTTTCTACTGCACAGCAAAGTGAATCAGCTATAGATATACACATATACTTTCTTTTTTAAAAATTTCCTTCTTGTATAGGTCACCACTGATCACTGAATAGAGGCTCCTGTGCTATACAGTTGTTGTTGCTCAATTGTGTCCAACTCTTTGTGACCCCAAGGACTGCAGCACGCCAGGCTTCCCTATCCTTCATCATCTCCCAGAGCTTGCTCAAACTCATGTCCATTGAGTCAGTGATGCCATCCAACCATCTCATCCTCTGTTGTCCCCTTCTTCTCCTGCCTCAATCTTTCCCATCATCAGGGTCTTTCCCACTGAGCCCACCTTTTGCATGAGGTGGCCAAATTATTGGAGCTTCAGCTTCAGCATCAGTCCTTCCAATGAACACCCAGGGCTGATCTCCTTTAGGATGGACTGGTTGGATCTCCTTGCAGTTCAAGGGACTCTCAAGAGTATTCTCCAATACCACAGTTCAAAGGCATCAGTTCTTCAGCACTCAGTTTTCTTTGTAGTCCAACTCATACATCCATACATTACTACTGGAAAAACCATAGCTTTGACTACACAGATCTTTGTTGGCAAAATAATGTCTCTGCTTTTTAATATGATGTCTAGGTTGGTCATAACTTTCCTTCCAAGGAGCAAGCATTTTTTAAATTCATGGCTGCAGTCACCGTCTGTAGCAATTTTGGAGCCCAAGAAAATAAAGTCTTTCACTGTTTCCATTGTTTCTGCATCTATTTGCATGAAGTAAAGGGACCGGATGCCATGATCTGCATTTTCTGGACATTGAGTTTTAGGCCAGGTTTCCATTAGTTGTCTATTTGATGCTTAGTAACAATAGTGCATGTCTGTCAACCGCGATCTCCCAATTCATCCTATCCCCCGTTGGTATCCAGGTGTTTGTTCTCTAGGTCTGTGTCTCTATTTCTGCTTTGTAAATAAGATCATTATTCTTAAAATAGCTGGGATGGGGAGGAGAGGAAGAGGAGGGATCAGGACAGTGGAGGGAGAGAGTAACACCCTGGCAGGAAACAAAGCTTGGAATTTATTATCAGTTTGGAATGGCTCCCTACTTGGGCAAAATTTTGTTAATTATGGGTAAAATCAGGTACCATAACAGGAAGGGTATCTACTTCATCCTCACCCCCACACAATTTACCTCCCAAACTAGACTTGTTGTGAACCCTGAGGCAGGAGAAGCCACAGGATTGACAGATCTCCATGTCTGATGATGAATTTTGGGTGAATTCACGCCCCACAGGGCAAAACCTAAATAAATACAAGAACTGGTGAATATATTTTTCCTTCTTCCGCTTCTGAGCAGGCTACACTGACAGTCATTTACATGGCTTCTTAGAAGATTATGCAAGATTGAGCAGTCGGTAGTGCTTAATGCCAAGTGATGGATCCTTGCACTACTTTCTATCCATTTTTGTCTTGCTCCTTTTTTCCTTGTCTGTGCTGTTTTGGTTTGTACTCCCTAAAATATAGCAGAAGGTAATATATGCCATGGGATCTACTTTACCCAGGGTAAAACATTTATTGATAATTTTACAGATTATAACAAATATAAATTCAAAAGTCACCATCTCCTTTCAGTCCCTATGTTTATCAAGCATAGATTTCCCATAATATCATCATAAATTTTTAATGGATCAAAATAGCCCCCATTTTTTTTTTCTGGGAGACTAAATATACACATACATTAGAAAATAGATTATCTCATAAAGAAATATCCTGGAGTTAGGATGTTGGCAGAACTTGTAGAACAGTTATCAGTATTTCACAAAGTCAGATGATACTGTGAGTAACAGCCTAACTCTCTTTGCAGCTTCACTACACTTTCCACAGAGTGCTCTTTATTTTCCCTCTCAGGATTAAGATAATTTCTGTTACAAACAGATGCATAATAATATAATTACCCGGTAGGGTGGTCATGGCATGGATGAGATCAATGTTATATGTCCCACCATGTCAGGACTCCTCCGAGTTCAGCTGTTGCTGTAATGGACAATTTCATGCAAGATTAGCCTGTGTTGACAGAATCCCATCTCATGCCTAGACTATAAGTCTTACAACTTTTTACTTCAAGGCCTTTTAAAGTCTTTTCCAATAACATATAAATGTGACCCTGAAATTCACGAGAATTGAGACATTCAGGGTCAACCTTTGTGATGGAAGTGCATGTTTGAGTGCATGCTTAGTTGTGTCCGACTCTTTGTGACCCCACAGACTGTAGCCTGCCTGGCTTCTTTTTCCAAGGAATTTTGCAGACAAGAATACTGGAGTGGGTTGCCATTGTTGGGGTCTTCCCAACCCAGGGATCGAACGCACATCTTCTTCATTGGCAGGTGGGTTCTTGACTCCTGAGCCACCCCGGAAGTTGGGTCAACCTTTAGGGATGTGGATAAATTCCCCAGTTTCCCTGTATATCACAAGGAAAATTCTGGAAAAAAAAAAATTGTATGTTGCTTGGGAGGTGTCCACAAAAGCAATCCTGTATTCTATGACTGTCTTTTGTAGGAAGTACTCCCCTCATTGGCTTCTCCACCATCTTCTCTACCCTCCTCCTTTCTGCAGGCATTTCCAGTAAAACACCTCCACCATGTCATGGCTTCAAGATCTGCTCTGGGGAGGAATGTTCTAAAGATAAGAGATTTTATTGCAAAGAACAAGCACCTCTTTTGCAAGAATTACATTTATGGTGTAGGAAAACGGAAAGCCTGGTAGAAAGTAAGAAGCCACTAGGAGGGAACAAAATGTTTTGCAAGAGTAGGCAATACAGAGGAAACCACTGAGACAAATGAGTGTTTACATAGTTTTTTTGCAAGCCTGCTTAACAGACCAAGAATTTTCACACATATTTCAATTTTTTTTTCGAATTAAACGGTTTTCATGATATAGGTGAACAAGCTTTCTATATACTAAATAAAGGCTTCTCTTTGGGAGCAGATTTATACAAGTTTAGATAGTATGATATAAACAGACAGTTTAAGATACACATACTTGGAGAAAAGGGAACTGTCCTATACCATTGGTGGGAATATAAACTGCTACAGCCACTGTGGAGAACAATATGGGGGTTCCTTAAAAAGCTAAAAATAGAAATGCTATATGGTCCAACAGTCCCACTATTGGGCATATTCCCAATGAAAAGCATAATTCAGAAGACATATACACTCCAGTATTCATTACAGCACTATTTACAATAGCCAGAATGTTTAGGGAGCAACATTTAGGGAGCAACTTAAATGTTCATCAGCAGAAAAGTGTATAAAGAAGCTGTATGACATGTATACAATGGAACATTACTCAGTCATAGCAAGGAATGAAACTGGGTCATTTGTAGAGACACGGAAAGACCTAGTGACTGTCATACAGGGTGAAGTAAGTCAGAAAGAGAAAAACAAACATATTAGTACATATATGTAGAATCTAGAAAAATGATGCAGATGCTCTTGTTTACAAAGCAGAAATAGAGCAATGGATGAAGTGAAAAAATGTATGGATACTAAGGGGTAAAGGGGGAGAGGGAGGAATTGGACAGTTAGGACTGATGTAGAAACACTGCTGGTACTATGATTAGGACTGATGTAGAAACACTGCTGGTACTATGATTAGGACTGACGTAGAAACACTGCTGGTACTATGATTAGGACTGACGTAGAAACACTGCTGGTACTATGCTTAGGACTGACGTATAAACACTATTGGTACTATGATTAGGACTGATGTAGAAACACTATTGGTACTATGATTAGGACTGACGTAGAAACACTACTGGTACTATGCTTAGGACTGGCGTATAAACACTATTGGTACTATGATTAGGACTGATGTAGAAACACTATTGGTACTATGATTAGGACTGACGTAGAAACACTACTGGTACTATGCTTAGGACTGGCGTATAAACACTATTGGTACTATGATTAGGACTGATGTAGAAACACTATTGGTACTATGATTAGGACTGACGTAGAAACACTGCTGGTACTATGATTAGGACTGACGTATAAACACTACTGGTACTATGCTTAGGACTGATGTAGAAACACTGCTGGTACTATGTAGAAAACAGAAAACAAATGAGAACCTGTTGTGTAACTCAGAGAATTCTACACAGTGCTCTGTGGTGACCTAAATGAGAAAGAAGTCCAAAAAAGAGGGGATATAAGTATACACATAGTGGATTTATTTTGCTGTAATGCAGGAACTAATGCAGCATTGTAAAGCAACTGTACTCCAATACAAATTAAAAAAAGAGACACCCCTCTACCCCCCCCCAAAGACTGGAAGCCAGAACAATAAAAGTTTACTAAAATTGGCTTCAAATGTGGGGTATAAGAGGTAACACAATTTTTTTTTCAAAATTCTTTTAATATCTAATGACGCCCAGAAGAGTGAGATTTTATTATAGCCACATTGAAAGCATTGCACACAAAGAAAAGCAACTCATTGATGTTCATGCAGGAAGGAAGCTTAGACAAAGAATCCCTGGGGCAAGAAAACAAAGCCTCAATTATTGTTTTAATCACGTTGTGGGAGAACACACATCAGACTATTTTCTAACACTTTATTTTGACACCATGCTCAAAATATAGATATAGTTTTAGAAGTGTTAGAATTGAGAAAAGAATAGATTTTCCCCATGAATTAGCAGACAAAAAATATTGTGACTATATTGAAATATGCTAACTTTTAAAATATTCATAAAATAAACTATAGCTTTGTCAGATATAGGTGACAGTTTCATTAACTCTGAAAATCATAGAATTTTTTTATCCATTTAGATATCAATGTGAGATCTAACATCAAGGATTAAAAATTGTAGGCTTAAGAATTTCTTATGTTTAAAAGAATCATAGTTTCTGAAGATTACAGATGTAAGAACCTGATTTTTCTTTAACCTTTGATTTCAAGTTAAAAGTAAAGTAAGTTTCATATAAAGTCAATTACTTTAATGCTTACATATGTTCATTTCTTATATTCAGTCAGTTCAGTTCAGTTCAGTCGCTCAGTCATGTCCAACTCTTTGCGACCCCATGAATTGCAGCATGATAGGCCTCCCTGTCCATCACCAACTCCCATTAGTTCCCTAATTAAAATTAATTCATTGTTTGCTTTTACGCATTTACACTGTATGTATTGATTTATTTGACTTGATTTTTTCTTAAAATGATTGCTGTCTGATTGAACAAAATTATTTAAACAACATATGCGAATCTAGTAAATTAAACCATAAATATAGTAAAAAGGGGGCTTCCCAGGTGGCTCAGTGGTTACGATGCCTGCCAATGAAGGAGATGTAGGAAAGGTAGATTCGGCCCCTGGGTCAGGAAGACCACCTGGAGGAGGAAACAGCAACCCACCCCAGTATTTCTGCCTGGGAAACCCCATGGACAGAGGAGCCTGTGGATTACAGCCCATGGGGTCACAGAGAGTTGGACTCGACTGAGCAACTGGGCATGCATAGTGAAAAGTAGTTTGCTAAAATACTCAAACACTATATTGTATTAAAAATATATTTTATATCTTTCAAATTAAAATCATAAACCTGAAGTCAATTTTATATTTTTAGACTGATAGATCATATGTCTGATCTATCAGATTCTCTAGCAAGTCAAAATCTTTCAAGCATAACAAGTTTGCCAAATAATAGATTATTCCTAAGTTAAAAAATGACTAGTGTGATATGTTTGAGCTTTATTCACCTTTATATTTATCTCCCTTTTAAAACAAATCTAAAAAATCATGTATCCTCTAGGAAAGCAGTTTTTCCATATCAAAGAGTTGGAATTAAGAGTTTAACTATGTAGGGCCACGTGATGGTTAAGATCTCAAGTGGACAAAGGTTTCAATAAGGTCCTAGAGGTTGTATTTCTTCAATTGACTCATACTACATACAAATGAGCATTCTGAAGAATTTTTGTTATTTTGATGATACAAGGCATCTCCATTGCTAAATCTTCTACCACTACATTGAGATTGATTTCAAACATTTATTTTCCCTTCAAGTTACTTCCATGTGTAATGTGTTCATCTCATTAGAATAGATTTAAATCTCTACACTCACTCTTGCAGATAAATAACTCTATAACTTACTTGAATTCTGCATTATGTTAAAATTTAATATATTTTTCAAGGTTTAAAAATATTTTAATGGCATTCTCTTGAATTCTAAGTACCTCTAACAACTTTATCTGCCTTTTAACAATTAAAATGAAATAGAAAATAGAAATAAATTTAGAAAATAAAATTATCTCTCTGAGTTCAGTTATGCTGTACCAAGCCCTTTCTCAATCATTTTAGACTTGATATATCTATGCTTCCGAAGCAAAATTGTAATAATAATTTGTATTCTTATGCAGCCTTCAGGAAGAAAAAAATATCATTATTATAATTGTCAAAAATAAATTTACAAAGCCATTCTACTTTATATACCTTAAACTCTTGTGTCTTGTATAGAATCTCTGATGATTTGAAACAAGTGAATTATATGATCATAGTTGTATATCTGGAAGAAAAAATCCTTGGAACAACATAGGGGCAAATGGCAGGTGTGATGGCCTTGGAGGCACGAAGTTCCTTAGGAGGCTCCTGCAGAGGAATAGGCATGAACAATGCCCTTAAATGTGTTTGGAAGAATGGAACTTGGCCGAGATTTAGGAGAAAGAATTGTTGGGAAACGTCGATTTAATAGAAAGTATGGAAAGCAGGGGACTGTATAATAAAACTGTGGATGCTTGGCTTAATTTGATGAGGAAGTTGTCAAAGAGTCATCTTAATTTTGTTTTATTTTGTGACAAACACTGACACAATTTCCAGCTTTCAAAAGTACCTAGTGACAGAAATTAGGAGAGAAGGAAGAGAGGGAGGAAAATAGAAGGAAAGGAGGAAAGGAAGGAAGAAGAGTCAAACTCTGGATAGATTGCCTTGGACATTCTGTAAGCTACTGAAGAACCTGCAAACTAGGTGTCTTTGGAGCTCAGAAACAAGACTAAAGAGGATAATTCAGCAATCACAAGCTATGGATAAAAGTGCCTGTTTCAGAAATAGTGCATGGATTGTTAAGAGAATACAGAAAAGTAAAGACAAATAAAGGGGAGGGGGTAAAAAGACAGAGCACTTTAAAGAAACTAAAGAAAGCTTAGGCAGAGGAAGGGGAAATACTTACCATAGGTGATTTGGCAGGAGCAGAGAGTGAACCAATATTGGTACCAGCTCTGATGCACCAATAGGCTTTCTCTTTAATCAATCTAATCACTCTCTTTAATCACTTTCTCTTTCTTTCTCATTCCACAAGACAACTCTTGAGACTATTGAGTGAATGTCTTCTTTCAAAACGACCATAATCTGTCTATATGCATCATGCATCATCCATTAATGCTATTGCTATATCATATTTCACAAAGAAAATATAGCATGTGTGTGTGTGTGTGTCATCAAAAATCTTTGTCTCTGTTTCTATTCCTTTTCCCTTCTCCCACCTCTTTTTGTAATGAATGAACCAATGATATCTACTTCACCCTTTTTTTAGTGAACCTGTGTTATCCAGATATTTGATCCTCCTGGAACTCTATCTGTTCTAAATCATTCTTTCTTTCTGCTTGTGGGGTATATATCTCATCACTTAAAAAAAAAAAAGTCAGCATATAACCTATCTTAATAGTTACCAAAAATTTTTTAGTTACCCCCCAAAAAAAAATTAGTTACCAAAAAAAGAAAAAAAAATCTGTACTCAGAGTAGTTTAATGGTGTGTTTTTCTTAGAATTCAAGAGTTCTGAAAATGAATTGTTGCTGCCTTGGTTCTGTGGTTGAACCAATGCCTGCAATGAGTTTCTGAAATTCTTTCAAACACTCCTTAATTGTTGTATCTCTGGGAATGCAAGATACATCACACAGTTCAGGAATCATTTTTATATATTCTAAAGCATGAAGAAGGGTAAAGACTGAATCCAGAATATAAATATAGAGATTTGATGAATAAAAGCTTTAAAGCCCTTGAAACAGTGCCTGGTCTGTAGTAAACACTATATTAAATAGCAAACAAATTAAAACAAACCAGCAAGCATAGAAGTAGCAATCTGTACCCCACTCAGCTTTTAGAGTTATTTCTTTGATGCATTTTTCTATTTTCTTTCATGGATTAACTTCAAAAATAATTTCATAATAATTTTCTCTGCATTTTATCATATCCCCCTTCTCTGTTCATCTAATTCTAATTGACATTATGTTCTAATCAGTCAATCAAACTTGCCTTTAAAAAGGGTTCTGGTGGCCAAATTTGTTTTCTTTTTAAAAATATATATTTTCTTTTATTTATTTGACTACACTGGATCTTGTGGCAGCATGCCAGATCTAGTTACCTGACCTGGGGTTGAACTCAGGCCCCCTGCATTCAGAGCATGGAATCTTAACTGCTGCACTTCCAGGAAGTCCCTAAATGGACATATTTCCCTCTTCATTTTTCTCAGTCCCACATTAGTAGTATTTTCCATAGGTGACTGTGTGTACTTCTTAACCACATACTTCTTAGTTTCCTTAAGACCACATAAGGCACTTCCTTCTCTTTACGAATTTTTCTTCAGTCTTCTGTGCATCTGTATTTGACCTCTAATTACAGATACTTTTTGGACTTGGTCCAATACTATTTCTCTTTTCTTTCTACAGTTTCATAATTATCTCCAAGGTAAACCTCAAACTTGTGCAATTCTCTATTTCTTTACTCAATTTTCAAACTAATAATAACCAGAATTTGAACTTACCACTCTTGATCCACTTAGCTCATGCTACAAGTTTTAGAGGCTATGGTCTCTTTTAGGTTCTCTTAACATGGTTAAGTCCTCATGATTCATAGCCTCTTTTGCCCTTTATAGTGCAACTTATTATAGGACATTAAAGTGCTTTATAAATCACTACCATGTGAGAAATAAATAGCTAGTGGGAAACTGCTGCATCACACACGAGCTCAGCTGGATGCTCTGTGATGACCTGCAGGGGTGGGATGAGGAGGAAAGGGGCTCAAGAGGAGAGCAGTATACGTACTATTAGAGCTGATCCACGCTGTTGTACTCCAGAAACTAGACGACATTGTAAAGCAATTACCTTACAATTAAAAAACTTATTATAAACCAGAATGGAGGAGAATATTAAAACAAGAATATATACATATATATATATATATGTATATATATATATACATACATATTTGTGTGTGTGTAACTGAATCACTTTGCTACACAAGAATTAATAACACCGTAAATCAAGTATCCTTCAATATAAATAAATAAAAAGACAAAACTGCTTTGTAAAGCATCTATCCTTCATTAATTTCTAGGTTAATGTCTAATTTTTATCACATGTTCTAAGTCACAATTTTATTTATTTTGAATATTCGCCTTGTTCCTAAGTGGCTTCCCTGGTGTTTCAGTTGGTAAAGGACTCGCTTGCCAATACAGGAGACACAAGAGATGCAGATTTGATCTCTGGGTTGGGAAGGTCCCCTGGAAGAGAAGCAAATGGCAATGTGCTCCAGTATTCCTGCCCAGAGAATCCTATGGACAGAGAACCCTGATGGGCTGCGGTTCGTGGGGTTGCCAAGAGTCGGATGCAACTGAGTGCACACGCCCACTTGTTCCTAACTCTAGACCATAAATTCCATGGTTTATTATTGCCTAAATTCTAATTCGACCTTAAAAAATGAGTTGAGATGTTTTTTATCTAGAACACTAGCTAGTGGAAGACAGCTAAGGGAACGTTTCCTAACACTCAGTCAGCCTTTCTCTGTATTCTTTCCTCTCTACCCATAGGTGGTGAATATTTAGGGGAGTGGATACTGAAGAGTTTAATAATGGATTATTCCAACTCCTTCAAATTTGACATCTGAATATTTGGATTCCTATGGGAAGACCATTTGCAACTCCAACATATTGGGAATGAGGAAGCTGTAGATGACATTATATTTGAAAAACACATAACTTCTTATTTTTACCCACCAGTCTCACTCTTTCCTATGCTGCATTTCATGTTTTATTTTGTTGGTGTGCAGCCTCTCAAAACAACCTTGTAACACAGTTCTGATCATATTTTGAATATTATTTCATGGACTGTAAGAAAAATATATAATGTAAAAGCTGTGAGTTGAATTTTACTTGGTGTTCTTTGCTTAATCATGTCTGACTTTTTGGGATCCCATGGACTATAGTCCACCAGGGTCCTCTGTCGATGGAATTCTCCAAGCAAGAATACTGGAGTTGTAGCCATTCCCTTCTCCAGGGTATCTTAACAAACCAGGGATCAAACTCTGGTCTCCTACATTGTAGGTAGATTCTTTACCATGTGACTTTAGTTGAATAACATTCGACTAGCACAGGACTGAGGGCAGAGGGGAAAAAATGGAAATAAAATTGTGTATATGGAAATTAATCATAAACTCATAAAGTGGTGGATTAGATTTCAGGGATGGTGTGATTTGTTCCATTTTTTTAAGTTTCTTTTTTTCTTTTTTTTTACACAGTTCACCCTGTGGAGTCCTATCCAAAGGTTACAGGTGCAAGGTCTTGTACCAAGGTCACAGAAGTGGAGCCCAGAACCAACGTCATTTCCAGAACTGACTGAGTCCCACTGTAACCATCGTCAAAAGCCCTGTGATCCTTACTGGTTAGCTTCCTGACCCCAAATTAGGCAAAAATGTCCACCTTGGTACTCACCTTACAGCATCCTAACCAATCATCTAAAGCCACCGTTTCAGCAGGAATTTTCTTTCTCTTAAGGCTATAAAAGGTGGCTGCTAACCCACAAAAAGCATCAACTCTCCCTGGCCTGTCAGGATGTCAACCTGCTGTGCTCACAGTGCCCACATTATCTTTGCTCTTTCTGCTTACAAACTCAATCTTTTCTGCAGTGCTCTGTGTCTGGAAATTCTTTTTCAACCCATGGTCATACTGCCACAATACATCCTTCATTACAGCTTTTGAAATCTCAAGTCTCTACAAATAGGAGAATTTCAAAAACTACTACAAATAGTAGTTATTGCCCTTAAATTTGTTAAGGGCAAGCAAAGTTCTCACCCTGCAGATGGTATATTCATAGATATTCTTTATGATCTACAGCTCTGCTTAGATTGTATAAGTAAAAGAAAAGCTATTGTAAATATTTAAGGGTAGCAATACAGAGAAATACAGAAGCTACTACCTTGTAATTTTACACTTGGATTATTTTGTATGTTGACTTAGAAAAATGAAGCAGTGCTGTTTAAGTATGTGAGTGTAATTTAGGTGATATGACCACAGAGGAAGCGAACCAAGGAATTATTTGAATATCTGGTTTTCTAAGAAAATATATTTTCTTTTACTGCTTTATTATTTCGGTTATAAAGTTTCATTGTGTGACTCTCAGAGTTATAATGTTAGATTTTATGTATTCCTTAGAGACAAGCATTGAATATCCAGCTTATTGAATGGGCCATTTAAAATTTTGCATTAAACGCTTTCAATATAGACAGAAAAAAAGTGATATAAAATTTTCTTTTAATAGATATTTGTCCTAGTTAATGACGGTGCTCAGCCATCACATGACTGAGTGACTGACCTGAGGGATAGCGCTTTGGGGCTTCTCAGGTGGCCCAGTGGTAAAGAATCTGCTTCCAGTGCAGGAGATGTGACAGACGTGTGTTCAATCGCTGGGTCAGAAAGATCCCATGGAGGAGGAAGTGGCAACCCACTCCAGTATTCTTGCCCAGAAAATTTCATGGACAGTGGAGTCTGATGGGTTACAGTTCATGGCGTTGCAAGGAGTTGGACACAACTCAGCACATGTGCACAATGATGGTGTTTATTTGGAACTAAACTCACCATGTGGTTATGCAGCTTTGTCCACATGGAATGTTAATTCTGAGAAATGAAGACTTGACCTCTAGCACAATGCTAGCACTGCAATCCACCAGTAGTCTTAGTAGTGACAATTTGAAACTGTTTCTTGTCTTTATCATGGGTATTATATATGTCACTTTTTTGTTGCTATTTGATTCTGATTTAGTTTAGTTTGAGGATCTGTAGCATGTAAAGTTGGAATCAAGATAGGCAAGAGAAACATCAACAAACTCAGGTATACAGATGATACCACTCTAAAGGCAGAAAGTGAAGAGTAACTAAAGAGCCTCTTGATGAGGGTGAAGGAGGACAGTGAAAGAGCTGGCTTAAAATTAAGTATTAAAAAAAACTAAGATCATGGCATCTGGCCGCATTACTTCATGGCAAATAGAGGCGGAGAAGGTGGAAGTAGTGACAGATTTCCTCTTCTTGGGCTCTAAAATCACTACAGATGGTGACTGCAGCCATGAAATCAGAAGACATATGCTTCTTGGCAGGAAAGTTATGACAACCATAGTGTGTCGAAAAGCAGAGCCATTACTCTGCCGACAAAGGTCCCTATAGTCAAGGCTATGGTCTCCCCAGGGGTCATGTACGGTGTAAGAGCTGGACTGTAAAGAAGGTATAGCACGGAAGAATTGATGCCTTGAACCCTGGTGCTAGAGAAGGCTCCCGAGAGTCCCTTGGACAGCAAGGAGAGCGAACCAGTCAATCTTAAGGGAAATTAACCCTGAATACTCATTGGAAGGACTGATGCTGAAGTTGAAACTTCAGTATTTTGGTATCATCTGATGACCAAATACTGAGTATTTGGTCATCTGCAAACAGCTAACTCATTGGAAAAGTCCCTGATGCTGGGAATGATTGAGGGCAGAAGAAGAGGGCATTGGAGGATGAGATGTTTGAATGGCATCATCGATGCAATGGACCTGAATTTGGGTAAACTTCAGGAGACAGTGAGGGACAGAGAGGCCTGGCATGACGCAGTCCATGTGTTTGCAAAGAGTCATACATGGCTGGGCAACTGAAAAACAACTGTGTGTAAACAACATACACACAAAAACACATAGGACACCTGAATCCCTAGGCAGGAGACTTTTCCTTCACTGTGTGCATGGGAAGGGAAATGTATATTCTGGACAGTTAATATATAAGAAAGAGCACAAACTAAGAAAAGATAACCAGAAGTGCTCCAGTATCTCAACCCAGCACAGAAGTGTCTATGATATACCTTCTCAAAGTGTTGAGATGAATTTTCTTTTATTATTTACATTTATTGTTGTTCTTATTCAGGTGCTAAGTCCTGTCTGACTCTTTTTGACCCCATGGACTACAACATGCCAGGCTCCTCTGTCCTCCACTATCTCCCAGAGTTTGCACAAATTCAGGTCCATTAAGTCAGTGATTCTACCTAACTATCTCATCCTCTGAGGCCCTCTTCTGTTTCTGACTTCATTCTTTTCCATCAGGGTCTTTTCCAATGAGTCAGCTCTTCTCAACAGGTGGCCAAAGTATTGGAACTTCAGCTTCAGTATCAGTTCTTCTGATGAATTTTTAGGGTTGATTTCCTTTAAGGTTGGCTCTTTTGATATCCTTGCTGTCCAGGGGACTCTCAAGACTCTTCTCCAGAACCACAAATTAAAAACACCAATTCCTCAGCACTCAGCCTTCTTTATGGTCCAACACTCACATCCATAGATGACTACCGGAAAAACCATAGCTTTGATTATAGAGACTTTGTTGGCAAAATGATGGCTCTGCTTTTTAATATGCTACATAGTTTTGTCATAGTTTTCCTTCCAAGGAGGAAGCATCTTTTAATTTCATGGCTGCAGTGACTGTCTGCATTGATTTTAGAGCCCAAGAAAATAAAATTTGTCACTGCTTTCTCTTTTTCTCCTTATTACTACATGCAAAATTTTCCTTTTAACTGAGTTAATGTTAAATTTCTGTTCTTAGCAATCAAACTGTTGTTGTTCAGTCATGAAGTTGTGTCTGACTATGACCCCATGGACTGCAGCACACCAGGCTTCCCTGTCCTTCACTATCTCCTGGAGTTTGCTCAAACTTATGTTCATTGAGTCAGTGATGCTATCTAACCATCTTGTCCTCTCTGGAGAGGGAAATGGCAAACCACTTCAGTGGTTTGCTCAAGAACCCCATGGACAGTATGAAAAGGCAATCAAATGACCCCAGACAAATGCACATAGGTTGGTAAATATTTTGCTGGGTCTCTTTGCCTGTCTCAGCCTGACAGTAACCAGTGTTGTGACTGGATTGGCTCTTGTAGCCTTTGTTACAGTTGCAGATTCCCTCAGCAATGACCACCAGGAAACTTTGAAAGAGACAAAGCTTATCACTTATGAGTTTTGAAAATTACACGGCACACCTGGACGACACAGTGAGGTCATGGAAAGGTAGCATCTACTGAAAGAAAAACACACAATGTGCAGTGAAAGTTGTGAGTTAATGTTTTTTGGAGGCTTTGGTGAAGACTACAGGAGAGCCTGTCAGATTGCTGTGAGAAACTGCCTCTGAGTGTTGAAGAGGAGCAGATATATGCAAATTTTTTGGGGGGGGGAGCATATTGTCAAGCATAAAAAGATTACTGCTTAATCCAAGGAAAAGACATTTTAAGTTAATGATTTTAATGTTTTTCACTGAATGGGAAGATGAAAGAATGCAGGTTCATTGAAATTTGTCCTTAGACAGGTGTCTGAACTGGGCTTCCCAGCTGGTGCAGTGGTAAAGAATCTGCTTGCTAACGCAGGAGATGCAACAGATACGTATTTGTTTCCTGGGTCAGGAAGATCCCCTGGAGTAGGAAATGGCAAGCTGCTCCAGTATTCTTGCCTGGAAAATTTCATGCACAGAGGAGCCTGGCAGGTGATGGGGCTGCAGAAGCGTCAGACGCACCTGATGGACTAAGCACCACGCAAGTATCTGGGGGCCTGTACACCCAAAGCATAGCATACTTGCTGTTTTTCTCCATCTTGAGTTCCCCTGTCCCGGGATGACTGCCATGGTTAATAGCATGATCTTTGCAGAACTGAAGGGCAGACAACGCTTTGTTTTCTTTCCAAGTGTTTGACAGGTTTGGTCCTTCTTTTATTAAGATTGAGGGTGGGGGGGCCTAAGGTTTCACAACTCACTCTTTATTGGTGAATTCAAAGCATAAGATTGGGGCATTTAAACTGTGAGAAGAGGGGGAAAAAATGAAAATGGCACAAAGACACAGAGGGCCCAAATTGCCAGTCACCCACATTAGCCAAGATCGCTACAACAAGGGAACGTGGCAGCGTGGTGGTGGGGAGGATGTGGGGAAGGGGTTCGGGTGGCTGAGGTGGCCTGGCTTTTTATCTAGAGTATTGCTTTGGCTGCAAAAGTATTTATTCTCGATAGCCATCTTAGAAGTGGATGCCTCCATAATCAAACCTTAATTTGGGCATTTGCACTAGTATTGAAACATACATATTACCATATGTAAAATAGATAACCAGTGGGAATTTGCTGCATGGTGCAGGGTGCTCAAGCCTGGTGCTCTGGGAACACCTAGAGGGGTGGGGTGGGGTGGGAAGTCAGAAGGAGGTTCGAGAGGGAAGGGACATGTGTGTACCTATGGCTGATTCTTGCTGATGTATGACAGAAGCTAACAATGTTATCAAGCAATTATCCTTCAATTAAAACTTAAAAACAATTTTAAAAATTTTTAAAAGAAAGAAAAAGAAACAACATTTTAGGGCTTATGTATTACCAGGGAAATTTTTCAACCTTCATGGAAATGAATTACATATAGATAAATGGCTTCAGAGAAATTGATAGAAGTAGTAAATTGGGGAAATTATGACTATAAAGTAAAACAATGAAGCATGATGTGTGAAACATATTCTTAATTTAATCATATCAGAAAAATCAATAATTAACTATATTTATAAGCTGAAAAAAAAAATCTGTGATAAATTTAAGTTGAAATGTAGACCAAGCATAAAAGACCAAGGTTTTTAGACACTGTAGTATAAAAGTTGATTAAAATCTCAGAACATGGGACAACATTTTGAAATAATACTGTTTTAGGGCTATACCTGCTAATATAATCTACCCTGCTTACTTGACAAATAGTAAAATTAAAATTCTACAATATATGACCATACTAATATCACAATTATTATAGATAAACCAATATTTAGTGTCAAATATTGAACTTTAAAAAGGCAAATTCTTTTGGAGTAAACCCAATTAGTCCTTTCACTGTTTCAGTGACCGCCAAATTCCACTTGGATAATGAATTTAGTATGTGGAGTAAACATACATATGGCAAAGGGATGTCTAACAGAGACATTTCAAGATGAGTGTTAAATTATTTAAAAACTGAAGGTCATATAAGCCTTAAGTTTTTTCAAGTCATTCTGGCTACAAGTATTAAGAAAATTATTGAGTAAGTACTTAATATGTAATAACATACAGCTGTAAGATCTACAGGGTCACCTTTTAGATTGGAAATGAAAAACACACATAGATGCTAATTTCATTTCTTTGGCTTTGTTTTGTCATAATACAGAAGAGATTCCACTTAAATATTAATGATAGTTTCTCCTCAGAACTATTTTGATATGATCTTGAGAGACCATAATATTTTAACATTCATTTAGGTAGTAGATAATATTTCAATTATTCATATACCTATTATATCCAGATGAATGTAAAGGGCACGCTGTCACTTTTAATAATGCCAACTGGAAGTATGTTTCTGGTAATAGAAGACTTATATAAAAATATTTAGTAGGTAGCTGTTACTTTTATGATATTTAAATACAGGATTTCTGTTTAAACTTCTGCTTTCTAGTCTATATTTGAATGCTGCTGTTTAATTATGAATTTAAAATACTTTGTTGAAATTTCTTAGAGCTCCGACAGAACCTGTGTCTTAGTCAGTGTATAAAGTAAAATTTCAATATGAAATAGTTTTATTTCAAGTGAATATTTATAATGTTGTTATTTGAAATCTCAAAGGCTATGGAGTATTTTAATGATATGTTAAGTAACACAACAGAAAATTATCTCGATCAAGAGCACTAGTTGTCAATATTACTAAGACGTTCAACATATTTTCAGACACTAAAATGTGGATTGTTGAATCATATTAGGTTAAGGAAGATAGTGATGTGTTCCATGGTTTAAAGAGAATCTTCTCATTGGAAGGATTGAGTAACTGTGGCTCTCCTGGTGGCTAAGAGGTAAATGATCCATCAGCAGTTTAGCAGATGTGGGTTCAATCTCTGGGTCAGGAAGATCCCCTGGAAGAACAAATGGCAACCCATCCCAATATTCTTTCCTAGAGAATCCCATGGACCTAGGAGCCTGGCAGGCTACATTCCATGGGGTCAAAAAAGAGTCAGAAGTGATGACTAAAGAACAACAAACAACAAAAGGTAAGCTAAGCATGTTTTCATTTAACGAGTGTGATTAATTTTATCATCTCCTGATGCAAAGAGCCGACTCATTTGAAAAGACCCTGATGCTGGGAAAGATTGAGGGCAGGAGAAGGGGATGACAGAGGATGAGATGGTTGGGCATCACCGACTCAATGGACGTGGGTTTGGGTGGACTCCAGGAGTTGGTGATGGACAGAGAAGCCTGGTGTGCTTTGGTTCATGGGGTCGCAAATAGTCGGACATGACTAAGCGACTGAACTGAACTGAACTGAAAACGCATTGATGATGGTAATTTATTTAGTTCTATCCACTGGTGGCTAAATTCAGATTCCTTTATTATTGTTGTTTTCTTCTCTCTGGTTTCAGTTCCTGGTTTTGTCACTGAACTGAGGATGTGGGATAAATTGTTTCAACTTGTCTCTCTTTTCTGAAATAGTGACCACTGCCTATTACAGTATTACATATTAATGTGTAAGCTAATATGTATTAGTAACAGTGATATTTCACTATGGAAGATATTTAATATGATGTTTCCTTTATTTTCATAATTAGAGATGTGTCTTTTGTATTTCAGTTTATATTATTTCTTCTCTATTTTGCTTATTCTTGACTCATCTGACATTTGTCAAAGATAGCATCTTGCCTTGTTATGCTTGAGTATTTATTTTAAAACATAGTTATTTGAGTAGATCAGGACATACATAGGACCCATACATGTTGTTTCAATTTTACCCTTTTTAAGGAATTGCTGATCTTTTCTCTGTTGTATATTCTTGATTATCAGCCACAAAAAGGAACAAATTTGAGTCAGTTCTAGGGAGGTGGATGAATCTAGAGACTGTTATACAGATTGAAGTAAGTCAGGAAGAGAAAAACAAATGTCATATTATATATATATATATATATATATAATCTAGAAAAATGATACTAGTAAACCCACTTGCAGGGCAGCAATAGAGATGCAAACAAAGTGAACAGACTTGTGGACACAGCAGAAGAAGGAGAGAGTGGGATGAACTGAGAGAGTAGCATTGAAACATACGTTACCAATCGTAAAATAAATAGCTAGTGGGAAGATGTTGTATAGCACAAGGAGCTAAACCCAGTATCCTGAGACAGCCTGCAAGCGTGGGAAGCGGTGGGTTGGACGGAGGTTCAAGGAGGGGATGTATGCCTGTGACTGATTCATGTTGATATGTGGCAGAAACCAACACAACATTGTAAAGCAATTATCTTCCAATTAAAAATAAAGTTTAAAACGATTGTTGATCTTTCTATCGTCACTTATTTCATGCTTGATTGTCCAGTTACTTAAATTATGCTGCATAAAAGATAGTTATTTCATATCCTCAGTTCTGAAATCAATGCCCTTATTATGAGCATGTTAACTCAGAGGCGACGGTGATGATGACTGTTGTGGGTGTGATTTGCACGCAAGAAAAAGCCATTTTATCTTATGATTTGAAATTATAAATACAACTTAATCCACTTCATTTTTATTTGGTTTAATAATTAAATGCCAAAATCCTCTAGATCATAGAAAAACCAAAGGAATTGCAGAAAAACATCTACTTGTGCTTCATTGACTATACTAAAATCTTTGACTGTGTGGATCACAACAAACTGTGGAAAATTCTTAAAGAAAAAGGAATACCAGAACACTTTACCTGTTTTCTGAGAAATCTGTATGCAGGACAAAAAGCAACAGTTAGAACTGGACACAGAACAACTGGTTGAAAATTGGGAAAGTAGTACGATAAGGCTGTATGTTGTCACTATTTATTTAACTTTAATGCAGAGTATATAATGCAAAATGCTGGGCTGGATGACTCACAAGCTGGATCAAGACTGCCAGCAGAAATATCAATAACTTCAGATATACAGATGATACCACCCTAATGGCAGAAAGCAAAGAGGAACTAAAGAGCCTCTTGATGAAGGTGAAGTGTTGTTCAATCATGTCAGACTCTTCATGAACCCATGACTGTAGCCTGCTAGGCACTTCTCTCCAAGGGATTTTTCCAGGCAAGAATACTGGAGTGGGTTGCCATTTCCTCCTCTAGGGGATCTTCCCAACTCAGGGATCCATCCTGGGTCTCCCGCATGGCAGGTAGATTCTTTACTGTCCGAGCCACCAGGAAGGCAAATTATGAACTATTAAATATGATGCTTTCAAGTTTATGAACAGTCCAGATCTCAATAATTACCCCTTTTAAAAACATACCAGGTTCATTGAGGCATTTTTCACATACCATACAACTCACTAATTTGAAGTGTATAATTCAATGCTTTTTAGTATACTCACAAGTTTGTCCAACCATCACTGCAGTAGGTATTAGAAATTTTTTTTTTATCATCCCATAAAGAAATTCTAAACCCTAGAGCTATTCCCTACTGGGATCCCCATACCCCCAGCACTATGGAACCATGAACTTGTATTCTATTGCCATGGATTTTCCTGTTCTGGACTTTTCATTAAAAATGGAGCATGTACTATATGGTCTTTTGTGAGTAACTACTTTCATGAAACATAAGATTTTAAAATTTTATCTACATCGTAGTATACATCAGTAACTCATTTTTATGGTCAAATGATAGTGTTTATGCATTTATGTCACATTTTGTTTATCTGTTCATTATTGAGTTGTTTTCACATTTTGACTATTGAATATAATTCTTCTATGAACAAAAAAAAATATTCTACAGGTTTTTCATGTATTTAGTTTTCATTTCCCTTGGAAATATATCTAGGAGTGAAATTTCCATATCATATAGTAAGTCTATATTCGGTCTTCCCAGGTGGCCCAGTGGTAAAGAATCCACCTGCCAATGCAGGAGATACAGGAGACATAGTTTCCATCCTGGGATCAGGAAGAACACCTGAAGAAGAAAATAGCAACCCACTCCACTATTCTTGCCTGGAAGATCTCGTGGACAGAGTCTGGCGGGCTACTGTCCATGGGGTCACGAAGACTTGAACATGATTTGTGACTGAACATGCACACACAAATCTGTGTTTAACTACATGAAAAACTGTCTGATTGTTTTCCAAGCTGGCTGCGTTGTTTTACATTCCTATCAACAGTGTATGAGAGTTCCAAACTGTCCACATCTTGGAAAATCAGTATTTGTTATCTTGCTTTTATAATTACAAAGATAAAATATAATTTTATAATTATAGCTACCATAGAAAACCATCCTATACATATACATGAGGTGGATGCAAAGAAATCTTTTATTGTAGCTTTGATTTGTATTACTCTGACAAGTAATGATGTGGAACATTTTACCATTTTATATCTAATAAGAACTTTTGCTCATTAAAAATTGATTTAGTTTTATTTATTATTACTGAGTTATAAAAATTCTTTTGTAGTCTAGGAACAAATACTTATAAGATTGTGATTTGTAAATATTTTCTACTATTCTGTGGGTTGTTTTTCACTTTATTGATAGTGTCCTTTTCATACTGTTCATGTATTCTTGGCAGCCAAAGATGGAGAAGCTCTATACAGTCAACCAAAACAAGACCAGGAGCTGACTGTGGCTCAGATCATGAACTCCTTATTGCCAAATTCAGACTGAAATTTTAAAAAGTGGGGAAAGCCACTCACTATTCAGGTATGACCTAAATCAAATCCCTTATGATTATACAGTGGACGTGATAAATAGATTTAAGGGACTAGATCTGATAGACAAGTGCCTGATGAACTATGGACAGAGGTTCATTACATTGTACAGGAGACAGGAATCAAGACCATCCCCAAGAAAAAGAAATGCAAAAAAGCAAAATGGCTGTCTGAGGTGGTCTTACAAATAGCTGTGAAAAGAAGAGAAGTGAAAAGAAATGGAGAAAAGGAAAGATATATCTATTTGAATGCAGAGTTCCAAAGAATAGCAAGGAGAGATAAGAAAGCCTTCCTCAGTGATCAATGCAAAGAAATAGAGGGGAAAAAATAGAATGGGAAAGACTAGAGATCTCTTCAAGAAAATTAGAGATACCAAGGGAACATTTCATGTGAAAATGGGCTCAATAAAGGACAGAAATTGTAGGGACCTAACAGAAACAGAAGATATTAAGAAGAGGTGGCAAGAATACACAAAAGAACTGTACAAAAAGATCTTAATGAGTCAGGTAACCACAATGGTGTGCTAACTCACCTAGAACCAGACATCCTGGAGTGTGAAGTCAGGTGGGCATTAGGAAGCATCCTTGAAAACAAAGCTAGTGGAGGTGATGAATTCCAGTTGAGTTATTTCAAATCCTAAAAGATGATGCTGTGAAAATGCTGCACTCAATATGCCAGCAAATCTGGAAAACTCAGCAGTGGCCACAGGAATGGAAAAGGTCAGTTTTCATTCCAATCCCAAAGAAAGACAATCCCAAAGAATGCTCAAACTACTGAACAAGTGCACTCATCTCACACACTAGTAAAGTAATGCTCAAATTTCTTCAAGCCAGGCTTTAGCAATACGTGAACTGCAAACTTCCAGATGTTCAAGCTGGTTTTATAAAAGGCAGAGGAACCAGAGATCAAATTACCAACATCCACTGGATCATTGAAAAAGCAAGAGAGTTCCAGAAAAACATCTATTTCTACTTTATTGACTAGGCCAAAGTCTTTGACTTTGTGAATCACAATAAACTGTGGAAAATTCTTAAAGAGATGGGCATACCAGACCACCTGACCTGCCTTTAACAAACCTGTATGCAGGTCAGGAAGCAACAGTTAGAACTGAACATGGAACAACAGACTGGTTCCAAATAGGAAAAGGAGTATGCCAAGGCTGTATATTGTCACCCTGCTTATTTAACTTATATGTAGAGTACATCATGAGAAATGCTTGGCTGGAGGAAGCACAAGCTGGAACCAAGATTGCCAGGAGAAATATCAATAACCTCAGATATGCAGATGACACCATCCTTATGGCAGAAAGTGGAGAACTAAAGAGTCTCTTCATGAGAATGAAAGAGGAGAGTGAAAAAGTTGGCTTAAAGCTCAACATTCAGAAAACTAATATCATGGCATCCAGTCCCATCACTTCATGGCAAATAGATGGGGAAACAGTGGAAATAGTGGCTGACTTTAATTTTCTGGGCTCCAAAATCACTGCAGATGGTGATTGCAGCCATGAAATTAAAAGACGCTTGCTCCTTGGAAGAAAAGTTATGACCAAACCAGACAGCATATTAAAAAGCAGAGACATTACTTTGATAACAAAGTTCCGTCTAGTCAAGGCTATGGCTTTTCCAGTGGTCATGTATGGATGTGAGAGTTGGACTATAAAGAAAGCTGAGCACCAAAGAATTGCTGCTTTTGAACTGTGGTGTTGGAGAAGTCTCTTGAGAGTCCCTTGAACTGCAAGGAGATCCAACCAGTCCATCCTAATGGAAATCAATCCAGAATGCTCATTGTAAGGACTGTGGTTGAAGCTGAAACTCCAATACTTTGGCCACCTGATGTGAAGAGCTGACTCATTTGAAAAGACCCTGATGCTAGGAAAGATTCAGGGCAGGAGGAGAAGGGGACAACAGAGGATGAGATGGTTGGATGCCATTACCAGCTCAATGGACATGAATTTGGGTGGACTCCCAATGTTGGTGATGGACAAGGATTCCTGGTATGCTGCAGTTCATGGGGTTGCAAACAGTTGGACATGACTGAGCGACTGAACTGAACTGAACTGATAGTGTCCTATAGAGTTTCTTATGAACATTATGATTGGCTATCAGTTGAGACTCTGATAAGGATTGTGTGGAATTATAGATTAATTGGGAGGTTATTTCACCATTTTAACTATATTAAGTAATCTGATCCATGGATACAAGATTTTTTCCATTTATTTAGCTCTTCTTTGACCAATATTTTATGTTTTTCAGACTATAAATTTCACACACACTTCATTTTGTTAATTTTTTCATAGTCATCTTATTCTTTTTGATATCATTTTAGATGAAGTAGAAATTTTATTTGGTATTGATTATTCCAAGTGATAATCATACAATGGATTATTTTATATCCATATTTTATCTTGTAATCTTACTGACATTGTTCACTAGTGATAATATTTTTAGTGAGTTCTTACAAGCTTTTTTAATGTTCAAGATCATGTCATCTATGAATAGATATAATTTTACTATTTCCTTTAACCATGCATGTCTTTTGTTCTCTTGCCAATTACCCTTGATTGAACTATCTAATATTAATATAATGTGCAGAAGGGGCAAGAATGAATGTCCCTGTTTTGTTGCATATCTCAGAGGGAAAGCATCTAGTCTTTCACCATTAAATGTAGTGTGGGTTTGCCAAAGATGCCTTTTATTATGAAGACTTCTTATAACAAAATATGCTTCTATCATTTTATGTGATAACACTAGGAACATGAAATTGCCTGGTTTCAAAAGTTAGGTTTTGTTTGTTTGTTAATTGTTTCCATCTTCTCTGAGCCTGCTATTGGGTAAACAGGTCAGATCAAGATTTGCATTTTGAAACTGGTCACTTTGGAGGAAGAGAAAGGCAAAAAAAGCATATCAAATACTCTCAGTCCTATTCCAGTTTCACCACTTCAGCACTTATCAGAACTGTGCATGAGAGTGGAGGAGAGGGCTTTGTGTATTTCTAAGTCATGAACTAAGTAGTAAACTGATCCCATTTGTATACTCTTTTATGGGGGCATTGTTTCTTTTAGTCAAGAGCCTCAAGAGGAGAAATAGGAGTAGCAGCATTTATCATAACAGTGACACAAAATGAACAAATATGAACAACAAATTTAAAAACTTCATAACCACCAAATAGTAAATATTTTAAATGTTTTTGTGTGTTTAGAAAACTATAGGATTTGATTGAATATGCTTCAGATTTCACCTGCATTCATGAAAATAGCCTGATCATCAAACTCCACATTTTTATATTAGTTTAGCATAAACTGATTTGCACATATTTTGTTCAATAGCAGTATAAAATGAATTATCCACCAAGCAGAGCAATGATTTACATTTCATTTATGACCACTTTTTCATTCTTTAAAAATTTTATGAGGATTTTATCACTTAAAAAACTTTACATTTGAGTAGTTTCATCAAAAGTAATTTGGGGATCTATTTTTTTAAAAATAATATGGCACACATGAAAAAAATCAAACATTAAGACAGATTCAGTTTTGCTACTTGAGAACTTTTTACACTGCTACTGTCTACAAAGATAATCATAAGGTGCGGTGAAAGTCTTATTAGAAATTTTATCTGAAATATTTGAAGGAGGACATAATGTCTGAATAAATATTTTAATGTATTTCTCATTAAAGTACAGTCTATGCATTGGGTTATTCCAGTTAGATTTCTGTTTCCATTTGGGTATACAAAATGCTAGTATCAATAATGTGCATAGTCTCTGGAGATAGAGGAAAAATAAAAGATAATGACTAACTATTGTCAGATGAATCATTGCATTGCAGCAACTAGATTGCTTATCTGAAAGGCACATTTCCTTGTGAGAAATGACCTATTTCTCATAGCAATAATCTTTATTCTTTCCTTTTTCTGTACCCAGTTTATTCTCACCTTCCCGAATGCAATTTTGATTTTAACGTTGTATGTTCAACTTGGTAGGAAAATTACTTTAAAAGGCATTCTTATCCCTAAACTTTCATGTTAATGAAATAATCTGATTTCTGTTATGTATACCTCAAACAATAATGTAGAATGCTTTTAAGCATTAAAGTGTATATTTTAAAAAATTTTCTTCCCATTTAAGCTCAATTGCCACAGATGTCACGATGAATTGCCGTGTCACCAGGCTTAAGCAGCTGTTCTTTAATATGCCAGCTGAAGACCCTGGATATTCTGGTGTTGTCTTTCACTCCCGAAGTCGTGTTCGACTGTTCATGACCCCATGGACCGCAGCACACCAGGCTTCCTTGTTGCTCACCATCTCTTGGCATTTCCCCAAGTTCATGTCCATTGAATCAGTGATGCCATTCAACCGTCTCATCCTCTGTATGTGCTGCCATATTAAAATTTATTAAATTAAAAATAGGTATCATCCATTAGAAATCATATATCATCCACAAGGTATCATCCATTAGAATAAAAATTGCTTAGGAGGTAAAAATCATGTGTAATTAATTATCAACCTTATTACGTGAAGCTGTTTTGACACTGTATAGGTATTCAATAATAGTTTATTAAATGTCATTAAATAGGACTACATCAAAGGGTCATTTCCTATTTCCTCATGAATCTTAATTTTTATTATTTTCCTTAAAGGAAATTTGGTGTACTAAAAAACTTAATAAAAGCAAGAGCTAATGATATAATAGTTGTTAACATTTTTTAAATTTATCCACCCTTGTCAGTTTCTCCAAAACCAAACTGATAATATCAATTCAGCACTGATTTTAAGTAAGTAATTAGGGATATAAATTGATTCCTGGATGCTGGTTATAATTAAGTGGAGTCTGGATACAGGAAAAGTGGTTGCAGGCCTGTTTGACCTATTTATTTTAAGGGGGAAGTGTTCACACAAAGCTCCACTTTCCTCATTATGGCATCATAGATGTTGCTTGGTTTTGAGTTTTAAGCTAACGGAATCATAGACATCCTGACATTCTTTTGTCTGTTTTTTCCTAATTAATATGCTTATAAAATTTATCTATGTTCTTGCATACATATATTTGTACTTGCATAAATGCTATATAATATCAAATCATTTGAATATGCTGCATTACATTTATTCATCTCAATGAGTATCAGCATTGACACTGTTCCCAGGTTTAGGATTTCATGAATAGAGCAGCATCTTCCTTTGATGTCTTAGACAGGAAGGCACCTCATGTAGATGGCTCTTCAAGGAAGGGTTTTATGTCCTCCATCAGGGAGTGGAGCCAGAGAAGCCCTCCAGCTGTGCGCTCCTTCAGGCCCAGCCTCGGAAGCAGAGCCACCCTGCCCAAAGCTGTAAAAAGCTTGGCTAATTTAGTCTGATGTGAAACAAAGGGCAGTTTTATGCCAAATTATCTTTAGTGCTTGGCAGAGGCTTTCTTAGTCCCGCTTTGCAGAGTGTCATTGCTCCATTCTATTTCCCTCTACTCAGGTTGATTAAAAAACAAACTCACAGGCCAAACTCTGACTCACTGACTTCCACAAACCATTTGTTTAAGAGGAGGGCTTCCTTTCTCTGAAGGGGCACTAATCCATGGAATAAGTATGCCTCTGGCACTTGTTTTATCCATGAAAGAATTAGAAGATGATTGATGATTTCTATTTCACATGTTAGCAAAGTAATGTTCAAAGCCCTTTCAATGTTCAGTGTTCAAACTACACTGTGGTATGTGAACCAAGAACTTCCAGAAGTTGGATTTAGAAAAGGTAGAGGAAGCAGAGATCAAGTTGCAAACCTCCAGTGGGTTATAGAAAAAGCAAGAGAATTCCAGAAAAACATCTACTTGTGCTTCAGTGACTATGCAAAATCCTTTGACTGTATGGATCACAACAAAGTGTGGAAAATTCTTCTAGTTGGGAATACCAGACCACCTTACCTGTCCCCTGAAAAACCTGTATGTAGGTCAAGAAACAACAGTTAGAATCAGACATGGAACAATGAACTAATTGAGAACTGGGAAAGGAGTATGTCAAGGCTGTATGTTGTCACCCTGCTTATTTAACTTATATGCAGAGTACATCATGCAAAATGCTGGGCTGGATGAAGCATAAGCTGGAATCATGATTTCTGGGAGAATATTAGCAACCTCAGTTATGCAGATGATACTGCTGTAATGCAGAAAGTGTCAAGGAACTAAGAACCTCTTGATGAGGGTGAAAGGAAAGGGGACAGTGAAAAAGTTGGCTTAAAACTGGACATTCAAAAACTAAGATTATGGCATCTGGTCCCATCACTCTAGGGCAAATATAAGGGGTAAAATTGGAACCAGTGACAGATTTTATTTTCTTAGACTCCAAAATCACTGCAGATGGTAGCCGAAACCAAAGCTATAACAAAATTAGACACCATATTAAAAAGCAGAGGCATCACTTTGCAGACAAAGGTCCATATTGTCAAAGCTATGGCTTTTCCAATAATCAGGTACAGATGGGATAGTTGGAATACAAAAAAAGTTGACCACTGAAGAACTGATGCTTTTGAAATGTGGTACTGGAGAAGACACTTGAGAGTCCATTGGACAGCAAGGAGATCAAATCAGTCAATCTTAAATGAGATCAACAATGAACAGACATTGGAAGAACTGTGACTGAAGCTGAAACTCCAATATTTTGGCCAGCTGATGTGAAGAGCAGACTCACTGGAAAAGATGCTGGGAAAGACTGAGGGCAGGAAGAGGAAAAGTTGACAGATGATGAGATGGTTGACTGCCAACTCAATGGATGAGTTGGAGCAAGCTCAGAGAGATAGTGAAGGACAGGGAGGCCTGATATGCTGCATTTTATGGGATCTCAGAGAATCAGACCTGACTTAGTAACTGAAAAACAACAATAATTTCCACTTCAATTTTATTAGGAAAGATCTTTGCTTTAAATTGAATGTGTATTGATTTTTCCACTTTTACTTATTAGAAGAGTGTGCTCTTGTGTTCTCCTTTTTCCAAGTTTACTTTCTTAAAGTAGTCTGTACAACAAACACAATTAGTTTTATAAATCTTTGACCATAAACAATAATGAAAATAAAATTGCTGAAAAGACTACACTTAGTTTAGAGTCAAGTAAGACTTCCATGCTTTGAATAAAACATTTCTTTGGAATAACTACTTGGTTATTAGAAATGTATTTATTTTGTATCATTTTCCTTTTATATCTAGGTGTTAAATAGCCCAACAGTGTCTCTATTGCATGAATAGTCAGGAACAGCACAAACACTTCCATAAAACAGCTGGGTTTCCAGTTTTCTTCAAATAAACTTTGAAAACAGATTGTCATATGTCTATGCTTAGTGACTTTTGTTTTGAAACCATATTATTGATTGGTTTTTCATACATTTTAACTTGGAGGAGTTTCTTTTCCTTTCTTTGGAGCCACTCAATAAAAATTAATCAACCTTGATTAACTGAATGATAATGACAGTCTCGGAGACATCCTGCTTTGTGACTGCAAGATGAATTTGTAATTAATGAGGACAAACTTTCAACAGTCATCACCAAGATAAGCAGTACATACAGAAGTGTAGAGGCCATGAACCAGTTTTAGATTTCCCGTAGCTTCTCTACCATGATCTCTCCTTCTTTCCTTTCTCCCTATCAAGCATCTTATCAGTCTCTCATTCTGCTCATCATTCTTTTCTGTTTTCTAAAATTCTGTTCAAGTTCTTTATTGTTGGCACCAAATCGGGATGTCTACTAGACTTGATTTGGGGTCCCTATGAATCCCTGTTTATTTTCATTTACATTAGGGAAGGAAATTTACCTTCAAATTATTGAATAAAAAGTAAATAATTGAGAGATACTTGAGTGGATATATGATATTTGCAATACAATTTCTTCTGAATTTGTAGAAAAGAATGGGTTTAAAAACAAGGGTAAGCATAAGGTATCCTATTGAAATATAATGCTGGTAAGTAAACATTTACTTATAATCTGTTAATGTGCTTGTAACTATAAGTGATTCAAAATATAATATTTAATCTTTCCTCAAAATCCTAGTTTTCTAGGTAGGAAGATAATATATACCTATGCACAGGCATATCTTTTTGGTGTTTTATACTGTTCATGGGGTTCTCAAGGCAAGACTACTGGAGTGATTTGCGATTCCCTCCTTCAGTTCCCTGATGCAAACAGCTGACTCATTGGAAAAGATCCTGATGCAGGGAAAGGTTGAGGGCAGGAGGAGAAGGGGGCAGGAGTGGATGAGATGGTTGGATGGCATCACCAATTTGATGGACATGAAATTGGGCAGCCTCTAGGAGATAGTGAAGGAGTGCTTCAGTCCATGGGGTCACAAAGTCAGACATGACTTAGCAACTGAGAAGCAACAACAATCAAAAACATCTGATATAATAGTTACTAGCTTATACATAATAAATGTCTCACTGACATGTGACTTTACGTGATACAGAGTTTTGAATAAAGAAGAATCTACTATACTTTAAAAAATTTAATTGTTAAATTAAGACATTTTTAGATGGTCATATTACCATTTACAGAGGAATACAAAGCACTTCTAAATTCTCAGCTTTCAAAATTGTTTTGTAGTTTATTTTCTACTTACTCCTAAGAAAGAATGTCAAATAATGTTTAAAATGTCAGTGAAATAAAAGTAGTGATTATTCCAAACAGAGCTTATAAAACAAGAATAAAAATAGACAACATGGGAGTTTTCATCTCTGTTTTTACTCCAAGTTTGGTGCTAGAAAATATGCTTCTGGGTGTTTCTTATTAGTGCCAATGTTCTCATATAAATGGGACTTTAGGGAATATTAAATCTATTATATTTTAAAATTTTTATAATTAATAATAACTTCATGATAGTCTAGTGATTTTTAGCAATAATTATGCAGGCAAATTGATAAGTTCAAAATTGAGGTTTACTAGGTACTACCAGTGTGACTTTGAGTGAGTCACTTAATCTTTCTGTGTCCTGATTTCCTCATGTAATAATAATGCCTATCTCCAGGATTGTTGAAAAGTTTAATGAGCTAATATATGAAAGTATTTGGAAGATTATGTAACTGACAATGATCTTTGATTTATGTTTAAAAAGTGGAGTTGAAAAAAATAAATAAATAAAAAGTGGAGTGGGTTGCTATTTCCTTCCTGAGGGGATCTTCCTGACCCAGGGATTGAACTCAGGTCTCCTGCATTGCAGGCAGATTCTTTAGCCTCTGAGCCACCAGAGAATCTCTTAAAAAGGTAAACTGATCACTATTTTTTTTCTGTTAATATTGAAGTAACTTTACTAGTGCTACATATAAAGTGAGCTATATGAAAACATATTTATTTGGGAAAAAAGCCATATTAATTCATAGACTTATTTGGTATTTACTTGTTTTTCTAGTTTCTGAATAGGAAAAGGAGTATGTCAAGGCTGTATATTGTCACCCTGATTATTTGACACATATGCAGAGTACATCATGAGAAATGTCGGGCTGGAGGAAGCACAAGCTGGAATAAAGATTGCTGGGAGAAATATCAATAACTTCAGATATGAAGATGACACCATCCTTATGGCAGAAAGTGAAGAAGAACTAAACAGCCTCTTGATGAAAGTAAAAGAGGAGGGTGAAAAAATTGGCTTAAAGCTCAACATTCAGAAAACTAAGATCATGGCATCCGGTCCCATCACTTCATGGCAAATAGATGGGGAAACAGTGGAAACAGTGGCTTACTTTATTTTGGGGGGCTCCAAAATGACTGCAGATAGTAATTGTAGCCATGAAATTAAAAGACGCTTACTCCTTGGAAGGAAAATATGGCCAACCTAGACAGCATATTAAAAAAACAGAGACATTACTTTGCCAACAAAGGTCCATCTAGTCAAGGCTATGGTTTTTCCAGTAGTCATGGATGGATGTGAGAGTTGTACTGTAAAGAAAGCTAAGCACTAAAGAATTGATGCTTCTGAAGACTCTTGAGACTCCCTTGGACTGCAAGGAGATCCAACCAGTCCATCCTAAAGGAGATCAGCCTGAATGTTCATTGGAAGGACTGATGTTAAAGCTGAAACTCCAATACTTTGGCCACCTGATGCGAAGAGTTGACTCATTTGAAAAGACTCTGATGCTGGGAAAGATTGAGGGCAGGAGGAGAAGGGGACAACAGAGGATGAGATGGTTGGATGGCATCACTGACTCAATGGACATGGGTTTGGGTGGTCTCCGGGAGTTGGTGATGGACAGGGAGGCCAGGCGTGCTGAGGTTCATGGGGTCACAAAGAGTCAGACACGCCTGAGTGACTGAACTGAACTGAGCTGTCTTTTTAGGAATTATGTTATGAATTTTTAAAAAAGCTTCCCTAAAGTATGTAGCAAACATAGTATGTTTATTATTTATTCTTGTTAGTCATTTAATGTATTTCAAATTTTATAATATTACAGGTAACGTTTCAATAAAGAATCACTTATATTTAAATATTTGTAAGCAGTTCTTAGTATTTCCTCTTCAAAAATTCATATGCAGAGAATTGCTGAGAGAGGGCCATTTTATAATTCCTATGGGTTTTCAGGCCCTCTCTTCTACAGGCATCATCATGGCTTTTCTTTCTTCCTTTCTTTGCTTCTCTTCCTCTTTCTCCGCCTCCTCCATTTTCCTTCTTCTTCTCCCCTACAACAATATGCTTTATGCTCCTCTCTCTCTTTCAAGACAAGGAGTTAATTGTATAAAAATTGAATGCATCCTGGATTCTTACTAACTGGAGTATGTTTAATCTGAATAGACTTCAGTGTTCCTCTTATAGTCAGCTTTTCTAGACAGCAACTTTCATAGGAGACTAAAATTATTATTAGATAAGACAGCTTTTATATGTCTAATGGTCTGGAAAGGAAAATGACTCACATGGAAAAGTTTTACTAAAGAGTAAAAACTATTGCTTACAAGAATCTTTCAGACACAATGAAAAGTAAACCAAGAACTCTTATATAAAAAAGAGATGCCAAAAAACCAAGAGTGATTTCTCTGGGCAGTACATCACACATAATAGTTTGCCTCACAAAAATAAGAGAAAAGTGAATGTAAATTCCATGTAGAATTCAACAAAATTATGCCAAGATTTTTATGTAGATTATCTTATACCAATTTAAGATATATCTTTCAAAATATCATAATAAAATTATGAACCAGTATGCTGTATTGTTCATATGCTTAAAACATTTTTAAATAATAGAGTTTATCTCTAACACCTATAACAAAGGCAGCATGATGAAGTGGACAATAATAAAGCCATATATCAAACTGAAAATCATCAGTAGACTATTGTACCAGAGTGAAATATTCAAATGCATAGAAAATGATTCCCTATATGACAATACCTGATAGAATGACACTAGAATATAATTTTCCAGGAAAATTAAAATTAAAATTAAAATTAAATTGAAAGTGAGGTGAAGTCTTATTATCTATAAAACCACACAGGTTATGACAGACAGTGTAGTAATTCAATAGCTGAGATTGTTGAAAGATATTAGAGGAGAACCTGAAGGGAAAAATTGAAGAGTGTCCTTAACCTTAATGGGTCCAATTTCTTCACTTGGAAATTGAACATGATGCCTAAAAGGACATAAATGGTCACAATTCTAATTTTCATTATTTTGAGAAATTGTCAATATAATATATATCTTAATAGGCTATGATTTTAAAAATATGGGAAAACAAATAAAAGTCTGAGTTAAGAAAAAGAGCTATTAAAAGCAATGGTTAAATAGAAGAATTTACCAGAATCATAAATATGAAAGAGAAAGCACAGAAAAATAAGATCCATCCATAAATTTCTCCCCCCAGGAAAGTTAGGCTTTAATTGATGAACAGGAGAGTATATCTTTGTTTAAATCATTTGCAAATTCGCAATCTTATGGAAACATTAAGAGAATGCTTTAATATGGATTTGGGAGAACATTAATTGCATGGAATTTTGCAGCTTCTTTATCCTAATTCTGAACTGGAAAATAGCAGTTGGTGTGTATGCATGTGTGTTTGTGTATTTTAATCTATATTTCTCTAGGGAAAGAATGGTGCTGTGTTTAGTTGCTCAGTCATGTCTGACTGTTTGCAACCCCATGGACTGTAGACCGCCAGGTTCCTTTGTCCGTGGGATTCTCCAGGAAAGAATACTGGAGTGGGTTGCCATGCCTTTCTCCAGTGGATCTTCCCAAGCCAGGGATCGAACATAGGCTTCCTGCATCGCAGGTGGATTCTTTATCATCTGAGGCACACACACAAAAAGCCCAGGAAAAGAATGGTACTAAGTCTGAAATGAAAGTCTGTCAAGCTTAGCAAAATTATTAACAACAGCAAAAATACAAAGAAAAAAATAGGTAAATAATATGTAAAAAATTTCAAAAGAGCTTTTATTAGAAAATATAAAAAGACTCAGAGTTGTAAGAAATACAGAATGATTTTCAGAGCCTCATTAAAGATATAAGAATATATACTTACTATGTAAAATATACTTATATTTTTGCTTGTTTTTTATTTATATTTTTGTTTATTTTTATTGGCATATAATTGCTTTACAATTAAGATGTTAGTTTCTTCTCCACATTGAAGTGATTTGGCTATAGGTATGCATATGTTCTCTCCTTCTCAGACCTCTCTCCACCCCCACCCCTAGACCATCCTCTAGGTCACCACGGAGCATCCATCTGAGCTTCCTGGGCTATACAGCAGTTTCCCACTATCTATTTTAGGCATGGTTGTGTATATATATTAATCCTAATCTTCCACTTCATGGCATGCTCCCTCCCTGCCACGCCCCCCCCCACTTCCACATGTCTGTTCTTGTAAGTCTGAACCTCTATTCTATTTCTGTTCTGCAGCTAGGTTCATCTGTACAATTTTTTCTAGATTCCACAAATGTACATTACTATATGTTTGTTTTTCTCTTCCTGGCTTCTTTCACTCTGTATGATCAACTCTAGGTCCAGCCACATCCCTACAAACCAAAACTGATACGCAAAGCAGGCATGGAGACTTAAAAGGAACCTACATAGCCTTATGTTGCTTAGTGGCTCAGTCATGTCCGGCACTTCAGGACCCCATGGACTGCAGCACCCCTGGCCTCCCTGTCCTTCACCATCTCCCAGAGCTTGCTCAAACTCATAGCCTAAAATCCTTTGACTGTGTGGATCATAATAAACTGTGGAAAATTCTTAAAGAGATAGGAATACCAGACCACCTTACCTGCCACCTGAGAAATATGTATACAGATAAAGAAACAACAGTTAGAACTAGAACTATATATTGTCACCCTGCTTATTTAACTTCTGTGCATAGTGCATCATGAGAAATGACAGGCACAAGCTAGAATCAAGATTGCTGGGAGAAATATCAATAATCTCAGATATGCAGATGACACCAACCTTATGGCAGAAAGCAAAGAGTAACTAAAGAGCCTCTTGATGAAAATGAAAGAGGAGAGTGGAAAAGCTGGCTTAAAACTCAATATTCATAAAATGAAGATCATCACATCTAGGCCAATCACTTCATGGCAAGTTGATGGGGAAACAATTAAAACACTTACAGAATTTCTTTTCTTGGGCTCCAAAATCACTGTGGATGGTGACTGCAGCCATGAAATTAAAAGACACTTGCTCCTTGGAAGAAAAACTATGACAAACCTAGACAGCATAATAAAAAGCAGAGACATTACTTTACCAACAAAGGTCCATCTAGTCGAGCTATGGTTTTTCCATAGTTAAGTATGGTTGCAAGAGTTGAACCATAAAGAAAACTAAATGCTGAAGAATTGATGCTTTTGAACTGTGGTATTGGAGAAGACTCTTGAGACTCCCTTATACTGCAAGGAGTCAAACCAGTTCATCCTAAAGTAAATCAGTCCTCAATATTCATTGGAAGGACTGATGCTGAAGTTGAAGCTTCAATACTTTGGCCACCTGATGCAAAGAACTGACTCATTGGAAAAGACCCTGATGCTGGGAAAAATTGAAGGCAGGAGGAGAAGGGGATGACAAAGGATGAGATGGTTGGATGACATCAATGATTCAGTGGACATTAGTTTGAGTAAGCTCAGGAGTTTGTGATGGACAGGAAAGCCTGGCGTTCTGCAGTCCATGGGGTCACAAAGAGTTGGACACGACTGAGCAACTGAACTGAACTGAACACAGTGAAAAGATTTAGCATAGTCAATGAAGGTGAAGTAGATGATTTTCTGGGATTATCTTGCTTTTTCTATGATTCAACGAATGTTGGCAATTTGATCTCCGGCTCCTCTGCCTTTTCTAAATTCAGCTTGAACATCTGGAAGTTCCTGGTTCACATACTATTGAAGCCTCACTTGGAGAAATTTGAGCATAATTTTGTTAGTGTGTGAGATGAGTGCAATTTTGCAGTAGTTTGACCATTCTTTGGCATTGTCTTTCTTTGGGATTGGAATGAAAACTAACATTTTCCAGTCCTTTGGCCACTGCTGAGTTGTCTAAATTTGCTGGCAAAATTTCCAAATCTTATTTCCTTTAGGATTGACTGGATTGATAACCTTGCAGGCCAAGGGGCTCTCAGGAGTCTTCTTCAGCACCACAATTCAAAAGGATCAATTCTTCAGCACTCAGACTTTTTTATGGCCCAACTCTCACATCCATGCTTGACAACTTAACAACAATGAAAATTTAGGTTTGGCCATGTGAACCTTTTTCAGCAAAGTGATGTCTCTGCTTTTAAAATGCTGTCTAGGTTTGTCATAGGAAATCAATCCTGGATCTTCATTGGAAGTTCTGCTGCTAAAGCTGAAGCTCCAATACTTTGGCCATGTGATGTGAAGAGCTGACTCTTTGAAAAATATCCTGATATTGGGAAAGATTAAAGGCAAAAGGAGGAAGGGATGGCAGAGGATGAGATGGTTAGATAGCATCACCAACTCAATGGACATGAATTTGGGCAAACTCCAGGAGATAGTGGAGGACAGAAGTGCTACAGTCCCTGGAGTTGCAAACAGTCAGACATAACTTAGAGAGTGAATAACAATGTCAACAACGGTAACAGGTAAGTGAATCAAATCAAACTGACCTTTCATAGATTATATGCAACACATTTTAATTCAGGTACATATTATTTTAACAATTATTTTTCATCTGAAAATCTGTTGACATATAACACAGCCTACCTTCCACATTTCACAGTTAGAGTAAATCCTTGACTCTCCAAATGTTGATTAACAATCTTTGCAATAGTAACAAAAATCTTTGAAACACATGTTCCACTAGGGACTCTATGTCTGTTAGCATTTCAAAGGAAAGAATGTGAGCTTTAACCCTGATGTAATCACTTTTATTCTCAAATAGTGTAAGCTAGTATTTATATATAATTTATTTTTAATTTAAAAAGAAATGAATGATAATTTTTATTTTTAAATTTTTTTTTCAGTTTGTGGGGCCTCAGTTCACTTAAAATCTAAATGAAACTTTCACCAAATAGCTACTCTTCATCATGAATAATGGGAGATTTCAAAGGAATGACTAAGCTACAAATGAGAGAATTCTTTACATAAATTTGAGAATGATCCAGACACAGTATTTTTCTTCAAGTAGATGCATGGTAAGTGATTCTGGTCAGATATTATGTCACTATAGCTTTCAGCTTTAGAGTAAGTTACTCAAAAAGGTTCATTTAGACCATCAAAATGGTAGAATCACTTCAGAAATCTACTGTAATCAGAACTTGATGATAAAATCAATTTCAGAAAAATATTAAGAAAACTATTATTTCAATCTATAATATAAATCACTTCTATATAAAATATTCTGCATCCTTGATGTGAATATTAAAGCAAGATACACATTAGCGGTGTGCACAGTTTGTTTGCTACAACTTTATTTTTTAACGATCTTTTATATTTATAATGCAATATGTTAATTACAATTGGATCTTTTTCTAAGCAGGGAATAAGACTGTTAACTGTAGTATTTTGGAAAAAAATTAATTCAAAGCCTTGTTTACTCTCACCAATATCCATACACAGTGCAAAATTATTTTAAAATCAGCATACTATTTTGTTATCTGTATCAATAGCTGAGACTTCATTTGGAATGCTGATTGTCCCTTATTTTTAAATTGTCAATATCTAATTAAAAATATTTAAGAAAATGTGAACAATTTTGCTTTGTGTTGTGTTTTTTAATGTTTGTGATATTACAAATATTAAATAGAATGTGGGAAACACAATATTTGCTCATTTTTTTATATCCTTTTCATTCTCTGTGATTTTCATTTCAGTAATAGTGTTGCAAATAATTTTAAGCCCATAATCTCAAGTTTTAGAAAGAGAACTATAGTGGCTTCATCAAATTATAGGAAGGAAAATTTGTATTCATTTTTCAGTTAAATACATCTAGTAATTAATTACCTAGAATATGATACATGCTACATTGTGAAAATAATATTAAATAAGTGAAAGAATATTCAATGACACATGGAATGTTTTTATGTATTTGAACCAACTACTGCTGTATTATTTATTCACATACATTTCCCACTTTCTCAGTTTATGTGTACAATTTAAATGTATATTAAATATCATCAATCTTCATTTTTGTGTGTAATTAAAAAATGTTATTTGTTTTGTTAATAGTTAACAGGATGTCTATCTGTTTTTTTTTCTCTGGTCAATGAGAGGTTATTATATTTGAAAAGAACTGTATTTCAAGTAGAAACATTTAAAATAAGTGGCTAATGTCTAAGAGAATATATATTAAATTTTCCACATGCTTTAATGCATCAGCAATTTAAATTTAAAATTATACATACATATATATGTATATATATATACATTTAAAATTTTTTATTGTAGTGCAGTTGATTTACAATGATAGTCTCAGGTATACAGCAAAGTGAATTAGATACACATATACATATATCTGCTCTTTGTAAATATTCCTTTCCTATTTAGGTCACCAAAGATCCTTCAGTGAATTCCCCTGTACTATGTGGTAGGTTCTTATTGGTTTATTTTATATATAGTAGTGTGTATACATCAATCTCAATCTCCCAATTTATCTCTCCCTGTCCCCTTATCTTCTGGTAACCATAAGTTATTTTTTACATCTGTGATTCTGCTTCTATTTTGTAAATAAGTTTACTTGTACTCTTTGTTTAGATTCCATATATTAGTGACATGATATGATATTTGTCTTTCTGTGTCTGATTCAGTTCACTCAGTATGACAATCTCTAGGTTTATCCATGTCCCTGAAAATGGCATTATTTCACTCTTTTTATGGCTGGGTAATATTCCATTGTATGTATGCACTACATCATCAGTCCTTCTAATGAATATTCAGGATTGATTTCCTTTAAGATTGACTGCTTGGATCTCCTTGCAGTCCAAGGGATTCTCAAGAGTCTTCAACACCACAGTTCAAATGCAGCAATTCTTCAGCACTCGGCCTTCTTTATAGTTCAACTCTCACATCCATCCATGACTACTAGAAACACTATAGCTTTGACTAGATGGATCTTTGTTGGCAAAGTAATGTCTCTGCTTTTTAATATGCTGTCTAGGTTGGTCATAGCTTTCCTTCCAAGGTGTAAGCATCTTTTAATTTCATGGCTGCAATCACCATCTGCAGTGATCTTGGAGCCCCCCAAAATTAAAGTCTGCCACTGTTTCCACTGTTTACTTATTGATTTATAATTGTTTTCTGTATTTTCATCTCCTTTATGTATTGTGTGGTATTGCTTTTCCTACTGCACTGTATGATTTAATATCCCCTTTTGAAGACAATTTATATGATTTATATATTTTCTCTATTAAAACAGATATGTAGAAAGCATTCAACAATTATTTATTCTAGTGATATGGTTCTGGAACTGAAATTGTTGGTCTTGGAATATATGTATTCTATTGTACTAGATGGTGTGAAAATAACACTCAAAGTGATTGTAATGATGACATGTTTGTCAGTGAGTAAATGTCACTTCCTTTTTCATTTTCAAATAAACAAAGAAAACATGAAAATAAAAACAATTAATTTGAATTTTAAAAGAATCAATAGAAGTTGTGAAAAAAAAAAGTTCTATTTTCCTTTTGCTCCATTACAAGTGAGAGTGAACATCTTTTCCTATGCTACTTGTAGTAATAAGGTTCCCTTTCTTTTTATTTAACTGCTCATTTCTCTCTTATGATGTTGCCTAAATTTACTTATGTATCTAAGGTAATTTCCTTATGTACTTGTATGTCTTGAAATGCCAAAACTTGTTCCTTATAAGCTTGCAAATATGTATTTATATACTCTCACATACTTTTAACTCTGAACAGCATTGTTTTGTAATACACAATTTTAAAAAGCATTTGTTTGATATTAATCTATCATGATTTTCAATTTCAGTGATTTGGGTTGTTTATAATTTGTGTTTTTATTTGATTGCACTAGAATAACTAGATTATCCTTTATTCACTCTAAAAATTTTATTTTATATATTTAGGTCTTTTTAATCCATCAAGAATACATTCTTTGTGCATGGCGTGTGGTAGAAATATAGTGATAATGCTTATATGTAACTATATAACTGCACACATGTTTTCAATATGGAGAGATTTTGTCTAGAACCATATGTTGATTAACTCATTATTTTAGTCACTGATTTCCAATACTTCTCTCACATAGCAATATTCACATAATCATATGCTTACAGCTTGGATCACTGGTTTGTTCCAACTCCCCCATGCCATCTTTGGGTTCAAGAGGAAATAAATGGGAAACAACAAACTTCATTGCATTAAACTGTCTTTGTAACAAAGTACAATTTCATATGTGAATCTTAAAGGATAGATGGTTCAAATAGGTATAATAGACTTGAAGAATCAATTACCAGAACAGTTCAATGAAATCATTCTGGTTGATTAATTAGATCAAGTCAAACAAGTGAGTTTACATTACTGAGAAATGATTAACATGAAGTTGAATCCCTGTTTAGAAAAATGTTCTGATTCATCAAGGAATTGTATATTTGCATAAAAAATGTAATTTGTGTGGGCACATTAGGAAAATTCACACATTTTGATTGGAGCACATTTTCATATAGTCATGTTAAAGAGAAACAGGGTGCTTGTAATAAAATGAAAATCTGCATGGTTTATATTCTAGCATGTTCTCTTCTTGATAAATACCAAAGAGAAGGAGGTGTAGACAAATTCACATGACATGTTCAGGTATGCATACCCAACACTGCTTTCCTAGTGGGAAATTCAAAACATTTTATTATCAAGTAATATTTTGTAAGAATGTTATATAGAATGGCATCCCCTGTTTTTCCCTCAAAAAGTTTTGCACAAAGCTCGTAGCCTCATTTTCTAATCCCCACCACACTCCTTCACCTGTTTCCTTGGAAAAGGATCTCAATGGCCATGTTGTTGTTCAGTTGCTCAGTCGTGTGTGACTCTTTGCAACCCCATGGACTGAAGCACTCCAGGCTTCTCTGTCCTTCACCATCTCCCAGAGCTTCGCTCAAACTCATGCCCATTGAGTCGGTGATACCATCCAACTGTCTTGCCCTCTGTCATCCCCTTCTCCTCCTGCCTTCAATTTTTCCCAGCATCAGGGTACTTTTCCAATGAGTTATCTCTTTGCATCTGGTGGCCAAAGAATTGGAGCTTCAGCTTCAGCATCAGTCCTTCCAATGAATATTCAGGACTGTTTTCCTTTAGGATTGACTGGTTTTTTCCTTGTCATGCAAGGGACTCTCAAGAGTCTTCTCCAGCACCACAGTTCAAAAGCATCAATTCTTCCAAGCTTTGTATTCATCAGTGTTCCAATCCACGCCCTCTAATTTTGTCAGAGAATTGTTTACTGTGGTTTTTATTTTTCACTCTTGTGAATCTTAAAATACACGAAAGCTTTGTTTGCCCTTTATCAGTTTTTTGTCTTTATAAACAGTTAACACCCTGGGAATACGTTCCAAATGTTCATCTCTAAATTCAGTTGGTTTGTGAAGGCGGTTGTCATTACATCACTTAGGTGTAAACTGAAGATTGCAATCCTCCAAGGACTCTCCTCAATATGCCTCTTTAAATTCTATTTAGGAATATCCTATATGAACTATGCAACTTAAATTGCCTCTCTGCTAAGTAAATATGTAAAAAGTGTTAACTACATTACCACCAACACCAGGCTGGACATGAGAATAACTGTGGAAAATCAAATAGGGAGAAGGACTATCTAGATACGGCTTTCAATTCCAAGTTTCCATCTTTAAGTGACACATATGTTCCTTGTATTTTTGTTTGTTTTTCCAATTTTGAAGCCTATCTGGATGAAATATTTTTATCAGACTATATGAAGTTACAATTAGCAATTTATCCATGACTTCACCAAATGATAACTAGACCAGGAATGCATTAGGTCTTCAAAAGACTAAATATGAAGAACAGAGGAACTGTGATAAAAGATAGATAAGAAATACTCAAAACAGAAAAACTTGAGAAAAACTTTTATTAGTATATTTAGAAAAGTGGGGTGCTATGTTTCAAAATTAAAGAAATAAAGTTATAAATTCATTAACTCTTTCTCTCTCAGTACACTCATTGGCTTAGACCCTTAGATTCAATCCACTGATCCCTCGTTAACTAACCAGACCCCAATGACAATAGGATCAAATCATTTCACTCTCTTTATTATTGGAACCAGTGTAGTCAATATACTGCTAGGATCTTCATCACCACCTTAATTGAAAAGATGATCTTAGTTTTGAATCAGGTATATGACAGCAGCATGAGTGTGTAGATAGAGGGGTTAGAACAGCTTTTGTATGGAGATGCCCGAGAATTCCGTGCTTCATGCTTTGTTTAATATTTTTATTTAATTGTTTTTAGTTCTGGCTGTGTCAGGTCTTAGTTGTGGCACACAGGATCTTCTCTTCAGTTGTGGTGTGGGCTCCAAGAACATCTGGGCTCAGAAGTTGTGGTGAAAGGACTTAGTTGCTCCATGGCATATGGGGTCTTAGTTCTCTGACCAGGGGTACAGCCTTCATTCCCTGCATTGGAAGGTAGATGCTTGACCACTGGATTGCCAAGGAAGTCCCTTATAGCTTATTGTTCATCCAACAAGTAGTATATTTTCATGGAGACAACTAGATTTGGTCATATTTTTCTTAGGTACTAGAAGCACTAATTTATAGGGGAAAAAAAGAGAAAAGCAAGCTATTGAGGTAAAAAAAAAAAGATAGAGACTTATCATGATCAATGTCATAGGTTTTAATTTGAATGACACAGCTTAAATTGTATTTGCCTCAAATATTGATAAAAATAATCACACCATGCAGAGTAACTAGATGCCTCCTACCAATTTAATCTCATTAAATTGGGAAGGTGAGGAATTGGCTTATATAATATTGTAGAGCAACAACATTTCAATTAAAGCATAACTTCATTTGTACACAAAAAAGGTGAGAAATTGGTTTTATTTCAAAGATTGCTTACAATAAGTTTGCAGTAATATTAAAACAATAAAAATGATTTTACAAACTCATGTTAAATTACTTAAGGTCAAGTAATCCAATTCACTTATTATCATTTATTTGTATTAACAATTATATTTGGGGGCAAACATTACATTGGGGGGCTTCCCTGGTGTCTCAGTGGTAAAGAATCTACTTACAATACAGGAGTCATAGGAGACTTTGTTCTATCCTTGGGTCAGCAAGATCCCCTGGAGGAGGGCCAGGCAACCCACTCTAGTATTCCTGCCTGGAGAATCCTATGAACAAAGGAGCCTGGCAGGCTACAGTCCATGGGGTCACAAATAGTTGGACATGACTGAAGTGACTTAGCATGCATGCACACATTACATTGCAAACTTTTTTCTTAGAGTGTTTCTAAAATTTTATTTTTCTATTGTTGTTCAGTAGCCCAGTTGTGTCTGACACCTTGTGACCCCTTGAGGTGCAGCAAACCAGGCCTCTCCATCCCTCACCATCTCCCGAAGTTTGCCCAAGATCATGCCCATTGCATTGGTGATGCCACCCAGCCATCTCATCCTCTGACGCTGTCTTCCCCTTCTGGCCTCAATCCTTCCCAACATCAGGGACTTTCCCAATGAGTCAGCTGTTCAAATCAGATGAACAAAATACTGGACTTTCAGCTTCAGCATCAGTCCTTCCAACAAGATTCAGGGTTGATTTTCCTTGAGATTGACTGGTTTGATCTCCTTGCCATCCAAGGGGCTATCAGGAGTCTTCTTCAGCACCATAGTTCAAAGGCATCAATTCTTCAGTGCTCTTCCTTCTTTATTGTCCGGCTCTCACTGTCTTCAGTGGTTTTGGAGTCCAAGAAGAGGAAATCTGTCACTACCTCCACCTTTTCCCCTTTGGTTTGCCATGAAGTGGCGGGGTCGGATGACTCGATCTTAGTGAGTTAAAATTGCTCAGTTGTGTCTGACTCTTTGCAACTCCATGGACTATATAGTCCATGGAATTCTCCAGGCCAGAATGCTGGAGTGGGTAGCCTTCCCCTTCTCCAGGGGATCTTCCCAACCCAGGGATTGAACTCAGGTCTCCTGCATTGCAGGTGGATTATTTACCAGCTGGGCTGCAAGTGAAGTCAAATACTGGAGTGGGTAGCTTAACAATACTGGAGTGGGTAGCTTATCCTTTCTCCAGGGGATCTTCCTGGCCCAGAAATCGAACTGGGGTCTCCTGCATTGTAGACAGATTCTTTACCAACTGAACTATCAGGGAAGACAAAACTAAGACTCAATATTAGTTATTTTTTTAATATTTAGTCTTAGTCTATCTCTTTCACTCTCTGCCTTCACCCTCATGAAGAGGCACTTTAGTTCCTCTTTGATTTCTGCCATTAGAGTGGTATCATCTGCATATCTGAGGTTCTTGATGCTTCTCCTGCCTATCTTGATTCCAGCTTTTTACTCATCCAGTCAGGCATTTCTCATGTGGTGCTCAGCATACAAATTAAAGGAACAGGGTGACAGCAGACAGACCTGTCATACTCCTTTCTCAAGCTAGAACCAATCAGTTGTTCCATACAGGGTTCTAACTGTTGCTTCTTGACCTGCATACAGGTTTCTCAGAATAGGTAAGATGGTCTTGTATTCCCAACTCTTTAAGAGCCTTCCACAGTTTATTATGATCCACCCAATCAAAAGCTTTGACATAGTCAATGAATCAAAGATTGATGCTTTACTGGAATTCCCTAGCTTTCCCTATGATCCACTGAATGTTGGCAATTTGATCTCTGGTTCCTCTTCCTTTTCTAAATCCACCTTGGACATCAGGAAATTCTTGGTTTGCATAATGCTAAAGCCTAGCATGCAAGATTTTAAGCATGACCTTACTAGCAACCCTTAATAGATCATGAAATAAAAGGAATTTATTTCATGTGTAAAATGTTTAGCTTTTATTAATTTTCTTTAAATAATTATATGTAGATGGATATACATCCCGGTGGCTCAGGCAGTAAAGAATCTGCAAGCAGTGCAGGAGAACTGGTTTTGGTTCCTAGGTTGGGAAGAACCCCTGGAGATGGGAATGGCAGCCCACTCCAGTTTCCTTGCCTGGAGAATTCCATGGACAGAGGAGCCTGGGGTGTGACAGTCCATGGAGTCACAAAGAGTCAGACAATACTGAGCAACTGAGCACCGCACAGATGCATATAGGTTCTTTATGAAAATATATATTACACTTTTCTAGGTTGGGATTTTAAATGCTGAGTTTTTTATAGCCATATTAAATGATATGATTAATTTATTTGAACTCTAAGATACAGTAATTTCTTTGGAAATAAAATTAGATTGATAACTTAATTGATAAATTAAATTGATAATTCACCTGGAGTGAATCCTTCCTGGAGTGATTCCCCTGAATTGTAGTAATCACAATTTGATATTTGTTAACCTTCTCAAAAGGATGCAACAGGAGTCCAGTAGAAATAACATATCTTTTCTTGGGCAGTTCTTTGTGAATTGAGATTTAATGATCCCCAGATTTCTTGAAGAAAAGCAAATATATATGTCTGAGCAAAAGCTATTTTTAAAGCCTTCAAGGCAAAACCAGTACATATTCACAGTTGCACCATGAAGACCTGTCAGAGGCTATTTAACGAATAGCTAAAAAGGCTTTGCGTTTTGGTCAAAGGGCAAAGATTCTTTTAAGATTATGATATCTTGTGCTGTGGATTTATCTAGCTTTTGTAGATTCTCATTATAGAAAGTTGAATCATTGGTGTTTTATTCTGGAGTCAAAGTATTACAAGTCATAGAGATTCCAACAGGAAGAAATGAGGATCCAAAAAACCTAAAAAATTACAATATGTCTAAAGACCTCCTACAAATTAGAGTATTAAGCTGTTGTCCAGAAAAGGGTGAATACTTAGATATGAAAGGAGCCATGCTTTCAAGTATTAAAAACACCTTCTAGATTTAATAGACAAAACTTTGATTTTTTCATACTTTCTTTTTTCTATTTTTTATTTGATGTTTTCCTCTTTTGAGCACCCTTGAAGATACCATAGGGCCAGAAGGATGGGTGAATAGTTTATGACCCAGAAAAGCAGACAAAAGGAAGTTAGAGCCCGCAGGTGTGCTGAGAGGCTTCAGGAGTGTAAGGAGTCAGATCTAGTCCAGAAGATGGGGCAGGGAGACGATGAGCTAAGATACACTTAGCTTCGGGGGCTGCTTGGAGATGGGCAGAATCAGACTTGAAGCTGGGCTTTGTGAGATATACATAAGGGTAACATTTGCCTCTGACTTTTTTGAGGAGATCATAATCATAGTAGCACAATCTAATTGCCCTTGCTCTTGTGTGATTAACAAGAATAAGTGAATGGAAGGAAATTAAAGTGAAGAAGTCATTGCTAATGTACAATGGATGAGGAAATATGATGGTATGGATTAGAATGGTGGCGGTGGGAATGGAATAAGGCAAACAGATGGATTCAGAATATATTCTTGGGTTTAAAATGGCATGCTTTGCTCATTACTTGGATGGGAAGGAAAGAATAATACAGAGAAATTAAAACTTTCTCCCATATCTTAGACTGGAAAACAGTTGAACTATAACCACAAAAGTTGAATCTACACATATACCCAACAATTTCACTCTAAGCATATACTAAAAATAAGCATGAACTAATACTAAAGCTATAGTGATTTTCTTTCAGCAGCCATAAATTTGGATCTTGTTTTACTCAGCTATTCTGTATCTTTTGATGGGAAGCTTGATCCATTTATATTTAAAATAATTATTGACTGGGAAGGAATTACTGTTTCCTTTTGTTCATTTTTTGTGGTCAGGGTAATTGGACAAATATTCAACCCCTCTCTTTTTCTCCCATTTCAAGGAGACTCCTTGCTGTGATCGTCTGGGGTACTGCAACTTCTTAACTAGCAACTAGAACTCTCACAAAGATATTTTAGTCCATGTTTCATTATTAAATTAATATTTCTGTGAGATATGAGTGCTGGGACTTCCTATTCCACTATCTTGAAAATTTGCCTGTCTTCCCAGTATTATAGGCTGAGCACCGAAGAATTGATGCTTTCAAATTATGGTGCTGGAAAGGACTTGTGAGAGTCCCTCGGCCTGCAAGATCAAACCAGTCAATTCTAAAGGAAATCAACCCTGAATATTCATTGGAAGGACTGATGCTGAAGCTAGAGCTCCAATACTTTGGCCACCTGATGTGAAGACCCAACTCATTACAAAAGACCTAGATTCTGGGAAAAATTAAGGGCAAGCTGAGAAGTGGGTGAAGGAGGATGAGATGGTTAGATTACATCACTGACTCCATGGACATGAGTTTGAACAAACTCAGGGAAATAGTGAAGGACAAGGAAGCCAGGTTCACTGCAGTCCATGAGGTCACAAAGAGTTGGACAGGACTTAGTGACTGAACAACAACAATACCAAATGATAGCTAAAAAGGTTTTTTATACTTCCAAAATCCAAAATTATGTTTGCCAAGATGTATGTTTTTAATATGTTTTATATGTTCATGATTACCATATTCATGATTCACATTATGAATAGAATTATAAAGTTGGAATATATTTTCAAATTTCTTAACATTTTGTACAAATGAATGTTAACATATCATGGTCAGTGACAAATTGAACGATTTTTAGTATTTTTTAAAAAATTTCTTCAGTAAAAATGAATTAATTCAAGGATAAATGTTTTTAGTTTTGGGTCTGTTTTCATTTATTTAGCTCTAAATTTGCGTCCCAAAGTCTGTTCTATACATATGTGTCTCTTTTTCTGTTTTGCATATTGGGTTATCATTACCATCTTTTTAAATTCCATGTATATGCGTTAGTATACTGTAATGGTCTTTATCTTTCTGGCTTACTTCACTCTGTATAATGGGATCCAGTTTCATCCATCTCATTAGAACTGATTCAAATGAATTCTTTTTAATGGTTGAGTAATATTCCATGGTGTATATGTACCACAGCTTCCTTATCTATTCATCTGCTGATGGGCATCTAGGTTGCTTCCATGTCCTGGCTATTATAAACAGTGCTGCGATGAACATTGGGGTGCACGTGTCTCTTTTAGATCTGGTTTCCTCGGTGTGTATGCCCAGGAGTGGGATTGCTGGGTCATATGGCAGTTCTATTTCCAGTTTTTTAAGAAATCTCCACACTGTTCTCCATAGTGGCTGTACTAGTGGGAGAAGGCGAGGGTGGGATGTTCTGAGAGAACAGCATTGAAACAAGTACACTATCAAGGGTGAAACAGACCACGAGCCCAGGTTGGATACATGAGACAAATGCTCAGGGCTGGTGCACTGGGAAGACCCAGAGGGATGGGATGGGGAGGAAGGTGGGAGGGGGGATCGGGGTGGGGAACACATGTAAATCCATGGCTGATCCATGTCAATGTGTGGCAAAAACCACTACAATATTGTAAAGTAATTAGCCTCCAACTAATAAAAATAAATGAATGAATAAATAAATAAATAAATTGCTTTGTGATAAAATGAAGTTTCTTCACAAAGTTAACTGCGATCCCACCTGGATACTGATTTATTAGGTCTGGGAATGGGTCCCAAATTCTGCACTTCTTTTAAGCACCTATGTACTAATGCTGTTGGTTCATGAACCATACTCTGAGTAGTAAGGTAAACCTAGAGATTCTTCTGAAATCCAAGTATGTACTTGGAGACTTACCATTAATATATTTAGTTCTAAAACAACAACACTTGAAGACTGAGAGATAAATTTGTAAAACTGAGAGCAAACACTCATCCAGTAAGCTGAAATTAGCCTAAATTTATCCACAGTTTTCTGCCCAGGGTATGGCTGGTGTCCACGTGCACTGGACACCTTTTCTCCATCACTTCTAAATAACTGGCCTCACTTTTCTTTCTCAATCTAGGCACCCCTGCAGTGACTAGTTTTGCACAGCTTCCTTCCATCCTCACACAAGTGGATATTGACAGTACTTTGATACAAGACAGTGTTGCACTTTGCTTCCTATTTTAAAGACTTCTCTACTATCACTGTGATACAAGCTTATGAGAAAACCTATTCAGCAGTATGACCACAGATACGCAGATGGTACCACTTTAATAGCAGAAAAGGAAGAGGAACTAAAGAGCCTCTTGATGAAAGTAAAAGAGGAGAGTGAAAAAGTTGGCTTAAAGCTCAACATTCAGAAAACAAAGATCACGGCATGTGGTCCCATCACCTCATGGCAAATAGATGGGGAAACAATGGAAACCTTCTGATGAGTCAGTTCTTCATATCAAGTGGCTAAAGTATTGGAGTTTCAGCTTCAGCATCAGTCCTTCCAATGAATAGTCAGGACTGCTCTCCTTTAGGATGGACTGGTTGGATCTCTTTGCTACCCAAGGGACTCTCAAGAGTCTTTTCCAATACCACAGTTCAAAAGCGTAATTCTTTGGTACTCAGCTTTCTTTATAGTCCAACTCTCACATTCATACATGACTACTGGAAAAACCATAGCTTTGACTAGACGGACCTTTGTTGGCTAAGTAATGTCTCTGTTATTTCATATGCTGCCTAAGTTGGTCATAGCTTTTCTTCCTTTCTCAGAACTCTCCTTAATCTTTTGGGATCAAATTCTTTAATAAAAGGAATTATAAACAAGCCTTTGCCTCAGTACTACTTTCTGTTAATCCTAGGCTGAGAGGTTAAATGATTTACTTTTTTTTATTTTTTCCTGGATAAAAAGGTCACTTACCTAGATTACTTCCATATATGTACAAGGAAAATCAATATTTCTAAGGAAATTATGTTCAGGCAAAAGGGTATTGCAATCTACATTAAATGCTTTTAAACACAAGCCACTGTTATCTAATCACAAAATAAATAATTAATTATAATTACACTGTATTTCTCTATACTTTTAGTTTTGGCAATGCTTTCAAATTAATCTTCCTTACTATTTTGTGATTTTTGCCTATGATAGTGGAATAAAACTGTCCTACATAATATTTTAAGCATTTTATATTGCATAAATTTGGGAGTTTATTTTATATTTTCTGATATCAAACTCTTCCTTTTCATTTTAATACTGAGTGCCTTTCAAAATTCATTTTAGTTTATCTTTATTAATAGCATGAATATTGTCATTTTCCCCATCAATTTTATTGATTTACTCTGATTGAGACTCAGAGTGTGTACCTAGAAACAAACCAAAGCAAAACAAAAAAGTTCAATAACAAATTTACTAAATAGTGTTTATGTCCCATTAAACTTCATTAATAAGCAACTTCTATAACTTAATGACATTGGGGACGTAGCTCAACTGGTAAAGAATCTGCTTGCAATGCAGGAGCTCCCATTTCAATTCGGGGAGGGGAAGATCCCCTGGAGAAGGGATGGGCTACCTACTCCAGTATTCTTGGGCTTCCTTTGTGACTGAGATGGTACAAAATCCACCTGCAATGCAGGAGATCAGGGTTCGATCCGAGTTGGAAAGACCCCCTGGAGGAGACCATGGCAACTCACTCCAGGATTCTTGCCTGGAGAACCCCATGGACAGAGGAGCCTGGCGGGCTGCAGTCGATGGGGCTGGAAAGAGTTGGATATGACTGAGTGACTAAGCACACATAAAGTGATGCCTGTTCAATGAACTCATTTATCTAACCTTTGAAGAGTCAGAATTTTCTTCTAAAGCTATTTGTTTTGCTGGTGTGTTGTTCCTATATGTTTCTGTTATCCTTGTATAGATATTCTGTCCTGGATTTTCAGTTCATTGCTAGTAATTTTCTAGGTAACTAAGAACTTTCAGTTCAGTTCAATCGTTCAGTTGTGTCCGACTCTTTGTGACCCCATGAATCGCAGCACACCAGACCTCCCTGTCCATCACAAACTCCCGGAGTTTACTCAAACTCATGCCCATTGAGTAGGTGATGCCATCTAGCCATCTCATCCTCTGCCATCCCCTTCTCCTCCTGCCCCCAACCCCTCCCAGCATCAGGATCTTTTCCAATGAGTGAACTCTTCCCATGAGGTGGCCAAAGTACTGGAGTTTCAGCTTCAGCATCAGTCCTTCCAATGAACACCCAGGACTGATCTCCTTCAGGATGGACTGGTTGGATCTCCTTGCAGTTCAAGGGACTCTCAAGAGTCTTCTCCAACATCACAGTTCAAAAGCATCAATTTTTTGGTGCTCAGCTTTCTTCACAGTCCAACTCTCACATCCATACGTGACCACTGGAAAAACCATAGCTTTGACCAGATGGACCTTTTTTGGCAAAGTAATGTTTCTGCTTTTTAACATGCTATCTAGGTTGCCTATAACTTTCCTTCCAAGGAGTAAACGTCTTTTAATTTCATGGCTGCAATTACCATCTGTAGAGATTTTGGAGCCCCCCAAAATAAAGTCTGACACTGTTTCCACTGTTTCCCCATCTATTTCCCATGAGGTGATGGGACCAGATGCCATGATCTTAGTTTTCTGAATGTTAAGCTTTAAGGCAACTTTTTCACTCTCCTCTTTCACTTTCATCAAGAGGCTTTTTAGTTCCTCTTCACTCTCTGCCATAAGGGCGGTGTCATCTGCATATCTGAGGTTATTGATATTTCTCCCAGCAATCTTGATTCCAGCTTGTGCTTCTTCCAGCCCAGCGTTTCTCATGATGTACACTGCATAGAAGTTAAATAAACAGGGTGACAATATACAGCCTTGACTTACTCCTTTTCCTACTTGGAACCAGTCTGTTTTTCCATGTCCAGTTCTAACTGTTGCTTCCTGACCTGTATACTGATTTCTCAAGAGGCAGATCAGGGGGTCTGGTATGCCCATCTCTTACAGAATTTTCCACAGTATATTGTGATCCATACAATCAAAGGCTTTGGAACTCTCTTGCTTTTTTGATGATCCAGCAGATATTGGCAATTTGATCTCTGGTTCCTCTGCCTTTTCTAAAACCAGCTTGAACATCTGGAAGTTCTCAGTTCATGTATTGCTGAAGCCTGGCTTGGAGAATTTTGAGCATTACCTTACTAGCGTGTGAGATGAGTGAAATTGTGCAGTAGTTCGAGCATTCTTTGGGATTGTCTTTCTTGGGATTGGAATGAAAACTGACGTTTTCCAGTCCTGTGGCCACTGTTGAGTCTTTCAAATTTGCTGGCATATTGAATGCAGCACTTTCACAGCATCATCTTTCAGGATTTGAAATAGCTCAACTGGAATTCCATCACATCCACTAGCTTTGTTTGTAGTGATGATTCCTAAGGCCCACTTGCCTTCACATTCCAGGATGTCTGGCTCTAGGTGAGCCTTCACACCATTGTGATTATCTGGGTCATGAAGATCATTTTTGAACAGTTCTTCTGTGTATTCTTGCCACCTCTTCTTAATATCTTCTGCTTCTGTTAGGTCCATACCATTTCTGTCCTTTATTGAGCTCATTTTTGCATGAAATGTTCCCTTGGTATCTCTAATTTTCTTGAAGATATCTCCAGTCTTTCCCATTCTGTTGTTCTCCTCTATATTTTTGCACTGATCGCTGAGGAAGGCTTTCTTATCTCTCCTGGCTATTCTTTGGAACTCTGCATTCAAATGGGAATATCTTTCCTTTTATCCTTTGCTTTTTGCTTTTCTTCTTTTCACAGCTGTTTGACAATCATTTTGCCTTTTTGCATTTCTTTTCTATGGAGATGGTCTTGATCTCTGTCTCCTGTACAATGTCAGGAACCTCCATCCATAGCTCATCAGGCTTTCTATCAGATCTAGTCCCTTAAATCTATTTCTCACTTCCACTGTATAGTCATAAGGGATTTGATTTAGGTCATACCTGAATGGTTCAATGGTTTTCCCTACTCTCTTCAGTTTAAGTCTGAATTTGGCAATAAGGAGTTCATGATCTGAGCCACAGTCAGCTCCCAGTCTTGTTTTTGATGACTCTATAGAGCTTCTCCATCTTTGGCTGCAAAGAATATAATCAATCTGATTTTGGTGTTGACCATCTGGTGATGTCCATGTGTAGAGTCTTCTCTTATGTTGTTGGAAGAGAGTGTTGGAACGCACTATGACCAGTGCGTTCTCTTGGCAAAACTCTATTAGCCTTTGCCCTGCTTCATTCCGTACTCCAAGGACAAATTTGCCTGTTACTCCAGGTGTTTCTTGACTTCCTACTTTTGCATTCCAGTCCCTTATAATGAAAAGGACATCTTTTTTGGGCGTTAGTTCTAAAAGGTCTTGTAGGTAATATTAGAACCATTCAACTTCAGCTTCTTCAGTGTTACTGGTTGGGGCATAGGCTTGGATTACCGTGATATTGAATGGTTTTCCTTGGAAACAAACAGAGATCATTGTGTCGTTTTTGAGATTGCATCCAAGTACTGCATTTCGGACTGTTTTGTTGACCATGATGACTACTCCATTTCTTCTAAGGGATTCCTGCCCACAGAAGTAGATATAATGGCCATCTGAGTTGAACTCACCCATTCCAGTCCATTTTAGTTCACTCTTGCCTAGAATGTCGACCTTCACTCTTGCCATCTCCTGTTTGACCACTTCTAATTTGTCTTGATTCATGGACCTGGCATTCCAGGTTTCTATGCAATATTGCTCTTTACAGCATCGGACCTTGCTTCTATCACCAGTCCCATCCACAATTGAGTATTGTTTTTCTTTGGCTCCATCCCTTCATTCTTTCTGGAGTTATTTCTCCATTGATCTCCAGTAGCATATTGGGCACCTACTGACCTGGGGAGTTCCTCTTTCAGTATCCTATCATTTTGCCTTTTCATACTGCTCATGGGGTTCTCAAGGCAAGAATCCTGAAGTGGTCTGCCATTCCCTTCTCCAGTGGGCCACATTCTGTCAGACCTCTCCACCATGACCCGTCTGTCTTGGGTGGCCCCACACGGCATGGCTGAGTTTCATTGAGTTAGACACAACTGTGGTCCGTGTGATCAGATTGGCTAGTTTTCTGTGATTATGGCTTTAGTGTGTCTGCCCTCTGACAGCCTCTCGCAACACCTACCGTCTTACTTGGGTGTCTCTTACCTTGGACGTGGGGAATCTCTTCACGGCTGCTCCAGCAAAGCGCAGCTGCTACTCCTTACCTTGGACGAAGGGTATCTCCTCACAGCCGCCCCTTCTGACCTTGACCGTGGAGTAGCTCCTCTCGGTCCTTCTGCGCCTGCACAGCAGCCGCTCCTTGGCGGTGGGGTAGCTCCTCTCCGGCGGGGCCCCTGACTTCGGGCGTGTGGTAGCTCTTCTCGGCCGCCGCCCCTGACCTCATGCGTGGGGAACTTTAGACAGAGTTGAAGTTGCATCACCATTTTCATGCAATTGGCTACTCTCCAATGATTTCCATGTCCTTCTGCTGACACAAGGTATTTCTTGCTGTAGTCTCCTTTTCCCCTTTAGCTATATACCAGGCTTTGCATAGATCATCTGTTTAAGTCCATCAAGTAGAATGTAAAATGTAGCAACTCAATAACTTTTCTGACTTTCCTAAAGTGGCACCATCCATCATATATAATAACATCCTCTCAAGCACTAGCACACAACATATTTAAACAATAAACACATGAATCAAAACAAGAAATGACTTGAAAAATGCTCTCTACTAAATGTGCATAGTTAAAATGTTTAGCACTATTGCATAACTATAACCTTTTGCCAAAATAAATAATCAGAAATACCAAATTTAATTTAGTTTTCACAGTTATACTCATTCGTGGATTTCTAAATATTACACGAGACTTTGTTTATACATTTTTGTCTTTAACCTTGACAATGACATTGACTTTTGGCACCAAAAACCGTCTTTTGCTGCCCAATGTCCTTCTACGATATTTTAGGTACAGGTTTCCCTCACTAACCAAAAGTAGAGAAATCCTGAAATGGCATGAACTGAAGAAGCAATTACCTTAGGACACATCTTGCTGATGGATGCACAAAATAAACCTAGGTAAAACACAGATGCTCACACACACAGTTCAAAGCTATGGCATCTTGATTTTAAGATGTTGAGTGTAGTTCCCAGGGGAGGAGCTTGGAGGTGCCACTTTTGCTACATGGGGTGCACTCTACTATAATAGTTTGCTGCAAAACAAATGCCTTCTGGGTATTTTTGCTTTTTGACTAGCTTTAGTAAAATTGAAAATCTTCTTTGGATTTCTTTTGGTTAGTTAAGCATAGATATTAATGTAGGTCTTTTGTAAAAGTGAAGTGGTATAAAGAGAACTTTCAAAAAGCAGGAGATAGCTGTACATTCAAGGGTTTACTTTTTAATTGACTGCATTTGGGATCAGAGGTTGGCTGTCTGTTGACTTAAAGACTGAATTTCTTATGCCTTTAGTGCAATTATAGAAGGAAGGGAGCTGAATCATTCACAAGAGCTTAGACAGTCACATAAAAATAAGTCTGTAAACAAAATTCTCAATACAAAAAAAGTGGTCACGACAATCAAATAGAAAATTAGGGCATATGTTTCAAATATGTCAAAAAATAAGAGATATTATTAAATAAAAAAATAATAAAATGGAAAACATATAGGTAGAAATTAAAATAAAACAGTAGATAGGAAAAGGATAAAATAGATGACATAATTTAAAAAATATTTATTTCAATAAATGAAAATACTGATATACACAAAAAACTCTAGTGTGGAAAAATATGAGAGTGTTAAAATTCTTCTATGACTTCTCTAGGAACACAGCTCAGATGTCAAAATTTTAAAAATATATAAACATATTAAGTTAAATGAAAGACTCATTGAACAGCTTGAAAAGCATGTAATAAGATTCCTAAAATGAGACACAAGGGGAAAGAGTGAAGCAGTTAAATTTGAAGGGATAATTGCTAAGAATTATTCAGGTGTGAAGAAAAATCGTGACTCCTAGGGATAAAATGAGTTCTGAATACAAAATAAAATTTTAGAAAATCCATATCTCAATGAAAAAATAAAATGACAGAACATTACATTTAAAGATGTTAGTTAAAGATATCAAAGAAAAATACCAGATTATTAAAAAATTGCAATTAGATTGGTAATTGACTGGGAGTGTCAGAGACAACACAACATACAATAAAATTATATCTTCAAAGTGATAAAGGGAAACTCTGCCATGCTACATATTCTTACTCAGCTAAGCTAGTATTCAGTACTGAGAAATGCAAATTTATTTCAGTACCTGAAAAACTGAGAGTTAAAAACTCTAGCATCCTCATTAAAATTTTATCCACAGCTTTATTTCATCAAGAATCACACAAACACACACACACATACGCGCAAGGAAAGACTGCAAAAACTTGTGATCTAAGGAGTGTGCATGTTTCTGTATGCATAGGTATATGCATATTAATTCAATTAATTAAGTTAATTACACAGATTACTTTTAAAGTGATACATGAATTTTTGAATTTGGTTTCTGAAAGTTAAATTTGGCTTTTGGTGAAAATAAAAGGCAATATATGCATGGATAATTATAGATTTTAAATTTGCTTTATTGTTCTAAATGGTTGCATGTTTTAAAACCTTAAATATAATAAAATATATGAAATAAAGTAAAATAATGATCTTATAGACAAATAAAGTTATATTTAAGATTAAAGGATACTATTTATCTTGAATAAAGTAGCAAATAAAAATAATTAAATTAAACTTTAATTCACAAATGGCAGAAAAAAATGACTTCCTAGAAAAGTAGAAAGAGAATTGAATAGTTTAAACTGATAAAATACATATATATCAGAAAATTAAAACTAGCTTTTTCCTCTAGATAAATTTCCCAGTTAGGTAAAGAGCAAAACAAGTTACGCTGTTTGTGATTGCTTCAGTTCAGCACAGTACATTTGGATTAATTCAATGTCATAACATAAAGAAATAAAATAAAATTATTGACATTGAAGAAAAGAAATAACATCTTTTTATTTAGTGATAATGCAATTTTACACTGAAAAAATTAGACATGATGTAAATCAACTCTCAATTTGTACTATGATTACTGCATTCTAGATCAATACTTAAGAAATCTATAACTCATATACGTCTGAATTACAAATGAGTGTATAACCTACTTATAATACCAGAGAATAAAGGCAGTATAGATGAATCCATGTACATATTTATGTGATGTATTCACTGAGTAAGAGATCATTTTAAATTTCATAGGATTCTTGAATAAATATAGATGTCTACAATGGCTAAGGATATGGAGATAAAGTACATAAAGGATATCAGTCTTCTCCAAATTAATCTTTAATGTTTTGCTATAGCAGCAGAATTTCACACAAAACTTGACATGCTGTCCCCAAAATTCACATAGAAAACTGAAGAGTAAATAAATATCAATGCATATTTTGTGGGAAATCTGTTTTAAAGAGGTATAAAAATGTAATATGTTATACAACATAGGATATATTACAAATTAAAGCATAGAAAAAAGGCCAAAGAATAGACATTAAACAAATAGACTTGAGACTGTATATAATCACATTATTGTAATGGCATCTTAAGAGGATATTTAGATGGACTTTCAAATAAATGGTACAGAAGCAATTGTTTATCATATAGAAAAAAAACAAACTAAAAAACCCCAAACCTACCTTATAATGTACACTCAAAGAGTAACTGAGTAGAAAGTTTAAATTTTTTATTTTAATATTTTTCAGTTTTTGCAAAACAGTGTCCATTCAAGAAAACAAAATCCGTGCCATATATCTTAATCAATGGAATTGAATGTGACAATGGGTTATAAAACTAATAGAAAACTTAAAAGTCCATATTCATGAGACAACCTTGATATTATTAATAGCAAGATAGAATTAAACAGGAAAACGTTGTAGCGGATGAAACCAGATATGACATTTGGAGTTGCTCAGCAGCGGAAGGAGTCACAGTGAGTCTGCCCAGTGGAAACTCAGGCCATAAAGGGAAAAGCTACATGAGGGTCTTGAACAAGCAGCTATTGGAGAGGTCACCATCATTGGCCAGTTTTCTCTCTAGTTATGGAAAGAATCAACTGGCTGGGCCTGACCAAAAGGTAGAGAATTCAGAGGAAAGTGTCAACCTTCTGCAAAATAAAATAGCATAGGAGAAAGGTAGTAAGAAATATAACAGCAATATGACACAAAAGTGAAAAGACAGAATGTAAGTAAAGATGTAAAGGCTAAATAAAATATTTTATAACTTACCACATTTATGTTTTGGAAATTTCATATTTCACTGAGGTATAATATTCTTAAAGCAAAAAAAATTCTTAAATATGCAACTCATTTCAATATACAGAGCATTTCTAGCACCGTAAAAATTCAGTTCAGAATATTTACTAAAGCAAAAAAATTATACTGTGTATTCACTTATTTCATTTAACAAAGAAAAATAATATGAAACACACAGTAGTTCATTTTAGGTGAATGTTTTCATTAAAATATGGGGAAACCAATTTGGTGATCACTCTCCTGCTCAAAAACATCCTCACTTGCTGAAATGAAACAATAGAACAGTGCAGTTTAAAATTCATAAATATAGGGAACTTTGGCAGAAAGAGAGGAGTACACACCTGTGACAACTGAGTTGTGTGAAAGTTTCATTTCCTGATATAAAATTCTAAAGTGCCTGGCTTTTGTTCAGGCACAATTCAAACAGCAACAGTAGCCAAGGTTCGCATAAATAGCTTTTACTTTCCCAGAGCTTCACATCAGGCAATCCACATAGCTTTTTGGATTTTCTAGTCAAGTTTGCAGTAAAATATTTTTATAATGCTTTTAGTATGAGGCTTCCCTGGTGCTCAGAGAGTAAAGAATATTTTTAGTGTATCTTCCTGCAAATTTTGAATAATAATACACTCAAATCTGAAAAGTTTTATCATTAATATTAATCCTTGATTTTCATACAGATTTATGTTTATAAAAATAATGTTTTCTAAAATATTTCCCCTACACAGTATTGTGTTTAATTCAAAGAGTTACTTTTCTATGATTATTTTTATAGTTTTAAAATATGCTTATGCAACCAGGAGTTCAAAGTGTGACATGTTATTCTGTATATATATATAGTTATTAAATCCCAAGTGGTAAAGAATCTACCTATCAACATAAGAAGTTCAGGAGATGTGGGCCTGATCCCTGGGTGGGAAAGATTTCCTGGAGAAGGGAATGGCAACCCACTCCAGTATTCTAAATTGGAAAATTCCAGGGACAGAGGAGTCTTGCAGGCTACACTCCAGAGAGGTTGTAAAGAATCAGACACAGCTGAGTGATAGTTCACACATGTACACACAATATAGAACAGTGGGTTTGTATTACAATCATAGCATCAAACCAGTAGTCTCTCTAATAGGTGGCACAAAATTGTATCTGGTGACTGGTCATCAGACTAGCTCTTTTATGGGTTAGTGTTAGTTGCTCAGTCATGTCTGACTCTTTGTGACTCCATGGACTGTAGCCTCTGTCCATGGAATTCTCCAGGCCAGAATACTGGAGTGGGTTGCCATTCCCTTCTCCAGGGGATCTTCTTGACTCAGAGATCAAACCCATGTCTCCCGCATTGCAGGGCAGATTCTTTACCCTCTGAGCCATCAGGGAAGCCTCTAGCTCCTATGTAGATACCAATAGATACATTACATTTCTCTTTATTTGAAGAAATTCTACTTCCCTGAAAAGAGTTATAGAAGGACAAAGGGAAAAAGAAGATCCAAAAATTATTTATTGTTGCCATTGTTATTCATTTCAGTGATGATTGCATGGTTATTATGATTTTCCAAAAATGTTCTTTTATCAGTATACTTGTTTGTTTTTCTTTATGATTTTGTCTGTCAATAAATGTTTATATAAAATTATCATCAAATCAAATATTTCACAAAATTAACCACAAAAGACCAAGAGACTACGATGCTGGAGTGGGGAGAACCACAGAGGGCTTGAATGATTTGAAGCTTCTTTTTCCTAGGGATTTTGCCAATTCTGAGACATTGATATGGGATTGTATCAAGGTAGGTGGTCAATACTGGTAGAGGAATGGGGTGTTTGGCTTTCATGGATCCAGAAATTAATTCATATTTCCTCTCAGACATTAAATCACTTCATTTTTACATATTTTTGGAATTATTATTATAGTTTTGATATATCATTCTTTATATTTCAGTGATATTTTCTGATAATCACTATTGCTGGAAATCCACAAAGCTTTATTTTCCTCTAGATTCACTTACATTTTGTTCCTGGAAATTTTATTTTAGGGGTATATGTTTTACTCTTAGGAATATTTCCTCTTACGGAAAGTACTCTTCATTTTTAGAGCTTATTATCTTTCAAAGTATTTTTATTCTATCCACTAGTCAATTCCTGTGCTTATTTTCTTTGTTGGTTATTTTAGCATTTTTAACAAAATTAAATTTCACAAAATGAATATTAATTTTTTTTAATAACCTGAATACTTCTTCACTACAAAAGTTTACTTTATTTTGTGGTTTACAATTTGTCTAGCAAATGATGTAACATAATAACAAACAATCTCCTAAGTCCTTCAGGTATTTCAATTTTAAAAATGATTCTTCCACATAAATGTCATATCACTATAGAAAATATGATATACAATTTCTTCAAAATCCTCAAATCTTTTTTGAGATGATTTTTTAAAAAATCATTTTTATATTTGATTCTACATGAGTTGTTTATATTTTTATCAAGAGAAAGGGCATGGGACTATCAAACATTTTATATACTAATAATGTCATCATATATGATTAGAAATATGCTTTTTGGTTATACACACTGGTTCCAAGGACTCATCTGTGTGTGTGTGTGTGTGTGTGTGTGTGTGTTTAACAATCATTTACTTCTGTGATTCATTATATACAGTTTTTCTTTTTGTAATCAGGAGTTGAAAGGACTCTTCTGCATGTAATACAAAAACAGTTTTCTCCTTATATGATAATTTGCAATATTATGGATATCTCTAACAGAATAATGAGGAATATACATAGAGTTATGATTGAGTATAGCATGATTGTACTACAATATATCTTACAAAAATGATAAACAGATAAAATGTTGCCTCCAGTTCTGAGTATGCAATAGGGTTCAGAATCACACTTCTAAACACCCTCAAAATTACACAAAATATCAGAAACTTTCTTTCTGAAATCAGACAAGAGGCAGTGCACTGCTAGGATTCTTAAGGTATGGAAAGTTAACAAAATGAGTTCCATGTTTCCCCAGAGTCTTAGGCTGTGGAACTATCTACATAGTGGCTGACAGATGAGGGACCCAAATAAAACCGAGTAATCAAGAGTTCCAATAATCTACATCAGTCTGGCCTTGAGCCTTTGGCATGCATAAAGTGAAATCCTCTAAGGGAAGGCTAAGCAAATCCTGAACAAGAATTATGAAGCAACCATAACCCAAACAGCTCCCAGAGCTCACAAATGCCAGCCAAAATCCCAAATCCCCACTAGCTAAGCTAGCTGTGTTAAATAGAAAACTCTCAATAGAGACCACTATGCTTGAAAAAAGAAACTTAAATAGAATATTACTATCCCTTCAAAAATAAGATTTACTTAAAATGGATTCTCTTGCATATGATCTTTGGGGCATCCCAGGTGGCACGGTGGTAAAAGAATCTGCCTACCAATGCAGGAGATGCAGAGATGCAGGTTTAATCTCTGAGTTGAGAAGATCCCCTGGAATAGAAAATGGCAATCCACTCTAGTATTCTTGCCTAGAAAATTTCATAGACAGAGGAGATGGCCAGGCTACAGTCCAAGGGGTTGCAAAGAGTTAGACACAACAGGAGCATGCACACACACTTCATGTGATCTTTACTAGCAGCACTGAAGGGATAACCTAGATGGAGTCATGCAGACTTCTTAGTTGAGGAAATTGAGCTGAGATTCCAGGAAGACCAAGGCAGCTGGATAGAGTACCAGAGGGCTGTTGGGATATGCAGAGTTCCCACTCCTATCAGTATTCATTGGGTTACTGACTGATACACTCATATGTGAGGAAACTTTTGAAAGCATTAGAGAAAACTATGGGCTTGGTGGTACCTAATAAAGACCTAGACTAAAAATTATCAACTTCTCACCTAAAATTTACAAAAACAAGATAAGAAGTGATCAAGTGCCTTAAATTCATCTCAGAGAAAAGCTAAAGCAATATATTTGTACATATGTGTGTATATATATATATATATGTACATATATATATATATGTCAGTTCAGTTCAGTTGCTCAGTCATGTATGACTTTTTGTGACTCCATGCTCTGCAGCATGCCAGGCTTCCCTGTCCATCACCAGCTCCTGCAGCTTGCTCAAACTCATGTTCATTGAGTCGGTGATGCCAATCAACCATCTCATCCTCTGCCATCCCCTTTTGCTCTTCCGTCAATCTTTCCCAGCATCAGGGTCTTTTCCAATGAGTCAGTTCTTTGCATCAGGTGGCCAAAGTATTGGTATTTCAGGTTCAACATCAGTCCTTCCAGTGAATATTCAGGACTGATTTCCTTTAGGATGGACTGGTTGGAGCTCCTTGCAGTCCAAGGGACTCTCAAGAGTCTTCTGCAACACCACAGTTCAAAAACATAAATTCTTCAGTGCTCAGCTTTCTTTATAGTCCAAATCTCACATCCATACATGACTACTGGAAAAACCATACCTTTGACTAGCCAGACCTTTGTTGGTAAAGTAATATCACTGCTTTTTATATGCTTTCTAGGTTGGTCATAACTTTTCTTCCAAGGAGCAATTGTCTTTTAATTTCATGGCTGCAGTTACCATCTGCAGTGATTTTGGAGCCCCCCAAAATAGTCTCCCACTGTTTCCATTGTTTAGCCATCTATTTGCCATGGAGTGATGGGACCAGATGACATGATCTTAGTTTTTTGAATCTTGAGTTTTAAACCAGCTTTTCCTCCTTCCTGTTTCACTTTCATCAAGAGGCTCTTTAATTTCTTTTCAATTTCTGCCATAAGGGGGGTGTTGTCTGTATATCTGAGGTTGTTGATATTTCTCCTGGCAATCATGATTCCAGCTTGTGCTTCATCCAGCCCAGCATTTCACATGATGTACTCTGCATATACATTAAATAAGCAGGGTGACAATATACAGACTTAACATACTCCTTTCCCAATTAGAAACCAGTCTGTTGTTCCATGTCTGGTTCTAATTGTTGCTTCTTGACCTGAATACAGATATCTCAGGAGGCAGATCAGCGGGTCTGGTATTCCCATCTCTTGAAGAATTTTCCAAAATTTGTTGGGTTCTACACAGTCAAAGGCTTTGGCATAGTCAATAAAGCAGAAGTAGATGTTTTTCTGGAATTTTCTTGCTTTTTCTATGATCCAACAGATGTGGGCTATTTGATCTCTGGTGCCTCTACCTCTGTCTTGAACATCTGGAAGTTCACATTTCACATACTGTTGAAGCCTGTCTTGGAGAATTTTGAGCATTACTTTGCTAACGTGTGAGATGAGTGCAATTGTGCAGTAGTTTGAAATTTCTTTGGCATTGTCCTTCTTTGGGATTGGAATGAAAACTGATCCTCTGCAATATATGTAAGCTTATTCAAAACTAAGATCATGATATCTGGTCCCAACACTTCATGGCAAATAGATTTGGAAAAAGTGGAAGCAGTGACAGATTTTATTTTCTTCGGCTCTAATATCTCCTTGGATGGTAACTGCTGCGATGAAATTAAGACACTTGCTCCTTGGAAGAAAAGCTATGACAAACCTAGACAATGTATTAAAAAAGCAGTGAAATCACTTTCCTAACAAATGTTTGTCTAGTGAAAGCTATGATTTTTCCAGTAGTCATGTATGGATGTGAGAGTTGGACCATAAAGAAGCCTGAGCACAAAAGATGCTTTCAAATTGTGGTGCTGAACAAGAAGCTTAAGAGTACCTTGGACTGCAAGGAGATCAAACCAGTCAATAGTAAAGCAAATCAAAACTGAACATTCTTTGCAAGGACTTCTGCTGAAGCTGAAGCTCTGATACTTGGCCATCTGATGTGAAGAGCTGACTTACTGGAAAAGGCTCTGATGCTGGGAAAGATTGAAGGCAAAAGGAGAAGAGCAGAGCAGAGGATGAGATGGTTAGATAGCGTCACTGACTCAGTGAATATGAATTTGAGAAACCACTGGGAGACAGTTGGGGACAGAGATGCCTGGTGTGCTTCAGTCCATGGAGTTGCAAAGAGAAGGACTTGACTTAGCAACTGAAAAACAACAACAAACCTACTTAGCATTCAAGAAAATAAAATTTGTAACGTGACAACCAATCAAAATTTAAAAAACAGGCAAAGAAACAGGAAAATGTGATCAGAATAATGAAAAAAAAAATCAATCAGTTGAAGCAGTCCTGGAAATGACAGATATTAGAATTAGAAAATAAAGGAAATGGAAAGGTATTATTCCTGCATTCCATATGCTCAGGTGTTAAATATAGACATGTTCATTATAAAAATAAAGTTGAGTCAAGCTTCCAGGAATTAAAATCTCAATGTTTTGGATGAAAAATAAACTAGATAGGATTAACGGCAGATTTAACATTGCAGAAGAAAACAATGAAGATGTCACAGCTGGGACCCATGTAACAAGACATAAAGAAAAATATGAGGTAGAAAATCAGTGAATATGGAAATCTTCATTAAGTGTGATGAAAAATAATTTTCATACCCAAGAGAAAGGGGAAAATAATAACTGGAGAAATAACAGCTGAAAGTTTCCCTCATTTGAGTGAAAATTATAAACTCTTTGAGCCAAGCAGTTCAATGATTCTTGGATACAAGAAGAAGCAGGAGGAGATGGAGAAAGTGAAGGAAGAGAGAAAGAGGAAGAAAATTATACTAAAGGGGAAAATAGCAAGATTTTTCAAAACCACTGATAAAAATAAAATCTTAACATAAGTCAAAAGACACATAATGGACTGAGAAACAAAAATAAATGTCAGCAGATTACACATCAAAAACAATGCAAGTAAAAAGAGAAAGGGGAATAAAGTCTTTAACACACTGAAAGAAAATAAAATCTTTCATCTTAGACTTCTACATCCAGCAGGAAGAAAATAGTTTAAAATGAGGACAAAATAAAAGACTTTTTCAGACTTAAAAAAAAAAAAAACCTGAGGGATTCATCTCTAGCAGATCTGCCTGCAGTACAAAATATCTTGTACTTATTGAAAGTAGCTCTTCAGACAGAAGGAAGAGATACCAGTTGAATATAGACTTTCACAAAGGAAAAAAAAAAAGTATAGGAAAAGAGATATACATGGATAAATATATATTTAAAATTTTTATATTTCACATATTTCCAATTATTTTGATATCTTTAAAATTCAATTTTTTGAACAAAAATAATAATATATATTGCTACATTTATTTACTAATCATACTCATTACATCCTTAGGAAAAGAAGACTTAAAAATTTAAATTATAGAGAAACACAACAACACTATTAACTTACATCACAACATCATTAAAGATACATCTCAATTTGCATATAAAGTAAAATTTTTCTTTAAATAGAAATTCTTATTTTAAATCACCTTTAAATATTCTTTTACAAATAAGAATGCTTAAAGATTAGAATATCAAAGTACTAATCTCTCAGTGACAAGCAATAAATGCAGCCTCTGGAATTATTCTCAAAGTCAAAATTAAAACTGTGATTTTCATAAATATTTGATAAATACTTTGCTGTTTGGAGATTTAACTCAATTATCAAAAAATACATCTGTAGTTATCTTTGATTTTTACTATAGGCATTTTAGTTTCAATCTACTTCTTTTTTTATCTCTATGATATTTATAGTCATTCTTTCCTTCACTGATTGTGCTGTGAAAGTGAAAGACACTCAGTCATGTCCGATTCTTTGCAACCCCATGGACTACAGTCCATGGGTTTCTCTAGGACAGAATACTGGAGTGGGTAGCCCTTCCCTTCTCCATGGGATCTTTCCAACCCAGGGATTGAACCTAGGTCTCCTGCATTGCAGGCAGATTGTTTACCATCTGAGCCTCCTCATTATTAACTGTTTGCAGTGATTTACAATTTTGTTTCCCTTTGAGACACGTGTTACTCCACATGCATGTCTCTGCGTGTTCAGTCATGTCCAACTCTGCGACCCCATGGGCTGCAGCCTGTCACGTTCCTCTGTCCATGGGAATTTTCAGGCAAGAATACTGGAGTGGGTGGCCCTTTCTTAATCCAGAGGATCTTCCTGACCCAGGGACCGAAATCGCATCTTCTGCGTCTCCTGCACTGGCAAGCAGATTCTTTACCACTGAGCCACCAGGGGAGCCCTATTCCACATGGTTACTCTTTTCTTATATTGCTCCAGCATATATTTTTCCTGAAATAAATCTTATTGCCTCACTTCTCAAAATTCCTGTGGATTTCTTTTTCTAATAATGCATTATGGTCTGGTCCCAATTCAATGAGTTGTCATATACAAATTACACTGGGCAGCAGGTGTTCAAAACATATCAGTCCCTTGTGTAACTTTTACCCTGGGATTCTTCACCTCATATGTTATTTACTCTGCCCTTAGTGAACCCCTCCCAGTTAAGTGAATATTATTCCAAGGGCAACCCTTTCTACTGCTCTATGCCTTTGTATTCCCTCTGCTTCAAACACAGTTATTCCCTCTTGACCCCTGTAACAGTTTCAAAGGGAAGATCCACTACTGTCCTGATCTGGAGTAGTTACTGCCTCCTCTCCATTCTTGTCATTCATTTGAATGATACTTGAAACAGTGGTTTATGGGTCTTGTCATTTGTACAACATTTGTACAACATTTTCAACACCCATAAAAACATTGCATGCGTTAAGGTCTGTAGGCAATTTCTGAAATCTTGATGTGGAAACAACAGAAATTTATTTATGGAACTGGATAAATCCTGGTTAGCCTTTAGAAGTAGTTCCAAGAGGTTCATTTATAAAATATATATTTACCTTTCAAATATTGACATTCCTACAGCTGGCAGGGTAAACAATTCGACTGGCAAGGGAAATGTAGCACTGGGGGGGGAATGAGTTTAAGATGTAATTTTGATTGTTTATGGTCGATTGTGATGACATGCGGCAGGTATTTAGAAAGTCTGCCCTGACATTTTACAAAAATTCAAATATCTTATAAATGACTTTTGATAATGTTCTTCCAAGAAATTGTGAGTGGATAATCCTCCACCCAGGTGACACATAGGACTTGGGAAATCTCAAGAGCTTTAGGACAGCAGGAGATTAAGAGATGTCTCAAGTCGTTTAAATTGTAAACACTTCAGTGGTCTTAGGAACACTTTAATCCATCCTTCTTAGAGAATTGCTACACACTCAGGTTAGCCCTGTGTCCTATTTTTAGCTGATTGAGAAATGTAACTTCCAGATGTGCTTTTGGTTATGCCAAAATTCTGCAGCCAACAAGTTTACAGTCTGTACAAATTGCAAAAATGTGACTAACAATTTAAATGTCAAACTAAGTTTTAGCATAATATGTACATTGAACTTTAAAAAGTCATACAGTACTAAAAGTATTTGAAAAATGTGCTTGCGTGTGCTAAGTTGCTTCATTTGAGGTCAACTCTTTGTGACCCTATGGACTGTAGCCCACAAAGTTTTTCTGTCCCTGGGATTTCCCAGGCAAGAATACTGGAGTTGGTTGCCATGCTCTCCTCCAGGGCATCTTCCCGACCCAGGGATAGAACTCGTGTCTCCTGCATTGGCAGGCAGATCCTTTAACACTGTGCCATCTGGGAAGCTGGATGTGGAAAATATCAGTTCTTTATTGTAATTCACATGGCCATGCCCAAACCCAACCTGTTCCCTGGAAATAGTGATTTCACTTTATTTTAATCCCTCTATTTTAGGTCATATGTTAATGATTTATTCTTACATTACCAGTTTTAGACAGTGTATGTCTTTTGGCTTTTTGTCTATCTGCTAAAGGGTTTCTCTCATTTACAAAAGCATTCTCATCTGTTTTCTTTATTCACATAAAATTTGGCTCCATTATTTTATATTATCCTTTTACCACTTTGCATTACTTTCCTTCCGAACACCAGTGTCTATGTTGGCACAAGTGGTCTAAAATGATTGTTTTCATTTGGTATAACTTTGTTTTGCCTTTAATTAACAATAACTTTGCTTTATTTATTTATTTATTTTTCTTTTGCATATAGCTGTTGCTAAGGTATGGTAAAGAATCTGCCTGCAATGCAGGAGACCCAGGTTCAGTCCTTGGCTTGGGAAGATCCTCTGGAGAAGGGAGTGGCAACCCATTACAGTATTCTTGCCTAGAGAATCCCATGGACAGAGGAGCCTGGTGAATTACAGTTTATGGGGTCACAAAGAGTCAGACAGGATTAAGCAACTAACACTTTCACTAAATACTCTGAGATAGTTATCAGTCACCTAGAAATTACTGTCCATATATTTTAACATTTTAAATGACTTGTCAGTGTTGTTTTGTTTTGAAGAAATTCCCTCACTGTGGATGCCACCCTTTTAATATGACTTGGTCTCTTGACCTGGTATTCACTACCATGCTCTTCAGTTGGATCTTCTGTTTTGGGGTCACAGATCTTTATTTTTGATTTACTGTCTCTTTTTAGTGGTGCACACTTTCTAGAAATTCTTACATAAGAGGACGGTGTGTGTGTGCTCAATTGCTAAGTTCGGTCTGACTCTTTGTGACCACATGGACTGTAGCCTTCCAGACTCCTCTGTCCATGGGATTTCCCAGGTAAGAATACTGGAGTGGGTTGCCATTTCCTCCTCCAGGGGATCTTCCCAACCCAGGGATGGAACCTGTGTCCCTAAATTGGCAGGCAGATCCTTTCCCACTGAACCACCTGGGAAGCCCAATAAAAGGTGGGACCCTAGGCCAATTGAGATGGGCTACATTTTGCGGACCCTGTAGCCCATTGAGATGTGCTACGTTAGGATGTGACCTCCAAATCTCAAAGGAGTGACTCTTTTAACTTGGGCAGCCTCTCCAACATGGGCAGCAGGGGACGCTGCTCATTGTGGTCAGCCAGGGACCCAGGTAGCTGCAGGCATCTCCACAAGCTGTCACTTTTCCCCAACAGTGGGAGTGGAAAGAGGATGTAGCCAACCTCATACTAGATGTCAGAGCTCTGAAAAAAAAAAAAATAGCACACTTTATTTTCACTCACATTCCCTCGGTCAAAGTAAGGCACATGGTCAACATACAGACATAAAGTATGGAAGAAAGTCTTACTTTGTGCTTGGGAAGTATTGGGACTATTCAGGGAAGCATAAATAATGAAAATATATAATGGAAAAATAAATAATGGTCAGCCTATATGAAGTTCTATAAGTGAGCCTTAAAGGCCCCACTGGGCCTTCCTGGGCACAAACCCACCCTGTATCCTTTGCTTTAGGGCCTCTCTGAGGTACCTAGATAATGGTATTTGATGCACATTTCCTGAGTTATTTTGCAGATGTAAAAAACTTCTCTTCAAATGGAGATGTTTACTGCCTGAGGAGCACGGAGGAGCACAGGCCTTCTGGAGCCTGGGAACTGATAATGTTAACCCCTGTGACTCCATCCAGTTGCTTGTCTTCACCCCGTCAGAGAATTCTACAGGAGAACTGATCTCACACCCTGCTTCCCCGCTCCCTCACCTGGCTTTTGGAAGACCCAGAGGGATGGGATGGGGAGGGAGGTGGGAGGGGAGTCCAGGATGGGGGATATATGTAAATCCATGGCTGATTCATGTCAATGTATGGCAAAAACCACTACAATATTGTAAAGTAATTAGCCTCCAACTAACAAAAATAAATGGAAAAAAAAATGCTTTGTCAAAACTTTTCTAGGAGATCAGGGATTTTAGAGATGAGTCACCAGTCTCGTGTCTGACTCTAATACCCCATGGACTGTATAGTGCCTCAGGCTTCTCTGACCATGGAATCCTTCAGGCAAAAATACTGGAGTGGGTTTTATTCCCTTCTCCAGGGGATCTTCCAATCCCAGGAATCAAATCCAGGTTTCCCACACTACAGGCAGATTCTTCACTGTCTGAGCCACCAGGGGAGCCCACTTTGGCTGCTACTTGAATCCTTATCACCCAAGGTGTGTGTTCTCCGGTCAGTCTGAAGGTCCCCGCTTTCTTTTGTCTGCATATGGACCCCCACTCTTTATAAGACGTGTGATTTCCGCCACCTGGCCCCTATCCCCACTTCTCTGCTCATACCTAGTTACCTACCTGCTGGAACATAACTAGTGTCAAGATGCAGGTTGGTCTCAAAGGGTCGCAAAGAGACAAGACTGAGCAAGTGAACAACAACAGAGCCAGACAAAGAAAGGTGGTGAAAGGTGGGAATCTCCTGTGTCCTAGTGTAACCCTTTGCTCACTGAGCTCTCATTATAGTAAGATCAGCCTTGCAGATTAAAAGTACTTATCATGCGCTGATGTCATGACACTTCTGATCTAAGCTTAATAGGGACAAAATCCCTCCTCCCCTCAGGAAAATGGAGCTAGAAGAAAATCAGGGAAGATGACTCCCAAACTCTTCTTTCCCAAGTGAATATTCCACCCCTTCATTTGTATGCTCCTCATAACCCACTTGTCTGGGCAGCAGCTCCTTACCTGTCTGTCCACTCTCCAGAGAGTGTACATGTGTGCTTAGTCACTTCAGTCCTGTCCAACTCTTTGAAACCTTATGGACTGTAGCCTGCCAGACTCATCTGTCCATGAGATTCTCCAGGCAAGAATATTGGAGTGGGTTTCCAGTTCCACCTCCAGGGAATCTTCCTGACTCAGGGGTTGAATCCATGTCTCCTGTCTCTGGCATTGGCAGGCAGATTCTTTATACTGTGCGAACCTGGAAAACCCTCTGAGAGTGTATCTTTGCTTAAATAAATTTTCACTTTACTTTCCCAGACTTCCCGGGTGGTTCAGATGGTAAAGAATCTCCTGCAGTGTGGGAGACCCAGGTTCCATCCTCTCTGCATTGTCTCTGAATTCTTTCTTGATGAAGAAAAGAACCTTAAATTCACTGGCAACAGTTAGACTGTCTGGATTCTACCCATCAAGTCAAAGACACAATTAACTTCCTCTCCAATGTTTTCATTTCCCCAATTTCTTTCATATTTAGCAACAATTCCTTCAATGCTCTGTGCAGATAAGGACATTATGTCCCCAGCTACACTGCTGGCCATATTGTATCTCTCTTATATAGGACATGACAACACTTACTCATACTCAATGATTCAATTAAATTTTATTGGAGTATAGTTGATTTACAATGTTGTGTTAGTTTCTGCTGTATAGCAAAGTGAGTCAGTTATACATATATCTACACTTCTCAGATTCTATTCCCATATAGGTCATTACATAGTGTTGAATACAGTTCCCAGTGCTATACACTAGGTTCTGTTTAGCTATTGATTTTATATATACTAGTGGGTATATATCAACTCCAGTCTCTCAATTTATCCTCCTCCTCTCTCTTTTCCTCCTTGATAACTATAAGTTTGTTTTCCATGTCTGTGACTCTATTTCTGTCTTTTAAATAATTTCCTTTGTACCATTTTTTTTAGATCCCACATGTAAGCAATATCATATAATATTTGTCTTTGTCTAATTGACTTCACTCAGTATGACAATCTCTAGGTCTACCCATGTTGCTCCAAATAGCTTTATTTTGTTCTTTTTTATGGCTGAGTAATATTCTATTGCATATATGTGCCACATCTTCTTTATCTATTTCTCAGTTGAAATTGGATTCACTTCTTCATCTCTGTTTCCAAACAATATTGCTTACAACTGAGGATGCCTTTTTCCTGCACATACTCTACGGATGATGTTTTGCTTGTCCCTTCTCCCTGATACTCATAATATATAATATCAACCTCAATAATGACCAAGTTAAAAGATTACTGAGAAGCAGTTATAATAAGATAGCAAGTGGGTGTGTGTTAGTTTCTCAGTCATGTCTGCCTCTTTACAAGCCCATGGACTGTAGTCACCAAGTTTCTCTGTCCATGGAGTTCTCCAGGCAAGAATAGTAGAGTGGACAACCATTCTCTTCTCCAAGGGATCTTCCCAATCCAGGGATGGAAACTGGGTCTCCTGCAGAGCAACTTCTTAATTGTCTGAGCTGTCTTACATTTAACTAGACCTTGCCTTTAATGTCCCATGTGTCTCCAAATGACCAAAGTCACAAGGTTAATGTGGTCACTTGCTGCACAGCAGTATTCTGTCTGGGATCTGAGCTGGAATGAGGGTGACCTTCAGTTTCTTCTATGCACAGGTCCTCTACCTCTTAGCGGCCTGACTTTTAGACTCAGTCACAATTATTTCAGCTACAGAAACTTGAAATGCTATGAACCCTCCCACACTAGTGATAGCTGTGTCTTTATTGAAAAAAAATCCTATTATCAAACTATTGATAAAAATGGCAAAATGCTATTATAATTGCTGTTTCTATTTTAGATTGACATTGAGCTCCTCTTTAGCCTAATCTTTCTATCATTTGGAAATCCACAAAGTTGTATCACAGCCTAAGTGATTTTTAACTTGACTGATGAGCAGATCATTTTCAACAGAATCAAATGTTGTTTTTTTTTTACAGTTAATTTCACTGCCATCTATTGATTTTTCATAATAATGTGGAACTAGAGGGAAATATTCACAATGTAATGCATACTGGTTGCCATGAATAATGCTAATGTGCATAATGATTGATGATCCATTTATCCAAAGTTAGACATTTTGAAACAGGCCTTCAGTAGTATGTTAAAAAAATCTACTGGTGCATGTAAGGAAAAAAGATATCCTTTTATTTAATATTTAATAAATTTGAAATATGTTCAAAACTCCAAAGCAAAAAAAGACCAGTTTCTCATCTCACTAAAGATCAGATAAAAAATAATGTGTGGATATTTAATAATGCAATTTTGGTATAATATTAAAACATCTAGAAACATGATGCATGCAAACATTTGTGTACTTTGAAGGCATAGGGGCAAGGTTTTGGTTGCTATTTGGAAGTTGCATGTGTAGTATTGTTGAAACCTACAGTTTATTCCATTTTAAACCTTGTCTCTTTAGTTAAAGCTAGTATTTCCTCTACTTTTGGTTACTGATGGTTGAGACTTTTAGATTTTTTTAAAAATATTTTCTTTAACGAGATCTTAGCACCTAATAAAGTCACAAAGAGACAAACTACGAGTCAAGAAGATAATACACTGTCACTAATTAATAAAAAAAAAGCTTTCCAAAACATATCAGATTTTGAGTAATAATGAATAACAGTGATCTTTTTTATTTTGGCCTCATTTGAGCAGAAACGTTTGTGCTATCTGATTTATGTAAGTCCCTCCATGGAGTTTTCCTATGACTTTAATAATCTAGGGATACCTGTCAGTGTGTTTGTGCCACATATATAAATCGAGACCCCACACTCAAATACATCAAAGCTTTATTTATTCATCTACTGATTTATTTTCAGCCATTCATTGGTTTACTTGCAGGTTAACTTTTCCAAGGCAGAGAGCTTTGGACAAAAGGGAAGTAAGCTTTGTTGATTCTCCCCTGGGTCAAGGAGAAAAAAAAAAAAAATCTTCTATAAAGAATAGGGCTACTTTCTTCCAAATTCCTATCTTCAAAAAGCTTATCTTAGTGCTACTGAATGTTTTGATGTTGTACGCATGCCTCTAGCTAGACTCTCCCCTCTTCACTTTCTCCCATGTCAAGGAAGCTGACCTGTTTGATAGCATCAAGGCTCTTGCCTCCTGCCCTCTTTTTGTGTTTGGTCAATTGGAAGCACCATCAACAACAAACGGGGAGAGGAGGGCGAGGTCAGTGTGATCAATTGTGACCCTGGATGCTCCTCTTCAAAGCTGCCTTTCTCTAGCTGGCTGCATCTGTAGTAGAATATCCCACAACCTGTCAAGTGGTTCTTTCACAAAACCTTCTCCATTTCTGGGTCCAAGGTCTACAGTCTTCAGGTGTAGAGTTATTAACAGTCCAACTGACCAAGGTCTACAGTCTTCAGCCGTAGAGTTATTAACAGTCCAACTGACCAGTCCAGGATACCACAAGATCTAGTGTGAGTTCGCCACCATTTATCCAAGTCTACGAAATCAATCATTTCAGTAATGCCTCTTCAAATTCTTTTAATTTGAGTATGCTCAATTTCTTGTTTGTGGCTGACTTGAGAATCCTAAAGCCAGGAATTTATTAATACAGAAATGCATATTTTTTTTTAATCTGGTCAAGCATCTCTCTCTCCACTTGTGTGTGAGTTCCAAGAGAGTGAGGGCGTTCCCTACTGCCATATTGACAGAAGCTTATTACCGTTATATGTCGGAGGTACATAGGTGACTGGCGCACAGGATGAAAAGGTTTCATTCTCTGTGTCCTAACTTAAAATGTATAAAGTCAGAGCCCATTAGTCAAAGGACTATTTTTTTAATTAATTTTTGTTGGAGTGCAGTTGCTTTAGAATAGTGTTAGTTTCTACTGTACAGTAAAACAAATCAGCTTTAGGTATTACAAGTCCTTTTGTACTTCCTTCCAATTCAGGTCACCATAGTGCGTTAAGCAGGGTTTTACTGTGCTATAAATTGTGTTTTCATTTTCTATTTTATACATGGTATTAATGGACTTGACCATATTCTCTTTTATTTATCTAAAATAGATATTTTAGATAAATAAATGAGAATATGGCCAAATCCATCTTAAATTTTTGGGAATGAAAGTGAAGTGAAAGTGTTAGTCACTCAATCGTGTCCAACTCTTTGCGACCCCGTGTCTATCAGTGGATTCTCTAGGCAAGAATACTGGAGTGGGTTGCCATGTCCTTCTCCAGGGGATCTTCCCACCCAAAGGATGGAACCAGGGTCTCCTACATTTTAGGCAGACTCTTTACCATCTGAACCACCATGGAAGCCCTTTGGGAAATGAGCTATTCTTTATTCAGTTGAACTGGGCTTTTCTTTTAGGGTAGATAACCAAAATATCCAAAAAAACTTCTTACAATTGGTGCTGTGCTAGAAATTGTCAGAAACTATCATAATTTTAATGACAAATGGCCAGATAAAATATCTGGCTCACAAATTCTCATATAAATTGTAATTCATAGACTAAAGATGCATAAGGGGAAAGTGATAGTTGAGACAAGATTAGTTGAGACAAGCACTTAAAAGAAAAGGCATGAAATTGGAAGTGACAAAAACTAAGGAAGTGACAGTTTCTCAAGTCATCTTACAAATTCTAACATTTCTTTTTGTGAGGTATGCAGGTACACAGTAAGTCTGCTGGAGATCCAGATTTATATGAGGAACATCTACTAATCATCCTGAAGTACACATTTTTCTGACCTAGGTCAGAATGACCTTCTGCAGACAAAAATGGTTTCAGTGGTACCAAGTACAGATAACTAATCAAATTTTCCTAAGTCCTGCCTTCATTGCAATATTATTCTTCCTCATGACAAAATATTTTAAGTTTTATCTGGTTTTGTCCAGGTAGAGTTTACTGTAGAGGTGATTTCACTTGCCTATGTAAAGATTTTCTCTTTTGCCCTTTCAAGGAGATTTATAGAAAATACTAGAACTTATTTTTATAGAAGTAAGTCTATAAAAAGAATACACACGGGACTTTCTTTAAGTTTCAGCATTTCAGGCAAAACAATGTCATCACACAATGTGAGTCTTATTAACAGTGATCTTCTGATTTTCAGAAGGAAAATAAAGTTGAAAGATTTAGTAACAGGTCAAGATGAAAAGGAAAATATCAGTTTGCTCAGAACTGTATTTTAAAAATAGTAGCAACTAGAGCGGAAATGATTTGATTGCTTGTTTGAGAAAAGCATAGGCATGGTTCAAAGACCTTTGTCTGGGCTAATGCGGACTTTTTTTTCACACATTTTCCCATACATTTTCCACTTTGCATGTGTGCTAAGTCACTTCGGTCATATCCGATTCTTTGCGATCCTCTAGACTAGCTCTCCAGGCTTCTATGTCCATGGGCTTCTCCAGGCAAGAACACTGAAATGGGTTGCTATTTCCTCTTCTGAGGGATCTTCTCAACCCAGGGATAGAACCCACATCTCTTGTATCTCCTGAATTGACAGGTGGGTTCTTTACCACTAGCACCACCTGGAAAGTAGGAAAAATGTGAAATTTTACATATCTGTTTTATTTTTTTAAGACACATACTCATATTAATATGTTAATATTTTCCACTCTAGTAGCATACTAACCTAAGTATAGTATCTTTTAAAAAAAAGCAAAAACAAAAACATAGGTAAAGATTCTACATTTTCCTATGATTTCCCATAGATGTAATAATTGCCATCCATTTGGAATAAAATAATGCACCTATTTCTGATATTTTCTATGTTATACACACATTTAATATATGCTCAAATATTATATCTCTTCAGACATGTATAGAAATTTTTTTTCAAAATTATGTGGGCTACTGTTAGGAAGGAGAGAAGAAAGTGAAATGGCTCAGTCATGTCTGACTCTTTGCAACTGCATAGACTGTAGCCTGCCAGGCTCCTCCACCCATGGTATTTTCCAGGCAAGAATACTGGAGTGGGTTGCCATTTCCTTCTCCAGTGGATCTTCCTGTCCCAGGGGTTGAAACTCGGTCTCCCACGCTTTGACTAGAAAAACCATAGCTTTGATTAGATGGACCTCTGTTGGTAAAGTAATGTCTCTGCTTTTAAATATGTGGCCTAGGTTTGTCATAGTTTATCTTCCAAGGAGCAAGCTTCTTTTAAATTCATGGCTGTAGTCACGATCTGCAGTGATTTTGGAACCCAAGATAATAAAGTCTCTCACTGTTTCCATTGCTTCCCCATCTATTTGCCATGAAGTGATGAGACTGGATGCTGTGATCTTAGTTTTCTGAATGTTGAGTTTTAAGTCAGCTCAGCTTTTTCATTCTCCTCTTTCACTTTCATTAAGAAGCTCTTTAGGTCCTCTTCACTTTCTGCCATAATGGTGGTGTCATCTGAATATCTGAGGTTATTGATATTTCTCCTGGCAATCTTGATTTCAGCTTGTGCTTCATCCAGCCTTGCATTTCACATGATGTACTCTGCATCAGTTCAGTTTCAGTCATTCAGTCATGTCTGACTCTTTGCAATCCCTTAGACCACAGCACGCCAGGCCTCCCTGTCTATCACCAACCCCCACAGTGTACTCAAACTCATGTCCATTTAGTCAGTGATGCCATCCAACCATCTCATCCTCTGTTGTCCCCTTCTCCTCCTGCCTTCAATCTTTCCCAGCATCAGGGTCTTTTCCAGTGAGTCAGTTCTTCTCATCTGGTGGCCAAAGTATTGGAGTTTCAGCTTCAACATTAGTCCTTCCAATGAACATTCCAGACTGATTTCCTTTAGGATGGACCAGTTGGATCTCCTTGCATTCCAGGGGACTCTCAAGAGTCTTCTCTAACACCACAGTTCAAAAGCATCAATTATTCACTGCTCAGCTTTCTTTATATGCCAAAGCTTTGACTGTGTGGATCACAATACATGGAAAATTCTAAAAGAGATGGGAATACCAGAACACCTGACCTGCCTCTTGATAAATCAGTATGCAGGTCAGGAAGCAACAGTTAGAACTGGACATGGAACAACAGACTGGTTCCAAATAGGAAAAGGAGTAAGTCAAAGCTTTATACTGTCAGCCTGCTTATTTAACTTCTATGCAGAGTACAACATGAGAAACGCTGGGCTGGAAGAAGCACAAGCTGGAATGAAGATTGCTGGGAGAAATATCAATAACCTCAGATATGCAGATGACACCACCCTTATGGCAGAAAGGGAAGAAGAACTAAAGAGCCTCTTGATGAAAGTGAAAGAGAAGAGTGAAAAAGTTGGCTTAAAGCTCAACATTCAGAAAACAAAGATCATGGCATCTGGCCCCATCACTTCATGGCAAATACATGGAGAAACAGTGGAAACAGTGTCAGACTTTATTTTCCTGGGCTCCAGAATCACTGCAGGTGGTGACTGCAGTCATGAAATTAAAAGACACTTACTGCTTGGAAGAAAAGTTATGACCAACCTAGACAGCATGTTAAAAAGCAGAGACATTACTTTGCCAAAAAGGTCCATCTAGTCAAGGCTATGGTCTTTTCAGTAGTTATGTATGGATGTGACAGTTGGACTATAAAGAAAGCTGAGCAGCAAAGAATTGATGCTTTTGAACTATACTCTGAATAGAAGTTAAATAAACAGGGCGACAACATACAACCTTGAAGTACTCCTTTCCCAATTTGGAGCCATCTGTTTTTCCATGTCAGGTTCTAGCTGGTGCTTCTCGACCTGCATACAGTAATTTTGCTAGCGTTTGGTTTAGTTGTAAAGACTCCAGTTGCCAATGGGGGAGACATGGGTTTGATTCTTGGTTTGAGAAGATACCCTGGAAAAGGAGATGGTGAGCCATTCCAGTATTCTTGTCTGAGAAATTCCATGGATAGAGGAGTCTGGTGGGTTACAGTCCATAGGGGTCGCAAGAACTGGACACATCTTAGTGAGTAAACAACAGCAAATATTTATAAAATAGATAAAGCAAGATGCATCAAAGAATTAACTCAAATTATGAAAATACTAACATGTATATTCAACTTGTTATATAATGCAAAAAATGAGTTAATTCATACAAATTATGTTTAAACAGCAAATCTAGCATTCACAAGGTATTTAAAATGACAAAGTTATTATAAACCATTATAAGACTAGATGTCTGTAGGCCATGCTAAAAATGAAAGCAAAAAACCTTATAAAGCACTTTGTCATTTGCACTGGATTTTGAAAAAATACTACACATGGTATATGGTAATCATTGTGATTCTGGAGACGGCATTCTAAAATGGATATAAAAAGTCATCTTAAAACAAAAATTGCTAGATAGTACACAAAACAATGGCTTTTGTGTGAGCAATATAGCTTTTTTGTATCAGAATGAAGTGGCATATTGGAATTTCTTATATTTGGAAAAGTGTACAAAGTACAACAAATACTGAGATTATACCAAGCCTTCAGATGTACTATAACTGGTGAAAAAAATAAGCCTCTCCAAGAATGGAAGATAAACCATGTACATTGCTGCTGCTGCTGCTGCTAAGTCACTTCAGTCGTGTCCGACTCTGTGCGACCCCATGGACAGCAGCCCACCAGGCTCCCCTGTCCCTGGGATTCTCCAGGCGAGAGCACTGGAGTGGGCTGCCGTTTCCTTCTCCAATGCATGAAAGTGAAAAGTGAAAGGGAAGTCACTCAGTACACTAGTAGGCTTAAAAGACTTGTTAAGTATCTATACAGTGCTTAGATTCCTATTTACTTGTTTAATTATGAAAGTAAGTCTTGATACCTTCTAAACCCTCATTTAAAGGTATAATTTTGTGATTTTATGGTTATGCCAATGACTTCTCACTAGAGAATATATATTAACTTTGTATTTAAAATGGAATAAAACATGATTTTACAAGCAGATAAATAGTTAATATGAGCAGAGATTAGTTAATACGAGTTTGGAATTAAATAACAGAAAAGACAATTTACATTGTTATGAAAGACTAGGACAATTCTTGGCTCATATCAAGTAAATTTTTACATAAAATAGATATCAGAAAAATTGAAAAGTAACTCCAGAGACCCTCTGACCCCTGTTATCTTTGCAAAGTGTTTCTTTCTTAAGTATGATTGATGTCTTTGTGGTGGTAAAATTACTGAAGCAAAATTAAGGCCAACATGCTTCCTCATAAATCCTATCAGATTATAATGATGCTTCCTGAAGTCCTCCCAGGAAAGATAAAGCACCTTCCTTCTCAGAAGATGCAAACATGCTACTCTTTACATATCACCGGCCCAAGAAGACCACGTGTTATTTTTTGCTGAAATATTGTAATAAGGGTAAGAAGCTTTTATAATGCATTTTATCACAACTTAGTCCTTGAAAATGATGCAGAACCATGTTATCTTAGAACTCATACGATGCATGGGAAAAGAGTGAATATCTGAATGAAGCAGAGTTCTGTTTGGAGGGAAAAAAAGGGGAAGGGGAAAAGTTGATTTTGGAGAAGTAACAAAAATGTACGATATTCAATGAAAAAAGTCCACCTGTTAAAATAATACTTCTGATAGAAATGAAACATTGACTCCACATACAAGATGACATGATGTTTTGTAGAATAAATCTTAGTTCCGAAGAGAGTTGGCTTCACTGCAGTTTCTGAAAATGTGTGTTCTTGATGATGATCTTATTGATATAGTGTAAACATAATCTAAATAAATTCCAAAAATTTAACAATGAAGAAAAATAAAAAAATAAAGTCTCCAATACAGCAAAGATGAAGACAGAAAAAAATAGCATATAAGTGTTTTAAGCATCATTGCAATGTAAATTATGTAGCTAAAAACAATGGGAAAGGAATAAAGTGAAATATAGGTTAAGAAGAATAAACAGGTTAACTATAAAGGCAGTAGCTGGGAATGAAAGAAACATTTATCACTGACATGGTGGTGATAAAAGACTAAATAAAGTAATAAGGGAGTAAGGGCATAAAAGGTAGATACTAGAACAAAACTATGAAACTATGAGCATCATTAAATTCCAAACAATTTATGAAGAGCAAAAACATTACATACTGAAACAGCACACATCATAGACATAGAATAATAAGAGCAGACATCAAACTGATTGATTTTATCAATAAATGCAAATGACAATAGCTCAGCATTTAAAATATATTTTCAATTTTCACCTACAGAGAAAGACCTAACTATATGCTGCATATGAAGCATAAACATTTAACATAGGATAATTCAAATGATTAAAAATAAACTCATGCCAGGAAAATCAAAATGAAAGAAAAGCAGGACTTGTGATCTTCATATCAAGCAAGTTAAAAATGACATCAAAAAATCACTGGAGGATCCAAGGAAAGACATGATTTAATGTTAAAGCTACAATTAAAAAAATTTATAAACAGAAACATGCAAGCATCAGATAACACAGATACTTTAAAAATCAGAAATTGCTGTAGATTTACGGGTCTGTAGATGGAAACACCCCTGCAGGAGGACATGGCAACCCACTCCAGTACTCTTGCTTGGAGAATCCTTGAACAAAGGAGACAGACAGGCTGCAGTCCATGGGGTTGCAAAGAGTCGGATAACAGCTGAAGCAACTTAGCATGCACACAGATGGAAATACACTGATAAAAATGTTTGAAAATTGCAAGATATTAAGCCACTAATGTCAACAGGAAACAAATAAAATTGACAGAATATAGACAGAGGTAGAAGACCTAATGGCATTTTGATAAAGTGGAGAGCAGACGCATACACCAAACGGTGCACCCCAGTAAGGCAGAATATGTCTTCTTTTCATGTGTACTTTGAACATTCACAAAAATTGTTCATACAGAGGGTTATAAAGAGATCATGAATAAATTCCATATAGTATACTAGAAATATTTTTTAATCTCAAAAATCAATGCATTAAAATTAAACATCTAATAGAGTTGATAAACCAGAAAAGGTTATTTTGTCAATTTATTCTAGTAGCTAAAGCAAATAAAATATATTGCATTAACATTTTTGATTAGCTGATAAAGCATTCATTCATTTGAAGGATCTTTAAATTGATTCAAAGAGAAATGTTTTACACACATCCCTCCTTAAAGACCACTGAGTAAAATTATGTAAATTTTAAATGTTCATCAAATGTACATTTTAAAATATGGACACAACAAATACTGATAAATATAACAAAAATTTAACACAGTACTCAGCTCCTTTGAACTGATGCTTTTGAACTGTGGTGTTGGAGAAGACTCTTAAGAGTCCCTTGGACTGCAAGGAGATCCAATCAGTCCATCCTAAAGGAAATCAGTCCTGAATAGTCATTGGAAGGACTCACGCTGAAACTGAAACTCCAATACTTTGGCCTCCTGTTGAGAGGAACTGACACATTGGAAAAGACCCTGATGTTGGAAAAGGTTAAAGGTAGGAGGAAATGGGGACAACAGAGAATGAGATGGTTGGATTGCATCACCGACTGGATGGAAGTGAGTTTGAGGGAGCTTTGGGAGATGGTGATGGACAGGGAAGCCTGGCGTGCTGCAGTCCATGGGGTCACAAAGAATTGGACACTACTGAGCGACTGAACAAAACAAACAAAACAGCACCTTTATGTGAATTAAGATCATAGTGCTCAAGTATGTTGCTTCTGCTGATTTAATAGCACAACACAGAAAGTGCTTATCTCATCTAGAGGAATAGAGGGCAGCTAAGGACAAGTGACAAGGGTTTCATGTTCCCCTAGCCCACTCTCTACTGCTTGAGCCACCCAGGGAAGACCTCCCGGTGCCACGCTGTATTCCAAATAAAGTCTAACTTATTTCATATCATTGTACTAAAGTTCACAATCTTGGTTCTGAAAATGTACTGCGATTGTATAAGATATTAACATCAGTGGAATATGAATAAAGGTATGAATATTAATAAATAAATATGAATAAAAGGTATATGAGGACTTTACGTGCTAGTTTAGAAACTCTTCTTCAAGTCCAACTTTATTTCAAAACAATTTAAAAACTAAGTGAGCTTAAACTTAATATTTTCAATATGTTTGCAACAAATATGAAATCAGAGCATTTTCATAAAACTTATTGCAAGTTGCTTAGAGTTTTAAAACTGTAAATAATATTAAAAATCTATTAAACAATTAATGCTTGAAATGGGATATGTAAATTAAAATTATAGAATTTATTAAAAATAATATTGCTAAAGAGAAAACATATTACTACATTTGGAGTATGTTTTAAGCAGTTGAATCATATTTTAAAACATAAACACAAAAATAAGAAAATAAATGAATAAAAAATGAATTCAAATCTAGTTTCAACCACAACAAAAAAGAAAGTACAAAGATGTAAATAATAAATATAAAGCTAGATGGGGAATGGATAGATTAGAAGCTTGGGATTAGCAGATACACATTTCTATATATAAAAAAAATAAACAGTGGGGTATGTTGTATATAGCACAGGGAACTATATTCAATATCTGGTAATAAACCATGATGTAAAATAATACCAAATAGTATATAATAATACTAAATAATAATAATAAATAAATAATAAATAATACCAAATAGTATACCAAATAATACCAAAAAGTATGTGTGTATATATATATAGATATATGTATAGATATATACATAGATATATATATATGTATCACTTCGCTATACACTAGAAAAAGTATGTGTGTATATATATATAGATATATGTATAGATATATACATAGATATATATATATGTATCACTTCGCTATACACTAGAAACTAACACAACATTGTAAATCAATTCTATTTTTTTAAAGAATCAAAGAAATTTATGACAGGAGATTAAAAAACCATGAATTAATTAACATGTGTCATCTTTTTAATAAAATTAACAGAACATACAATCTATTAATTTAATGAAAAAAAGATAAGGTACACATATAAATATAAGATAGGATTAGAAGAAGTAATTATTGAAGAAAATATAATAAAAACAAGAGAATCCTTAAAATATTTATGGATTTTTAAAAATAAAATAGTACTATATAATTAACTGAATTTGACCCATTAAAAATAAAAAGCTTGAAGAGATCAATTTTTGTAAATGAAAAAATAGTTTGTAAAAAATTTCATTTCATGGAAGCACCTGTCCCAGAGAGTTTGGTCTCCAAAGACGACAGGCTCAATGCTCAGTAGTACTCTGACTCTGAGTTGCTAGTGCAATATATCCTGAAAACAAAATCAACAAAGAAATATCAAACTTTACCACAATAGTTAGTTTTTTCTATGTGTACTAATATCATAATTTTAAGACATCTTTAAATATCTCTGAAAATAAAGAAAATATATTGGCTTTATTTTATCCAAGATTTTTATTGTTCTAGATAATATTTGCATATATAAAATAAAGGAAATTAGGGAAATTAGCAATAATGTTACAGTAAAAGTTAAAATAATAATTACTTTAATGATTTAAAAGTCAGATGAATAAAATTATGTTTATTACCAAATGTTTGTCAGTGCATAGACCTCCTAACTTTTTCTGTAGGGGTAGAATATGGGATGAACATATTTCTTGGATGGAAATTAATTTGGTGCTAATGGTCAAGGGCTATCGTCTGGTTAATTGCATTTTTTGGTCTACCTTTCAGCTATGTCATTATAGGCTGGATAGCTCTGTTGCTCTTGCTTTACAAAAGTTTCAATTTAAGAGAAGTCATTAGTTTATCATTCCTTCGAATTATACAATAGCTAGTGATTTTAGGAAATGTTTAATTCAAACATTTGCCTCAATAGTAATTATTCAATGCTGTTTCCTTGACGATGATGATATTAATGAGATCAAAACTTATATGAACAAAGCATAGCCTTGTTTTTTCTAAGTGTTTTATAATAATTAAGTCATTTAATCCTTACAACAGTCTAAGGCATACCCTAAAAATAAACATCAAATTATAATTTCTTAAATTTCCCTTTAAACATGATAAACATCCATTATATGAATCAGTGAAAGAATAAAAAAGCCATAATACTAGTGATGAGTTTAGCCCAGAATATCTTCCAAGAGTATGCAGAAAAATTAGGACAGCCAAGAATGACTTTTTATATAGTGCAGTAATCAGAAAAAGTACAATTGCATTTATATTTGTGTAATAAAAACTAAAATGATTTTGATGCAAAATTGTCTCACTGCTGCCATAAATATATTTAATAAAACTGTACTTTAAAGATGTTAGAATTAGAAAATTCAGACCATGAAATTTATAAGAAAAATAATCATGGTCTGCTAAACTATAGGGGCTTCCCAGGCGGCAGCAGTGGTCAAGAACCCACCTGCCAATGCAGGAGACATAAGAGGCACAGCTCTGATCCCTAGATGGGGAACATCCCCTGGAGGAGGGCATGGCAACCCACTCTAGTATTCTTGCCTGGAGAATCCCATGGACAGAGGAGCCTGGTGGGCTACAGTCCATAGGGTTGCAAAGAACTGGACACAACTGAAGTGACTTAGCATGCACACATGCTAAACTATAAGATACACATAAAGACAATTTGCCATGATCATTTAAAGTCAATTAAAAAGAACATTCTGAATCAGTAATAAATATTTATAGTGAAATAATTTAAAAAGTATTTATTCAAAGAATGTTTATATAAGATAAAAAAAACAGTTCAAAAGTTCCATCAAGATTTTTAACACTGTGTATTAGTTAAAAAGCAATCAAGCATTTGGAAAATATTAAGAATTTAATAAAACTTCCAAGAAAGAATTATATGAAAAGTATTAATATAATCATAGATTTATTATATGCTTTGTGACAAAACATATCTACTTGATGAGCTTGGAAGTTGCAAAGTAAAGATAATTGACAGGTCTCCAACTCTGTCAATGAAAAATGTTGTTTTGGATTACTTAAAATGTAAACTTCAAAGCTTAGATGATATATTGGGTTTTCTTTACCTTGAGGTCCTAGAAAGAACATCTGAAATAACACATAAAAAAAATTATTGACAATGTTCAAGAACAATGGTTTTACTGAAAAATCCTACTGCATTTGCTTCCAAAGTGATGGTGCAATGTTAGGTGTAAAAGCCTGAAGTTCTAAAAGTCAGATTTTTAGAAAAGTTACAGAATGAATGTTTTCACCTGCAGGTTAGTCTATTTATCTGTCAAGATTAAATAAAACATACAAAATAATTAAATCACATAAACACTCTTATATTTGTATTTTGTACTTTTTAATCTTCACTAGAAATATCAAAGAAATTTAATAATATATTTGAAAAGTTAGCTTTAAAAGTACAGAAATTGGGGATGGGGGATTGGGGGAAATAGGTGAGGATAATTAAAAGGTACAGACTTCTGGCTATAAAATAAATAAGGTGACATACATATTTCCTATGTAGCATATTACATCCCTTTGATATAGATCCACTATGCAGTTGTAGTACACTACATAGGAAATATAGTCAATGATATTATAATAACTTTGGTGACAGATAGGCATACTTTGGTGAGCAGTTTGTAAGATATGTAAATGTCCAATTAGTATGTTATACACCTGTTTCATATATAATATATGTTACCTATATTTCAATAAAAGCAAATAAAAAGGGAAATTTTTTTTAAGTATAAAAGTCAAAAAAACCTTGTAGTTTAACTGGCAGATTTTTGGTACTAAGATATTTAAAACAGATTTTAATTTTATTGTCTTAAATATTCATTGTTATAGGAGTAGAGTAAAGGGGTATTTGAATATTTGACTGGAATAAAAATATTAGATTTCTTTTGATATTTTTATTATATTACAAAATATGGGAACAGCTACTTAATTTTATAAGAAATAGATATTCTACTAATTCAAATCAGGATATTAATTGAACATAAAGAAGTGATTGAATATATAAGAATGAATAAAGAAGAGAGGAGAAATTATGAAAGAAAGTAAGAGTAAAAAACTATTCTCTCAGATTTGAAAATTAACATTTTCCAAGACAAAACTCTTAGCAGGTGTAATAAACTATATGAAATCATATTTGTTCTTTGATGACAAAGTGATAAATAGGATGAGAATCTTTCAATTTGATTCATTTCTGGAATTTCATCAGATGATGTTCATAAATCTTTGTGGATTGTGAATAGAAAATGATAAAAGTAAAACAACTTTTTACTATAAAAGTTTTAATAAATTTCATAATTTTATTATGAGACATGTTGAATATAAAACTGACACAAAATTGATTATAAAAATGGTCAAATAGATACTTATTTGTAGTACATACAAAGTATGTATGTACAAAGTATGTACTACATACATACAAAGCATCTAGCTGACTATTTTAATAATATCAGTCAGGCATTTCTATCTTTGCACAGATGACATTGAAAAGAAAAAAAAAAAAGATGGCATGATTCCCACCAAGTAAGTTTAATTAATTCTCTTAGTTCCAGCTTGAGCAATTGGCATGAATTTATATAGAATATGATGAATTTTTAAATTTTGACCTTAAATACAAGTAAATACATTTATTTATCAGAGAGAACCATATCTTATTTCGGTCAAACATTGTGTATTCATTATCAAGTATAACCTTAAGTGGCAATGGAAATTCAGAAAAAAAAAATAAACTTAGAAAAATATATCAGTATGTATGCATGAACTGATTTGCAATGTGATGCTCTTTCTCTCTCTCTCTCTCTATATATATATATGCTTATAATTTAAGTTTACTGTTTATTCTGTCCTCAGGGGCTTCTCAGGTGATGCTAGTGTTAAAAATCCCAGCTGCCAGTGCAGGGGAAGAGTCAGTGTTTCAATCTCTAGTTCGGGAAGATCCCCTGGAAGAGGGCATGGCAATCCACTCCAGCATTCTTGCCTGGAAAATCCCATGGATAGAGGAGCCTGGCAGGCTAGTCCACAGGGACACAAAAGTTGGATGCAGCTGAAGTGACTTAGCACGCATGCATGCATGCATTCTGTCATCCTATACACTAGATTCTGTCCTCCATTTTTAAAATAAGTTTTTAAAAATAATATTTAACTGCAGTGTTTCAGCAGTTACAATCAGTTGTACAAAGCAGTTACAATGTTTACAATCACTTTTAATATCTCTTATTGTATGACTCTACATTTATAAATGTATAAATGTCTATTGTGTAAAGAATAACATGATATATATCACACTACATGTATAACACAAAATACAATGATAATATTTAGAAATAAAAAATAAATACACTAGTGCATTTGCATACACATATATTGATGATTATACTTTTTATTAGAAAAGTTTAAGATGGAAGTTGCTTTATTAAAAATGATATCTTAAACAGTGTATACTTTAGTTATAATGAACAGGTTTTTCTCAACCTTGGCAGTGTTGATATTTAGGGTTGATAGTTCTTTGTGCACTGTAGAATTTTTAGCAGTATCCCTGGGCTCTCTAAACAAAACAGCAATAAACCCCCAGCTCTGACAAGAAAATTGTCTCTAGATATTTTCAAATGTTCCTGTTGATCTAAATCACCCTGGTTGGTATGTTAAGAATGTATTTTCTTTCAAAAAGTGTTTATATACATTTTATTAGATATAGTATCTATATAGCACTTTCATTTGTAACATTGATTTTTAATATTAGTATTCAAAAGGGTCATTACTGTTGTCTGTATCTGCCTGGGCTGCTATAAAATAGTGCCATGGACTGAGCAACCTATAAACAGCAGAAATTTATTGCTTATACTCCTGGAAGTTAAAAGTATGGGATCAGTATGCCAGCATAGTCAGGTTCTGGTGAGAGCCCTCTGGAGTTTCAATATGCTGTCTTTTCCCTGTGTCCTCACATGGCAGAAAGAAACAAAAGAGCTCTCTGGAGTGTCTTTTATAAGGGCACTAATCCCATTTGCAAGGACTACATCTTCATGACCTCATCTAAATCTAATTATAAACTACACCTCCAGACACCATGGCACTGGGGATTAATTACCAATATATGAATCGGGATGGGCGGAGAGGCACAAACATTCGGTTGAAAACCACGCATGCGTATGTGCTCAGTTGCTTCAGTAGTGTCCGACTCTTTGAGACCCCACGGACTGTAGCACATCAGGCTCCCCCTGTCCATGGGATTCTCCAGGCCAGAAAACTGGAGTGGGTTGTCATACTCTCCTCCAGGGGACCTTCCCCCAGGGACTGAACCTGCATCTCCTGCATTGCAGGCAGATTCTTTACCCACTTGGCCACCTGGGAAGCTCAGTCTATAACCGTATTTTATACTTATCAAATAATTTATAACCATAGAACAACTATTGAGGTTTTAAAGAACATGTATTACAAAGCATAATTTATGTTGTTACTCTAATTTTTTACTTTTATCTAATAAAAGTACATTTAGCATCCACTAATCCAAGTTGTAGGCCAAAATCTATCCTTATCAGGTCTAGGCATTGTTCTAGAAGCTCACACTATCAGATGTTCCTTTACAAGCTTGCATGTTTGCTTAACTGTACTTCTAAGGCTTCCCTGGTAGCTCAGCTGGCAAGAATCCACCTGCAATTCAGGAGGCCCCAGTACAATTCCTGGGCCAGGAAGATCCCCTGGAGAAGGGATAGGCTACCCACTTCAGTATTTTTGGGTTTCCCTGGTGACTCAGTCAGTAAAGAATCTGCCTGCAGTGTGGGAGGTCTAGGTTTGATCCCTGGGTTGGGAAGATCCCCTGGAGGAGAGCATGGCAACCCACTCAAGTATTCTTGCCTGGAGAATCCCCAAGGACAGAGGAGCCTGGTGGGCTGCAGTCCATGGGGTCGCAAAGAGTTGGACATGTCTGAGTGACTAAGCACGCACTATATATGTTTTGCTTTTCGATAGATTCTGCTCTTAAAACACAAAAAAAATCATGATACACTATTTATGAAACCTTTCTTGCTAAATCATTTGATAATTAGGCCACTGTTAGTGCCTTTATAGTCTCTATGTTTATCACAACAATTTTGTCTTGTACAAGGTTTATCTTGAATTACTTACATTTTTATCTTTTGCACACCTTAAATATAGTCATATCTCAATAGGTATTTGTTGAGTAACAACAATTTAAGTGATTGATCCCCTCTTTAAAGGCTTTGTATAAATTCCTAGCTAAGTCAAAATATATTGGCCTGATTTTGGTTTCTAAACACCCTAAATTCCCTTGGAGAGTTCTGTCTTGTGCACAATTTGCCTTGTGTAGACACAGGAAGCTATTGAATGTACCTTGTATTTTGTCAACCTAGATTGGCTTAACAACATTTTTTTAAAAGAACATATCATTAAGTATATTGCAAAGCAATTGACAAAAGAAAGATAAACTATAACCATCAGATGTGATTGTTTTTGGTGATAGTTTTGACATGCCATTGATTAGTATGTCTCTGATAGTAAATCTTATCATTCTTCTCAGATGTGTAATGGAAAAATATGACAGCCTTGTGTCAAAATGCCATATGACATTGATGCAAGGTTGCTTTTGACAGGAAAATGCAAGTTCCACAGGTACTGATTAGAATTGTTCTAAAATACACTTTAAATGTCTGTATTAAACATCATTTTAAGCTGAAATTGAAAGGATGGGAAAAGATATCCCATGAAAATGATAAACAGTGGTACCTATACTTGCTTCAGAAAAATTAGACTTTTAGTAAAAAAATAATCACAAGACAAAGAGGGCTATTATTTAATCATAAAAGGATCAGTTCATCAGAAAGATATAGCAATTATATATATTCTAACACCAGAGCACCTAAATATACAAAACAAACATTGAAAGATCTGAAGGAAAAGAAAGACAGCAGTACAACAAGAGTAGAAGACTTCAATATCTTATTTTCAATAATGGTTAGAAAATTCAGACAGAAAATCAATAAGGAAACAGCAAGTTTGAACAGCACTATAGACCAAATAGACCTAACAGTGAGCATTCTGTTCAGCAGGAGCAAAATACATTCTTAAGTGCACTCAAAGTCATTCTCCAGGAGAGATCATATGTTAACTCAAAAATAGATCTTAACAAATTTAAGAAGATTGAAATCATACCAAGTACCTTTTCTGACCATAATGGAGAGAAACTACAAATCACTGATATATAGAAAGAAAACTAGAGCTCACACATATGTGAAAATGAAGCAGTTTACTCTTGAATAACCAAAGGGTCAAAAAAAAAATTACAAAGGGAATTATAAAATAATGATATATTTATTTTCCAAGCTCTTTTTAAATTTTTATATATTCATTTATACAAAAATGGATTGTGCTAAATCACTAAGTGTTATCTGGCTCTTTGAGACTCCATGAACTGTAGCCTGCCAGGCTCCTCTGTCCATGGAATTCTCCAGGCAAAAATACTAGAGTGGGTTACCATATCTTCCTCCAGAGGATCTTCCCAACCCTGGATCCAACCCACATTTCTTCTGTCTCCTGAATTGGCTGGAGGGTTCTTTACCACTAGTATCACCTGGGAAGCCCCTCACCCCCAAATGGATAACCAGATATAACATTATTTTCAAATATAAAATTTATACGTGTTTAATAAAAATTTTTGATGATTTATTAAATATAACTTAACAGATGACCAGTTATTGCAGCATATAAATGTCAAAGATCTTCATTAGGCCAGTGTCATTGGGAAGTACTGTTTTTGCATTGTGTCTTTTAATCTTTATACAACCCTATGACATCTGCATTTTTATTTTGCCATTTTATGACTAAGTAAACTCACAGACTTTTTTTAGTTTCATGGGGTCGCAAAGTGTCAGACACGACTGAGTGACTGAATTGAACTGAACTGAAACTCACAGATTAAGTGATTTGCCCAATACCCATGGCTCACAAGGCTAAAATTATCACCTGTGTCAGTTTCCCAGCCCAGAAAGCTGCAAATCTTAGCATGTATGAAGAAAAACCTGCCAATGGCCCACACCATCCCTTACCATCTACAGAAATGTTCCTTTTTGTTACAGAAATAAAAACCGAGGCTTCTGAAATGGAAAAAAAAAAGCAATTTGGTTGCTTGTTAATACATAGAATTCTTTCAAAAGCTCCATTTGTTTATTGTAACTACTGAATATTCAAGTGCTTCTGTCTTTAAAATAATTTGTAAGTATCATCTACATAAAACATTGTTAAAATACTATAGTGATCAAATATAATCATGTGAAATCATGTCATTTTATCACTTATATTAGAGATTAAATTAATTTTTCAGGTAATCAATTATTATAAAATGGCTCCAACAGTAAAAATAAAATAAAAAATAAAAAAGTGTAGCATATTTCAAAAACATGGTTAGAGAAAGAGTAATTTTTAGTACTTATGCAAGGGAAAACAAATGCAAGCATATAGAAAAATTAGCATTCTCTGTTGATGAAGTTAAACTTTGCATAATGGTACAAAAGTTACTTGTATTTGTTTTTGATAAAAGTTAAATTAATTCTTACTTGCATTACTTTAAAAAATTTACTTATATTCTAATTAAAGTATTTATTTGATTAACAATCTATTATATTAGGGAAGACAACAAATGTATATGTTTCTGTAAAGAAGCATGTTGGGATTTTGTGGTATATACCAATAAGAGTCAAATTATAACTCTTCAGGTACTTGAGTAATGCAGGAAAACAGTGACTGAACAGAAAAATTTGAGTCACAGTGAATAACAAAAGCAATTGAAAAATTGAAAAATTTGAAAAAATTGAAAAATTTCAGTTAATGTGGAGGGTAGTGACAGTCAATTCATTTTTGCCTGTAACATTATTTTGACATCCTTTCTAAGTTGCTATTTTTTTCTAACAAATTATTAATTCATCATTTACAATTTTAAGATACAAACCTGTTGTAAAACTTATTCAAAGATAATTTTACAGCCCATAACTTGCAAAAGTATATCCAAAGGAAACTTGCTCTACTAAATAATCTTTAAAACAAACAAAGCAAAACAGACCAAAAACAAGATAAGAGAATACAGAGGTCTGGGATCATGTGTATTTGGAAATTACAAAATGTTTTCCCTATATGGAAAATTGTAAATTGTTTTAGTATCATACAATTCTTGAAAGTTCTACAGTAGTAAAATTATGTCAATATTGTTAGAAAAGCTGTAAAAGTAGATTTTCATCAACTGCAAGAGAGGAATATCCTGGGAATGTAGCAGGTGATTAGCTATCTTCACTACTCACTTATAAATTAAGAGGAAATAAAGAGTCTCTTTGGAGAAGGAAATGGCAACCCACTCCAATATTCTTGTCTGGAGAATCCCAGGGACAGAGGAGCCTGGTGGGCTGCTGTCTATGGGATTGCACAGAGTTGGACACGACTGAAGAGAGTTAGCAGCAAAGAACCTCTTGATGAGGGTGAAAGAGGAGAGTGAAAAAGCATGCTTAAAACTCAATATTCAAAAAACTAATATCATTGCATCCGGTCCCATCACTTCATGGCAAATAGATGGGGAAACAATGGAAACAGTGACAGACTTTAATTCCTTGGACTCCAGAATCACTGTGAATCCTGACTGCAATCGGAAAATTAAAAAAAAAAAAAGTTTGCTTCTTGGAAGAAAAGCTATGACAAACCTAGACAGCATATTCAAAAGCAGAGATATAATTTGCCAGCAAATATCCATATAGTCCAAGTGTGGTGTTGGAAAAGACACTTGAGAGTCCCTTGGACTGCAAGGAGATCAAACCAGTCTATCCTAAAAGAAATCAATCCTGAATATTCATTGGAAGGACAGATGCTGAGGCTAAAACTCCAATACTTTGGCCACCTGATGCGAAGAACTGACTCGTTGGAAAAGACTCTGATGTTGGGAACAATTAAAGGCAGGAGCAGAAGGGGACGACAGAGGATATGTTTGGATGGCATCACCAACTCGATGGACATAAGTTTGAGCCAGCTTCGGGAGCTGGTGATGGACAGGGAAGCCTGTTGTTCTGCAGTCCATGGCTCACCAAGGGTTGGACATGATTGAGCGGCTGAACTGAACTGATCCACATAGTCCAAGCTGTTTTTTTAGTTGTTATGCACAGATATGAGAGTTGGACTATAAAGAAAGCTGAATGCCAAAGATTTGATGTTTTCTAATTGTGGAGCTAGAGAAGGTTCTTTAGACTCCCTTGGACTGCAAAGAGTTCAGACCAGTCAATAATAAAAGAAATCAAACCCTAATATTCATTGAAAGGACTGATGCTGAAGTTGAAGCTCCAATCCTTTGGTCAGCTGATGTGAAGAGCCACGTCATTGGAATAGATGCTGATGCTGGGAAAGATTGAGGGCAGGAGGAGAAGGGGGAGACAGAGGATGAGGTGATTGAATGGCATCATCAACTCAATGGCTATGAGTTTGAGCAACCTCTGGAAGGTAGTGAAGGACAGGGAAGACTAGCATGCTGTGGTTCACGGGGTCACAAAGGGTGGGACACAGCTTAGTGACTGAATAGAAACAAAATATCATGACTAAAATTTCTTTGATGAACTTTTTGTTTTGCTTTTATCCTAAGAGAATTCTTCAATTCATATTTTTAAATATGGAATTTTCTAGCAAATAAGTATAAGCCTATACATTTTGTTCTACTTAAGCTTTGACTAGCTGAGAAATCATTTTACAAATCAAATTTTTGGGATCATTAATTCAATTCTTGAGAGGGCTTATAACACATATTCCATTTTAATTAAAAAAAAATCATTATTGGTGTTGGTGCACATGTCCTTGGATACATACACATATTTGAATTTCAAAGGTTATTAATTCCATGTATACAATTTAATTTAGTAGTAATAAAAAGGTATTGTTACACAAATCTCTTTCTATTTACATTTCTTCACTGAACGATATGTTTTAAAATATATTTAGGATTAAGTAGTTACAGGCCTTGTCTTCCATCTGCTGCATAAAATATACCATAATGACTATTAGTGAAATTTTACTTTCTGCTTGTATGGGTCACTGTTAGGTTCTTCTGACTGCTAGCATAAATATTAATTTTAAAAAATACAGATTCAGACATTTACTGTGTATTAATATAGATATTTAATTTTCAAAAATATTTAATTTCTGCTATTTGTGCTTAAATTTAATAATTTCCCACTTCTATTACACAATTTGTTCTTTATTTAGTGTTTCTCTGTTGCTTTGTCTCTCTCTGTTTAGTATTAACATAAATTCATGTAACTTCATATACTAAAAGAATGCTATTTTAAAGGAACATATAATAACAACAGTTAACCAAAATATCTGTTTTTTTGTGCAATGGACAAAGTACCAATCGTGCCCCTGTCTGGAAACTCTGTTAAGAATTGCATCAACTGTATTGTAATGTGTTTAACAGAATATAACCTGCCTTTACACCCCAGCCAATGGCACCCATAGAAAATGTGTTAGGAGTGACTTTTGTAAGTAGCTGTGTAATAAAGATTTTTGAATTACATTACATAGCACCATATAGTTTTTCTCTTACATCTCCTGCATTGGCAGGCAGGTTCTTTACCACTAGCTCCACCTGGGAAATCTTTCTCTTACCCTTATTTAATTTTGCCCCCAAAAACTCTAATATGTAGCTATATACTTTATTGTTGGGATTCCATGGTGGCTCGGGGTAAAAATCCGTCTGCAATGCAGGAGTTGCTGGAGACACAGATTCAGTCCCTGGGTCGGGAAGATACCCTGCAAAATGAATAGGCAACCCATTTCAGGATTCTCGCCTGGAGAATCCCACGGACAGAGAAGCCTGGCTGACTACAGTCCATGAGGTCTGGAAGAGTGAGGTGTGACGGGGCACAGCACAAGAGCATAGGCACTTTTAACTGTCCATGCATTGGGCTTCACCCTTGTCTACTAAATATCGTGAAGGACGTGGAAAGGCAAGATTACTTTCCAGTCTTCTATAGATTTCCTGCTGTGGCTTGTTCACTCTTTTCTCTGAGGCAGTTTTCTTGCATTCAAATTCAGTGCTAGATTTTTAATGTTTTCTTTTCTTTTCTTTTCTTTTTTTAGCAATTGCTTCTCCTGCTTTTTGTGGCTTATTTGTCTGTGTACATATTCAACTGCTCTATTTAGGATTTTTTTTCCCCATTCTTTAGTGTATTTGTTATTTAAATACCACTTTCCCCTGATGGCTGCTATCTCAGTTTATTTTCTGACAGCTGGGGCTCTGCCTTTCGGTTATATGCTCTGGACTTCAGTTTGGATTTCTCCCGGGCTATTCTGCCTGTGTGTGATTTCCCGAATGGGTTACATCCTGCTTGGCTGCTGTTGAGTTGTGCTTTCTGCTTGTTTGTTTTAAGGCTCATTGGATTTTCCTCATAAGTGAGGTTTGTTTCGCTTTTCTAAGGACATGCATACCTTCTTATCCTGCTTTTCTATTGCAACTGTCCTTGTATCTGCAGACAATCTATTCAAGAATTTTTATATTTTTAAAATCTTTTCAAATATTTGTGGTTTTATATTATTTTAAACTATATTGTTTTCTTATTTATATATTCATGTTTGTTTTCTTCAGAACAAATGTTACTGTATTGTCAATCCTGTGTTACACTGAGAATTGCTAAAGGAATAAAAATAAAAGCAAATATGAAGCAAAATTATTGTCTAATTGATAATTATGAGACAGTGAACATTATCTCATGTAAATGACTTTAATTATGGATTTTAGTTTAAAATAATTTTTATAAATTGTTTGCTCTTGCATGATTTTTATCACAGTAATTGTGTATAAGGGCTTCCCTGGTTGCTCAGTGGTCAAGAATCCTTCTGCCAATGCAGGAGAAGCAGACTTGATCCCTGGTCAGGAAGATCTGCTAGACGAGGGCATAGCAACCCATTCCTGTATTCTTGCCTGGAGAATCCCGTGGACAGAGGAGCTTGGAGGGCTACAGTCTATGGGGTCCCAAAGAAATGGACACCACTCAGTCACAAAGCAATTGTATACAGAGCTAAAAATCAAATAAAACTATAATTTTATCTTTGAAAAAGTACTTGCTATCTTCTATATCCCCAAATATCAGAGAATTTACATATATATATGTAAGGAAATGGCAACCCACTCCAGTATTCTTGCTTGGAAAAATCCCATGGACAGAGGAGCCTGGTGGGCCTCATGGGGTCCATAGGGTTGCAAAGAGTCGGACATGACTGAGCACTTGTCAGCGGCATATAAATACCCACTCATTTGTGTATGCATAGATATACATATGTATAACTGTCTTTTCTAAATGATATACACATACCAGTATTTTTATATAATTTTTCAAACTTAGTTACTATCTGCTAAAGAACATTAGGATTTAGATATGTACACAAATCTCCAGTACAGATGCTCCTTTTTCTTAAGCTAGTAATATACTATATAATTATCTCTTTCTATATATAGACAGATATATGGTTAGCTGAATTATTAGGTACTTGTATGAGTAGATTGAGATGAACAGTATTTTCACATAAACCACACACTGCACCACATTTATGGTAATTTTTCTATAAAATTTTGGCCTCTTTTCTGCATTTTATCATGGTTTTATATTTACTTTTTAAAATTTAGTTTCCTATATGGCTTTGATGATAACACAACCAAACTCTCTAACTGAATTCTGAATGCTCTCTCAATATGACCTTGAAAGGATGTAAGGCATTAGTCCCTCAGTCGTGTCCAACTCTTTGGACCCCATGAACTGTAACCCACCACTCTAGTAATCTAATATATTTATATATTAATGTTTTCAAATGTATACCTCCTCTGATATTTTTAATGTAGTAAAAAAATCAGTTATATTATGCCATTGGCTACACATTGCTAGCTGCAAAGGGGATTGGACTATACCTTGATGCTTCATTATATTTCAAGAATGTAATTATTGTTTAAGCATAATGATTATTTTTTTAAGTTTTTATTAGAGTATAGTTGATTTACAATGTTATGTTAGTGTCTACTATACAGAATACTGTATCAGTTATGCATGTATATATATCCACTATCCACTCTTAGATTCTTTTCCCATAGTACTGGGTAGAATTCTTTATGCTACACAACAGTTCTGAATTAGTTATCCATTTTATACATAGTAGTGTATATTTGTCAATCCCGGTCTTCCAGTATGTCTTTCCTCACCCCCACCACTTCCCCACTGGTTACCAAAAGCTTGTTTTCTACAGACTGATGATTATAGATTTAAAAAGCTCATATCATTTTGGTTGAAACATCTAGCTGCTCTTCATTAGATGTGATGATTTTGTTATCAGTTCACCTGCTTTCTTATTTCTAGAAAAAGAATAAAATTCCAAACTTGACACCACCTGCAATTTCTTTCAGGACAACTATGTTGACCGTATGTCACATCTGAACATCCTTTCATAAACAATCTGGAAAGGTCGGCCATATCTAAATTTAGAATATTCAATATATTTTTATCATTCTAATTTGCCTTGAAATAGCTTAGGCTCCCAATTAATATAAAGGAAGGTTTTATATATATAAACATGTATATATACACATATACATATATATATATATATACATATATAAACACACATATAATTTCATAAGTTATTATTCAAGATAATCTAGTTTCATTAATATTTATGGTATTTCTCATTACATACCTACATTTTATTAGCTTCACTTTACATTAAAATAAATTAGGATTTACTTATGCTATACTTTATAACATGATTCATATAACACAAAACTAGAATTTAAATTTCCTCAGTTCTATACCACTGTTCTTAGATTACAATACCTAGAATTTTGAAAATTCAATTTTAAATTTTTTTTCAGTTCCAATGTTCAGAATCCAGAATTCAAATTTAAGTCTGGTCCTATTTACCAGAATAAAATGACCTTTTTCTATTCAGCTTTACTGAGATCTAATTGACATACAGCACTGTATAAGTTTAAAGTATACAACATAAAGACTCAACATATGTGTACATTGTGAAATGGTTGCCACAATATTTAACATTCATATTCTCATCTAGCTATAATTAAATTTTTTTTTCTTTTTAAAGAGAAATTTCTGGACCTATTCTCACAACAACTTTCAAATATATCATACACCGTTGTTAACTATTATCATATTTCATCATATTGTACATTATATCTCAGTTCTTATATATCTTGTAACTGGAATTCTGTAACTCTTAGTCAAGAGTTACCTAATTTCCCATTCCCCACCCTGGACTTTTGCTACTACAAATGTGAGCTCTTTTTCCATGAGTGTTTTTTGTTTTTTTTTTTTTAAGATGACTCCACATATGAGTGAGATAATGCAGTATTTCTCTTTCTCTGTTTGACTTATTTCCTATGGCATATTGCCTTCAAGGTCCATCTATATTATCATAAATGGCAGGAATTCCTTCTTTTTTTCATGTGCTCAGATCGTCTATCATGTCCAACTGTTTGTGACTTCTTGGACTGCAGCCCATCAGGCTCCTCTGTCCATGAGATTCTCCAGGCAAGAATAGTGGAGTGGGTTGCCATTTCCTCCTCCAGAGAATCTTCCCAACCCAGGCATTGAACTTCCCTTTCTTATATCTCCTTTATTGGCAGGTGGATTCTTTACCACTAGTGCCACCTGGGAAATGCAGAAATAATATTCCATTGTTAACATTTGAACTACATTCTCTTTATCCATTCATATATTGACACTTGAATTGTTTCCATATCCTGTTATTATAAATAATGCTGCAACAAATAATGAGTGAGGGTGCAGATCCCTTTTCAACATAGTGATTTTGCTTCTTTGGGGTACAACCAGAGTGAAATTGCTGCATGATATCATAGCCCTGTTTTTAATTTTTTGTGATGACTCTATGCTGTTTTCCATATTGGCTGTAGCAATTCACATCCCCACCAAAAATGTACAGTGTTCTCATTTCTCCACACCCTCATCAGAATTTTTATCTCATGTTTTTGATGCTAGCCATTCTGACAGGAATGTGATGATAACTCATTGTAGTTTTGATTTGCATTTCTCTAAATACTAGTTTCCGTGTATTCATTGGCCATTTAAATATCTAACTTGATAATATGTCTATTCAGATTATTTATTCATTTTTATTTGGATTATTTGTGTGTTTTGCTATTGAACTGTTATGTGGTCTTTATATATTTTGGATATTAACCTCTTATCAGATACAAAATTTACAAATATTTCTCCCTCTCCATAGCTTGCTTTTTCACTTTGTTTAGTGGTTCTTTTACTATGCAGAAGCTTTGCAGTTTAATGTAGTCCCAATTTCTTATTTTTTATTTTGTTTCTTGTGCTTTAGGTATCATATTCTAAAATTATTGCCAGGACTCATCTCAAGAAGCTTTTTCTGCATGTATTCTTCTTAGAGTTTTATAGTTTCAGTTCTTACATTTAAGTCTTTAATTCAATCCTAGGAATATATATTTTGCCAAGACAGAATAAGAAAAAAATAGAATACCGAATACACCAATTATTAGTAACGAGATTGAATCAATAATCAGAATTCTCCCACAGTAGAAATTTTTTAGTTAATACAAATAAAGCAGTTAATGAGGAATAGAGGCTTACACACACACAAAATGATATGGAATATATATATATGTATACATATATATATATATGAAAATCACAGAAGCAAATCCATCTAGGTCAATAACAACATTGAATGTGAATAGAGTACACAACCAAATTAAAAAGGAGAAATTGTCAGATTGGATAATAAGAAAATGATATCCAACTACAACCTCTATAAAGGAGACAGATTCAAATAGGTCAAAATAAAAAGGAAGAAATAAAATAAATTAATATGATACAAACAGCAACCATAGAAAAGTCAGAGTAGCTATAAAAATATTGGACACAATACATAGAAACAAAATAATTGCTAATTATAATGATAGACATTGTATAATAGAAAAGTCAGTCTGTATGTTGGAGATGAATGCTCCATTTTCAGTAATGAGTAGAACAACTAACAACTATGCAGAACAACAACAAGAGAAGAGGATGAACAAAACTAAACACAAATTACACTTTTTGTCTTCAAATAAAATTTTCCACATATTAATTGATCCTGTTGATTAATATTTTTTCTTAACAGCTTGTGTTTGAATATTTTATAAGAAGTTCTTCATGACTTTTAAACATAGATATTCTCTAATATTTTATTGCTCTCATAATAATACATTTTCCCTATTTTCAAACAATCTTGAGTTCAGTTTTGTTTTTGATAACTGAGATTTTTTTTTTTATCTTTATATGGCAAGCAGTTTTCTCTTTTAGCATTGATTTATGATGCCTTCTTTATTGGGTGCTAAGTTAGTATAGATATATGAAGCTGTCACAAAAGTAAATATTCTCTTCCATTTGTCAATTTTGATTGTTTTTCTATTAATAGAACTTCATTTTATGAAGGCTAATGGTGTATTACTATATCTGCATAAATATTCCTGCTCTTGGAATTTTCAAATTTTCAAGCACTATGCTTCATAAGATTATGAAGAGCTCCATTACAGATTTCCTTCACTAAAACACAAAAAATAAATTTTAATTGGAAGATCAAAAAGGTATTATGTAGTTATATATATAGTTATTTCTAAGTTAGCATATGATTTATAGTTATATGTAGTATATCAGTTTATACTATATAAGAGTATGTTATATATTTATATATAATGAGTATCATGTATACTTATTCAGATATAAATTTTAAAAGAAAGAAATATATAAATCCTTATCAACCACACACTGTTTCAAGGTGCTCATCTACTTTCTAAAACAAATCCCAGTTACTGATAGGGATAACATTGATCTTAGCAACCAGTTTAGAGAGATAGATATCATCGTAATATGAAATTACCTCAACAGAAAACACTAATATTCAGACCAGCAACATTGGGAAATTAGTAATTTCCTACAGAACTTTCCATCAATGACTGAGAAGAGCTGGCAGACATATCCTTCATGAATTCCCTTACATATTGGGTAGGGTACCTCTGAAGTGCTAAATGTCTTTGAATGGCACCTATTTCATAATATACCTCTAAAGGCTTCTTTCCCTTCACATTCTCATTTCCTCATTACAAACCAAAATTGTTTTCTTGGGTTGCTTCTCACATGAAATGCACTTGAAATCTAATCCTATCTTCAGGATCTACCCTAATCTTTTTTTTTTTTTTTCCTCATTAACTTTGCTTGTTTGGATTTATCTTCTTGACATGCAGACATTGGCTTCTCTAATGTGTTCAGGTCCTTTGAATTTGTCTCTATCTGATGTCATTCTTTACATCATCTCATTCTGTTTCATGACTTTAAATATTCCCACCTTTTTAAGACAAATGCATATCTCTGTTTCTCATGCCTGGCCTTCTCCCGGAGACTCTCACATGTGCATTCCTGCACACTCACCATTTTCCTTTGGATACCTGATAAAACTCTCAAATTTACTAATTCCAAACCTGAATCCTTAATTCTTCCATCATCTCTGTGCAACCTTCTAACATTTAGTCTTTTCTTTTCCAAATAATACCAACTACATTTTTCTTGTTTACTTGCCACAAATTATCCAAAGCTATCATGAACCCCCATCATGTTTTTTAAAAAAGTAGCTAAGAAAAAAGTCATCACTACTTTTGAAATGCCTCCTAAAACTCACCTTTTTATCATAGCTTCATCACTACTGCCTATGTCAAAAGTACCATAAATAGATTTCAATCTCACTCCTTATTTCCTGTCTTGCCATTCTAGAATAGGTAAAATTATCTTATAAAAATTGTCACATAATGACATTTCTCTGTTCAAAATTCTCAATGGACTTGGTATGCTACTCACATTGAGATAAACACAACCTCCTTTGCTTTGTTTCCTGGTATGAATGGTCCTTCTACCTTCTCTGATATATTCTTCAACTGTTAGCATCTTCACTCTCTCCATCTCTGTCTGCAGTCTACCAGATCTACAGTTCTTCATCTACACTCTTTCCTCCAAGCAATTGCCATTGGGTTTTCCCTACAACTGGAACACTCTTTCACAAAATTACTGCATGATATCTTTCTTACTTCATTGATGCTCTCTGTGAATATCTGTCGGAGAGCCTTTACCTGAAAAGAATAACACCCCTGCATTGTTTTTTATCTTCATTCCCAGCTTATATTCCTTCATAAAATTTATTACCATCTAATGTTTTCATATTCATATGTGTGTGTGAGTGTGTGTGTATTTTTGTGCTTGTTCATGTTTTTCTCCTTCATTTGATTTTACGTGCTATAGCAACAGACATATAATCTATTATGCAAACTTTTAAATTCCCAGTACCTGGTTCATAGTTATTTGTTAACTAATCATCTGTTTAATAAGTAAGTGTATGAATGAGTGAATGACTTTGCATTTGCTTCATTGTAAACTGAACTATACTGGTCTAGTTTTTACAGGTCACTGAACACGATGCAAAATGCAGTATTAAGCCAAACAAAAGCCAAGTCAGACTTCTAAGAACTCTGAAAGGGCTTTATTCATGTACTACACTTGAAAAAGTAACTCCAAAATTTGGTTACTAAAATAATAATTATTTTATCCATTTTAGTGCATTTCTGAATTCAAATTCATATATTCCAACATATTGTAAAATAACACTAAAATGCAAGAACAAGAGGAAATTACATATTCAAATTTATGGCTTAGATTATTATCCTTTAATTCATTCTTTATTACCTGAACTTAGAGTCAGGTATTCATCATAACTATTCTATTGATAGTAGCTAAATCAGCTATACTTTGTTTAGGTTAATTTTTATGTGGTGATTTTATATTGCAAAAACACATATATTAAGTAAAAATATATGTGTGTGTGTGTGTATCTAAGAGAACTTTTCTGGGAAGGATATTTTAGTTTTTAGAAAAAATTCAAGTGTTCATGTATGAATTTCTAAAGAAACCTTATAAGTATGTGATTTAAAGCACATACTTATCCTGTAAAAAGAAATGTCAAAAGAATTTAATGATAATAGTGACTTTCTAAAATGAGGTAAATGCGTTTTTAGAGCAGAAGCCAAGTCATACATTCGACTATAAAAGAAAAGGTTGAGACTACCGGTCTTCTGGATTAATGACTTGGATGAAAGCTGGGGAGGGTGTTTTTTTCTCTTCAGGAGTTTGATACTTAAAGTGCTTGATGTGAAATTTGGAAGTTCAGTCAATGTGAGTATGAGAAGTGTCTTGTTTGTGAAAAAGATTGACAAAGTTGTTTCCCTCCATTGCCTGGGGGCCTGTCTTCATTAAGTTTTTAGTCCAAGAAAGAAGGGAGGCAGAAAACAGCCTTGCAATCAGGAATTGAGTCAAACACAAACAGCCTGAGATACTAGATTTTAAATATTATGAGCTGAAACTCAAAGATCTAGTTTTGAACTGGCACCCCTAGGGCTTCCAGAAAATTCAATACTCATGATATCAGACAAGAGTTAGGAAAGGATGACAAGATAAAAGAAACTAAAAGCAAGTATAGAATGAACATAAGATAAAGCTTCAAGCTAGAATTACATTAAGACATATCAGAATTAGAATTTAGATTCATTGTAGAAGGCATAAAAATTTACAGATGTACAGAGACACAGGGAGTATACACATCATGTTCATACTCTCACATAAAGCATCATTAAAGAATGCAGTTTATCAAGAAGAATATGTAAACAAGTAGAAAGAAGAATAATGGGCAAAATAAATACACAAATTCATGACAAAGAATAAATTATTGACTTTGAAAATATATTAATATTTTTCAATAATTTTAAAAAGTGGACACTGTATATTTCATAAAAAAAATATTCAGGAGGGTGGGTCTAAGTTTTTGTGGTGATAATTAAGGTAAAGTAAAACATATAAAGAGGCAAAAGTAGAGATTTAGAAATAATTTAAACTTATAGTAAGTATACTAAAACATAAATTTTAAAATTTGTATGTAGATGCCATAGAGATGAAATATAACACATAGCCTCTAAAGCAGCAGAGATGGTGCTTGGGGGGGAGAAGAGTTTAAAAAGAAACAGGTACCCATGAGAAACCAAGCAGTGAAAGGAAAAAGAGGAAATGTGGAGAATTTAGCTTCCTGGAAGAAAATAAAAGGATTACTAAAAGCAAAATAAAACAAAACAAAACAAAAGTCTTTAATGCCACCATCCACGGAAACAAAAAACAGAAGTCCCCATACTTGCTATGTTGACCTTTCACCCTATAGAGAAACCCATAAATGAGCTGAAAGTACCTCTCCATAAACATCTTTCTAATTACGAAGGGAAAGGCAGTCCTTTACAGTGAAGATTAAAGTTAAAGTCACCACAATGATGCTCATTATACAGTGTACCCCCTGGTCAGAGAGTCTGAGAACCCAGAAGTTATTTGGTGCTATCACTGCAAAACATACGTTACCTGGATCAAGTCATGAACACTGATCAGAAAAATCTAATTGAAAGGATATTCTATATAAGATAATTGTATCCTATCTGCAACTGCAATTTGTTGCCAGAAAAATATAGAGGGTAGGAGAACAGAGAGAGAGGTGAACATAAGAGTGTTCAAGAATATTGCAAATTCTGTAGAATACTCGACATTGGGGAAAGTGGGTAATATATATACAGGGGAACAATTGCACTATCCTATATGTTTGAAATTTTATAAAAATAATTTTTTTAATTAAAAGAAAACTATAGAAGTGGTGTTAGATGTAGATCAATAATTATCACTTTTTAAAAATATTTAGATGCAAAATGTAGTAGTTTTTTTAATCAGTTATTTAGGGGTAAAAATTAAAATAAGATGACAAGAAATATAATAGCTAAAGAATGTAAAGTATAATAATTAAAACAGCAAGTAGTTCCACAGAATCCAAAACAATCATGGGCTTGCAGGCATTAATATACACTCAAAAAGTAACTTGGCAGTAATAGAAGAATAATTCTGTAAAATATAATACTATTGATAGAATTGATATATTTAGATCTTTCTGAATCATTTTTAAAACGAACCCGTTTCTTCAAACATGAAGTGAACATTTAAAATATCATTCATTAGTAAGTCACAAAAAGTATTGATAAATTAAAAATGTAAATATACTATTTTCTAATAAAAATAAAATTAGTTTAAAATTGATAATCAAAATTAGACAAGTCCTACTATGTTTAGAAATTTAAATGTGCATTTTTTAGGAATTTACTCCACATTCACATTTTATTAAATAATTTACAAAAGATGAGATATAGGCCTCTGCATTTATAAACATACATAAAATATTTTGAGTTAATCATAAATTTAACAATTTGGAAAACAACTTATGTGATTAGTACTTCAAAATGCATCACTAATGTGTGGCTTCTGATCCAACATGTAAAGCCATCACTATTATCCTTACAAATAAGACAAATGCTGAAAACCTAAGAATCAACAACGCCTCTGAAAAGGGAAGAGAGCTGAAGTCACAGGGCAAATGGAATATTACTCAGCCATTAAAAAGAATTCATTTGAATCAGTTCTAATGAGATGGGTGAAACTGGAGCCCATTATACAGAGTGAAGTAAGCCAGAAAGATAAAGACCATTACAGTATACTAACACATATATATGGAATTTAGAAAGATGGTAACGATCACCCTATACACAAAAAAAGAAAAAGAGACTCAGGTGTATAGAACAGACTTGTGGACTCTGTGGGAGAAGGCGAGGGTGGGATGTTTCAAAAGAACAGCATCGAAACATGTATATCAAGGGTGAAACAGATCACCAGCCCAGGTTGGGTGCATGAGACAAGTGCTCAGGCCTGGTGCACTGGGAAGACCCAGAGGGATCGGGTGGAGAGGGAGGTGGGAGGGGGGACCGGGATGGGGAATACATGTAAATCCATGGCTAATTCATTTCAATGTATGACAAAAACTACTGCAATGTTGTAAAGTAATTAGCCTCCAACTAATAAAAATAAATGGAAAAAAAAAATAAAAGAAGAGGGAAACAAACAACAAAAAAAAAGAACAGATGAAATTGAAGCTTCTTGTATCTACAGATATAGCAAATGGTAAAAACAGCCTAACTCCCGACCAGATAAACACAAAACCTTACATCAAGACTTATGTATGTGTTGTTGTTTAGTCCCTAAGTCTTGTCTGACTCTTTGCCACTCCATGGACTGCAGTGATCCAGGCTTCTTTGCCTTTCACTATCTCCCAGAGTTGCTCAAATTCGTGTCCACTGAGTCAGTGTTGCTATCCATACAACCATCTCATTTTCTGTTGCTCCCTTCTCTTTCTGCTCTAAGGCTTTCCCAGCGTCAAGGTCTGTTCCAATGAGCTGGCTTTTTCTATAGGTGGCCAAAGTATTGGAGTTTCAGCTTCAGCATCAGTCCTTCCAATGAATATTGAGGGTTGATTTCCTTTACGGTTTACTTGCTTGATCTCCTTGCTGTCCAAGGAACACTCAAGAGTTTTTGCTAGCACCACAGTTCAAAAGCATCAATGCTTTCATGCTCAGCTTTCTTTATGGTCCAACACTAATATCTGTACATGACTCCTGGGAAGACCATAACTTTGACCATGTAGACCTTTGTAGGCAAAGTGATATCTCTACTTTTAAAATATGCTGTCTAGGTTTGTCACAGCCTTCCTTCCAAGGATCAAGTGTCTTTTAATTTCATGGCTGCAGTCACCGGCTGAGTGATTTTGGAGTCCAAGAAAATAAAATCTGTCACTCTGTCCACTTTTTCCCCTTCTACTTTCCCAATTTTGAACTTGTCCTTTTTTCCATGTCTGGTTCTAGCTGTTTATTCTTGATCTGAATACAGGTTTCTTAGGAGACAGGTAAGGTGGTCTGGTATTCCCATCTCTTGATGAGTTTTCCACAGTTTGTTGTGATCCACACAGTGAAAGGCTTTATTGTAGTCAATGAAGTGGAAATAGATGTTTTTCTGGAATCCCTTATGTATAGCTTTCAACAAAAAAATTTCAAAGCATAGTAAAAGGCAAAAATTACCAAAACAAAAACAAAAACCCTTTAACTTCATGAAAACAGAAGAACCAGACTGAGACATGTTAGAAATAAAGCAATTATCAGACCAAAAATTTAAAATATCTATGATTAATAGGTCAAGAGCTCTAACGGAAATAGTGGACAACATACAAGAGTAAATGGGTAATATAAGCAGGGAGATGGATGTTCTAAAACATAAAGTAAAATGCTAGAAACAAAAATACTGTATAGAAAAGAAGAACCACTTTTTAATGTACCCACACAACTGAGGAAAGTGACATTCAAAATATGTCAGCAGGAACATGTTGATCTTAAAGACAAAGGGGAAAATCGGGCTGGACATAATGGGGCAGAGTGATCCAAGAATTTTGAGACAATTACAAACGTGTAACATACAAATAATGGATGTAGTAGATGAAGAATAAAGAAAAGAAAATATTTGAAGTAATAATAACTGAGAAATCCCAATAATTATTGGCAAGCACAAAACTATAGATTTAGGAAACATACAGAACTCAAAGTCAGATATATATCAAAAATAAACAAACTAAAACTAAACAAACCTGAAGCTACGTTTATCACATTCAAAACAAAGAAAATCAAAGGCAAACAGAAACACTTGAAAGAAGCCAGTGATGGAGGAAATGTCTTACCTAAAGAGGAATAAACATAAAAATTATATCTGACTTTTCTAGAACTCATGCAAGTGAGAAAGGAATGGAGTTAACATATTAAAGTGATTTTTAAAAAAGCCCTCAAAATCTAGAATTGTTAATCCAACAGGAATTACCTGGCGGTCCAATGCAGGATTCTGCACTTTTACTGCCAGAGCTTGGGTTCCATCCCTGGTCAGAGAACTAAGATCTCACAAGTTGTGAGGAATGCCCCGCCACCCCCCAAAAAAGAAACTCAAATAGATAAACAAGTTAAACAAGTTTAAATAAAGGAAAATGTTGAAGGAGAAGTAATTATCAAAGAATTGAAGACAGTCATTGACAGTAAACCTATTATACAAGAAATGTTCAAAAGTTTTATAGAAGTAGTGTTCAAAAAGGAATAAATATATATTAGATACATATATTTTTTTTCTTTTTCTTCAGTATAAAAGATGGCAGTTTTTTCAAAATAATAATAGCAACAGTGTACGCAGTGATTATATCATGTATAATTGAAATCAGTGACAGCAATGATACAAAGGGTGTTGTTTAGTTTGCTAAGTCATGTCTAGCTCTTTTTGTGACCCATGGACTGTAGCCCACCAGGCCCCTCTGTCCATGGGATTCTCCAGGCAAGAATACTGGAGTGGGTTGCCAATTCCTTCTCCAGGGGGTGGTCTTCCCAGCTCAGAAATCGAGCTCATGTCTCCTGCTTGGCTGATGAATTATTTACCACTAAGCCACAAGGGGAGCCTGATATAGGGGTAGGATGGAGGAATCAGGAGAATGTTGCTATTATAAAATAATGTGCTACCCACAATATAGTGTAGCATTATTTAAAAGTGGAATTATAGTAGTTGCAAATGTATTTTGAAAATTGTAAGGCAAGCTTTTCAATGGGTGAATGGATTAATATTTAAATGAGCTATCGAGTTATGTAAAGACATTACAGAAACTGTTGCTGTATTTCTAGGACTGCCTTACCAGAGAGTGAATGGCTTAAACAATAGTAACTTATTTTTTCACAATACTGAGGACTGGAGCCCAATATCAATCTGGCAGCAGGTTTATCTTCTTCTCAGGAGTCTCTCCTTGGCTGGCAGATGTCTGCCTTCTCTCTGTGTCCTAACCTTTCCTGTCTGCTTGTACATTCTTGGTGTTTTGCTCTTCTCATAAGGACAACAGTCATATTGGATTAGGGCTGCAACCTTAGACATGAACTAACCTTAATACTTCAACAAGGGCCATATCTATTGGTACAGTCACAGTGGTTATCAGCACTTCAGCACATGGATTTTGGGGGACATAATCCACACAGCCAATTAATGAGAAAATCCAGTGTTAAACAAGTACATACTCTATAAAATTCAACTACATGATATTCTGGAAAAAGCAAAACCATAGAGAGTAACAGAATCAGCATTTGTTGGGTTCAGGTGGATGGGATGGGATGAATATGTGGGATATAAAGCATTTTTGAAGCAGTGAAGCAATTCTCTACCAATCTGTATTGTTGTATCCATGACACTGCATACCTGTCAATACCTATAGAACTGTACACCACAAAGAATGAACTGTAGTGTAAACTATGGACTTTGGTTAATAACAATGCATCAATAGCGGCTCACCAACGGTAAAGAAATTAGCACATGATGCATGCTGTTAATTATAGGAGATGCTATGTGGAGGGTTGAAGGAAATATAGGAATTCTGGGTACATTCTGTACTATATTACTGCAAACATAAAACTGAGCAAATTAAGTTTACTAATGAAGAAATAAAATCATCACTGCAAAACCATATTTTTATGTGAGAAATTCAAGAACATTCACTTAAAATATTTTAAATGAGGAAAAATTGCCATGATTATCTCACCCTAGGAAAAGAACAAATTGTAAAAAATTAAATATTAATTCATGATCAAGTTTGAATTACAATCATTGAATATTCTTAACACAATCACCTTTTCCTATGTACAACCCTTAGCAAATACCATTTATCTTAGTGAATATTTCATATCATTTCTATCAAATCCATAAACAAACAATATTTGCCCCACCAACCATCTCTATTCATCATCATATTGGAGGTGATAATCAATGCAATAAGAGATTTAGAATTTTCAAATAACAATGGCATTCTTTTAGAAATTTAAGTTTAGAGAAAATATTATCTACTTAGTTGGACATACAAACTGTAAGAAATAATAAAATGATTGACTAGGAATATGGTTAGCATTAAAATTTTAAAAGATAAATAGCATCATTAGATACCAATAAGAAAGTGCAGGAGAAATATATTACAGTAGGTACTGGGAAAGGTAATATGTAACCAACTTATCAAAAAAAAAAAAAAGATCTTCAGAGTCCTTACTACACACACACAAATAACTAAGTGAGGTGATGGATGTTTAACTTGATTGTGGTAATTATTTCACTATATATACATGTATATATATATCAAACATCATGTGGTTCATTTTAAATACATATAAGTTTTAGTTGTCAATTATACGTCAATAATTCAGCTCTACATTTTCTTATTTTCATTAAGCTGAAATCCACATGGAAAGAGAGCATGTATATTATCATGCAATTTAACATTACAAAAAGCTCTGAAACCAGTAATGGGAACATTGACTAACCTTTGAATAAAAATCTCAGGCTATGTTCTTGTCCTTAAGGCTCACATTGACACAATACATCCTGAAACACTAACAACTTGAAATGCAGGTATTAAGATATGATAAATATCATTTACTGAAAGAATAAATATAACATTCAGCTTGGTTACAGAGGTAATTCATGAGTTACAGTTCAATTATCTTCATTTTCATTGTTTAGTCAATATGCGCGCCATCCCTTGTCACTGGAGGCAGAGATAAAACCAATACATTAAAGCATTACTGTGACATCAGAGTGTATTTATTGAGACATTTCAATAAACATTCAATAACATATCTTTCTACATTAATTAAAATGCTATCAAATACTTATCATTGAATGAATATGTAAATATGATTGAGTGATGCATAGCAAGGATTCTCTATTAAGAAAAGTACTCTATTTTTGGATTTACTTTTGCAAAGGACTATTTAGAATCAGGCTTCCCTGGTGGCTCAGACAGTGAAGAATCTGCCTGCAATGTGGGAGACTAGGTTCAATCCCTGGGTGGGGAACATTCCCTGGAGAAGGACATGGCAACACACTCCAATATTCTTGCCTGGAGAACACCATGGACAAAGGAGCCTAGCGGGCTAGGGCCCATGGGATCCCAAAGAGTTTGACACAACTGAGTGACTAACACATTCACTTTCATTTAAAATCAGGCTATCAGGTACAAAATGTCTTTATTTACCTGGATCATATTACATTCATTTAGAAGGCCATTCTCAGTTTTAAGGATATGGCTCATAAAACTGTAAAAGTCATCTTACTGTGATGAAAGATCACACTTTCTCATGAGAGTCTATCAAAATGTAGTTTCCAATTGCATTTTAAGATAATCAAATCTGTGAATGTGCTTTAGCAGTCAACCCATGAAGCACCGCAGGTTCTCAGATGTATCTCATGAAGAACTTTGAAACTCACAAGCTGCTAAGTATCCTAGTCAGTAACATTTCCTCTAAAGAATCCCGAGGCAGGGATTCTTATATACACCAGGGTATATGACTGTATAAAACAAGCCTTGTCACACATTTGACTAAAGAAGAAGTTCTAAGTCTTTCTGAATTTAGAGCAACCCTTGTCACATGACAGCATAATTCACTTTTCATGAGTCTCTCACATCTCTGACTTCTATCTTTGATACTATTTATATTGATCTTGCCTTTTGTCTTCCGGTGAGCATCCCTCTTCTTTGTCCTGATGCCTTCCTTCTGTTATCATCTGTCAGGAGGACGGGAAATGATATTTCAGGGCAATACACTGAGGGGATGTATAATTCATTTAAAAAGTCTTGATGTCAAAAGTACTCTAAGAATCACGTTAAATGATTTACTCAAGAAAAATCTGAGTCAATACAGAATGCCCTTAAGATAAAATACCTGACTACAACCATCATCTATGGGGCAAACATGGCACATAATGTAATTATGAAAATTATAGTTAAAAATAAAATTTACTAAATTTAAATACTCAGATTTCAATTTTGATGATAAAATAATAAAAGCATGGTATTTGTAAGAAGAAATAGCCAATTTAAACAGTAATATTGCTTTCGCCTGAATTCTTGTATTGTTTTATTCCTTCCTTTCCTCCTTCTTTCTACTTTTCCGTCAAAAATTTCTTGAATGCTTACTGTATACTGGATACAATTTTAGATACATAAACAAACACTAATTCTAGTAATAAAAGACTTCTTTCATGTGGAGCTTTTATTAGATTGTGTGTGTGTGTTAGTTGCTGAGTTGTGTCTGACTCTTTGCGACCCACTGAACTGTGGCCCACCAGACTCATCTGTCCATGGTTCTCCAAGCAAGAATACTGGAATGGGTTTCCACTTCCACCTCCAGGGTATCTTTCCAACTCAGGGATAGAACCTGGGTTTCCTGCATTGCAGGAAGATTCTTCACCATCTGAGCCGACAGGGAAACCCATATTCAATTTGGGAAGCAGAAGCAATCTGTAATAAATATTAAATGACATAGTATATTAAAAGCTAATATGTACTACTGAATAAAGGAAAAACAAAGCAGGTTAAGGGTGATTGTTAGTGTGGGGCAGGCATGACTATTTGCTGCAGTCAATTAGGTTCTCAGGAAAAGCCTCATTGTGAAAGTGAGATCAGTAATCACCCAGATAAACATTGGGGCGATACAGTATGTGTTAAGGATGCCCTAGGGCTTCCCTGGTGGTGCAGAAGGTAAAGAATCTGCCTACCAGGCTGAGACCTGCCATGCTCAGATCCCTGAGTCAGGAAGATACCCTGGAGGAGGAAATGGCAACCCACTCCAACATTCCTGCCTAGAGAATCCCGATGTACAGAGGAGCCTGGCGGACTACAATCTGTAGGGTCACAAAGAGTTGAACACGACTGAGCCATTCACACACACACACACACACACACACACACACACACACACAGAAGGATGCTCTACGGGATTTCCTAAGTGGTGCTAGTGGTAAAGAATCTGCTTGCCAATGCAGGAGATGCAAAGGATGCTGGGTTGATGCCTGGTTTGGGATGATCCCCTGGAGAAGTAAATGGCAAACTGCTCCAGTATTCTTGCCTGGAAAATTCCATGGAAAGAGGAGCCTAGCAGGCTACAGTCCATGGGGCCTCAAAGAGTCAGAACAGTGGAGCAACTGAGCACAAAGATGCCCTGCATGGCTGGAGTATGTGAAAAAGAACCACAGTCTATCGTTATTTGTCTCCTCCTATGTCAAGCATGACATTAATGAGTTACAGCATGATACAGTGACAAGAAAATGAACTTCTGGGTCAGAGAGTCTTGGACTGGGGCACCTTTTTTTCTAACTTACCAGCCAGAAAATGCATACAATTGTTTAATCCCTGTGAACCTCAGGGATTTCATAAATATATCATCATAACACCCAATTCCTTGGAACTTCAGGACAAATAAATTATACTACACAACTATTTAAAACACTCAGCATGTATTAACAGTGGCAGTGCACAGCAGTGGGAAAATATGACTTGCTAATTCAAGCTTATGTGATGCTAAATCATGTATGTTGGGAATTGGAATCAATGGGGTTACCTCTTTTTTGTTTTCTACATATTTACTTCCAGAAATATATACATATTATAATTTTCTTACATGACATTAATCTCTTTTCTTTGGTGTTCCCAGGATGATATGAATGATCACTACTATGATAGAATCACTGAAATCAATTTATTTAATGCATTTAAAATAATTTCCTGAATTATTAGTTTCAAGGAATGTTTTCTGGATTATCTCTTTTTCCTCCAGGTACCACAGATACACCTGGAGACACGTGGCTGCCATTTCTCTGTATGCATTGATCTCATCCTTATTGTCATCTCCATTGGACACACCTCCATCACACTGCATCATCCTCAGGGTTTGTCTTACAGGTGAACCAAGTGAAGAGTCAACAGAAAATCCTCTTAGAGATCACCCAGTCGGGCTTTAGTTACCTTTTCACAAAGATCAGTTAATTCTAGGATGGCATTGGCAAGGTTAATTAGTCACTTGTCAAAGTATACTTTCCATATTTATGGAGAGAAACATATTTGATCTGTATCCTTAATCACAATCTTTAAATATTTCTTATTTTAATTCCTCATTTTAAATCATTCTTGCTTCCTGCAATCCTTTTGAATACTAAACTCTCCCAGTGATAGTCCCTTAATGCAACTCTTTGCACCTTTATTTGATTTTCTATTAATTATTCCTTTTTCTTATTCACTTTTTCTCACCAGGCCCTTTGTTACAGAGGGACTAAGGTAATTCAATGGGGAAACTGCATTCATTTCAACAACTTGTGTGAGAACCACTGAATATCAACACAGAAATGAAATTAAAAAATCACTTTATGCTATAAATGAAAATTTAGTTGAAATGAACAATACATCTGAGAATCCAAAGTAAAATGTAAGAGTCCTAGGAGAAAATACAGGAAAAATGTTTCCATAATCTGGGGGAAAGAAAAAAATTTTTTATTAAAGATAAAAATCATGTGCCAATACAAGTTAATAAATAATTCAACAAAATATCTTCTCTTTAAAACACCAGGAAACACCAGGAAAATAAAACTTAGAAATACAAAAAACTGAAAAATTATTTTCAGATCACATAAATGACAAGGCCTTGTACACGGAAAATGTTATGAACCTTTAAAATTGTTAGAAATAAAAGCAAAAAGGCAAAAATCTGTAAGATATTTGATCATGCATTTTACAAATGATACTTTATGAATGTCCAATAAACATGCAAACAGGCATTCAACCTCAGAAAAATGAAAATTGCAATTGTTTTATACTAATAGATACTAATATATATATAATGGCTAAAATTAAAAATGGATAATATCAAAAGCAAAAGTTTTACTTTTACTTTGTTTACTTTATTTACTTTACTTATTTATTTACTTATTGATTTTACTTATTTATTTTTTTCAACTTTCTTTCCTTATTTACTTTATTAACTTCTACTTTTGCTTTATTGACTATGCCAAAGCCTTTGACTATGTGGATCACAACAAACTGTGGAAAATTCTTAAATAATGGGAATAGCAGACCACCCGACCTGCCTCCTAAAAAATCTGTATGCAGGTCAAGAAGCAACACTTAGAACTGGACATGGAACAACAGACTGGTTCTAAATAGGAAAAGGAAGAGCTAAAGAGCCTCTTGATGAAAGTGAAAGAGGAGAGTGAAAAAGTTGTCTTAAAACTCAACATTCAGGAAACTAAGATCATGGCATCTGGTCCCATCACTTCATGGCAAATAGGTGAGGAAACAATGGATACAGTGACAGGCTTTATTTTCTTGGCCTCCAAAATCACTGCAGATGGTGACTGCAGCCATGAAATTAAAACATGCTTGCTCCTCGGAAGAAAACCTATGACCAACCTAGACAGCATATTAGAAAGCAGAGACATTACTTTGCCAACAAAAGTCCATCTAGTCAAAGCTATGGCTTTTCCAGTAGTCATGTATGGATGTGAGAGTTAGACTATAAAGAAAGCTGAGTGCCGAATAATTGATTCTTTTGGACTGTGGTGTTGGAGAAGACTCTTGAGACTCTCTTGGACTGCAAGGAGATCCTAAAGGAAATCAGTCCTGAATATTCATTGAAAGGACTGATGCTGAAGCTGAAACTCCAATACTTTGACAACCTGATGCAAAGAGCTGACTCTTTGGAAAAGACTCTGATGTTGAGAAAGATTGAAGTTGGGAGGAGAGGGAGACAACAGAGGATGAGATGGTTGGATGGCATCACCAACTCAATGGACATGGGTTTGAGTAAGCTCCAGGTGTTGGTAATGAACAGGAAAGCCTGGCATGCTGTAGTCCATGGGGTCGTAAAGAGTCAGACATGACTGAGCAACTGAACTAAACTGAATATAAAGGGCTGGTAAATATATGGAACAAGCAAGTGTAGAGATGGAAAGTATTTCAACTTTGAAAAACAATTTGGCCATTTTTTTATAAAGTCAGACATGCATTATTCACATTACTCTGCCTTTCCACTCCTCCCAAAGAAAATAAAATTTAATTCCATATAAATTCTTTTACATGAATGATCAAAGCAGCTTTATTCCTACATGTCAAATTTTGGAAACAGCTCCCATGCCCATCAACAAGTAAATGAATAAACAAACTTTAGATATATTTGGAATACTACCCATCAAAATAAGGATATTAACTACTGATGCACAGAGTGATACACTTGATCTCAAAAATATAGTTCTGAACAAAAACGTCAGTCAAAACAGCGCATCCCATATGACTACATTTGATTTCTCCTTCCTTGCAAGCACAGACCTGCCCCAGAGAGGACTGCAACTTCCTTATGAATTTCAGCATTAGAGACACATGGACAAGAGCCAAGCCAAGTTAAGGAGACCCACAGTCACAGCAGCAAAGCCGCAGCAGCTGCTATGAACTGTGATTAATAAATAAATCTTTTGTATAAGTCACAGATTTTCAAGCTTTGATTATTACAGAAAACCTGAGCAGCACAAGAAAATGGAAAAAGTTCAGGAAAAATGGATAGCATTTCATGAATTATTTCTTTTGAATTATGAGAGAGAATAAGATCTAGTACACAAATGTCTAACTATCTGGAGGATATACTCCAACAAAGAGGTGAACAATGCAAGAATAATATATTACATAATACAATTTTAGATACTGACCTGTAGTAATATGCACAGTCATGAACATTAATGCCATCCAGGAAAAGCAGATGACAAGTTCACTGCAAACATTAGAATAACACATCCTTTAGAAATGTAGAAATTGCAATGACATATTCCAACTAGTTCCTCATTTGTTGTTATTGCTGTATTGTTAGCATATTCTTTCTTCACTCATAAAAACTTGATTAAATCAGTTCAGTTCAGTTGCTCAGTCATGTCCAACTCTTTGCGACCCCATGGACGGCAGCACACCAGGCCTCCCTATTCATTACCAACTCCCAGATTTGTGCAAACTCATGCCCATTGAGTCGGTGATGCCATCCAACCATCTCATCCTCTGTCATCCCCTTCTCCTCCTGCCTTCAATCTTTCCCAGAATCAGGGTCTTTTCAAATGAGTCAGTTCTTCGCATCAGGTGGCCAAAGTATTGGAGTTTCAGCTTCAGCATCAGCCCTTCCAAAGAATATTCAGGACTGATTTCCTTTAGGATGGACTGATTGGATGTCCTTGCAGTCCAAAGGACTCTCAAGGATCTTCTCCAATACTACAGTTCAAAAGCATCAGTTCTTCGTCACTCAGCTTTCTTTATAGTCTAACTCTCATATCCATACATGACTACTGGAAAAACCATAGCTTGGACTAGACTGATATTTGTTAGCAAAGTAATGTCCCTTATTTTTAATATGCTAAGTTGGTCATAACTTTTCTTCCAAGGAACGTGTCTTTTAATTTCATGGCTATCTGTCTTAATATAAACTTACACTCTTGTCTCTTTTTGATAATAGGTGTGTTATTTTAATGTGTGTGTTGAGTGGTAATCACACTGTAAGGTAAAACATTTAAATCATCACTTAGAATCATGTTACAGGATAACACTGACACTACGGGCCCCTTAAGTGTTTTACTTCTTAGGGAAATGACAGATTCATCATTTCTGTGTTCTTGTGTTGGGGCAAACATGATCTTAAATGACTACCTAGAAGTATTGCAGTATTAAAGCCCATGATCTTACATCATGAAAATCCAACAGATCTCCATATTATGCTTATTTTCTAATTTCCAAGATTTTCTATGTTTTCATGACTGCTAGCTCATAAATTTAATTTCTCTAATAGAATAGATTCCTATATATTTTCCTTTACTTTGTCTCATTCTTCTGTGATCTAGATTCTCACTACTACTGAGATAATGCTTCTACAGTAAGAATTAGATCATTTCCTTAAAATAATCAGTACTGTACTACACATTCCACACTTCCTAATGTAGTATTTAAGTAATTGATGATTTGGCTCCTGTCTACCTTTACAGAATCGTCATAAACTATACCCCATTGTACACTCTATGCTCAATGCTACATAGCTATCATTTATGGATTGGTTCTTTGGAACAAGCTGTCTTTTAAGCACTTTGCATATATCATTACATTAAATAACCACAATAAGTATATGAGATAGAAAACATTAGTATTTCAGTTTTACAAATAAGATAACTAAGCCCAGAGACTTGCTCAGCATCATAGTTAGTAAAGTCAGCATTCAGATGTCAACCCAGCAATCTATTGAAGAACCACTGTGTTTCAACATGACTTGGTTGTCCCTGGAGATAATCATAATTCTTCCATATCTTTGATTCAGTTGAAAAAAAGAGCTTAATGAATTGAAAAAAAGAAAAATAGATGATCACTTAAGCAAAGCTATTTTGCTATTTAAGCTTCATGTTTCTACTTCATAAGGGATAGGAATAATAAATGCTCTGCCAATCTCCCATGATTACTGAAGGGATTAAATTACCTACCAGATATCCGTAGTCAATAACTTGAGATGTCATATAAAAATCATCCAATTCTACATGTCACTTTAGCTACAGTGTTTAAAAACATTCCTAACACAGAGTTATAGAAAATGAAAGTGGTTTTCAGTTTTTCTACAGGGAGGCTATAAGAAGTTATGAATAATTTGAATTCATAAGTTTTGAGACAGAAGATTAAACATTTTTCATTATATTTGCCTTGGTTTTCTTCAACTTGGTGCAGTTCAAATGATAATTTTTTCAAATAATTTCAAAAATTACTTATTTGTTCTTATTTTTAATCTCAGTTGCAAACACATTCTTTAATGAAACTAATCATTACTTTGAAATGTTTAAATCAGTATTTAAAATAATATCAAGATTGGTTACAATCTTGAATATTAGCATACATATATATCAACTACTTAATTGTAATCATATAACCTCTATACAAATTAGAAAACTGTTTTTTAAGTTTTAATTCACAACTAGATCATTGAAATCATTGCATGTAGAGTAGGATGACTTACTTGATAGAGAATGAATTCTTATGTATAATTTTAAAGAATAATTAATACTACCTTAATTTTTACATATGAAAATAATTATTACATGGTATTTAAAATTTAATATTTAAAATTGTTTATATTAAATAATGTCTGATATTTTAATCTATTGCATAATAGTTTAAAAACTAAGGGAAATGATTTAAAAAAATGTTTTTCTGATGATGGTGTTGTGGTGGTTTAATCATTATGTCATGTCCGACTCTTTTGCAACCCATGAACTATAGCCCACCAGGCACCTCTGTCCGTGGAATTTCCCAGGTGAGAATACTGGAAAGAGATGCTGTTACCTTCTCGAGGGAATCTTCCCTACCCAGGGATTGAACCTATGTCTCCTGCACTGGCAGGTAGATTCTTTATAGCTGAACCACCAAGGAAGCCAAGGGATATAAATCTAATTTGAATATTTGCAGCAGAAATTTGTCAAGGACAATTGAATTAAAGCATGTTTAAAGTTCAGATTTTTGCATAATGTTTTAGAGAGCTAAAAACTTTATTAACAAGTCTATTTTTTTACCTATAGGTTTACTTTTTAAAATATTGTAGTTTATTCATATTTTCATAAAGGATCAAAAGTCCCTTGAGAGATTTATAAATTCAGGTACTATGGCTACATTAATTTCAAAATTTGCTGAATTTCAATGTACTTACCAAGAAAAACCACTAATTATTTACATTTCAGACCATTTTCTCACTTCCAGTATTTTGGAGTATTTGAATTTATGCTTCAGTAGAAGCAGGGGAAACCAAAAGAGGTCAGATTATCATAAATATCATAAATACTAGATAAAACTATATGCTAATGGGTTGAATGTGTCTTATGCTAAAAAAAAGAGATGGGTTATGGATAATCTTAAAGGACCATCAATTAGAATGATGTATATATAATTTTTAAATATATGATATTTCAAATGATATATACTTTTGAAATATGAAAATAATAAAGAATATCAATTTAGTAATTAGAAAGATCAGGACAGACAAAGAAACTATATGATCAGCTCACATAGAAAGAGAAAAATAATTTTCCACAAGTCAATGTCTAAAAAAGATATAATGAAAACAATTCTCTTCATAGAGTAGAGGATTGTTTAGAGATTTTATGAAATATTCAAGGAATGACAAGTAAGTAATTCACTTTTATAATATTAGAATTTAGGGAAACATCTGATGGCTCTGTATATTTTGAAATAATCAGCAGTTGATATTTAAAATTATGAAACATTTATAATTAATTTCTGTGATAATTTCACTTAAAGTGCATGTAGATAGAGATTTCACAAGACAGATACTATGAGGATGAAAAGATAAGGAGAAAATGACCAAATAAGACAATATGGTTAGTTAAATTGGAGAAAAAAATGAGGAGAGTGTGTTTTACTACTGTTCAAGTGAAACACTACTATAATTGAGAAAAAATTGTGTTATATGATGCTGGCCAGTCATATAACATAATACTGAGGAATGAATTAAAAATACATAGGAAGAGGAAAAAGTTTAGAACATTTCATAATTTATTTGCAAATCATGATAATATAAATATAAGATCAAAAATTAATTTCATGTACAATAAGTTGTACCAAAAAAAGCTCAAATTAGAATTAATTAATAAGGATAAAATAGCATATAATAATGATCAAATATATCCTCATAAAGAAGACACTAAGAACATTTGAACTTATGGCTGGACTTAACCAATCTGCTAATTGATGTTATTGTTCTCCAGTAAAAATATTTCTTGCATACAGACAAAATAATTACAGAAAATCTTTCAAGTCTTATCAGTAGACTATCAAACCTTTTGTAATAATACTGAGCAGTGACAACACTATAGGAGAAAATATTATAAACAATTGAATGAATATCTGAGCAAATTTCCTTATAAATTTTAGATAAAAATAAACAATAGATTATATATAAAATATGCTACTGTTGTTGTTCAGTATGTAAGTCATGTCTGATTCTTTGTGATCCTATGGGCTGCAGCATGGCCAGATTTCCCTGTCCTTCACTATAATATGTTCCACAAATATAAAATGATCCAAAGAGGACCAAGAAGGTCAAAATATATATACAATATATGCATATATGCTAGATATATATGTGCAAAGTATTTCTTATCATATATACATATACTAAGAAAGAAATTCATATATCTCACCACACTAAGAACCACACTGAGAAACTTTATTTATCCTCTCATGGTCATCTCTTATACATGGAGAAAATAATCTTCCTTAATTCAATTCCTATTAAAGATAGTATTAATCATGTCAAGATATGTAATAATCCCTTACTTTCCTCTTGGTTCAGTACCATGAAAACACTGAAATGGCTCAATGTTACACTAATTTATGGAATCATTCTGATCTTTGAAAGAAATATTTTGTTCCTTGGAATTAAAAATATCAAAACCAATTAAATGTGAGATACAAAGTAAGAGAAATTTTTAAATGAAGGCTTTTTTAGGCATAAGAGGACTCATTCCTACTTGAAATGTTGATTTCCAAATTCATACATCTGGCTTTTGGAAAAACCATACCAAATGCCACGATTTGATTTAAAGCATTTATCACATTCTTGGTACATCAACCCAAATCTGTGCAACTCACACTACTATGAAGTGGCTTTCTTCCTCAGAAGCAGTGTTGTGTAGGACATTAGAGTAAATAAGAGAAATCCTAAGAAGATAGTGGTAGTATAGCAATCAATTTAAAATCTTCCCAAAGTTACTGAGCCAAGAAAGCCAAAACTCCATGGGAAATACTTGTTAAAAAAAAAAAAAAATGCAAACCCCCCTCAATCTGCTCCAGTTATGTATTGCCACATGACAAACTGCCTTAAATACTAGTGCCTTAAAAATTATTTTTTGTCATTGTTGTCATTTAGTTGTTAAGTCTTGTCCGACTCTTTGTGACCCTTGAAGTCCACAAGGCTCCTCTGTCCATGGGATTCTCCAGGTAAGAATACTGGAGTGGGTTGCCATTTCCTTCTTCAGGGGATATCCCCAACCCAGGGATTGAACCTGCATCTCCTGAATTGGCAGTGGAATTTTTTTTAATACTGAGCCACCAGCGAAGCCCACTTTTTAAAATTATACCTCATATTTTTGTGGGTCAGGAATTCAGACAAGAATTAGGATGACAATTCTTCAGTTCTATGTGGAATTGATCGATATCTTTCATTGGTTGTCAAAGGCATTTGGTCTGATCTGAAGGGCTACACACAGCATCCTTGTATCTCTGTAACCTTGGGTGGGATGAATGAAAGGCAGAGGTTAGCTCAAACTACTAACCAGTTGACTTACTTAGGACTCTCCTGAATGGTGGTTGAAAGGTAGTAAGATTTCTTACATGATGGCTCAGGGCTTCCAGATGGAGTGTTCCAAAAACCAAGATGTAGAAGCTACTAGTTTTCTGAGGACTGGTATGATGTTAATTTCACCACATACCATCTGTCCAGGCAAACACAAAGATCTGCCAAATTAAAGGTGCATGGTGTACACTCATCTTTTAATGGAAAAATTGTTAAGAATTGGCAGCCATGTTTAATTTTATGCATCGCATGACAATGAACATGAAGAATTATGAGCAACTGAGAATAAAATAGAACCAAGTAATTCTTACATTGCTATGAGAAAAGAAACCCAGGAAAAGCAGAATTACTTGTCCTATTCCAGAGAAAAGAGAAAGCAAAAATCACTGTTGAAGCATCACTGACATTTTTGGAAGGAGGATTTGGGAAGTCAAACTGCAGACCAGACCCAAATCCTTGCTTTTCTACTCTAATTAAGTTTATCCAGAACCCTTTGTTTCTCTAATGTCAACACCATCTTCTTTGCTCCATTTTTATTTTCTTTCTCTGACAACACATTCAATCCCCACTAGTGCTATTTGTTCCAAATTCAAAAGAAAAAGTCTGTTTATCTTCATCTCTCCTGGTATGATCCTGGTTAAAACTACTATCATCTTACAGCTTTTTTATTTTGATTTATCCATCTGTTTTCCTTGTCTTCTAGTTGACATCCTCTTGTTGAGCATACTCAAGACTTCAACTCTTTGTCAATTATCACTTTTTTGAAATGTTTATTTATTTATTTTACTTTCAGTTGTGCTGGGTTATTGTTGCTGCACCAGGAGAACTAGTTCTTCTCTAGTCCTCTGAGGACACTAGCTCAGAAGCATCCGTAGTAGCTGCTAAGACACTAAGACAAGCTACAGAGTGCAGACAGTTTATGTGGAAAGTGACCCCAGGACTCACTGGGAAGGAAAAACAATAGATAAAATGTGACTATCAAGGATGTAACCACCAAGAGCACTTGAAGCTAAATTCTGCTGAAGAACACATTAGACAGTGGAGTTTATATGCCTCAGAGTTATCTCAAAAAAGAAGACAAGGAGCTGAAGTATTGCTATTCCAATGCCCATTAGTCAGAAGAGGCAGTCTGCTCTTCTAGGAAAGATTTTCCCAAATAGGTAGAACTCTACCTGTAGTTACTCTTTCCTTATTGGTCCTCGTCCCCTCTGGTGTCATGCATGTTACATCCAGTCCTTTTGGAATACAGGTTTACAGCTGCTGCAAGATAAATGGGGCTAAACCTGTCTCACGTGACCTCTGGGGGCTTCCCCCGCAGCTCAGTAGTAAAGAATACATCTGCCAATTCAGGAGACACAGAGATGCAGGTTCAGACTCTGGGTTGGGAAAAGTCCAGGAGGAAATGGCAACCCACTTCAATGTTCTTGCCTGGGAAATCTCATGGCCAGAGGAGCCCCACGGGCCACAGTCTAGGGTCTCAAAATAGTTGGACATAACTAAACCACAACAAGTGGCCTATGAAGGCTAATTGTGCTTTTCTTTCCAACTCAGAGGTCAGTGACATTGTATGGGTAGTTTGAACTCAATTGTGTTGCATTTTTTTCCCCATGGAAATTGAAAGAAAAAAACAAAACATGCAAATCAGAGCTTTTTCAGAGAGCTAGTTGTTAGACTTTTATTAGCACATCCCTGAAGATCACAGGTGGTACAGTGGTAAAGAATCCACCTGTTAAAGCAGGAGATGTGGATTCAATTCCTGGGTTGGGAAGATTCCCTGAAGGAGGAAATGGCAACCCACTGAAGTATATTTTCTTGGAAAATCCCATGGACAGAGGAGCCTGGGCTACAGTTCATGGGGTCGGACATGATGAGAGACTGATCACTCATGAAGATAGCTCCTATCTCCAGGCTCTTGCCAGTAGCTGGTGAAATTTGCTGTCTGGAGAAAGGATACAGATTGACCTGAATGTATTTGCTAGATTCATTCTCAGACACCTCTGTTTTTCCTTTCATGCTGGTTGACAAACAGCTCCATCCATCTTATGAATTTTTAATAAATTTTCTTATAGGAGTATCAGAAGGAAACTGATCATTATGGATCTAACTTTGTATCAGCTGCTTAGTCATTTATCATGGTAATATAATTACAAGTTAATGCTTCAGTACAATATGAGAGAAGAAATACTAATAAGAAAACCTATTATCTTCTTTGGAAAATAATAAAAAAGACTTTTAACATTTTTTTTATTTGCCTTGATCATTGCAAAATAAAGTTTAAATAGAAGAAAGGATCCATTGAGATATAACTTAAGCAAGTTTGAAAATCACTTCCTTTTAATAAGCAACAAGAGCCTGCAGTGTCTTCTTTAATTCTTGTAAATAATTTATCATTTGAATCTCCCTGCCTCTAAGGTATAGGGTATCTTTGTTTTTTTCTTCTTCTTCACATGCCCTTTAGCTTATAACTACATCAAAGATAGATCTGAGCTGTTTAGAATAAATGCCTCCATTTCAGAATACATGTCATGTTATTTTTAAAGATGTTACAACATGGCTTATCTGACAGGACCACAGGATTTATCTTAAGAGGTGAAATAGCACATTTAACATGGACTTTGATTTTCATTTCTGTGGTTAGCATTGTTGGTAGGATAAGCAAATTTTGTCCACTTGAAAATTTATGTGATTGCTCTTCTATGTGAAGCTGTGAAATAAGAAGAAAATGGAATCTTTGTCAGAAATGTAGATGAAAAATATGTATAATAGACAACCTCAGCTCACGTGTATTCATTACTTATGTTCTTCCATTTGAAATATATAAAACTAGACTCTTCAATGAAGGAGAAAATTCTTATTTTTGTTTTAGTTCTTCAGTTGGTGTTTATCAAAATAAGGTATTCAACAATCCTAATACAAAACATGAGAATCATAAGAAAGAGTATAAACCAACTATTGTTTTAAGTTTAGTAAGTCTAAACTTCTCTGAAAAGAGATCAAACCAGTCAGTCCTAAAGCAAATCAGTACTGAATATTCATTGGAAGAACTGAAGCTGAAGACGAAGCTCCAATATTTTGGTCACCTGATGTGAAGAACTGACTCATTGGAAAAGACCCTGTTGCTGGGAAAGATTGAAGGCAGGAGGAGAAGGGAACAACAGAAGATGAGATGGTTGGAAGGCATCACTGACTCGATGGACTTGAGTTTGAGCAAGCTCCGGGAGCTGGTGATGGACAGTGAATTCTGGTGTGCTGCAGTTCATGGGGTCACAAAGACTTGGGTATGACTGGGTGACTGAACTGAACTGAAGCAAACTAAGTCATCACTTTATTTCATGGGTCCTAAAGATCCTTCTTCCTAGCATGTAGATTGGTACCACTTCTGGTCCCAAGAATTTAAGGTCCTGATGAATTCTTTTATAAATGAAAAGGATGGTGGGCCTCCTTCCAACTCTCTTTGTGAATATAAGCTTGGGTATAAATTCCATCTACTGTTCCAAGAGATAGCATCCATATTGAATTCAGTTAAATATCACTGGTTATTTTGTAGTAACTTTGTTTAAAAATGAGTTCAGTAAAATGAGAAAAATTTATCACTTGCTGACACATAATTTTTGTAAGTAGAATAGAAAGAGAATAATTTAATGAGCAAAATATTCACTAGAAAAAACTTCTAATAGTGACCATGACCACATAATGTTAAACCAGCCTAAAGGTAAGACTTGAGTAATTTTTTCCTTTCTTCATGAATATGAACTTGTTAATATAGATTCACAATCGATGCCTGTATGAACTCCACTAAAGGGCATAACACTAATTTTCAAAGACATTCATCTGCTTTCAACTATAGGAAGTTTCTGTGGTGGAGGAAGAATAAAGGCAGTTCTATTACTGTATTATTCTTGGAGTGTTTCTTTTATTTTAATTTATAGATCTCCTGTAATAAGGTCCCCAAGAATTGAGTGGTTTGTACATGTCAGTGTAGTGGTTAAAATGCAAGACCATACAGTTAAGTCTAAGAGCAGTTAGTTGACATACCAAAACCTTAGAAATGAGTATATGAGAAAGTCAGAGGCATGATGGACCATCTACAAAAAAAAAAAAAAAAGTCTAGAATCCAATGTTTTGTGTGTTTTCTGATAATTTTCAATTTATCAACAAGTAGCAAATTTCCTATTATAGCATATTAAACTACAAAACATAATACATATATATGTTTATTTTCTTTGAAATAAATGTCTTCATAAAGTAACTGAATGTAAAATATGATATTCAAAAACTGTTCTCAAAGTGTTCTTTTAACAGGCATATCAAGTTATTGTTGTTTGTTTAGCCACCAAGTCATGTCTGAGTCTGACTCTTTTGTGATCCTGTGGACTGTGACCCACCAGGCTCCTCTGCCCATGGGATTTACCAGGCAAGAATACTGGAGTGGGTTGCCATCTCCTTCTCCTGAATATCTTCCTGACACAGGTATGGAACCCTTGTCTCCTGGGAAGTTCAGTTCAGTTCAGTTGCTCAGTCGTGTCCAACTCTTTGAGACCCCATGAATCACAGCACGCCAGGCCTCCCTGTCCATCACCAACTCCCGGAGTTTACTCAAACTCATGCCCATCATGTCGGTGATGCCATCCAGCCATCACATCCTCTGTCGTCCCCTTCTCCTCCTGCCCCCAATCCCTCCCAGCATCAGGGTCTTTTCCAATGAGTCAACTCTTCGCATGAGGTGGCCAAAGTACTGGAGTTTCAGCTTCAGCATCAGTCCTTCCAATGAACACCCAGGACTGATCTTCTTCAGGATGGACTGGTTGGATCTCCTTGCAGTCCAAGGGACTCTCAAGAGTCTTCTCCAACACCACAGTTCAAAAGCATCAATTTTTCGGCGCTCAGCTTTCTTCACAGTCCAACTCTCACATCCATACATGACCACTGGAAAAACCATAGCCTTGATTAGACAGACATTTGTTGGCAAAGTAATGTCTCTGCTTTTTAATATGCTGTCTAGGTTGGTCGTAACTTTCCTTCCAAGGAGTAAGCGTCTTTTAATTTCATGGTTGCAGTCACCATCTGCAGTGATTTTGGAACCCCCCCAACATAAAGTCTGACACTGTTTCCACTGTCTCCCCATCTATTTCCCATGAGGTGATGGGACCAGATGCCATGATCTTAGTTTTCTGAATGTTGAGCTTTAAGCCAACTTTTTCACTCTCCTCTTTCAGTTTCATCAAGAACATTTTAGTTCCTCTTCACTTTCTGCCATAAGGGTGGTGTCATTTGCATATCTGAGGTTATTGATATTTCTCCTGGAAATCTTGATTCCACCTTGTGCTTCTTCCAGCCCATGGTTTCTCATGATGTACACTGCATATAAGTTAAATAAGCAGGGTGACAATATATAGCCTTGACGTACTCCTTTTCCTATTTGGAACCAGTCTGTTTTTCCATGTCCAGTTCTAACTGTTGCTCCCTGGCCTGCATACAGGTTTCTCAAGAGGCAGGTCAGGTGGTCTGGTATTCCCATCTCTTTCAGAATTTTCCGCAGTTTATTCTGATCCACACAGTTGAAGTCTTTGGCATAGTCAATAAAGCAAAAATAGATGTTTTTCTGGAACTCTCTTGCTTTTATATGATCCAGTGGATATTGGTAATTTGACCTCTGGTTCCTCTGCCTTTTCTAAAACCAGCTTGAACATCTGGAAGTTCTTGGTTCATGTATTGCTGAAGCCTGGCTTGGAGAATTTTGAGCATTACTTTACTAGTGTGTGAGATGAGTGCAATTGTGCGGTAGTTTGAGCATTTTTGGGATTGTCTTTCTTAGGGATTGGAATGAAAACTGACCTTTTGCAGTCCTGTGGCCACTGCTGAGTTTTCCAAATTTGCTGGCATATTGAATGCAGCACTTTCACAGCATCATCTTTCAGGATTTGAAATAGCTCAACTGGAATTCCATCACATCCACTAGCTTTGTTCATAATGATGCTTTCTAAGGCCCACTTGATTTCACATTCCAGGATGTCTGGCTCTAGGTGAGTGATCACACCATCGTGATTACCTGGCTCATTAAGATCTTTTTTTGTACAGTTCTTCTGTGTATTCTTGCCACCTCTTCTTAATATCTTCTGCTTCTGTTAGGTCCATACCATTTCTGTCCTTTATTGAGCCCATTTTTGCATGAAATGTTCCCTTGGTATCTCTAATTTTAATGAAGAGATCTCTAGTCTTTCCCGTTCTGTTGTTCTCCTCTATTTCTTTGCATTGATCACTGAGGAAGGCTTTCTTATCTCTCCTGGCTATTCTTTGGAACTCTGTATTCAAATGGGAATATCTTTCCTTTTCTCCTTTGTTTTTGACTTCTCTTCTTTTCACAGCTATTTGTAAGGCCTCCCCAGACAACCATTTTAACTTTTTGCATTTTTTTTCCATGGGGATGGTCTTGATCCTTGTCTCCTGTACAATGTCACGAACCTCTGTCCATAGTTCATCAGGCACTCTGTCTATCAGATCTAGTCCCTTTAATCTATTTCTCACTTCCACTGTATAGTCATAAGGGATTTGATTTAGGTCATACCTGAATGGTCTAGTGGTTTTACCTACTGTCTTCAGTTTAAGCCTGAATTTGGCAATAAGGAGTTCATGATCTGAGCCACAGTCAGCTCCTGGTCTTGTTTTTGCTGACTGTATAGAGCTTCCCCATCTTTGGCTGCAAAGAATATAATCAATCTGATTTCGGTGTTGACCATCTGGTGATGTCCATGTGTAGAGTCTTCCCTTGTTTTGTTGGATGAGGGTTTTTCTATGACCAGTGTGTTCTCTTGGCAAAACTCTATTAGCCTTTGCCCCACTTCATTCTGTACTCCAAGGCCAAATTTGCCTGTTACTCCAGGTGTTTCTTGACTTCCTACTTTTTCATTCCCTATAAGGAAAAGGACATCTTTTTTTGGGTGTTAGTTGTAAAAGGTCTTGTAGGTCTTCATAGAACTGTTCAACTTCAGCTTCTTCAGCGTTATTGGTTGGAGCATAGGCTTGGATTACCATGATATTGAATGGTTTGCCTTGGAAACAAACAGAGATCATTCTGTCATTTTTGAGATTGCATCCAAGAACTGCATTTCATACTCTTTTGTTGACCATGATGACTACTCCATTTCTTCTAAGGAATTCCTGCCCACAGTAGTAGATATAATGGTCATCTGAGTTAAATTCACCCATTCCAGTCCATTTTAGTTTGCTGATTCCTAGAATGTCGGCATTCACTCTTGCCATCTCCTGTTTGACCACTTCCAATTTGCCTTGATTCATGGACCTAACATTCCAGGTTCCTATGCAATATTTCAGACATATCAAATAATATAATTATGTGCCAAATAAATTCAAAGTAATATTTAATTGAATCATTTCAAGAAATCTAAAGATATTTTATTTATAAATATTTATTATACATATTTAATAAATTAAATAATGTATTCACAGAGGGTTTTTAATTCCTCTTCACTCTCTGCCATAAAGGTGGTGTCATCTCCATCTCAGGTTATTAGTATTTCTTCCCATAATCTTGATTTCAGCCAGTGTTTCATTCAGCCTGGCATATACTGTTTTAGGTGCTCAGTCTTGCCCAACTCTTCTGAAAGCTCATGGACTGGATGGTAGCCTGTCAGGCTCTTTTGTCCATAAGATTTCTCAGGCAAGAATACTGGAGAAGGTTGCCATTTCTTTCTACAATATATTGGTATATATTACATACAAACATACATAAATATATATATATATTGATATAAATAAATGCATATTATATATAAATAAATATATAGCATGCATAAACATAATAAACATATCTGAATAAATATGTATAAAAGTATAAACATAATAGCTAGTCTATATTAAACTAGAGGCTTTCTTGGTGGCTCAGATGATAGAAAATCTACCTATAATGCAGGAGACCCAGGTTCAATCCCTGAGTCTAGAATATCCCCTGGAGAAGGAAATGGCAACCCACTCCCATGTTACTCCCTGGAAAGTCCCATGGACAAAGAAGCCTGACGGGCTACAGTCCATAGATTTGCAAATAATCGGACATGACAGAGTGACTAACACTTCTGTATTTATTAAATTATAAGCTTATAGTAAGTATTATAACTATAATACTTATGAATATAAGTGCCTTATTAGTCTTATTTCTGTATGATTAGTTATTATATGATTGGCTTCCCTGGTAGCTCAGTTGGTAAAGAATCTTCCTGCAATGCAGGAGACCCCAGTTCAATTCCTGGGTCTGGATTCTCTGGAGAAGGGATAGGCTACCCACTCAAGTATTCTTGGGCTTCTCTGTGGCTCAGCTGGTAAAGAACCCGCCTGCAATGCAGGAAACCTGGGTTTGATCCCTGGGTTGGGAGGATCCCCTGGAGAAGGGAAAGACTACCCACTTCCATAGTCTGGTCTGGGCAATTCCATGGGCTGTATAGTCCATGGGGTCACAAAGAGTTGGACATGACTGAGGGACTTTCACTCACTCATCTGTATTCATACTTGTATTACAAGTATAATACATAATTATGTAGTGTATATAAATGTGTATATACACTTTTTAGCTATATTAGTGATAGCTATATTGTTCAATTAGATCAGTTCAGTGGTTCAGTCATGTCTGACTCTTTGTGACCCCATGGACTGCAGTATGCCAGGCTTCCCTGTCCATCACCAACTCCCAGAGCTTACTCAATTTCATGTCCATCGAGTTGGTGATGCCATCCAACCATCTCATCCTCTGTTGTCCCCTTCTCCTCCTGCCTTCAATCTTTCCCAGCATCAGACTCTTTTCAAATGAGCCACTTCTCCACATCAGGTGGCCACTTTGGAGTTTCAGCTTCAGCATCAGTCCTTCCAATGAATATTCAAGACTGGTTTCCTTTAGGATGAACTGGTTGGATCTCTTTGCTGACCAAGGGACTCTCAAGGGTCTTCTCCAACATGACAATTCAAAAGCATCAATTCTTCAGCGCTAATTTTTATTTATAGTCCAACTCTCAAATCCATATGTGACTACTGGAAAAAACATAGCTATGACTAGATGGGCCTTTATTGACAAAGTAATGTGTCTGCTTTTTAATGTGCTGTTTAGGTTGTTCATAGTTTTTCTTCCAAGAAGCAAGCGTCTTTCAACTTTATGACTGCAATCACCACCTGCAGTGATTTTGGAGCTCAAATAAGTAAAGTCTCTCACTATTTCCATTGTATCTCCATCTATTTGCCATGAAGTGTTGGAACCTGATGCCATGATCTTGGTTTTCTGAATGTTGAGTTTTAAGACAATCTTTTCACTCTCGTCTTTCACTTTCATCAAGAGGCTCTTCAGTTCTTCTTCACTTTCTGCCATAAGGGTTGTGTCATCTGCATATCTGAGGTTTTTTATATTTCTCACGTCAATCTTGATTCCAACTTGTGCTTCATCCAGCCCAGCACTTTGCATGATGTAATCTGCATATAAGTTAAATAAACAGGGTGACAATATACAGCCTTGATGTACTCCTTTCCCGATTTGGAATCAGCCTGTTGATCCATGTCCAGTTCTAACTGTTGTTTCTTGACCTGCATACAGATTTCTGAGGAGACAGGTGTTGGTTTCATATTCCCATCTTTTTAGGAAATTTCCACAGTTTGTTGTGATTCACACAGTCAAAGGCTTTGGTGTAGTCAGTAAATCAGAAGTAGATATTTTTCTGGAACTCTTGCTTTTTTGGTGATCCAACAGATGTTGGCAACTTGATATTGTAGCCAATATATAATTTAAAGTCTTCTGTGTTCTGTCCTGAAAATTAACTTGCTCTATATTATATTATTTTACTGTATAGATTTCAGATTTTTTTTTGTTAAATCTCAACTTCTTCACCAGCTCAAATTATCCCTTGGTTATAGACATCAGGATAATCTGGCCTGGGATAAGAAGTGAGCCAGTGTATCGATTCATTGACTGTGGCTCCAGAGTTAGCCAAGATTAAATAACCTATTTCCTGGGGCATATTTGAGGTTTTTATTAAGTTCTTAAAGCAGCTCTAGAAACTCATTCTATACTGTATGCAGCTATCTAGTTTTGTTTATTTTATTTTTCTTCTGTAGAATACATGGGTCATAGATAGGCATAGGTAATGAGTATTATTAAGTGTACTGCTTAATAACATGGTTCTACTTTTTTAAGTTATTATTTTTAAAATCCATAAAATATGGATTTTATAAATGTAAGTACTTTGGACACATGTGTGCTAAGTCACTTTAGTCATGTCTGACTGTTTGCAACCCTATGGACTGGAGCCTGCCTGACTCCTCTGTCCCTGGGATTCTCCAGGCAAGAATACTGGAGTGGTTTGCCATGCCCTCCTCCAGGGAATCTTCCCAGCCCAGGGATAGAACCTGAATCTCTTATGTCTCCTGCATTGCAGGTGGGTTCTTTTACCACCAATGTCACCTGGGAAGCCCAATCATTTTGAATAGGAAAAACTGAAAAATAAGGTGTTCATCATACAAGTTTTAACATATGCAGATAGACACAGGAGAATATCTGATTTTTCTCTCAAAACTCTTTGCATGTAAGTTTATCACTGCCTTGTTTCTTTGCATGAAATCATAATTATTCTGTGAGTGCATCATTGTGTGGCTAATAAAAGTAGTGTTCTGATTTATAAAATATATAAAATATCTGTCAGTATATTAACAGGCTAGTATATTCTATTTTACAAATGCTCCCACTTTTTCATAGAGCTGTTAATTATCATAAATCTTTTGTTGGCATGAGAAATCCTTAGATAGATCAAGTGAAAACTGGTGATGAAATACTGTTGATGGACATGTTTATTCTTAAATCCACCCCACCCCCTCAAAAAAAAAAAAATTAGTTAAATTGGTTCTCCTGAGCTGCAAGCAAACAGTTACACCCAGGGGTGCAGCAAATACTTAGGACTCCTTTACTGGTTCCATGCCATTGAAGGGACATTTTTAACCAATAGAGCGAAGTGTTTTTCCATATCTTTGAATGAGGGGGGTGTGCATTTTTGTACCCTGTCATATCCCAGTGTCAGATTAAAGAATTGTCTCAGCTGTGCTATAGCCAGATTCCATTTCTTTTTAAATTTTTAATGCATTCAGCTTATTTATGAACTTCATTGGGATAAGAAGACAACATATTTTAAAGTGCACAATGCAGTATTATTGACAGAAATTCAGATCTTTTCAATTCTCTCTAAAGAGGTGTTTTATTTAGCATAATATGTCTTAGGATTCAAATCTTGCCTTTACTTTTAATAAGTTATGTAACAGCAAACAAATAAATTAGAATTCATGAGCTTCAGTTTATTCATCATTAAAATAAATGTGACAAAGTAGCCAAGAACATACAACAAAGAAAGGAAAGTCTCTTAAATAATGATGTTGTGGAAAGTGGACAGCCACATGCAAGAGAATGAAACTAGACCACTTGTGCCATATGCAACAATTAACTCAAGATGCATTAAAGGTTTCCTAGAAGGAAACATAGACAGTACATATTTCACCCTTAGCACTAGTAATACCTTTTTGGATGTCTCCTCAGAAAAGGGAAATAAAAGCAAAAATAAACAAACATTACTACATCAAACTAAAAAGCTTCTGCTGCAAAAGAAACCATCAATAAAATAAAGAAAGATAACCTATTGAATGAGAGAAGACATTTGTAAATCGTATATGTGATAAGGAATGAAGCCAAAATTTATAAAGCTTATATAACTCAACAACATATAAACAACAGTCCAATTTAAAAATGGACAGAGGATCTTAGATATTTTTCCTTTTCCAAAAAAGACATATAGATGGCCAATAGGCACATGAAAGACTGTTCAACATCACTAATTATTAGGAAAATGTAAATCAAACCTATGATGAGATACCACTTGACACCTGTCAGAATGACTGTCATCAAGAAGACAGACAAGAAATGACAAGTGTTGGTAAGGATGTGGACAAAAGGGAACCCTTGTGCACTAGTGAAAATGCTATGGAAATTCATCCAAAACTTAAGAATGAAACTACCACATGACCCAACTATTCCACTTCTTTTGGTTTACCAGAAACCTACAAATTTTAAATTGAAGTATAGCTTATTACAATGCCATGCTAGTTTTAAGAGTGTAACAAAATAATTCAGATATATATGTATTCATATCTATATATGAATACATATTCTTTTCATATTCTTTCCCATTATAATTACAAGATATTAAATATAGTTCTCTATACTATGCAGTAGGTCCTTGATGTTTCCATATTTTATAAATAGTAGGATGTATGTACATTTTGTTATTTACATGTTAAAAACACTCAGGTACAACAGTAATAGACCACAGGGTTAGTTATTCAGTTGTTTCCGATTCTATGCAACCCCATGGACTGTAGGCCGCCAGGCTCCTCAGTCCATGGAATTCTCCAGGCAAGAATACTGGAGTTGGGTAGTCATTCCCAGTAGTGTGTATATGTTTCAGTAATCTAAAACTCCACTTTTTGGTGTTTACCAACAAATACAAAATCTTTAATCCAGAAAGATGTATGCACTATCATTTTTCAGTTCTGTTCATTTTTATCCCAGCATTATTTGCAATAACCAAGATATGGAAACAGCCTAAGTGCCATGGACAGATGAATTAATAAAAAAGACACAATATTTGTGTACAATGGAATCTACTCAGAAATTAAAGAAACCAGCAAATTTGGTCATTTGAAACATAGATTGGACTTGGGGGTATTATGCTAATTGAAATATGTCAAAGAAAGACAAATACTGCATGAGTGGATTAAAGAAAAGAAAAATAAACTAAAACAAACAATGGGGTTGCAAAGAGTTGAACACAGCTGAGCACACAGACACTGTTAGTACTACCACGCTGTGCTGTGTCGCATTACATTGCTGTGTACAGGAAACATATACAATGTGTTCAACCAAAGTTACCTGAATAAAAAGAAGCCTCAAAAAATGTTGATAATGTTGCCTGTTTATATTTACTTTTTATAGTGTCAAAGAAATATCAAAAGAAATATCACTCATATGATTAGGTAGTAAACTCTGGAATTGTATGCATTTTTGAAATCTTAATAAAAATTCACATTTTTATGTATAAGATGTATATTGATAACCTCTGAACAAACCTTTGAAACAGTGCACAATTAAAATTCTGAATTTCAGGTCAGTATTACTTCTCTTGAAATAGAATAAAATACAGAATATTATCAAGAATTTCTGATTTTCTTCATTCAGTTATTAAAATTATCTAGAGCATTTAAAATATTTCTTGGCCAGGCTCATAGACTCATGTACTCTGCTCTAATTATTCCCTACTCAAGAGAAATATTGCATTTTATGTAGAGCCCTGCAACTACTGAATTAGAAAATTTGGCACACATTCCTAAGACAAGAGAAAGATATAAATAGAACACATTCAACTTCTTGGAAGCAGAGTCCTTACCAAAGAAAAAGCATATATTTACAGCTATCAGGAGACAAATACTTTTGTTCCTCTTGCAATAATGCTTATTTTATTGTTAGTTAACCAGAAGGTGTACTTGAGGCCATCAATTTAAGAATGATGATATGGCAGTCCCAGCTGCCATATCCACTTCATACTGATAATCTTTTCACATTATTTGCAGAATCAGATTGACTCATTCTAACAGATCAGTAGATTAAAAAAAAAAAAGTGATAAGGAGATCGAAAGTGAAAGGAAAAGGGGGCAAAGGAAAAGAGGAGATAGTTAGATAACATTACCAACTCAGCGGACATGAATTTGAGCAAGTTCCAGGAGATAATGAAGGACAGGGGAGCCTAGTGTGCTGCAGTCTATGGGGTTGCAAAGAATCGGACACAACTTAGCAGCTGAAAAACAACAAGAAAAGGAGGTTAACAGATAATTTGATGAGTCAATTATATTTAATTAAATTGTCATCAAATTATTTTTATAAATGGAGAGAGTGATATCATCAAGACGGCAGAGTAAAATACCCCAGCCTCCATCCACAGATATAGGTTGACAGTTAGAGAGCTTTCCACAAACAGAAATTTTCTGGGAGAGCTCCATAGTCCAGGTAAGAAACTCCATTGTTAGTGTATAGGAATGCAAGGGATTTCTGTGTGTTAATTTTATATCCTGCAACTTTACTATATTTGCTGATTAGCTCTAGTAATTTTCTGGTAGAGTCTTTAGGGTTTTCTATGTAGAGGATCATGTCATCTGCAAACAGCGAGAGTTTCACTTCTTCTTTTCCTATCTGCATTCCTTTTACTTCTTTTTCTGTCCTGATTGCTGTGGCCCAAACTTCCAAAACTATGTTGAATAGTAGTGGTGAGAGTGGGCATCCTTGTCTTGTTCCTGATTTCAGGGGAAATGCTTTCAATTTTTCACCATTGAGGGTAATGCTTGCTGTGGGTTTGTCATATATAGCTTTTATTATGTTGAGGTATGTTCCTTCTATTCCTGCTTTCTGGAGAGTTTTAATCATAAATGCGTGTTGAATTTTGTCAAAGGTTTTCTCTGCATCTATTGAGATAATCATATGGTTTTTATCTTTCAATTTGTTAATGTGGTGTATTACATTGATTGATTTGTGGATATTAAAGAATCCTTGCATTCCTGGGATAAAGCCCACTTGGTCAGGTGCATGATTTCTTTTAATATGTTGTTGGATTCTGTTTGCCTGAATTTTGTTAAGGATTTTTGCATCTATGTTCATCAGTGATATTGGCCTGTAGTTTTCTTTTTTTGTGGCATCTTTGTCTGGTTTTGTTATTAGGGTGATGGTGGTCTCATAGAATGAGTTTGGAAGTTTAGCTTCTTCTGAAATTTTCTGGAAGAGTTTGAGTAAGATAGGTGTTAGCTCTTCTCTAAATTTTTGGTAGAATTCAGCTGTGAAGCCATCTGGTCCTGGGCTTTTGTTTGCTGGAAGATTTCTGATTACAGTTTCGATTTCCTTGCTTGTGATGGGCCTGTAAAGATCTTCTATTTCTTCCTGGTTCAGTTTTGGAAAGTTATACTTTTCTAAGAATTTTTCCATTTCTTCCAAGTTGTCCATTTTATTGGCATAGAGCTGCTGGTAGTAGTCTCTTATGATCCCTTGTATTTCAGTGTTGTCTATTGTGATCTCTCCATTTTCATTTCTAATTTTGTTAATTTGGTTCTTCTCTCTTTGTTTCTTAATGTCAAAGAGGACACAAACAGATGGAGAAATATACCGTGTTCATGGATTGAAAGAATCAATATTGTCAAAATGGCTATATTACCCAAAGCAATCTATAGATTCAATGCAATCCCTATCAAGTTACCATCGGTATTTTTCACAGAACTAGAACAAATAATTTCACAATTTGTATGGAAATACAAAATACCTAGAATAGCCAAAGTAATCTTGAGAAAGAAGAATGGCACTGGAGGAATCAAGCTGCCTGACTTCAGACTCTACTACAAAGCCGCAGTCATCAAGACAGTATGGTACTGGCACAAAGACAGAAATATAGATCAATGGAACAATAGAAAGCCCAGAGATAAATCCACAAACCTATGGACACCTTATCTTCAACAAAGGAGGCAAGGATAAACAATGGAAAAAAGACAATCTCTTTAACAAGTGGTGCTGGGAAAACTGGTAAACCACTTGTAAAAGAATGAAACTAGAACACTTTCTAACACCATACACAAAAATAAACTCAAAATGGATTAAAGATCTAAATGTAAGACCAGAAACTATAAAACTCCTAGAGGAGATCATAAGCAAAGCACTCTCTGACATGAATCACAGCAGGATCCTCTATGACCCACCTCCCAGAATATTGGAAATAAAAGCAAAAATAAACAAATGGGACCTAATGAAACTTAAAAGCTTTTGCACAACAAAGGAAACTATAGGCAAGGTGAAAAGACAGCCCTCAGATTGGGAGAAAATAATAGCAAATGAAGCAACAGACAAAGGATTAATCTCAAAAATATACAAGCAACTCCTGAAGCTCAATTCCAGAAAAATAAATGACCCAATCAAAAGATGGGCCAAAGAACTCAACAGACATTTCTCCAAAGAAGACATATAGATGGCTAACAAACAGATGAAAAGATGCTCAACATCACTCATTATCAGAGAAATGCAAATCAAAACCACAATGAGGTACCATTACACGCCAGTCAGGATGGCTGCTATCCAAAAGTCTACAAGCAATAAATGCTGGGGAGGGTGTGGAGAAAAGGGAACCCTCTTACAATGTTGGTGGGAATGCAAACGAGTACAGCCACTATGGAGAACAGTGTGGAGATTTCTTAAAAAACTGGAAACAGAACTGCCATATGACCCAGCAATCCCACTTCTGGGCATACACACCGAGGAAACCAGATCTGAAAGAGACACGTGCACCCCAATGTTCATCGCAGCACTGTTTATAATAGCCAGGACATGGAAGCAACCTAGATGCCCATCAGCAGACGAATGGATAAGGAAGCTGTGGTACATATACACCATGGAATATTACTCAGCCATTAAAAAGAATATATTTGAATCAGTTCTAATGAGATGGATGAAACTGGAGTCCATTATACAGAGTGAAGTAAGCCAGAAAGATAAAGAACATTACAGTATACTAACACATATATATGGAATTTAGAAAGATGGTAATGATAACCCTATATGCAAAACAGAAAAAGAGACACAGACGTATAGAACAGACTTGTGGACTCTGTGGGAGAAGGCGAGGGTGGGATGTTTCGAGAGAACAGCATCGAAACATGTATATTATCTATAGTGAAACAGATCACCAGCCCAGGTTGGATGCATGAGACAAGTGCTCGGGCCTGGTGCACTGGGAAGACCCAGAGGGATCGGATGGAGAGGGAGGTGGGAGGGAGTATTGGGATGGGCAATACATGTAACTCCATGGCTGATTCATGTCAATGTATGACAAAACCCACTACAATATTGTAATGTAATTAGCCTCCAACTAATAATTATAAATGAAAAATAAAGAAAGAAAAAAATGAAATAAAAAGTTTATAAAACTTAAAAAAAAATAAAAAGAAACTCCAGCAATACGATAGAACAAAAATTTCCTGAGTATACCATGCAAGAAGGGAAGGTAAAACAGCTTCACTGCTTGTATAGTTCCATTCGCCAAGCCAGTGGTCCTCAGTGACCAGGAGCAACTCTTCATTCACAAAGAGTTTCCTTTACCAGGGATGGGAGGGCAAAGTGAGTAACTAGCTACCTTAGCCTTTCTGGGTACATTGTGAAGGACCCACTTTGACTTTACTCCATCCAGAGACTGAGAAAGATGAGATTTGTAGAGATGTCTAGAAGCAAGGAAGAAAAGCAAAGGATGTCAAAACCAGCCAATGTATTTATAAGCAACATCTTGACTGGTCAGAAATCAAAATCAGATAACATATGCAAAACAATTCACAGGGTTTGCATATAAAAGCTGCTAAATAGAGAGTAAATTATTCACTACCCATGCTCAACATTTTCTGTTCTTTAATAAGTCAGCACACTTGTGTACTTCATGTCAGACAATATTATTAAGTTATCAAACAGCAATTTCTATCCTTCCTTGTGAAAAAACAAAACAAAAACAAAATGTATTTCTGGGTGACAATGGTAAACCCATGCCAACTTCCTACATACTTGCTTTTCCAGTTTGGATTTGCAAACTAGACATGACTACAAAAATATATGTATGAATGTAAATATAGCCTATATATACTTGTATCTCCTATAAAGAAAAATCTTCTGGTGTGCTTCTGAGACAGAAAACATCCACCCAAAGAAAAGTCCTTTTGCTTACCACTCACACTGCATTTGAATTTAGGCGTGAAAATTTGTGTTGAATGAAAAGACAGCATAATGAGATTCAGGGTAACATACTGAAAATGGTTGAAAGAGGAATAGATTGATCAGTTCCTTGACCTTCTATAAGATCCCCTGGCAATAAGATAATTAAGTCTCTATTTCTTTATCTACCTTTAGATGAGAATTCTGATTTTTGGTATAATTATAAATTGGGTAATCAGAAATTGCTGTGCCTGTATATCCTAATTTTCTTCTGCTATCATGGTAAGAATGTATACAGTTTAAATCAATGTTGTTAATAGAAATTATTCAACTTATGTATTTAATGTTGCTTGGCAAATTGAGGAAATGAATAAAATAGGATTAGTCCCTACCCACAGAGATCTTTAACTTTATTGCAGAAGTAAGAGCAAGATTGTACATCATTTTTAAGATAACATAATTCTCCTTAAACTGTCTCCTCATCTAATCCTGAAGGATCATGTCGATACCTCTAAAATCATATTAGAATACTGTACACTCAGAGACTTCATTTATGTATTCACATATGACTTATTTTATCTAATAAACATTGCTTGAACAGTAGTAAGGGACAGATTCTTGACAGGCGTAGACATGTTTTTAAAGATGAAGAAGACACAATCCCTTCCCTCTAGGAGCTCATGGTTTACCTTTACAAATTAACACAAATTCACGGTATATTTATTAAGTTCATGATTCCAAATGCATTCTTAATATAATAATGAAGCAAAAATGTCACCACTACCACCATCAAAAATACTGTAATTAGCTGTACCAGAAAAACCTGCAAATAATTCACAGAAAATGATACATAAAAGCTTACTTGTGAATACTTTGTCATGTTCTGAAGAAGGAAGGCCTCAATTCTATCTAAGAAACTTGAAAAATCCAGTTCAGAAAGAAATATATTTGTATGGTATTTTAAGGACATGATGAGCTGTGGGGAAATAAAGAACCAGATGAGCTAAAATTCCAGTTGACAAAGGGTTATTCCTAGTGGAATAGAGATCACTGAACATTTTCAACCCTGGGCACATTTGCAGGATATGAGCTTATTCTGAGGCTTATGCATGATAATTCAGTTCAGTTCAGTCACTCAGTCATGTCTGACTGTTTGCGACCCCATGGACTGCAGCATGCCAGGCCTCCCTGTCCGTCACCAACTCCCAGAGCTTACTCAAACTCATGTCAATCAAGTTGGTGATGCCATCCAACCATCTCATCCTCTGTTGATCCCTTCTCCTGTCTTCAATCTTTCCCAGCATCAAGGTCTTTTCCAAGGAGTCAGTTCTTCTCATCAGATGGCCAAAGTATTGCAGTTTCAGCTTCAGCATCAGACCTTCCAATGAATACTCAAGACTGATTTCCTTTAGGATTTACTGGATGGATCTCCTTGCAGTCCAAGGGACTCTCGAGAGTCTTTTCCAACACCATAGTTCAAAAGCATCAACTCGTCAGTGCTCAGCTTTCTTTATAATCCAATGTTCACACCCATACATGACTACTGGAAAAATCACAGCTTTGACTAGACGGACCTTTTTTTTACTAGACAGCTCATGCATGTCAAAGGTTGACTCTTCTACTAGGTTTTCCAGAGGAGGAAAAGAAGCTAGCGATGGCCCAGCAAAACCATCACCAATCTATAAAGGATCCATGGTCAGTTTTCATCATGGAGCACTTACAGATGATGGGAGAGTATATCAAGCTGGGAAAGAATGGAAGAGACTGGAAGAGTAGAGTTAAATCTTCTATAATCTTCTGATATGTAAGAGACAAAGTACCAGTAAAGGAGAAAACAATGACACCAAAAACACGACCTTTAAGTTATTCAAAGCAAACAATGAGGAAAATGTGTATAATTAAGCTGTAGCCCAGGCAGTCTCAACTCAGCTATATCATAGCTCCTCATCCTACAAACTTGTCAGGAGTTCAGCTGAGCTGGAGTAGAGACCTGAACCATCAGTTATTGGAGTAGATGATTAAAGAAACAAGCCAAATCATTTTCCCTTATAGGTCATTACAAAATACTGAGTATAATACAAGTAGGATCTTATTGACTTTCTATTTTATATATAGTGGTTTGTATCTGCTAAACCCAAGCTCCTAATGTGTCTGAAGAACCAAGCCTTTCTGATTATCTATTTTATATACAGTAGTGCATATGTACTAATAGATTCAAGGAATTAGACTGACAGAAAGAGTGCTTAAAGAACTATGGAGGTTTTTTAACATTGTACAGGAGGCAGTGACCAAAACCCTCCCACTGAAAAACTAATGCAAAAAAGCAAAATAGTTGTCTGAGGAGGCCTTACAAATAGTTGAGAAACAAAGAGAAGCAAGAGACAAAGGAGAAAAGGAAAGATATACCCATTTGAATGCAGAGTTCCGAAGAATAACAAGGAGAGATAAGAAAGCCTTCCTAAGTGATCAATGTAAAGAAATAGAGGAAAACAATAGAATGGGAAAGACTAGAGATCTCTTCAAGAAAATTAGAGTTACCAGGGGAACATTTCATGTAAAGAGGGCACAATAAAGGACAGAAACAATATAGACCTAACAGGAGCTATTGAGAATAGGTGTCAAGAATACACAGAAGAACTCTACAAAAAATATCTTCATGACCCAGATGACCACAATAGTGTGATCACTCACCTAGAGCCAGGGTTCCTAGATTATGAAGTCAAGAGGGCCTTAGGAAGCATCACTATGAACAAAGTAAGTGGAGGTGATGGAATTCAAACTGAGCTATTTCAAATTCTAAAAGATGATGTTGTGAAGGTGCTGCACTCAATATGTCAGCAAATTTGGAAAATTCAGCTGTGACCAAAGGACTGGAAAAGTTTAGTTTTCATCCAATCCCAAAGAAGGGCAATGCCAAACAATGTTTGAACTACTGCACAATTGCACTTGTTTCACGTACAAGCAAATTAATGCTCAAAATTCTCCAAGCCAGGCTTCAACATTATGTGAACCGAGGACTTGCAGGTGTTCAACCTGCATTTAGCTTCCAGCTGGAAAGGCAGAGGATCCAGAGATCATACTGCCAACATACACTGGGTCATAGAAAAAGCAAGAAAATTGCAGAAAAATATTTATTTCTGCTTCATTGGCTACACCAAAGTCTTTGACTGTGTGGATCACAACAAACTGTGGAAAATTCTTAAAGTGATGGGAATACCAGACCAACTTACCTGTCTCCTAAGAAATCTTTATGCAGATCAAGAAGCAACAGTTAGAACTGGGCATGGAATGATGGATTGATTCCAAATTGGGAAAGGAGTACGTCAAGGCTGTATATTGTCACCCTGTTTATTTAACTTATATGCAGAGTACATCATGTGAAATACCAGGTTGGATGAAGCACAAGCTGAAATCAAGATTGCCAGAAGAAATATCAATAACCTCAGATATGCAGATGACACCACCCTTGTGGCGCAACACAAAGAACTGAAGAACTTCTTGATGAAGGTGAAAGAGGAGAGTGAAAAACCTGGCTTAAAACTCAATGTTTAAAAATGAAGGTTGAGGCAGCCAGTCCCATCATTCCATGGCAAAGAGATAGGGAAACAATGGAAACAGTGGCAGACTTTCTTTTCTTGCACTCCAAAATCACTGCAGATGGTGACTGCGGCCATGAAATTTAAAAAAAAAAAAAAAAAAATCTTGCTCCTTGGAAGAAAAGCCTTGACCAACCTAGACAGCATATTCAAAAGCAGAAACATTACTTTGCTGTCCAAGGTCCATATAGTCAGAACTATGGTTTTCCCAGTAGTCATGTATGGTTATGAGAATTGGACCATAAAGAAGGCTGTGCATCCAAGAATTGATGTTTTTGAACTGTGGTGTTAGAGGAAACTGTTGAGAGCCCCTTGTACTACAAGCAGATGAAACCAGTCAATCTTAAAGGAAATCAGTTCTGAATATTCATTAGAAGGACTGATGCTGAAGCTACAATACTTTGACCACTTGATGCACAGAGTTGATTCATTAGAAAAGAAACAGATGCTGGGAAAGATTGAAGGCTGGAGAAGAAGGGGATGACAGAGGACAAGATGGTTGGATGTCATCACCAATTCAATGGACAGTAGCTTGAGCAAGCTCTGGGAGTTTGCAAAGGACAAGGATACCTGCTTTGTTGCTGGTCATGCTGTTACAAAGATTTGGATATGACCAAGCAACTGAACAACAGCAAAGTCTGTAAATGCAGGCTTCCTTGGTAGCTCAGCTGGCAAAGAATCTGTCTGTGATGCAGGAGACCCAGGTTCAATTCCTGGGTAGGAAAGAAGATCCCTTGGAGAAGGAATAGGCTATCCACTGCAGTGTTCTTGGGCTTCCCTTGTGGCCCAGATGGTAAAAAACCAGCCTATAATGTGCAGTGTGGGATAGCTGGATTCAATCCATTGTTGGGAAGATCCCTTGAGAAGTGAATGGCAACCTAATCCAGTATTCTTGCCTGGAGAATTCCATGGACAGAGATGCCTGTCAAGCTGCAGTCTATGGGGTCACAAAGAGTCAGACACAACTGAGTGACTAAGCACAGCACAGTACATTGTGTATATGTTAATCCTAAGCTCCTAATGTATTATTTTGCTGTGTACCTGAGAGAAACACAACATTATAAATATACTATACTTCAACAAAAGGCAGCAACCCAAAAGTGAAAGATCATGCTTTCAATTACTTACTCTAATAGTCTAAGCAGGAGCTAAAATGAGATAACGTATAGAATCCCCTGCTCTATTTTCTTATAAGGAAAATGCATGAATTGGTGAATGAAAGCTTCAGTGCAGTGTGGTGCTCATTGCACTGTGGAGAAAGCCCTACGCAAAATGTTCAGGCCATTTTATGGTCTGGGGGCCTACAGGGAAGGTTGTTGAGTTAGAGGCAAGATTGTCTTCAGGATTTCTTCTCTTTTCTCCATAAAGTGGTCACAGCAGAAGTCCCTGAAGAGGACTTATGCCCAATACCTCATATAAAAAGATTTAGAAATGAAGGTCCCGGAGCTAGAAATGAGAATATGTGGAGATCACAATTGGCCCGAGGAGCTGAGTCTTAACTAAAACCCCCTTCCAAGACTGCGATGCACTTGCTGTGCACCAAATTTGATGTGGGAAGGCAATATCCCTGCTGGGGTCTGCCAGTGAAAGCCTTCTTAATTGCCTGTTTTCAGGCTAAAAAACAAAACGAAACAACAAAACACTCGTATGTTTTAAGCCTGCAGCTGTACTCCTCAGACCTGATACTCTAAAAACACATTTTGAGTGAAAGTAACAGGGATTTAATTTTCTATCAGATATTTTTGTTTTCCTTTTCTACTTTGCTTTGGAATAATTTTGCCTTCTATAGAATTTTCCTGTTGTTGTAGTTTAGCCCCTGTCATGTCCGACTCTTTGTGACCCCACAGACTACAGTGTGCTGGGTTTCCCTGTCCTCCACTAGCTCCCTGCTCATGTCCATTGAGTTGGTGATGTAATGCAACTGTTTCACCCTCTTCCACCCCCTCTTTTTGGCCGTCAATCTTTCCCAGCATCAGGGTCTTTTGCAATGAGCAAGCTCTTTGCATCAAGTGACCAAAGTACAGAAGTTTCAGTTTCAGCATCAATCCTTCAAAATAAAATTTATCAAAGTAGAGCTCAGATGGTAAAGAATCTGCCTGCAATTTAGGAGCCCCAGGTTCGATCCCTCTGTTGGGAAGATCCTGTGGAGAAGGAAAGGGCTACTCACCCCAGTGTTCTTGCCTGGACAATCCCATGGACAGAGAAGCCTGATGGGTTATAGTCCATGGGATTGCCAGACATGACTGACTAATACTTTCAGTTCACTTCATAGTTGACTTGGTTAGTGAGATGGAAGAGAGGAACTCTGATATATTGCTAAGAAAATAAAGAGCTCTGCCAAACACAGGTTGAAAAAATTCTAAATTAGCCTAAAACATCCTTTGTAGATGAGCTTGTAAGGCGGATTAGATTCCTCTCCCAGACTCAAATATTTTACAAAAATTCCATAATTGCAAACTACAATGATTCATGATGTTGACAAGATCTTTCTGTGGTAAACATTGATCATTCATATTTTCATAAAATGTAATCCATTTAGCCATTGTAAATAGTTGAGTTCATTGAATTTCCTTTTTCTAACATGATAAAAAAAATAATGAGACATAATAATTATGGACTTTTCCCCCATTCTCTGTACTGAGGGCTTCTGGAAAGAAGGGGTCACTTTGACCCACTGACCCATGATAACATTCTTTCTCAGGTCGACATACTATTTGTCCTCACTAGCAGAAAGACCACGGGGAGTCATTATGGAGAATGTTTCAGACCTGTCTACATTTCATATTGAAACAAGAGTGGGAATTAAGGATTATGGAGCATGACTGACTAGGGAGTGGACTGGTTTTTATTCTATTTAATGGTGAAAATAAAATTTTGAAAAGAGATCCCTTTTTTGTGGGTGAGCCTGTTTCCTAAATGTATTACTCAGAAGTGAAATCTGAAACTAAAAACTCATCTTAACGTGGGAACAAATCCACAGTTTTGGAGATCTGCCTCTGGTGATCTTAAGATCAGATTTTCCTTGATCCTGGTGTTTGTATACATCTTTTGAATTTTAGAACAATTAGGAGTTAAATTTTCTAATTGATATGGGCCCGATTTAACAATTCAAGTCTTTTTATTTTTTGTAAATATCAAAGTTTATGCTATATTTTCTAGTTTAATAGTTGTTTATGCCTCACTGTAGCATTCTTTGTCAATTGAAGTTTTGATTTTTGTTTTCAGTTTTTCTAGGGTTTACTTCTATGACTATTACACTTATGCTATACAAATTTAGGATTTCCCCAGAGGCTCAGAGGTCAATAATCTGCCTGTAATGCAGCAGACACAGGAGATGTGGGTTCAAACTCTGGGTCAGGAAGTTTTCATGGAGGAGGAAATGTAATCTACTTATAGTATTCTTGCCAGGAAAACCCCAGGGACAGAGGAATCTCTGTGGGCTACAGTCCATGGCATAGAGCAAAGAGTTGGAGGTGACTGAGCACTATGTAAATTTAAGAATATATTTGTCAGTACACCATTATGTGATATGATGAAATTAGTATAGTCATTTTAATCTTTCCTCAGAGAAGTGCATTTTCCCGTAACAGTTGATAGGAGCCCTTCTGAACAGTTCTCCAGTTACTTGTCTCCAACTGAACTACAAACACTAAATAAAATGATAATTAAAAAGCATGGTGCTATACAGTAGGTCTTTGTCCCATGTTATGCGGCAGCCTGGATGGGAGGGAGTTTGGGGGAGAATGGATGCTTGTAAATGTATGACTGCATCCCTTTGCTGTCCACTTGAAATTATCACAACATTATTCACTGGCTATACTCCAATATAAAATAGGGAGTTTAATTTAAAAATGCCATTTAAAAAAAGGGCATGGTAGTCACAGAATCTCCCAATGATTATATCTTTTCAAAATCAGGAAAGAAACAGCTCCATTTTCAGATTTAGACAAGCATTTTCTCAATCATGCTTCCATGCTGTGTATCACAGGATGATGCACACTCTGTTGGTAATGTTCTTAAAGTGACTCCTTTGATTTGTCACCATATGTTTTATGCTTTTAAATGTTGTCAACGTGTTAAACTTCTTTGTTTATATAGTAACATTTGCCATTAAGAATTAAGCTCTTCAGATAGTAACGGAGAACCTCCACACAGTAAATAACAGTGGCTTCAACATGTAGAAGCTTATTTTTCTTCTTCATGAAAGTTTAGAGTCTGTCAGTTCAGATCTTATTATAGGGTCTCTTGTCCAGGAACTCCTCAGAGACTCCGGTTCTCACTACCCTATTACTCAAATGTCCACATTACAAATGGTTTGCATTTTAAAGGTCAACTCATGGCCCCAGTAGGTGCTTCAGGACCAGTTACCATAAATAAGGTCTGGCAGCATGGATGAGGAAGAAATGAAGCAAAAGGGGAAAAGAGTGTTTTACATTGTTGTTTACATCTCATAACCAAGACCTGAGCATATCTATAAACGAGAGTGGGTTGCCATTTCCTCTTCCAAGGAATCTTCCCAGCCCAGGAATTAAACTGTCTCCTGCACTGGCAGGCAGATTCTTTGCCACTGAGCCACTGGGGAGGTCCTTGACTTATCATTTATCTATTGCAGCTTGGTAACTACGTAGACACATTGCTAATTTTAACAGGTGAATTTTATGGGTATATAACAACTTGAATGCTATTTAAAAATACTACTTTTGGGCAGTTAGGCTTTTTTCTAAGTTTTAGTGCTAGAAAAGCTTCATAGTGCAGTGTTTAACATGTTAGATTTGCCTGAGATCAAAATTTTGTTTCTGAGAACTTTACCACTACCAGGTTAATATACTTAGGTGTATTAAAGTGGGATAGGGAAAAGTTTCAGAAAATGTTCAGAAATCAATCAGTGAACCAGGTCTAAAGTGGGTCAGAAGTTTTAAGATATGACAAGGTTCTTTCAAATATTATTATTCAACGTGTTAAAGGGGTGAAACTACTGTAAGAACACATTTAGTAAAATATTATATTTGCTATTGAAATATCATAATGCTGTCCATTGAATATTAAGACTGATTCCTTGTATTTTATACAATATTATTAGTGTCTTATGCCTCATTGATTAGTATACTGAAATTCAGTGCCAATGAAAAATGATTTGCAATATTTTAGAGTATATCTTAATAATTTTATATACAATGAAATGTTTATTGCTATTGGCTTGACCAAAATGTTTATTCGGACTTTTCTGTAAGATCACATGAAAAAATCTGAATGAACATTTTGGCCAACCTGATATACATAAAAAATGTCAGGTCTTAGATAAGAAATGGTTCTTTGAAACTGTGTAATAATAAGCTTATGCACTTAGTAGGAAGCCGAGAAACTTTTCCCCCTTGCTTTAGCCAATGCAAAAGGTAATTTCAGCCATGTTTACAAAAAGCTAGGAAAACTTTCATATATTATAAATTGTTTCTGGGTGGATTCAATTTCCTTTCTTTTCATTTAAAAAACCAGGGCATATTCATTTTCAGTTAGGAGAATTATCACACTTGAAAGTGTTAGTTGCTCAGTCATGTCTGACTTTTTGCAACCCTAGACAGTAGCCTGCCAGGATCCTCAGTCTATGGGATTCTCCAGGCAAGAATACTGGAGTGGGTTGCCATTCCCTTCTCCAGGGGATCTTCCTGACCCAAGAATTGAACAGAGGTTTCCTGCATTGTAGGCAGATTCTTTACTGTCTGAGCTACCTATCACACTTACAGTCAATTTTTGAATTGTGGTGTTGGAGAAAACTCTTGAGAGTCCCTTGGCCTGCAAGGAGATCAAACCAGTCAATCCTAAAGGAAATCAACCTTGAATATTCATTGGAAGGACTGATGCTGAAGATGAAGCTCCAATACTTAGGCCACCTGATGTGGAGAGCCAACTCATTAGAAAAGACCCTGATGCTAGGAAAGATTGAAGGCAGAAGGAGAAGGGGGACAACAGAGGACGAGATGGTTGGATGGTATCACCAACTCAATGGACATGAGTTTGAGCAAGCTCCATGAGTTGGTGAAGGACAGAGAAGCCTGGCGTGCTACAGTCCATGGGGTGGCAAAGAGTTGGACATGACTGAGATACTGAACGACAACAGTCAGTTTTATTTACTAGCACATGAGCTAGTCCATTAAAAATATTTCTATTGCATTTTAGCAGAGTTCCAATTCTTCTGCCATTTATATCTTGCCATTAGAGTCTTTTAATATATCATTTTTCTTTGAAATCTATTTCTATATATCTGACTAAATCTTCCTGTAACAATGCCATTTCTTTTGAATATGATTCATTTCTCATGTAATCTTCTGAAATGGTACACACTAGACAGGCTTTGAAAAAGAGACTGGATAAGTAAAGATTATTGGCATTTTCTTGGATATATTTGTGTTATCCACCTTTTGTTGTATTTAGAACTGTGTCATTTTAAGATGCCTTCTTTTAGTGCAGTTAAATAATTCAGGTGAAAAAAATTATGTCATTTGCAGGGAAAGAGTGCTTGGTTTCCTTAGTTTTAATTTTTTTTTTTTTTAAAGCAGATGTATCAGAACAAAATACACCAAGGATTTTATTTGTCCTGTCCCAGGCTGGAGAAATTCATAGTACAATCAAAAGACCCAAGAGTGAGTATACAATCTGAAAGAGCAAAAAGCAGACATGCAGGAGGAAAACACACAATGTGTATGAAAAAAATGAGATTCTTTTTATGCTTTCCTTGTTTTTGCTAGGTTCTTAGCATTAACCAAGTAGCAGATAACTAAATCTTGACAGATCTGCCCAAACGTTTGTATATGCCAGAACAGTTCAAGAAAGAGGAGCGAACCATAAAAATAGATTTGTTAAAAAAAAATACCAAAAACCCTTTTCTGAAGTGGCTGGTTATATGTGATGGGGCATTTGTTTTGCAGATAGACCTCAGGCTTTTAAAGCTGATCCTCTATGCTCTGTCCAATTCTGGAGGGTTCTGGACAATTAGGGGTTGTTCAAGGAACTCTTATCCTCATTCCTGAGTCAAGGTAGGGATTGGATGTCTCAGCATGTTGCACTAAGTTTTTAAATTTTCAGGCTTCTAACTGGTGCCTACTGTCTTCACTCATCTCTTTGGGAATCCTAGCTAGAAGGGAGTCTATCTCCACATATGAAGAAGGTTCTCTTCCAAGAATTAGGAAGTTTCACTGGGACATGCCCAGAAGAAGTAGTTCTTTATTTCCCACTTCAGGGCTCCAAATATGGAGCAGATGCAAATGAAACATGAAACAAGGAATCTAGACCTGAGGGTCTTCGCCTGAGCAGAGCGGTTCTGTGTTCCAAGCAGAGCCTTTATAAGAGAGCTCCGTAGGCCTGAGACTGGCTCAGACTGCTGTTAGTGGAGTTTGCACCAGGCATGTGCAGCTGCTTCCGTGATGTCATGTGTTCCAGGGCAGCTTGACTAGAGGCTGTTATCCTGTAGGGGGTTTAGGTCTACACTCCAGCATGTTTTGTGTAAGCGTGTCTTTATATGGATGTTCAGGTGGAGTTGAACTCAAAGGTGTATCTGAAGGTGATTTAAACAATCACACAGATGCTTAAGAGTTTAGGGTTTGGTCCAGTACCAAAAACTTGCTAACTTACTTCACAAACAGTATCCTAAGAAAGCAAGCTTACTGTGTCAGAAAAAGATGCACAAAGTGAAGGAAAATCTCCAATGTAATAGGGCAAATCTTTTGCATGGGGAAAATTCTCTGACATCACAGCTAAAAACATAAATGAAACTGGAAATCTGTTGATTAGTGTTTTGAAGGGTAATTAGCTCTCTCTTGACTATGCTGTTAGTTCTCCATGTTCAAGGAGTGGTCACCTTAAAATAAGTAGAGTTAATCCACAAAGTTATTTACCTCTGTGATGCCATTTTGAGTCCACATATTTCAAACATTAAGTGCTTTTACTCATTATACATTAAGATACTGGAAAGTTACCCTCATTAAAAAAAAAAGTGCATAGTTGACTGGGAAAAGTGTTTGAAGATGGACAAAGATGTTTCTTGAAGCAGAACAAATAGTATGGTAATGAAAAGACAAAGATCAAGAAAGAAGTGTTAAAAGGGAACCTTGAAGGACTTAGCAATAAGATTGAAGGAAATATAATAATGACACATCAAGGAAAAAGGGAGGACTGGTAGATCTATGTTGAAAACGTGTAAATGCTATCAAGAGGTGGAAATACAGCCACTCCACAGAGAAGGGGCTGTAGCACAATATATTGCTGGCATGACATGGGATATGCTGTTATGTTCAACTTGGAAAGCCAGATGGACCCCATGCAAAATTTGGCATTGATTTTGAGACTGATGGCCACACATCCTAAGATGGTTTGTAGATGCTTGTTAATTGCATAATTGCTATCTCTTGGAAGAGTATGACAGCGCCTCAAGCAAGTACAATATGTCTTGAGAGAACAAGGAAAAGAAATTGACGTGGGTTATGGGCTGAGGTCAGGGTGAGTATCCCCAATGGGTGGGCAGGGGCTTGTGGGATTTTAATTTCCAGTTGACACCTGAAGGGTGAGCACTCAGGCTTTCTTATCAGCTTGTCTCAGTGGGAGAAAATAGACTAGACAAAAGATACAAGGGAAATATTAACAGCAAATTTATAATAGGAAGAATACAAAAGTACTGTAGCCTAGTTTTTTTTCAAATTATCTAAAAATGTGATTAAATATACAAAATAATGATAAAGGAAATCAAATATTAAATATTCTATATTGTCAATATACAACAGGCATATAATCTGATATTATAATATTTGGTAGAAACTTCTTTATATTGCATATATTAATATAATAAAATACATATGATTGGTAATAGAAATTATATCAGCAAGGTTTATAAACATTTCATCTGATTTTGGGCTAGTCAGTTTCTCAGGAGATTGTTTAGAGAGTGAATCTTCTGATAAACAGATAGTAACAAGCCTCTGACAAATGTATCTAGGCTTTACTCATCCTTGAAAATTAAAAACAAAATGACACCACATATGCATATTTATTTTGCTTTTTGGCTGCTTTTCTTGTTAGTGACATTGCATACAACAACTTAATTATCTGGATAAAACTGCCTTACATTTAGTAAATGCAGCATTGCAACAATATTTTGTACAGTTTTATGACAGAGATAAATTACAATTGAACAAATGAAGTTTTTATTACAGTGCCAGTTTTCCACTCTGATGGAATTAAGTTTGAGCCAACATTCTCATTCAATTCCTCTTTTTCAGGAATTTCAATTCAAAACAGTAAATATGACTTAATCTAGCACTTGGCAAGCAATGTCTTTGGCAAGAAGAAATTCGTTCAGTATAATTTTACAAAGAACTCAATGTGAAATTGAAGACCAAAAAGATGAAATGTGAAATAATATAAAGGTGCTAAATTCATTTTATGTTATATTCTATCATAATTCAAAATGAATTTTTATAATTTGTAATATGAAATTTAATTTTTATATGCTTTACACTTAAATTTTTTTGAATTTTTATATGTATTTAATAGAATCATTGTGTACCATGAAGCATATGTCTTATAGTTATTAAAAAATGCAATAAGACCAAAAGCATATATTTTAAGCTTAAAGGCCTAGAAAACAAATAATATATTCATTTATAAAGTAATAAGTAGATAGTATAGATTTTAGTATAGATTTTTAAATTACAAAAATACAGAATGCTTTCAGTTATGTTATTATTCCTAGATTTGTATAATTATTATCTCTAAAAATCCATGGGCCATAGTTACATATATATTATATATGTATATGTATATATATATATATATATATATATATATATATACATGGAGAGTAAAATGTAGAATATTGAATCTTTTGAAAATTGTAAGAAAGAATACTGTAAAGAAATAACTACTATACATTTTACAGGTAAAACAACAATCTGAAGTTACAGTAGTGTGAATAAAAGCAGGCACATTCTAGAAAGAAGTGGGAATTTGCATAAGGCAGCTATCTTGTCTTTAGCAGCTTTTGCCTGAAGGCACACTGCAGTTCACTCCACATGCAGCAGATAAAATTATGATAGAATATTCACAGTCCTATTGGCTTTAAAAAAAATAGGAGAGAGCTGGGACCACAACAGATGCTTCAAAGGATGGGTGTGCTTGTGAATTAAGTCACTTAATGCTGCCCCACTCTTTGCAACCTTAGGGACCGAAGCTGCCAGGCTTCTCTCTCCACCGGATCCTCCAGGCAAGAATACTGGGGTGAATTGCTATATGGGGGATCTTCCCAACCAAAGGGATCGAACCTGCATCTCTAATGTGTCCTGCATTGACAGGCGGGTTATTTACCACTAGCACCACCCAGGAAGCCCCAAATAATGGGGAGTTCCATTCAGTTCAGTTCAGTTGCTCAGTCATGTCTGACTGTTTGTGACCCCATGGACTGCAGCATGCCAGGCCTCCCTGTCCATCACCAACTACTGGAGCTTGCTCAAACTCCTGTCCATTGATTTGGTGATGCCATCCAACCATCTCATCCTCTGTCGTCCCATTCTTCTCCTGCCTTCAATCTTTCCCAGCATCAGGGTCTTCTCCAATGTCAGTTCTTCACATCAGGTGGCCAAAGTGCTGGAGCTTCAGCTTCAACATTAATCCTTCCAATGAATATTCAGGACTAAGTTCCTTTAGGATTGACTGGTTTGATTTCCTTGCTGTCCAAAGGATGCTCAAGACTCTTTTCCAACACCACAGTTCAGAAGTATCAATTCTTCAGTGCTCAGCTTTCTTTATAGTGCAACTCTCACATCCATACTTGACTAGACAGACCTTTGTTGGCAAAGTAATGTCTCTGCTTTTTAATATGCTGTCTAGGTTTGTCATAGCTTTACTTCCAAGGAGCAAGTGTATTTTAATTTCATGGCTGCAGCCCAAGAAAATAAAGTCTGTCACTTCACGTTCTTTTTCAGTTACTGATAAACTAGGTATGACTTGCCCCTGGCAATATTTGCTCTGTCTGGTTGAGAAGTCTTACTATATATATATATATATATATATATATATATATATATATAATTTTTTTTGCAAATGCATGACAGAAAGTCCCAAAGATAAAGTTTGTCAGATTAGAGTCTGATTGTCCCCAGGCAAATATGCCAAGCAAAAACAATTCATGGCAAATTTCTTGAAATCAATGACTTTAAAAACCTATTTCAGTTATAATCCAAACATAGATTTTGTATAAAGAAAAATTCCATTAGCAATAAACACTCGACATCCCAGAAAAATCATGCAAGAAACACATGTAACACTCTATTACCTCTACTGCTGCATAAGGAAGAACAGCTATACACTCTTTTCACAAAGGAGCAGTAAGCACGCTTCCCTGAAAGCATTTGACAAACATTTTCCAAAATGTCAAAATACTATAAAATTGTTATTTTTATTTTTGAGGTGTTATTTACCAAGCATAAAATGCATAAAAGTTAAGGGCACAATGAATTTTATACACGTACAACAATGATCCAAGCTGTAGGATGCATTTATGCTAAATTGCTTCAGTGGGCTCCACCTCTTGTGTGACCCTGTGGATGTCAGCCTGCCAGGCTCCTCTGACCATGGGATTCTCCAGGCAAGAATACTGGAGTGAGCTGCCGTGCCCTCCTCCAGAGGATCTTCTGGACCCAGGGATGCAACTAGGACTCTTAATGTCTCCCGCATTGGCAGTCTGGTTCTTTAGCACTAGTGCCACCTGGCAAGCCTCAAAACTCTAGATTAGAAATGTATAATTTGTATTTTTTTCTCAATTTAATGTTTAGACATTTATCCACATTTATGCATAATTCATTTTGTGCCATAGTGAGATATTTGGAAGAATGATACTTTGATGTTGGTAATATTTTACTGTATGATGATACCATATTCATTTTCCTTACTCCTTTCATATTTAATTTGTTTTGAATTATTTTTATGAAGAAAGTTCTTGTGAACATATTTGTGGATTTGTGCACTCATTTCTTTTAAGTACATACTTAAAAGTGAGGTTCTGGGTGATGGAATTACCCGAAGTGTAGCATTTAATTAGAAGGAGCAAAACATTTTCCCCCAAATTTTATTAACAATTTTATACTCACACAAGCAATGTGTGGGAATACATTTGCCCCATTTCCTCTTCAAATTTGGGTTTGCCATTCGGTTTCTTAATCAAGTCTTTATAATTCATATTGTTGGGGGAGTTTGTAATTTCCTTGGTTCTGTCTTGTCACAACAAAAATTTGAAGCAACTGACAGAGCCCTCGGAAGGACCACTGTTACAGCTCTTGGATGGACCTGTGTTACACCTCAATTTTATTTAGAAAGTAATTCTCAAGTACATTCTCAATTACAATTCTCAAGTACATTCTCAAGGCATGAGGCAATGCCGACCCAAAAGACAAGAAGGGAGGAGAGGCCCCCAGCCCAGTTTTGGCTCCTCTTTTTATATGCTTTTTCTCCTCCGCCTGGGCCTGCTCTATGTAAATTGGGCTAGCCAGAAGTGCCACTTGTTTTACCTGAGGTCCTCACTCTGGTCCTCAGACCTTTCTTTGTTCTATTTTTGCGGGTTTTCCCCTTCCTTGTCTTTTAGTCACTGCCGTTCTGGACTCCTTTTTCCTATTCTAACTACCTAACATTACCAACTCAAGAGATAGGAAGTCCAATTCTTTGGGAATGGGGGGGTCAAGGTCTCTCTGGTTACTTCCTGCTGAACTGGGATGGCGAGGGGCATTGGGCCTCCCCCTGTTTCTAGTCTCAAGCCTCAGAGTCCTTATACTGGTGTCCATCTGAGGGTGAGTATTTTTCTGTGGTCGGCCATAGCTTTATATATCCTCGTTGATCTGACACTGCATGTTGAAGCTTGTTGACCTGGGCAGAGACAAAATGGGCTAGACAATTGATAATACATGGAGCAATCACAAGCAGCATCAATATGGTAATGACAGGGGCTAGTAGGGGCATTAGCCAACTCCAAATTTCCCATCACCAGGAGGATCCCCTGAAGAGAGATTGTAGCCAACTGGCAAACTTTCCACTCATTCTTTGAGATCCTGTGGGGTCTGAATGCTTTTCTTGAGGACTGTGAGATTTTCTTTAACTCAGCTGGAGATATTTACCCAAAAACAACATGTCTTATTCAAGAAGTCTCAAGTTCCTTCTTGTACAGGGACCAGGAGATCTATCTCCGGTCTGTTTTGGAATACAATCCCTGCCAAGCTGTGTTGGTTCTTTAGGGTTGTCCTGAGAAATATTATCCCCAGAAACTTAATTTTGGGGGTGTTCATTAGAATGGCTATTACTCATTTGTAGTTCTGAACAGGTTTCTGAGATCTCCCAGGGGCTCACAGGTGTACTGAGTGTCCTCTTCTGTTTTCTTCCATGATTTGACTCATGAGTAGTGAATCCAGGAGTTATGTCCTTGACTGCTGCAGGGGGTAGAAAGTGTTACAGGGTAGGGGCCCTTCCATGTGGGCTGCAGCTAAATCTTTGGGGACCCATCTTTCCAGACTTTAATTAGGACTTGACTCCCTGGAGTGTACAGTGGTGGCTCTTTAGAATATTTTGGGTCATGGTTGACACCCAAGTGTATATCCTATTGGAATTGCCCAGTGGCCATGGTATAATACTGGAGGGTCTGAGACTCTGGATCTAGGAAGAGGTCACTGACATAAACAGAAGGTCTCCCATATAGCTCATAAGGACTAAGACCGACCTGTTCCTTAGTGGCAATGTGGATGCAGAGGAGAGCTATTGGTAAAGCCTCCTTCCATCCCAGGGAGGTCTCCTGGATTATCTTTTTTATTGCTGATTTTAAGAATTGGTTGGCTCTTTTTACTTTTCCTGAAGACTGAGGCTTTCAGGCACAATGGAGATAAAAAGTAATGCCCAGTGCTTTAGAGACGCCTTGGGTGACCTTAGGAGTAAATGATGCCCCATTGTCACTTTGTAATGATCTTGGCAGACAAAGTCTCAGAATGATTTCATGGAGCAGTTTTTTTTGTTTTTTTTGTTTTTTTTTTTTTTTTTACCAGCTCCTCAGCTTTCTCAGTCCAGGTGGGAAAGGGAAAGTCTTAAATTCATCCTGTGAACGTATCTATCATGAAAATAGGTATTTATACCCTTGAGAAACTGGCATCTGCGTGAAGTCCATCTGCCAGTCCTCTCCTGGGTAGGTCCCATGTCATTGGACAAGCTGGACCAGTTGGGATCTTTGAGCTCCTTGGGGGTTGTTTAATTGGCAAGTGGGACAAGAGGAGACCACTTGCCTTATAGTCATTTGGAAGCCTGTTCCTCTGAAGGACTTTTCTAGTCATTTTTGGAGGGCTTTCTCCCCTAAATGAGTGGTGTCATATAAGGAGTTAACCAATTTCCATTGGAGGTTCCCAAGCAGAAAAAGGAGTCCCTCCTTTTGTAATCACCCCATATGACCTTCTTGAAAGCCCTCACTCTTAGTTTTAAGAGTCTCACTTTCAGTATATGAAGGAGTTTCTGGCAAACTAGTCTGTGGACCTAAGGTGGCAACCCATATTAGGTCATTGTTATGTAATGCTTCTCTCTTAGCTGCCTGATCAGCTGCTTGGTTCTCTCATGCCATTTCTGTGTTCCCCTTTTTGGTGTCCTTTACAGTGGGAGACTGAAACCTCAGTGGGCAGATGGACTGTCTCCAAGAGTCCAAGGACTTGATCGCCATATTTGATTGAGGACGCTTGGGTGGTCAAATGGCCTCTTTCTCTCCAAATAGCAGCATGTGCATGTAGCACCAGGAAGGCATATTTGGAGTCAGTGTAACTGGATACTCTTTTCCCCTTTCCCAGCTCTAAAGTTCGAGTCAGGGCTACGAGCTCAGCTATCTGGGCTGAAGTACCTGGTGGCAAAGGTTTAGCCTCTATGGTCTAAAAATTGGAAACTACTATATATTCAGTTCTTCCTTTGCCATTCAAGTCAAAGCTGCTTCCATCAGTAAATCAGATTTCCTCAGGATTGGTCAGAGGATCTTCTGACAATCCCTGTCAGGGTTTTGTTCAGTGGCCCAAGGTTTCTAGGCAAGAGTGAAAGGGGAGAGAGCCCTCATGGGTAAGCAGGAGGGTACCTGAGTTAAGAACCTCACAAAGGGATATAGTGAGGCCTAGATTTTCCATCAGCACTACTTGATAGCCGAGGATTCTTTAATCAGACATCCATAAATGGCCTCTCCCATTTAGGAGTTGTTTCACTTGGTGGCTGGTAAAAGTAGTTAGTTTACCCCCAAAAGAGAGTTTTAAAGCATTTTCTATTAGGATTGAAATAGCTGCAAGATTTCGAAGCTAGGGAGGACAGCCTCTGGAGGTTGCGTGGAACTTCTTGGATAAATAAGCTACCGGCTGGGCCTCAGGTCCCAAACTTTGAGTTAACACTCCCAAGACTATTCCCTCTTTTTTGTGGACATAAAGTTGGAATGCTTTTTCTGGGTCTGGCAATCTTAAGGCAGGTGCTTGAGTTAAGGTTTGTTTTAGTGCATACTCTGCCTTCTTTTGAGGAGTTCCCCACATCAGTGGGATTGAATCATGCCGTCTGTTCAAGCTTTCATATAAGGGCTGAGGAATTAGGCCATAGTTGGGTATCTAGATTCTAAGATACCCAGTTAGCCCCAGGAAAGCTAGCAATTATTTTTGAGTTGTGGGAGAGCACAACTGAAGGATTCCTTGTACTCCATCAGAGGACAGCCTCCTGGACACATGTGTAATCTGAACTCCCAGGTAAGTGACCTTTGTTTTGACCATCTGACAGCATGGGAGACTTTATATGCCCTCTCTGCCAAAAAGTTTAGAGCCCGAATTGCATGTCGTTGGGCATTTTTCTCATCTGGAGAGCAGATTAGTAGGTCATCTATATATTGTAATGTTTTCCCATTAGCTCCCATGTCCAAATTTAGGAGATGCTGGCTAAGAGCCTGCCCAAAAAGGTCGGAGCTATCTCTGAACCCCTGAGGTAATACTGTCCAAGTTATCTGTTGATGTTTTTCTCCTGGAACCTCCCACTTGAAGGCAAAAAGATATTGGGATTCTTTAGCCCAGTGGTATGCAAAAGAATGCATCTTTGAGATCCAAGACTATAAACCACTTGGCAATGGGTAGGATTTCTCCCAAGATTACATAAGGATTGGGTACTGTGGGATGGAGTGGGGCTACAGCTTCATTTATGATCCAGAGATCTTGAACCATTCATCAGGTTCCATCCTTTTTCTTTACAGGGAGGATCGGGGTGTTACATGGTGAATTGGTGGGGACCAATAGCCCACAGGCAAGGAATTTATTTATTAGAGGCTGTAGTCCATCCCAAGCTTCTCTTCTGAGGAGATATTGCTTCCAGTTAGGAAACCGAGTGGGATCTTAGAGGACAATGATGACTGGTTCAGTTTGGTGGGCTCATCTAGGAGCCCCCTTGTCCCACATCTAGGGGTTAATTTTGTCCTACCATAGTTTTTGGTCCCTCTTTATTGGAGAGGTTGTAATGTATTCCTCAGTAGTAACCAGAAGCTATAGGGCTCTAAGGGCTGAGAAGCTTCCCATCACATGGGATGTCCCCAGTTTAGAGAGTATATCTCTTACAAATAAGGGAGTAGGACTCTCAGGGACCACCAGAAACTGGTTGTAAAGTATTTGTCCATCCCAGCAACAAAGAAGCGCTTGGGTGAATTGTTTAGTAGTTGTTTTTCCTGTAGCACCCAAAATGGTACAGGTTTGGGAGGAGAAATCTCTTGAGGAGGAGGTCAGGGAAGAGTAGGTAGCCCCTGTGTCAGAAAGAAATTCTCAGACCAACCTGCCACATCCAGTTGCATCCTTGGATCCAGTGGGTTCAACTGAACTTTCAGTCCCGTGATGGGTATCTATGACAGGCAGGCTGGCTGGAGTGGGCCACTTCAGTACTGTTGAACCATCGTGAGGGAAGGCTTGACACTTGACCTTGAGGCTCTTGGGTCCTGAGGGCAGAGTGCTGTCCAATGTCCCAGTTGAGGACATTTGTAGCATGTCATTTTAGGAAACTTGTCATGGTTTCGATATTCTTTGGCCCAATGCCCTGCCTGTCCACAGATTAGGCATTTGCCTCATGCCTTGTCCTTCAAGGACTCGGGGTTTGCGACAGGGCTTCCCTGGAGGGTGGCCAGCATCTGGGTATACCTTGTCTCTTTCCTTTTCTCCCTTTCCTAGGCCTTGGCCTCCCTCTCCTGTTCTCTGTATAAAAGGTATTGATGTCTGTCTGGACCACCTCATCTAAAGAGGCAACAGGGTCCTATTGCTGTAGCTGTTGTAACTTTTTCCCGATGTCTGATGCACATTGTGACAGGAATTTGTCCTTTAAAATCACCTATCCCTTGTAAGAGTCTAAGTCTAGATTGGTAATCTTTTGGAGGGTCTCTTTTAGCCTTTCCAGAAAGGCAATGGGGTTCTCATTGGGCTCCTGAGTAATTGCTGAGACCTGGGCATAGCTGATTGCTTTTTGCTGGCTGTTTTCAGTCCTGCCTTCACACAGATCAGAAAAAAAGATCCCTTTCCCAGATGTGTTCAGGATCATTATAATGTCAATTGGGGTCTGAGGCGGTGACTGCAGTTTCCCCTACTGGGTATTTATCACTTGACATGTGAAGCCCCATAGCAAACCTCCAGGCTTCCTTCAAGACCCCAGTATGTTCAGGGTCAGATAAAGTTTGACTAAATGTGACCCTGATATCCTTCCATATCAAGTCAAAGGCCAAGGTAATGTCTTGGAATGTATCTATATATTTGCCTGGGTCATCTGTATAGCTTCCCAGGTTTGTTTGATCTGTCTTAGTTCTAAGAGGGAGAAGGGCTTATGGACCTGGGTTGGTCTGAATTCTCCAGTTTCAACTAAGGGACATACTCAAGTTGGTTTTGTGGAGGGGGTGCTCCCAGATATAGAAGCACATTTGGTTACAAGGAAGGAACATCAGGCAACTCGGGAGTTGTGGGAGGTGAGCCTTCATGGGATGGGCGTGGGGGTTCTTTCTCTTGCTGTCTGTGCCTAACATCATTTGCCTAGTGGGCTCACTTCTAGGGCATACAACAATCCCATAGTTGAGACAGAGTTCTTTCATATTTCTTAGAAGAAAATTTGGACACAGGGAATCTCTGTCCATTTCCCTTGTCTTTTGCAGAATAAGTCTAGCTGCAAGATGGTATTGTAATTTAAACTCCCATCCTCAGGCCTTGTCCCCCAGAGGATACCATGGCCAGGCAGGGGCACAAAAATTTTTAAGTGACTTCTCTTTAGATTTAGAAGATTAAACAGATTCCAGTTATCAAGGATGCATCTCAAAGGCATCTGCCAGGAAGTGGATTGGTTATTTCCCATCTGAAAGACAGTGATGACAGGGACGAAAAGAAAAAAAAAAAAAAATAGCAGAAAACAAATAAACAAAAAAAACCTAATAGGCCTCCTTAAATGTCCATGGGTGGACTTCCTTAAGGATGAGTCCTTTTGAAGTTTATGCTACCCAGTACTGTTGCAACCTGAGAGCCAGGTGTCCCTGGGTCAGGGTGCAGATCCCCAGGCAAGCTGAGGCATGACAGCCTCCTGGAGATCAAATCCCTGGGCAGGTCGAGGCATATCCACCCCCTGGGATCCCTGGACTGGCGGATCCCTGAGCAGGTTGAGGCATGCCAACTTTTCGAGGACCAGATCCCTAGGCAGGTCGAGGCAGGTTGACTTCCTGGGACTCACGGACTGGAGTTGGGCATCCCCAAGATCTCCAGCAAGATTAGTGCTGGGTAGGATTAAGGGGTTATAATTTTAACTCATTTTCAGTTTGTTCACCACAGATGGGAATAGATATCATGATGTAAAGCAATCCAAGCTTGTGCCCTGAGACTGGGAACGTGGTGAAGCAGCCATAAGCCTTATCCTCTTACTGCTCTAAGAGAATGTAAGTCACTGATTTCCTCCCCTAGTTCTCCATAAAAGCAGATTATGGTGTCTCCAATGGTAAACATTTCATTGTCATAGACCCACTTTAGGTAATAACAGAAGTAATCACGATGGAGTGGGTTATCTGGTCCTGTTAGGGGCATTAAGAGTATCTTAATAATAAGCGGGGTATAGCAATGTTGCCTACAAGGGGGCAGGGTCCTGGTTGTAGTAGTTAGTAATTGGCTTAAGAACAAATTGATAAGAGACAACAGACCAGATGTTCCACAAAAGTGGAGTGGAGATTTGATCCGGGGGTATGTTTGTAACTTTAGGAGAATGGTGGTAAGGGTTTGGGCCCAAATGGCCTGCAGGGCTAATGTTCCAAAGTGGCAAACATTACCCTTGGAAGCCCAATTGCCCTTGAAGGGATGCCAACAGATGGACTTGTAGCAGGTATTATGTGTCTGTCACCTGCCCTAGCAGGTTCACTGAGAGAGGCTATTGTTGCATATGTTGTAGGAAACATGGAAGATGAAGGCATGACTATCTAGAGGGATTGCATATTATACAGTATTTCCCTCCCAAGGGCCAGCTCTTTTCTGGTTGCCCCTCCAGAAGTTTAGAGAGGTAACACTGTGGCCCCAGACGGGGCCCAGAAAAAGAGCATAAAACAGGAGGGAAGGGAGCAAGGCACAACTTTTGAAAGAATAGCATAGCCCAAGGGCATAACGCAAACCAATTAAAATCAAAGGTGTTCAATATGACAAGTTAAATGAAACTAAACCTTGATCTCCAATCTGCAACCTAAATGACAAACCCACAGGTGGTAGGACAGTTCCAAGCCACTGTCAAAGACAGAGGAGTGGGTGGTTCCCCAGTGGTTTGGGTGATCTTCCCACTCATTAGCACCATGTTCCATGGCCACAGCACTTGCCCCCTGTGATGGCCTACACCCTGCAGAGTGTGCTTCTCTCTGAATCTGAACAAATCCGCCTCTTACCTATCACTGTGTCCACCTGCCTGGGTAACATCTACTAGGGTGTGGAAGATAGTGGAGCCTTCGGGACATGCTGGGGAGTAGCCCTGCCAGAGCCCCTCATTGCACCCACTGCTGTTTGCCTGTTCATGGGGGGCTCAAGGAAACAAGAAGTGAGAGACTGTAAAGGAATTAAGATTTCGTTAGGCATATGTCCTTCCAGCCATAGGAGCGAGGACCTCCTACCTTAACCGGAGGTCTTCCGGAATCTGAGATTGAGCTGTGTGAGCTTTCTGGGGAGCTTGTTTTTCACTGTCCCAGTTTCCAGCATGCTGGGCTTGTCAGTTCCCCTGCGCTAGGTTTTCTTCACATTCAGCTTCCACTGCGGGAGCTTTCACTGAGTTGGGCTCTTGCAGTGTTTGGCCTCCTCCTTGCAGGGACTGCACCGAGGTTTTTTTCAGCCAGGTTAAATCTGAGAAATGGCACCATAGGTGTCAAGGGAGTTTGTAATTTCCTCGGTTCTGTTTCATTGCAACAAAAATTTGAAGCGATGGACGGACCAGTGTTACAGCTCTGTGTTACAGCTCAGTTTTACTTAGAAAATAAAGGAAAATACATTCTCAAGGCATGAGGGCATGCTGATCCAAAAGACACGAAGAGAAGAGAGGCCCCCAGCCCAATTTGGCTCCTCTTTTTATATGCTTTTTCCCCTCCCCCTGGGCCTGCCCCATGTATATTGGGTTAGCCAGGAGTGCTAGTTGTTTTACCTGAGGTCCTCACTCAGGTCCTCACACCTTCCTTTGTTCTATTTTTGTGGGCTTTTCCCTTCCTCGTCTTTTAGCTGTCACCATTCTGGACTCCTTTTTCCTGTTCTAAATACCTAACAATAGAAAATGAAAGATACTTATTTTAATAGACAGTGTTATTAAATTATGACAAGCATATGCAACTCTGTACCTACAAACCAATCAAGAGAATGAATATTTCATCACAACAGAAAGATACCTATGTCCCCATAAAGTCCAGCAATTTCACTCCTGGGTATATGGCCAGAAGAACTGACAGCAGGGTCTTGAAGAGTTATTTGTACATCATGTTAATAGCAGCGTTGTTTGCAATAGCTGAAAGGTAGAAGCACTACAAGTGCTCATTGACTTGTGAATGAATTTTTAAAGTGTAGTATATACATATAGTAGAATACTATTGAACTTCAAGAAGACATGGGATTCTTACAGATGCTACAATGTGGTTAGACCCATGGGCATTATGCAAACTGAAATAAACTAGTCACAAGAAGACAAATGCAGTGTGAATACAACTAGAGTTACCTAGAATAATCAAATTTATAAACAGAAAGTAAAATAGTGGTTGTCAGGGGCTGGGGGTAGGAAGGAATGAGGCTTTGTAGTTTAACATGCGTACAATTTCAGTTTTGCATGATGAAAGTGTTCGAGAGACTAATGGCAGTGAAAGTTCCACAAGGTATACGTACATAAGGCCATTGAATCATATACTTAATGTTCAGGGCGGTAAATTTTAAGTAGTGTGCATGCCACCACAATTTAAAAAATAAAAATAGAAAAAAGATACCAGCGCTCCATTTCAGACAGTCAAACTTATATCTCTTTCATAGGCCACTGTAACAAAGTACCACAAACTAGTGGCATAAGACAAAATACATGTACGCTTTTACTGTACTGGAGGGAAAAAGTATACAATCAAGGTATTGTCAGGGCCATGCTCTCTCTCTCTTTTTTTTTTTCATTCATTTTTATTAGTTGGAGGCTAATTACTTTACATTATTGCAGTGGTTTTTGTCATACATTGAAATGAATTAGCCATGGATTTACATGTATTCCCCATCCCGGTCCCCCCTCCCACCTCTCTCTCCACCCGATCCCTCTGGGTCTTCCCAGTGCACCAGGCCCAGGCACTTGTCTCATGCACCCAACCTGGGCTGGTGATCTGTTTCACCCTAGATAATATACATGTTTCGATGTTGTTCTCTTGAAACATCCCACCCTCGCCTTCTCCCAGAGTCCACAAGTCTGTTCTATACATCTGAGTCTCTTTTTCTGTCGGGCCATGCTCTTTTAAAAACCTCTATGGGAAGATCCTTTCTTGCCTCTTCCAGGTTCTGGTAGATCCAAGTATTCTTTGATTGTGGCAGCATAACTCCCATCTATGCCTTTATTCTTCCAAGGTAATCTTCCCTCTGTGCCTGTGTGTCTCTGTTGTTGTTTAGTCATGGTAAGTCATGTCCAACTCTTTGTGACCCTATGGGCTGCAGCACCCCAGGTTCCTCTGTCCTCCCCTATCTCCTGGAGTTTGCTCAAATTCATGGCCATTGAGTTGGTGATGCTATCTAACCATCTCATCCGTCGCCACCTCCTTCTCCTCTTGTCTTCAATCTTTCCTAACATCAGGGTCTTTTCCAATTAATCAGCTCTTTGCTTCAGGTGACCAGTCCTATTGAAAATGGTCTCACCCTAATTGAGTGTGACTCCATCTTTACTTGATTGCATCTGCAAAGATCCCATTTCCAAGTAAGTTCAAGTCACAACTACTGAAGTTAAGACTCCAATGTATCTTTGAGGTGGTGGGAGGCACAATTCAACCCCAACATACACCTTCATCCCCAGGAAACCACTTATTCTGTTATTATAGACTACTTATGGCTTTTATAACAATTAATATAAACGGTATAATAGAGTATGTCCTGAGGCAATCTGGCTTCTTTGGCTCAGCATATTGTTTTAACTATTATCCATATTTTTCAATGTTGTTCTATCATGCTACAGACCCATCAGTGATGTGCAAAAAGATCAGTTGCTTAACGTCTTTCATAAAACTTGTTATCAACAGTCATTTCAGTATTAGCCATTCTAGTGGGTCTGAAGGGATGATACACTTAAATATTTATTGACATTCACTTAATGAGGAATAGCATTGAACACATTTTCATGGACTCATTGGCTTCTTGTAGATATTCCTTTGTGGACTGTCACAATATTATGTCCACTGTATGTTAAAAAAGTATTCCCCCCCAACCTATATCAATATACAACTGATCCAACACTATTTGTTGAAATTCTTATCTTTTCTCATTGGATTTTCCTGGACACCTTAGTCAAGATATGTGGATCGTATATGTGTGGATCTATTCATGAAACGTATTTGATTCCATTGGGATAATACATATATTATGTATATAATGTTTGATATTGATTCACAGGTTGTGGATATTAGCTCTAGGGAATGCTCCATCAGATATCTTTCTGGTGTTTCTTTCCTCAGCATCCAAAGGTTTCTTCATAAGAATACACTGAGCAGTATTCAACTAAACTTTTAAGGGGACACTCTCAAAATCTTTAGATCTTTCTTTCTATGCAGTTCTCTCTTTCTGTATACAGTTCATTTCAGTTCAGTAACTCAGCGTGACTCCATGGACTCTTTGCAACCCCATGCCAGGCCGACTGTCCACCACCAACTCCTGGAGTTTAAGCATCAATTCTTAGGTTCTCAGTTTTCTTAATAGTCCAACTCTTACATCCTCACATGACCACTGGAAAAACCATAGCTTTGACCAGATGGACCTTTGTTGACAACGTAATGTCTCTACTTTTTGATATGCTTTCTAAGTTGGTCATAACTTTCCTTCCAAGAAGTAACCCTCTTTTAATTTCATGGCTGCAATCAAAATCCATAGTGATTTTGGAGACCAAAAAATAAAGTCAGCCACTGTTTCCACTGTTTCCCTGTCTATTTGCCATGAAGTGATGGGACCAGATGCCATGATCTTAGTTTTCTGAATGTTGAGCTTTAAGCCAACTTTTCACTCTCCTCTTTTGCTTTTATCAAGAGGATCTTTAATTCTTCTTCACTTTCTGCCATAAGGGTGGTGTCATCTGCATATCTGAGGTTATTGCTATCTAACCTGGCAATCTTGATTCCATCTTGTGCTTCATCCAGCCCAGTATTTCTCATGATGTACTCTGCATATATGTTAAATAAGCAGGGTGACAATATACAGACTTGATGCACTCCCTTTTCTATTTGGAACCAGTCTGTTGTTCCATGTTCAGTTGTAACTGTTTTTTCCTGACCTGGAAACAAATTTCTCAGGAGGCAGGTCAGGTGGTCTGGATGACAAATAGATGTGGAAACAGTGGAAACAGTGAGATACTTTAATTTTTTTTGGGGGGGGGGATCCAAAATCAGTGCAGATGGTTACTGTAGCCATGAAATAAAAACATACTTACTCCTTGGAAGGAAAGTTATGACCAACCTAGATAGCATATTAAAAAGCAGAGACATTACTTTGCCAACAAAGGTCCGTCTAGTCAAGGGTATGGTTTTTCCAGTAGTCATTATGGATGTGAGAGTTGGACTATAAAGAAAGCTGAGTGATGAAGAATTGATGCTTTTGAACTGTGGTCTTGAAGAAGACTTTTGAGAGTCCCTAGGACTGCAAGGAGATTCAACCAGTCCATCCTAAAGGAGATCAGCCCTGAGTGTTCATTGGAAGGACGGATGCTAAAGCTGAAACTCCAATAGGTTGGCCACCTGATGGGAACAACTGACTCACTGGAAAAGACCTTGATGCTTGGAAAGATTAAAGGCAGGAGGCAACGGGGTTGACAGAGGATGAGCTGGTTGGATGGCATCACCAACTTAATGGACATGAGTTTGAGTAAACTCCGGGAGTTGGTGATGGACAGGGAGGCTTGGCATGCTGTGGTCCATGGGGTGGAAAAGAGTGAGACACAACTTAGCAACTGAACTGAACCGAACTGATGGGACTGGATGCCATGATCTTAGTTTTCTGAATGTTGAACTTTAAGCCAACTTTTTCACTCTTCTCTTTCACTTTCATCAAGAGGCTCTTTAGTTCTTCTTCACTTTCTGCCCTAAGGATGGTATCATCTGCATGTCTGAGGTTATTGATATTTCTCTCGGCAATCTTGATTCCATCGTGTGTTCATCCAGCCCAGTATTTCTCTTGCTGTATTCTGCATATAACTTAAATAAGCAGGGTGGCAATATACAAACTTGATTTATTCCCTTTCCTATTTGGAACCAGTCTGTTTTTCCATGTCCAGTTCTAACTGTAGCTTCCTGACCTGCATGCAAATTTCTCAGTAGGTCAGGTGGTCTGGTATTCTAATCTCTTTCAGAATTTTCCACAATTTGTTGAAATCCACGCAGTCAAAGGCTTTGACACAGATAATAGAGCAGAAATATATGTTTTTCTGGAACTCTCTTGCTTTTTCCATGATCCAGCGGATGTTGGCAATTTGTTCTCTGGTTCCTCTTCCTTTTCTAAAATCAGCTTGAACATCTGGAAGTTCATGGTTCACATGTTGTCAAAGACTAGCTTGGAGAATTTTGAGCATTACTTTACTAGCATGTGAGATGAGTGCAATTGTGCAGTAGTTTGAGCATTCTCTGGCATTGCTTTTCTTTGTGATTGCAAAGAAAATTGATGTTTTCCAGTCCTGTGGCCACTGCTGAGTTTTCCAAATTTGCGGACAAGTTGAGTGCAGCACATTCACAGCATCAGCTTTTAGGATTTGAATTAGCTCAAGTGGAATTCCATTACCTCTACCTGCTTTGTTCATAGTGGCGCTTCCAACAGCCCACTTGACTTCACATTCTAGGATATCCAGCATTTTCCTCAATACTCAGCCCACGGGTCCCCACTGACTTCCCTTTGCAGGTTCCTACCTGCTGTCTCAACTCAACAGAATTGTTTGCCTTACCTTAGCTTCCTCTATTTCCCTACATTGTATCTTGAAAACTCTCTCCAATCCGAAATCTGGGCTAATTTTAAGCCTTATATTTTTGTTTTCTTTGTTTAGGAATAACTGTCTGGTGAGCTAGTTTTCAAAAATCTGAAAACTTTGTGTCCTATATGTGTTAATTTTTTAATTATTTAAGGTTGAAGAGTAAATTTAGTCCATCTTCATTCTACCTGTAAGCCAACATTTTTAAAAATTACATTACTTAAATATAAACTCTTTTCACAGGTTCAAATATAAACTTATTTAAGCCAAAATATTGATTTATTTGTCTTTCAAATCCATATTCATTAGATATCCCCTTGAAATGACCTAATTCCTTAATAAATGTAGAATGATTGAATAAATGCAAGAGATAATGTATGAATCAATGAATAGGTGTGTTGACATTAGCATCATTGCTTTTAATGACAAAGGATAACTTCATAAAGACCCAAGGAAAGGAGAATAATTTTGAAGTCAAATAGAGAAGAGAAACCTATGGATTCAGACAGAAGAACTCACAGAGTGTTTCAAAAATATGCCCAAATAGACATCTGCCCCTTCTGTCACAAATGCTGTCTCATTTGAAAATTATCACTTTAAAAATTCAGATGATAGCATTGAGTCTATAATTTGAAATTATTTAAAAATACTCTGGTAGAAAAATTTCCTTTTGGAAGTAGGAAGAAAACCAGAATTATGTACTACTTTGACAGCTTTTCCATGTTAGAAATAAATCCATAAATTTCTGCAAAAGAACTGCATATGAATAATAAAATGATTTAAATATTATCTTCAATAATACTATTTGTCAATGCCAAATTTTTATAGACTCTTGCTTTAATGAAGTATATGTCCTATATTCAAACTTTGGCAATGCTCAAAATTGCACTGCAATTCTTAAGCAGAGTGCTAAATTCTGCTTTGCCAATAGAGATACATCAGCTTAGTCATCTGTCATAAATTTCCTCTGATGTGGATATTAGTAGAAACCTCTGACTCAACCCAAATCTAAGTCAAGATGTAATTTGCTACATAATGTGTTGTGATGGGAAGAGAGAGAATCAATTTTCATTTTGGAGCAAATGGAATAAATTTACACCTGCAGTTGACAAAGAGGTTATAACCTTATCCTAGGAATGCAGAGCAAGCCACAGATGTTCCTAGCTTTAAAATTTGTTGATTTGATTACTGTAATTCACTGAGTCTACACACCTGAAGCTACTGACCCAGTGACTTCAGCTGGTCTAGAATGAAACAAATCAACTATATTAAACTGGCTATTGGCAATAACACTTCAATATATTTTCATATGCATTGTATCTAATTAAATGACATTCCACCATCATTTCAAGTGACCAAGTAGAGGAACTTGTAATAAAATATTTGAAACTCTCTATGAACCTTCAAGTCAGCTAGAACAAAAGTAGAAAACCATCCTTTATTATATACTTACTATATATCAGATAGTGATATGCAGGTATATAGAAGCAAGCACAGTTATCTATTTAACTTCATGATTGCAACAATACTGTTATTTGCCATTTATTATTTTCATATGTATATAAAGATTTTTGAAACATACAGACTTGAGTCATATAAAACTTGACAAACAATACTACTAAAAATATCATGGTTGAGTTGAATCTGATTTTAGAGTGAAACTCAATTTTCTAAAAAACATGGGTACAGGCAATTTTTAAATTATTATGAATATAATTTCAGTTCTTGAAGAAAGGTCTTTAAAAATTTATTTTTCTATTAGAATAACTCTCATGGTAATATAGATTTTAGTTATGTATATTGTGTATATTATGCCTTTAAGTTATAGAGTTTGTCATATAGTAAAGTTTTACCACAAGAGATATGTTTTAAATAAACAAATAATAACATCTGAATATGAATAAGAACTAGAAAATGCTTTGTTCTTCCTCTCAGATCTCCCACTTTGCAGGTGATTCTTTACCATCTGAGCCACTAGGAAAACCCAAGAATATTGGAGTGGGTAGCCTATCCCTTCTTCAGGGGATTTTCCCAACCCAGGAATGGAACCTGAGTCTCTTGCATTGCAGACAATTCTTTACCAGCTGAGCTACCAGGGAAGTGTTCCTCCTCAGACGTGAAAATGAGAACCATGCTTTTATTTCCCTTCATGAAAATCATGTCAGCTATCATTATCCTTATAATGAAAGCACTTCTTTTTCTGCAAGAGAGGAACCTTTAAAATATTGAAAGGGATTTTAAAATACTGAAGAATATGAAAGGGAAGAAAATGGCAAGACTCTTCCTCTTCTTCTAGGTCTTTTATCCATACTGCTTTATAGATCTATTCTGAACAGACAGAGAGATTACTTGGTGATGACTTAGTAAAGCCTGTGATGAGAGTGCTTCATGGAGAAGCAACAAGTCAGCATGGGCAAGATATGAATTGGAGGAAATGGCTCTCAGCAAACATGCTTCCAGAATTTGGATATTTCTTTTCCACATGGTAGAGAATTTGGCCATTATTGCTTAATAAGACTCAGACCTGTGGGTAAGCACTCAGAAGTGAATTTGTAGATGGAGTTGGTGATGGACAGGCAGGCCTGACATGCTGCGATTCATGGGGTCGCAAAGAGTTGGACATGACTGAGCGGCTGAACTGAACTGACTGAACCATCAGGCTGAATGGCTTTCAGGTCATTCTATCAGATGAATCATTTTGCAGAGGGCCCCAGGACATGGTCAGGTTCATGAGAGCAGGATCAGCTTCTAGGTGTAGAGGAGGCATGTGGAGGACAGATTGTTCAGCGCTCTGGGACAGCATACCAGGAGTGAAAGCAGAAACATCGAGGTCACCACAGAGCACTGCGTGGAGTTGCCTAAGCGCTAGAGTAGGTTCTCGTTAGTTATCGATTTTATACATAGTGTCAATAGTCATAGATGTTAATCCCATATTCCAATTCATTCCACCCACCCCATCCACTCCCTGCTTCTGCCTTGGTAACCATAAACTTGTTTTCTTCATTTGTGACTCTATTTCTGACTGAACCAATGTGATGGTCAGGAATAGAAACCAGATTCTTAATGGAGAAGCAAAGACAGAGAATAGCTACTAAATCCAGATGACTTCTGACTTGTAGGTTGAAGGCTGAGAGTTTTCTGCATACCTTGATTAAAAGTGACTGCTATCTGGAGTATGTGGTGGGATCTTCCTGTAGAAAATATTGTCTTACAGACTGTTGCGTGGACTTGGAGAGTGAGTGAAGTGAAAGTAGCTCAGCTGTGTCTGACATTTTGTGACAGACACAGGCTCATCTGTCCATTGAATTCTCCAGGCCAGGATACTGGAGTGGGTAGCCGTTCTCTTTTCCGCGGGATCTTCCCAACCCAGGAATTGAACCATGGTCTCCTGCATTGCTGGTGGATTCTTTACCAGCTGAGCTACCAGGAACTCAGAGAAGACTGTGCTAAAAACTTTAGTATGAATTATTAATAGAGAATTTCAATGTAACTGCAGAAAATTACAGTATGAGTATCTAAATGTGCCCTGAAATCTATCTGGAAGTGAAAAAAGGGAAAAGACGAAAAGACTAACCCTGTAATTAGGATGTATGTTTGTCATGCTAGAGATTCAACAAGCACAGTTGAATGGAACCTTTATCACAGTAGCAAATTCATGAAGTGCAGTCAACAGTTATCTTGCTCTGGTAAAACTGTTGCTTGGGAAATTAAGGTAAGGACTATGCCACAGAAGGAGAAAAGAGATTCAGAAGATGAGATGGTTGGAGGGCATCACTGATGAAATGGACATGAACTTGGGCAAACTCGGAGATGATGAGGGACAGGGAGGCCTGGTGTGCTGCAGTCCATGGGATCGCAAAGAGTCGGACATGGCTGGGTGACTGAACAGTAGTAATAACAATGTCACATTTAGAGGAAGTATCATGTTCACTGTATGAACTGGGGCTTTTCTGAGGAGAAAATTCATGAGCTTTCATAGAAGTTAACACTTCTGATGTGTCATTTCTCCATGTCTGTCTGCTTCTCTTCCCAATGCTACTGATCCATCCTAGACTGACTTTTAAGAATGTCTGTGAAGTGCATTTAGCACATGGAAATGCATTCCAATCTTCTGTATAACATGAACAGTAGAATTATATGTGACAAAAAGGCTTTTGTGAGAGCCAAAAAGACTAAGTGATACTGATAAATGATTAATTTTTTTTTTGGCTACAGAGACAACTGTCAAAAGCATCATTGAATTATATCCTCAAAAATGCAGGGAGTGATCATACATGCTGTATATTAACTAACTTTTAAATGCTAAATAATAAATCTTTGATCTTTGTTAGTATCTTAGAATATATGCTACAAATGTTACTAATTTTAATATTGTATTAGAAAACCAGTATATGATTATGACTGTCAGTTTGGACATTTAGAAAAGTGTAATAAATGAGGAGTATGGTAATATAACTTTAATGCCAACACCTGGGGTCAGCAAAATATAGTCTGCTAGCCAAAGCTCAAAACAGTTATTCTAGCACTCTTTGCAGAAAGAGTTTGCAAGTATGACTTAGTGGAAAATACTTTTTACAATTGATTCTATTCTTCTGCACATTGTGTGCTTTTATTTGCCAATGTAATTTCTTTTTTTCCAATATTATTTCAATGACATTAAATATCCTGCATTTTAAATGTCCTATATTTATTTTTTGAAATAAACTAAAATTTCATGTGTGTGTATATATATGTACACATACACAATAGGTTCATAAACTACTTTAAAAATTTAGAAAAATTCAGTGAAATAAATTCAGCTCAAATTGTCAGTTCAGTTCAGTTGCTCAGTAGTGTCAGACTCTTTGTGACCCCATGGACTGCAGCATGACAAGCTTCCCTGTCCATCACCAACTCCCAGAGATTACTCAAACTCATGTCCATTGAATCAGTGATACCATCCAACCATCTCTTCTTCCTCTGTCATCCTCTTCTTCTCCTGCTTTCAATCATTCCAAGAACCAGGGTCTTTTCAAATGAGTCAGTTCTTCCCATCAGGTGGCCAAAGTACTGGAGTTTCAGCTTGAGCATCAGTCCTTCCAATGAATATTCAGGACTGATTTACTTTCGGGCTGACTGGTTTGATCTCCTTGCAGTCCAGGGACGCTCAAGAGTCTTCTCCAACACCACTGTTCAAAAGCATCAATCCTTTGGTGCTCAGCTTTCTTTATAGTCCAACTCTCATATCCATACATGACTACTGGAAAAACTATAGGTTTGACTAGATGGACCTTTGTTGGCAAAGTAATGTCTCTGCTTTTTAATATGCTGTCTAGTTTGGTCATAGCTTTTCCTCCAAGAAGTGAGCATTTTTTAATTTCATGGCTACAGCCACCACCTGCAGTGATTTAGGAGACCAAAAAAATAAAGTGTGTCACTGTTTCCAATTTTTCCCCATATATTTGCCATGAAGTGATGGGACTGGATGCCATGATCTTCGTTTTTTGAATGTTGAGTTTTAAGCCAACTTTTTCACTCTTCTCTTTCACTTTCATCAAGAGGCTCTTTAGTTCCTCTCCACTTTCTGCCATAAGGGTGGTGTCATCTGCGCATCTGAAGTTACTGATATTTCTCCTGGTAATCTTGATTCCAGTTTGTGCTTCATTCAGCCCTGCATTTCGCATGATGTATTCTGCTTATAAGTTAAATAAGCAGGGTGACAACATACAGCCTTGACATATTCCTTGCCCTATTTGAAAATAGTCTGTTGTTCCATGTCCTGTTATAACTGTTGCTTCTTGACCTGCATACAGATTTCTCAAGAGGCCAGTAAGGTGGTATGGTATTGTACATTAGAATAATTAGAAAAAATGTTTTGCTACCTCTAGACACTCACTGCCTTTTTCCAGGATATTATATAACAAATATTCATATCTGTTTTATTGTGGATACAAATTGAAACTCCCAAATTGTATAATGTGGGCTTCCCAGGTGGCTTGGTAGTAAGGAGTCCACCTGCCTATGAAGGAGACTTAAGAGGCATGGGTTTGATCCCTGGGTTGGGACAATACCCTGGAATAGAAAATGGCAACCCACTTCAGTATTTTTGCTTGGAAAATACCATGGACAGAGGAGTCTGGTGGACTAGAGACCATAGGGTTGCAAAGAGTCAGAATTGACAGAGCAAATGTGCACGCAAATGGTCTAATTCTAACCTGCTTTATATATGCAAAGATCATAGCCTCTGGTCCCACCGCTTCATGGCAAATAGATGGGGAAATAATGGAAATTGTGACAGACGTGACAGACTTTGTTTTCTTGGACTCCAGAATCACTGTAGATGATGACTACAGACATGGAATTGAAACACACTTGTTCCTTGTGGTGGGGGCGGGGAGAACTATAACAAAACCAGACAGTATATTAAAAAGCAAAGATGTTACTTTACTAACAAAGGTCCCTATAGTCAAAACTATGGTTTTACCAGTAGTCATGTGTGGATATGAAAGTTGGACCATAAAGAAAGCTGCGTGCCAAAGAACTGATGTTTCTGAACCGTGATGTTGGAGAAGACTCTTGGGAGTCCGTTGGACAGCAAGGAGAACAAACCAGTCAGTAAGTCGTGTCTGGCTCTTTGAGACCCTATGGATTGAAGAAAGCTAGGCTTCCTGGTCTTTCACCATCTCCTGAAGTTTGCTCATGTTCATGTCCATTGATTCATGATGTCATCCAACCATCTCATCCTCTGTTATCCCCTTCTCCTCCTACCTCAATCTTTCCCAGCATCAGGGTCTTTTCCAAAGACTAAGCTCTCTGTAGCAGGTGGCCAAAGTATTAGAGTTTCAGCTTCAGCATCAGTCCTTCCCACAAATATTCACGGTTGACTTCTTTTTAGAATTGACTGGTTTTATCTCCTTACAGTCTAAGGGACTCTCAAGAGTCTTCTTCAACACCACAGTTCAAAATCATCAATTCTTAGGCAGTTAGGCTTCTTTATGGTCCAACTCACATCTTTACATGAGTACTGGAAAAAATAAAGCTTTGACTATACAGACCTTTGTCGGCAGTGATGTCTCTGCTTTTGAATACACTGAATATGCTGTCTACTTTTGTCATAGCTTTTCTTCCAAGGAGGGCTTCCCTTGTGACTCAGCTGGTGAAGTAACTGCCTGCAATGCGGTAGACCTGGGTTTGATCCCTGGATTGGGAAGATCCCCTGAAGAAGAGAAAGTCTACCCACTCCAGTATGCTGACCTGGAGAATTCCATGGACTGTATAATTAATACTGTTACTATTACAAATAATCACAGATATATCAGACATGACTGAGCGAGCAACTTTCACTTCTTCCAGGGAGTGAGTTTCTAAATTTCATGGCTGCAGTCACTATCCACAGTGATTTTGGAGCTCAAGAAAATAAAGTCTGTCACTGTTACCACTCCCCACTCCCATCTATTTGCCATGAAGTGATGGGATCAGATGCCAGGATCTTAGTTTTTTGAATGTTGAGTTTTAAGCTAGCTTTTTCACTCTCCTATTTCACCTATCAAGCAATGCGTCCTGAATAGTATTGTTTCAAGAATACCAGGAGCCTTCACTACTAGGAATCATTTTAATTTCATTATGTTAATGTTTTAACATTAAAAATAGTTTATTTTTATCAAATGTGCTGTAGATAAAATTTAAAAATAAAACTAATAGATGAACTAAATGATATTTATTCAATATGATTAGAAATATAAAATTAAAAATAAATATCCATATTTAAAAGACATATAGAAACATAATTTTAGATATAAGTAACAATGTTACATTTTCAAAAGTTATTTTTTATGCTTTGATTATAGCTGTACATATTGAAATAAAAAATTGTGTTGAATGAAGTTTATCAGCATTGGAAAAAGTAAAAATTTATTTCATTACCTGGATTTCAATACAGGCATTGTTTTTTTAAAAAACTAAGCAAAAGTCAATAGCTTGAATATATAATAGAAATTACCAATTAGGAAATATAATGAAAAACAAATCCCAGTCACAAAAATTATAAAACTTTAAATTACATAGAAATAAATAGACTTTCTAAAAAATTAGAAAAGTATATATAAAGAAAACTATTAAATTTCTCACTATTAAAATAAGAATAAATGGTGATATAAACCTCATAAAACAGGCCAAAATAATATATAAATTTCATGTAGTTAAAAAGAAAAGTATCAATTTTCCCCTTTGAGTGGTAAATTGGCAAATTAATTTTTAATTACATGGGAAAAAAATTTGAGAAAATCTAAAGCATTTTTGAAAAGTGTTTATACTGTATTTCATTTGATTGTGCTACAAAACTGTAGTAGTTAAAACTGACATGTTTCTTCATAGGGAACAAAGAATAAATAAATATAGAAATATCCAATATATAAAGAGATACTTGTACAGGATTTTATTGCATGAAAAATGTATTTTTAAATCAGTCAGCAAGGGATTTAAAAGAAAAATAGTTCATATCTCTTCTTCACATCATTTTTGAAACTAAATTCCAAATATTTTAGAGTTTTTACAAAGGAAATATGTTAAAAATTTCCTAGTAGAAAACACATATAAAATATTTTATTGTGTAAAGAATAGCATCATTGTCACAAAAAACTGAACCTATAATAATAAATAATTGGCTGAATGAAATGCATAAAATATAAATCCATTCATAAATTTTAAAAATTAACAATTAAAAAATGGGTAATTATCTGCAATCCTTATGAATATTCAAGAGTATTTTAAAGCAGAAATGAAGGTGAATTAGTGGGAAGAGAGGGCTTTATAGTTAATATTACTGCAGTAGGAGGCAGTGAGGAGCAATAGTTTTTACTGAGCAAGGACCAGAATGGAAATATAATGGGGGAACCAGATCACTGACTGAGATAATGGGGTAGTCTTACATCATGTCATTTTTCAAAATTACTGTGAATATGTGACCAGCCAGCTGATTTTGAGGAAGGTCCATAGAACATGGGTTTATTCAAAGTGAGGTACATGGGCACTACTGAGCAACTGAACTGAATGGAAACCTTGCACAAGTGTATGTTGATAATGATAAAATAAACACTGGCAAATGAAAGCTATGAACAAATACCGTAATATGAACAAAATTATCATTCAGAATTGTTTAAAATGAAAAAAGAACAAAATCAAATACTGAACACTAAAAATATGTTCATACCTGCAAATTTGTATGTTTACAAGCAAATACAAAATACAAATACACACATCTATATATTTATATTTATTTATATCAAGATGGATATTAAAAAGAAAAGCTTCAATCCTTGACAAACAGCTTGTTCAGTGGCAAAGTCTCCTGCATCTCCTGCATTGGCAGGCCACATTGCTTGTTTCATTTAGTGCTGGATTCCATTTATTATTAATATTATTTTGCTTACTCTTTTCTGATAGCTCTGATAGTTGGTAAAGAATCCATCTGCAATGCAAGAGACCCTGGTTTGATTACTGGGTGGGAAAGATCCACTGGAGAGGAGTAGGCCACCCACTCTAGCATTGTTGGGCTTCCCTTGTGGCTCAGCTGGTAAAGAATCTGCCTGCAATGAGAGAGGTCTGGGTTTGATCCCTGGGTTGGAAAGACCCCCTGGAGAAGAGAAAGGCTACCCACTCCAGTATTCTGAAACGGACAATTCCATGGACTGTATAGTTCATGAGGTCGCAAAGAGTTGATCACAACTGAGGGACTTTCACTTTTACTTTTTTCATCAAAGTGCATTGATAAATGTTACCATTTATTATTTGTGTAATTTTATTTGAAACTAGCAACAGAATTCTCTACCACACAAACTATAGAACATCTTTGTTAACAGCATTCGCTTTGGACTCATACATTTTAATGTTTGAATCCCAACTTTGTTATTTTCTAGTTTGATCATCTTAGGTAATGTGATTGTATCTAAATTTCCGTTTGTTTATATATGAGAAATTGCATTTCACAGTTTGTGCCAGTGGTAAATAACCCACCTGCCAATGCAGGAGATGCAAGAGACATGGGTTCAATCACTGGATCAGAAAGATATCATGGAGAAGGAAATGACAACCCACTCCAGTATTCTTGCCTGGAAAATCCCATGGATAGGGGAGCCTAGGGTCACAAAGAATTGGACACAACTGAGCAACTAATACTCTCACTTTCATTTTCACTTTCAATAATCCAGCACTCTTCCTTGGACATTGTGCCCATCCCTACTTTCTAGGTATAGGCCAAAGAAGAAAGCTACAACATTGCATATATCCATCAGCTTGCTAGGTACATGAGATAAGTGCTCAGGCCTGGTGCACTGGGAAGACCCAGAGGGATCGGGTGGAGAGGGAGGTGGGAGGGGGGACTGGGATGGGGAATACATGTAAATCCATGGCTAATTCATTTCAATGTATAACAAAAACTACTGTAATGATGTAAACTAATTAGCCTCCAACTAATAAAAATAAATGGAAAAAAATAATAAATAAAACAAAAAAAAAAGAAAAAAAAAAAAGAAAAAGGAAGTCACCACAATGACTATGTTTTCTTTGTTAAAGACCTTATTGCTCTTGGTATTACGAAGGATATGGGTTGGTCTGGGTAGAGCTGCCATTTTTTGCTTATCATGACTGTACTAACCAGTAACAAGCAGGGTTAGACATCCTACCATCCCACCTGCACACCCCCTCTGCAGCTTTTAGCACCACGGCTACCCTCAGTTTTCATATATCACAAATGTATCAACCCTGCAGTCTGGACATCCTTTCTAGAGATGCTGAGAGGGTCATAATGAGCCCCAATTCTGAGACTTAACCTCTAGCCATTGACATTCTGAGTTTACTAATTTTGCTAAGAAACGTTTCACTAACTTCCAGCACATGCAGAAAATCACATGTTAGTTTGATCTGCCTTCATTTTGATTAATTTTGTAATATTTCTAAGATGTATTCTCTGATGAAGAACCTTATTTTGTTTTAAAAATTAATTATTCAGATTTTCTTCTCAGTTATATATCTCATGTATCATCTCAGTGGGGAAAAATTGGAAGATATTAATAGGTTTTCCATCCTTGTCTTAGTGAGAGTCATCTTTATGTTTTGCACCAAAAAATGCTCTTTAATATTTCATTGTTACAATTACTAGGCCATGATGTGATTCCTCAGAGTCAACAATAAAAAATCTAAGTAACTCTTGAGATTACTGCATCTGGTTTGCCCAGTTTAATTTCTCCTTAGTAACTATTTAGGGAAAAGTGTATTATGCTTTAGAATGGTTGGAGAACAGCTGCTTTACAGACTATATCCCTGTCAACATTATATCCTGAAGTTAAATGACTGTATTACCTGACCTTTATTCTTGGGCTGAAAGCCAGTTAATGGCTATAGCAGCAACTCATATTGAGGGAACAGATTTGCATATTGCATTACAGCTTAATAACCAGTGGAATAAAAGATGACACATGGTGAACCCTTTATAAATACATCAAATGACATTTATGGAGCAGTGGATAGCAATATATATAAGTAAAACTTTTGTGTAATATAAGTATTTAAATACACATGAAGTATATGTTTGACCATAGAAGAGTAGAGAAGATGGATTTAAAAAACAAGATATAAGACAAAAAGAGAGAAATTGAGAAATTAAGCTAACTGATGGGAGTCTTCATTTCTCTGCTATTTATTTTTTCAGGTTGCTAAGACTTTTCAGGAAATATATGATTATTGATACCCAGACAGGCAGACAGCCAAAGATCATTGAGCATTTTCCATTAGAGAATATGACACATATTTATTTATTTATTTATTTTTCACATATTTATTTTTTGAGATTAAAAATATATACACAAACACATATTTTATGTATATGTTCTATGTACATTTTAATAAAATATTATGAACTTTATCTTAAGTTGCTATATCATATTTACATTATTTAAGAGTAATAGATTGAGCTCAGGGCTCATCTAAAATCAGAAGTTTATATTAGACACAGACAGACACTTACTTATCCATGGTCTATTTAGAGTATGATAGTCTCTTAAAATGATGTCCATTGCATTGAAATGAATGTTCAATATATTGTTGTGGGCTGTTTGTAAATTTGTTGTTCAGTTGCTATGTTGAGTTCAACTCTTTATGACCCCCATGGACTGTAGCCCACAGGCTCCCCTGTCCTTCAATATCTTCCAGAGTTTGCTCAAATTCATGTCCATTGAGTCAGTGATGTCCAACACCAATTAAGCTAAAATATTTTCTTTAACATTTTTCAAATAAATCAATTTTCTTTCTAGCTTTTTTTTTTCCTTTCTTTCTTTCTTTTCTTTCTTTCTTTCCCTCCCTCCCTTTCCTTTTTATGACTTCTTCCTTCCAACCTCTCTCTCCCCTCTTTATCTTTCTTTTCCTTTTGTGTATTGCATAAATTCAACACCATAATCTGTATCAAAGCTAATTGCCATGAATTTGATCAATACTTTTCTGTTGCTTTGTACTAAAGCTCTAAGTAGTAATTTGTTAATGAGAATGTGGAGTACAAAATGCCCTCAACTTCAGTGTTTTCCATTATCTAAGCAATTTTTTTTCAAGACTTTCTTCACCAGTTCAGAAATCTTATGGAAACTGTATGTCATAATATGGATATTTTTTGTAAGACAGTCATTAGTTTTAGAGAGTGGTAGTTTCAGTAGATTATTTTTAATCTGATAAAAAGTGAATCACTGAAAAATTTTAACCTAACTTGGGGACTGCCCTAACACAAGGAAAATATTATTCACGGTTTTGAATAAGGACTATTTTTCAATAAAAAGCTCCAATGTGAATATTCCTAACCCCTCATATTTTTCTTTTCTTGGGCTTAGAATATTTTACCATGACCCATTGGGCCTTGGCCAACACATTTTTCTACTCCTCATTTAATACAAATATCCTAACACAATCCATCATGTTGAATTTTTCTCTATGCTAAATACCTGCCAAGGAGTTTATCACTTTAAGGCCTTTCTCTTCAATTAAAAAATCCTTTTCTTGGCCTTTCCCATTGCTGGAACCTTCTCATAAGCCAAGATTCACAACCAAGTCCACCTCATAGAGAAAACTTCCCAAACTCACTCTGTTAAACACTTTAATATGTGTCTAGACAGTCAGAGCTGATGCCACTTGCTGCAAAGACCTGACTCACTGGAAAAGACCCTGAGGCTGGGAAAGATTGAAGACAAAAGAGAAGGGGGTGGCAGAGGATGATAACAACCCTGACCAGATGGACACGAATTCGAGCAAACTCTGGGAGACAGTGAAGGACAGGGAAGCCTGGTGTGCTGCAGTCCATGGGGTCATAAAGAGTCAGACATGACTGAACAACAACAGTAACAACAGCATAGTTGATTTACATTGTTGTGTTAGATTCAGGTGTATAGCAAACAGAATCAGTTATGCATATGTATATATTCACTCTTTTTTATTTTTCCATATAGACCATACCAGAGTTGAGTAGGCTTCACTGTGCTATACAGTAGCTCATTATTAGTTATCTATTATATATATATATATATATATATATATATATATTAGTGTATATATGTCGATCCCAATCTCCCAATTTATCCCTCCTCACCTTATTCATTTATTGTATTTTCATCTCTAGTAGAAGGTAAGCTCCAGGAAAGCAGTGTACAATTTTCTCTCTTGTTCTAGGCTTTTCACAAATGTATGGAAGACACAGTAAGTACTGAATAATCATATTAAATGAATGGATGGATAAATGAGAAGATGAGTGAGGGAAAGTCAAAATGCTTGTAACTAAAAAAATCTCTCAGAAATTAAAAAAAAAACTTTAAATAAAATTATTAAGTTATAATATTAACGTACAATAGGCAAAAAAGTGTACCACTGGCCAAAATTTTACAAACTGACCGCATCCATATAACCAGCACATAAATTAGAAATAAGATACAATTCACACCAAAAAAATCTCATTCATACCCATTTCAGTTATTACAGTAGATACACCATGAATTGAAAGTGTATTAACTATTTAAACAGATTGTTTATATTTTGGTAAAGATAAGAACTCTCCCGTATTGTTCCTTTAGCAAATATTATTAGTTTACCAAGATGTCCATCTGTTCGACTCACTCATTCCTTCAGACTCTGCGAGGAGGGAGAAAGTGAACTACTATAGTCTGTTACTAAACCTTGTTTCTCATGACATAAACATTTATGGAAGAAGATATAAACAATAATCATCATGTTTTTTAAAAAAAATCTTCACTACCAAACCATTCCAAATTATAGCAATAGCATCCTAATATATCAAACATTAAATGAATATTTTTAGGTATAATAATTTGTGAAAATTTCATCTTATTCCAGAAAACATTTTGACAACTTGTTACAAGATTGATTAATATCAGTCCATATAACAATTGATTTGTTATAAGATGATTAATATCAACAGGTCCCATAATATTGATATAAAAGAAAAGCTGACCAGGATTGGGCAGAGGGATATGGGGTCAAGGCTTTCTACCTGAGGAGGAGTGGGCAGAAGAAAGAAGGGGCGTGTCTGGCAGATATAGCAGGTGGGGGTTGGAAGCAGCACAGATACTTGCTGGTGAGTTGACTAGAGGAGAAATAACAGGTGCTGTGGACTGAACTGTGTTGTTGCCATTCAGTCTCACAGTCATGTCTGATTCTTTGTAATCCCATGAGCTGCAGCATTCAAGGCCTCTCTGTCCCTCCCCATCTCCTGGAGTTTTACCCAAGTTCCTGTTCATTGCATTAGTGATGCTGTCCAGCCATCTCATTCTCTGATGCCCTCTTCTCCTGCTCTCAATCTTTCCCAGCATCATGGACTTTTTCAATGAGTCATCTATTTGCATCAAATGACCAAAACACTGGAGCTTCAGCATTAGTTCTTCCAGTGAACACTCAAGGCTGATCTCCCTTAAGATTGGCTAGTTTTATCTCCTTTCAGTCCAATGGACTCTCAGCTTGAAGGAATCAGTTCTTTGGTGCTCAGCTTTCTTTATGATCCAGCTCTCACAACTGTATGTGACCACTGAGAAGACCATAGCCTTGGCTATACAGACCTTTGTCCACAGAGTAACATCTCTGCTTTTCAACATGTTGTCTAGGTTTGTAATCACTTCCTTGTCAAGAAGCAACTGTCTTCTGATTTCATGGCTGCAGTCACTGTCCGCAGTGATTTTGGAGCCTGAGAAGAGGAAATCTGTCTCTACTTCCACATATTCCCCCTTCTATTTGCCATGCAATAATGGGGCCAGATGTCATGATCTTAGTTTTTTAATATTTAGTCTTAAGCCAACTCTTTCACTCTCCTCCCTCACTCCCATCAAAAGGCTCTTTAATTCCTCTACCCTTTCTGCCTTTAGAGTGGTATCATCTGCATATCTGAGGTTGTTGATGTTTCTCCTGCCTATCTTGAATCCAGCTTGTTACTCATGCAGTGCATTATTCTCATGATGTGCTCAGTGTACAGGTTAAAGAACCAAGGTAACAGCAGACTGTCCTGTCACACATCTTTCTTGATCTAAACCAATCAGTTGTTCCAATAGGATTCTAACTGTTGCTTATTGACTTGCATGCAGGTTTCTCAGGAGACAGGTAAGATGGTGTGGTAGTTCCATCTCTCTAAAAGCTTTCCACAGTTTCTCAAGATCCAGAGTCAAAGGCTTTATCTCTGTTGATAAAACAGAGATAGATGATATTTTTTTTTTCTGAAATTCCCTTGTTTTTTCTATAATCCAGTGATTGTCAGCAATTTGATCTCTGGTTTCTCTTTCTTTTCTAAACTAAGCTTGGGCATCTGGAAGTTCTTGGTTTGCATAATGCTGAAGCGTAGTATGCAAGATTTTAAGCATGACCTTACTAGCATGGAAGATGAGTATAATTATCTGATGTTAGCATATTCTTTGGTACTACCCTTCTTGGGAATTGAGATGAAGATTGACTTTTTCCAGTCCTGTAGCCACTGCTGGGTCTTCCAGATTTTCTGGCATAATGAACACAAAACCTTGATGGCATTATCCTTTAGGGATCTGAATAGTTCTGCTGGAATTTCATTGCATCTTCTAGCTTTATTAACAGCAGTGTTTCTTAAGGCCCACCTGACTTTGCACTCCAAAATATCTGGCTCTGGATGATTAACCACACCATTGTAGTAATCCAGTTCATTAAGACCTTTTTTTTTTTAAATACAGTTCTTTCATGTATTCTTTGCAATTCATCTTGATCTCTTCAGCATCTACTATGTCTCTACCATTTTTATCTTTATTGTGCTCATCTTCGGGGTGGAATGATCATTTGACGTTTCCAGTTTGCTTGAAGAAATCTCTAGTCCTTCCCCTATTGTTTTTTCTTCTATTATTCAGTTCATTGCTCCAGTCATGTCCTACTCCTTGTGACCCTATGAATCGCAGCACACCAGGCCTCCCTATCCATCACAAACTCCTGGAGTTTACTCAAACTCATACCTATCGAGTCAGTGATGCCATCCAGCCATCTCATCCTCTGTCGTCCCCTTCTCCTCCTGCCCCCAATCCCTCACAGCATCAGCATCTTTTACAATTAGTCAACACTTTGCATGAGATGGCCAAAGTATTGGAGTGTCAGCTTCAGCATCAGTCCTTCCAATGAACACCCAGGACGGATCTCCTTTAGGATGGACTGGTTGGATCTCCTTGCAGTCCAAGGGACTCTCAAGAGTCTTCTCCAACACCACAGTTCAAAAGCATCAATTGGAGGAGTAAGCGTCTTTTAATTTCATGGCTGCATTCACCATCTGCAGTGATTTTGGAGCCCAGAAAAATGAAGTCTGACACTGCTTCCACTGTCTCCTCATCTATTTCCCAGGAGGTGATGGGACCAGATGCCATGATCTTAGTTTTCTGAATGTTAAGATTTAAGCCAACATTTTCACTCTCCTCTTTCACTTTGATCAAGAGGCTTTTTAAGCCTTTGACAAAATTCAACATCCATTTATGATTAAAACTCTCCATAAAGCAGGGATAGAAGGAACATACCTCAACAGAATAAAAGCTATACATGACAAACCCACAGCAAGCATCACCCTCAATGGTGAAAAATTGAAAGCATTTCCCCTAAAATCAGGAACAAGACAAGGGTGCCCACTCTCACCACTACTATTCAACATAGTTTTGGAAGTGTTGGCCACAGCAATCAGAACAGAAAAAGAAGTAAAAGGAATCCAGATAGGAAAAGAGGAAGTGAAACTCTCGCTGTTTGCAGGTAACATGATCCTCTACATAGAAAACCCTAAAGACTCCATCAGAAAATTACTAGAGCTAATCAATGAATACAGTAAAGTTGCAGGATATAAAATTAACACACAGAAATCTCTTGCATTCCTATACACTAACAATGAGAAAACAGAAAGAAAAATTAAGGAAACAATATCATTTACCATTGCAACAAAAAGAATAAAATACTTAGGAGTATATCTACCTAAAGAAACAAAAGACCTATACATAGAAAACTATAAAACACTGATGAAAGAAACCAAAGAGGACACAAACAGATGGAGAAATATACCATGTTCATGGATTGAAAGAATCAATATTGTCAAAATGGATATACTACCCAAAGCAATCTATAGATCAAATGCAATCCCTATCAAGCTACCAACGATATTCTTCACAGAACTAGAACAAATAATTACACAATTTGTATGGAAATGCAAAAAACCTGGAATACCCAAAGCAATCTTGAGAAAGAAGAATGGAACTGGAGGAATCAACCTGCCTGACTTCAGACTCTACTACAAAGCTACAGTCATCAAGACAGTATGGTACTGGCACAAAGACAGAAATATAGATCAATGGAACAGAATAGAAAGCCCAGAAATAAATCCATGATCCTACGGTCACCTTATCTTCGACAAAGGAGGCAAGGATATACAATGGAAAAAAAGACAACCTCTTTAACAAGTTGTCCTGGGAAAACTGGTCAACAACCTGTAAAAGAATGAAACTAGAACACTATCTAACACCATACACAAAAATAAACTCAAAATGGATTAAAGATCTAAATGTAAGACCAGAAACTATCAAACTCCTAGAGGAGAACATAGGCAAAACACTCTCCGACATTAATCACAGTAGGATCCTCTATGACCCACATCCCAGAATATTAGAAACAAAAGCAAAAACAAACAAATGGGACCTAATGAAACTTAAAAGCTTTTGCACAACAAAGGAAACTATAAACGAGGTGAAAAGACAGCCCTCAGATTGGGAGAAAATAATAGCAAACAAAGCAACAGACAAAGGATTAATCTCAAAAATATACAAGAAACACCTCCAGCTCAATTCCAGAAAAACAAATGATCCAATCAAAAAATGGGCCAAAGAACTAAACAGACATTTCTCCAAAGAAGACATACAGATGGCTAACAAACACATGAAAAGATGCTCAACATCATTCATTATCAGAGAAATGCAAATCAAAACCACAATGAGGTACCATTACACACCAGTCAGGATGGCTGCTATCCACACGTCTACAAGCAATAAATGCTGGAGAGGGTGTGGAGAAAAGGGAACCCTCTTACATTGTTGGTGGGAATGCAAACTAGTACAGCCACTATGGAGAACAGTGTGGAGATTTCTTAAAAAACTGGAAATAGAACTGCCATATGACCCAGCAATCCCACTTCTGGGCATACACACCGAGGAAACCAGATCTGAAAGAGACACGTGCACCCCAATGTTCATTGCAGCACTGTTTATCATAGCCAGGACATGGAAGCAACCTAGATGCCCATCAGCAGACGAATGGATAAGGAAGCTATGGTATATATACACCATGGAATATTACTCAGCCATTAGAAAAATTCATTTGAATCAGTTCTAATGAGATGGATGAAACTGGAGCCCATTATACAGAGTGAAGTAAGCCAGAAAGATAAAGACCATTACAGTATACTAACACATATATATGGAATTTAGAAAAATGGTAACGATAACCGTATATGCAAAACAGAAAAAGAGACACAGATGTATAGAACAGACTTTTGGACTCTGTGGGAGAAGGCGAGGGTGGGATGTTTCAAGAGAACAGCGTGTATATTATCTATAGTGAAATAGATCACCAGCCCAGGTGGGAGGCATGAGACAAGTGCTCGGGCCTGGTGCACTGGGAAGCCTCAGAGGAATAGGGTGGAGAGGGAGGTGGGAGGGGGTATCGGGATGGGGAATACATGTAACTCCATGGCTGATTCATGTCAATGTATGACAAAATCCACTACAATATTGTAAAATAATTAGCCTCCAACTAATAAAAATAAATGAAAAAAAAAAAGAGGCTTTTTAGTTCTTCTTCACTCTCTGCCATAAGGATGGTGTCATCTGCATATCTGAAGTTATTGATATTTCTCCGGGCAATCTTGATTCTAGCTTGTGCTTCTTCCAGCCCAGCATTTCTCATGATGTACTCTGCATATAAATTAAATAAGCAAGTGACAATATACAGTTTTGACGTATTCCTTTTCCTATTTGGAACCAGTCTGTTTTTCCATGTCCAGTTCTAAATCTTGCTTCCTGACCTGCACACAGGTTTCTCAAGAGTCAGGTCAGGTGGTCTGGTATTCCCATCTCCTTCAGAATTTTCCACAGTTTATTGTGATCCACACAATCGAAGAATTTGGTGTAGTCAATAAAGCAGAAATAGATGTTTTTCTGAAACTCTCTTGCTTTTTTAATGATCCAGCGGAAATTGACAATTTGATCTCTGGTTCCTCAGCCTTTTCTAAAACCAGCTTGAACATTTAGAAGTTCTTGGTTCACGTATTGCTGAAGCCTGGCTTGGAGAATTTTGAGCATTACTTTACTAGCATATGAGATGAGTGCAATTGTGCAGTAGTTTGAACATCCTTTGGGATTGCCTTTCTTAGTGATTGGAATGAAAACTGACCTTTTCCAGTCCTGTGGCCACTGCTGAGTTTTTCAAATTTGCTGACATATTGAGTGCAGCACTTTCACAGCATCATCTTTCAGGATTTGAAATAGCTCAAGTGGAATTCCATCACATCCACTAGCTTTATTCATAGTGATGATTTCTTTTTTTTTTTTTTTTTTAGATTTTTATTTTTTTTATTAGTTGGAGGTTAATTATTTTACAATATTGTATGGGTTTTGTCATACATTGACATGAATCAGCCATGGAGTTACATGTATTCCCCATCCCAATATCCCCTCCCACCTCCCTCTCTACCCGATTCCTCTGGGTCTTCCCAGTGCACCAGGCCTGAGCACTTGTCTCATGCATCCAACCTGGGCTGGTGATCTGTTTCACTATAGATAATATACATGGTGTTCTCTCAAAACATCCCACCCTCGCCTTCTCCCACAGAGTCCAAAAGTCTGTTCTATACATCTGAGTCTCTTTTTCTGTTTTGCATATTGGGTTATCATTGCCATCTTTCTAAATTCCATATATATGTGTTAGTATACTGTAATGGTCTTTATCTTTCTGGCTTACTTCACTCTGTATAATGGGCTCCAGTTTCATCCATCTCATTAGAACTGATTCAAATGAATTTTTCTAACGGCTGAGTAATATTCCATGGTGCATATATACCATAGCTTCCTTATCCATTCGTCTGCTGATGGGCATCTAGGTTGCTTCCATGTCCTGGCTATTATAAACAGTGCTGCGATGAACATTGGGGTGCATATTCTCTTTCACATCTGGTTTCCTCGGTGTGTATGCCCAGAAGTGGGATTGCTGGGTCATATGGCAGTTCTATTTCCAGTTTTTTAAGAAATCTCCACACTGTTCTCCATAGTGGCTGTACTAATTTGCATTCCCATCAATAGTGTAAGAGGGTTCCCTTTTCTCCACACCATCTCCAGCATTTATTGCTTGTAGACTTTTGGATAGCAGCCATCCTGACTGGCGTGTAATGGTACCTCATTGTGGTTTTGATTTGCATTTCTCTGATAATGAGTGATGTTGAGAATCTTTTCATGTGTTTGTTAGCCATCTGTATGTCTTCTTTGGAGAAATGTCTGTTTAGTTCTTTGGCTCATTGTTTGATTGGGTTATTTGTTTTTCTGGAACTGAGCTTCAGGTGTTTCTTGTATATTTTTGAGATTAATCCTTTGTCTGTTGCTTTGTTTGCTATTATTTTCTCCCAATCTGAGGGCTGTCTTTTCACCTTGCTTATAGTTTCCTTTGTTGTGCAAAAGCTTTTAAGTTTCATCAGGTCCCATTTGTTTATTTTTGCTTTTATTTCCAATATTCTGTGAGGTGTGTCTTAAAGGATCCTGCTGTGATTCATGTCGGAGAGTGTTTTGCCTATGTTCTCCTCTAGGAGTTTTATAGTTTCTGGTCTTACATTTAGATCTTTAATCCATTTTGAGTTTATTCTTTTAAAAGAGTGAATCTAGAACACTTTCTAACACCATACATAGTGATGATTTCTAAGGCCCACTTGCCTTCACATTCCAGGATGTCTGGCTCTAGGTGAGTAATCACACCATTGTGATTATCTGGGTCGTGAAGATCTTTTTTGTACAGTCCTTCTGTGTATTCTTGCCACCTCTTCTTAATACCTTCTTCTTCTTTTAGGTCTATACCATTTCAGTCATTTATGAAACCCATCTTTGTCTGAAATATTCCCTTAGTATCTCTAATTTTCTTGAAGAGACCTCTAGTCTTTCCCAGTCTCTTGTTTTCCTCTATTTCTTTGCACTGATGGCTGAGGAAGGCTTTCTTATCTCTCCTGGGTATTCTTTGGAACTCTGCATTCAAATGGGAATATCTTTCCTTTTCTCCTTTGGTTTTAACTTCTCTTCATTTCACAGCTATTTGTAAGGCCTCCTCAGACATCCATTTTGCCTTTTTGCATTTCTTTTCCATGGGGATGGTCTTGATCCCTGTCTCCTGTACAATGTCACTAACCATTAAGCACTGTTAATTGAAGAATTGTAACCCCTCCCCAATTAATTGAAGCTCTAAGCTCCAATGGATTGTATTTGGAGATGGGGCCCTTAGGAAATTAATTACAATTACACGAAGGCATGAAGAGGTCGGGGGAGTCATAATGACATAGTGAAGTGAGTAGCCATTCCCTTCTCCAGGGGATCTTCCCAACCCAGGGATCAGATCGACCTTGGGTCTCCTGCCTTTCAGGCAGATTCTTTACTGTCTAAATCGCCAGACAAGCCCCAAATAAACTGATTAGTTACTTAGTTGTATCCAACTCTTTTTGACCCTATGGACTGTAGCCCGCCAGGCTCCTCTGTCTGTGGAATTCTCTAGGCAAGTATACTGAAATGGGTTGCCATTCCCTTCTCCAGAGCATCTTCTGAACACAAGGATAGAACCCTGGTCTCCTTTATGTCAGGCAGATTCTTTACTATTTTTGCCACCAGGGAAGCCCCATAATGATATTAGTGACTTTATAAAGAGAGGAATGGAGACATAGATTTGAGGACACAGTAAGAAGACAGTTGCTTTCAAGCCAGGAAGAAGGTTCTCACCAGGAACCAAATTGGCCCACACCTTGATTTTGGACTTCCCTCAGACTCCAAAACTGAGAGGACCAAATGTCTATTGCCTTAAGCCACCCTTCACCCTCTCCCCATCCAGAGGAGCTTTTTGGAACTAGCTTTTCAGAATTTTATACCCTGAGTTTCCTGAATTATAATAGCAAGCTTTTACATCAGTGTTCTTGTACTCTCAGTTTACACTCTAGGCTTCCGTGGTTCCTTACTATTGAGTCACATCCCTACACATTTCCTCTAACTTTTGCTAGTCTACATTTCTAGGTTCTAAAGTTATTCTGAGGACCAGTTTCCTTTCTTCGGAAGCAGAGACACTATTCCTTTAATTGGTTCAGCTGATTCACCCTTCCCTGATTAATTGTCAACGTGAAATTGGATCAGATTTTTAAATATATAAAACATTGACTTCTGCGACAAACACTGTGTGCCTTCCACCTGCCACCGCTAGCAAAAGAGAAAGAAGGATTTCCCCAGTCGCAGACCATGAGTGCAGGGAACTTGGTGCCAAGGACTCTGGTCTTAAGGACTGGCGGTGTGAGGACCAAAGAAAGCCTGGAGTTTGGCGGATGGAAGTACATCCACCCTGATACTAGCACTCTGGTTTCAGGCTTCTCTAAATTCCCTATCAGACCTCCACTCTAGCATGAAGCATATGCTGCTGTGTATTGATCCTTCCTTTTTTTTTTTTTTTTTTTTTGGCTTTAAAGTGAAAGTGTTAGTGGCTCAGTTGTGTCTGACTCTTTGCGACCACTTGGACAGTAACCTGCCAGGCTCCTCTGCCCATGAATTCTCCAGGCAAGAATACTAAAGTGGATAGCCATTCACTTCTCCAGTGGATCTTCCTAACCTGGGGATTGAACTCAGGTCCACCACATTGTGGGCACATTTTTTACCATATTAGCCACCAGGGAATCTACACAATCAAATCCAGGGATTTTATGAGCACAGTTTTCTCCTGGCTCAAGGAAATGAGCACCTTGCCACAGAGGCCTTCTAACTTTCACCCCCATCCATAAATTCATATTTCCCCAGCCTAAGCCCGTTATTTGCACAGTCAAAGTACTCTAAAGTCTTTATACTTACTTTTAAGCATCCCAAGCACTATGGATATTGTTTGGACCAGGAAAGGCTTCCAGTTATATGCCATCCCAATCCATGATGTTTGATAGTCTTAGGCACTGTGATGCTATGCACCACCATACTTAAAATCAGCAGAGGGACCCAACTTACCACTGGGCCAATGTGACAGCCAAAACTACAGTCCTGAGGATCTGCTTCCTAGGACAATGTCCGTTACTAGCTGTCTTGGTTTAAAATAACTAAGTAATACTGCAAAGCAAGATTTCAAAGAAGTAATTTATTTAATAACAAATTCTAGGAAACATTGATATAAAATAAGGAAGTTTTGCACAAACTAGAGGGCATACAGTAATCTGTGCTTTACCAATGAATGTCACTAGTCCCTCACTAGAGCTTAATGTTACTAAAGAACACTGAAATCCAGTTCAGACACACTTCGTTAAAAAGTAATTCCACCTGCAATAGAATGATTTATTCATTAACTCCTGTCAGTTGTTGTTTGACATCTATTGGAGCAGAGTCTTGGGATGGTGGTCATTATTTTGCCAACATTATAAGCATACTGTTTATGAACATAAATCAGGCACCAGTGAACAAAACAATTTATCAGGCAAAGACATCCAGATACTGACTCTTGGAAACTGGACAGGGATCACTAGAATGTAAAAGTCAAAGGATGTGAGTATGGTGCTGACAGCTTCTGCCACAACAATTCAGTACAGAAAACTTGTATATGTTCTTATCTCAATCATCTTGAGTCTATAGTAATATGGAGTTCAACGAAGAACTCCAGATTTTTATTCATTTTTGGCATTGATTATAATATATATACTGTATACTATTTCTATGTCATTTTTTGGTATTTGAAACCCAGGCACAGTTAACCAAGATATCTATTTCTATGCTCCATTCAAACCACATATATAATTTCATTATTGTCAAGGCTGCAATCTGATGATATGTTTCTGGACTTGAGCAATCTAGTAGAATGTTTTTCCTCAAACTTTAGCATCTCATGTTTACCCCCAAATTTCAAGAAGCTTAGGAAGATCTTGTTGGAATTAGCAGGACCTGAAACTTTTATATAGCTTGACAGACAATTAGGTCATTTTAAAATTTAAATGATGAAATAAATAGTACTGAAAATAGCAAAGGTAGACTGTGGTAATAATAGAATCAGTCACTATATGAAATTAAAGGATAGTTGTTTTTTTTTTATCAAGACACTCTATTTTCCAACTGAGTCATGTAATTATAACATGTAGCAATCAAACTATTGATTATACCATTTAGTCATCATTAGCAATTAAAGCCTGGTAATTTAATAAGAATCTAATTTATTGTTTTATTATTATAACAAAGCCAAAACATCTTATGTGCCTTATTTATTTATAATTATTATTTACTAATGTACTGTAGTAGTACTAATGCAATGTGCAGAAGCTACAATACTTAGGCCACCTGATGCAAAGAGATGACGTATTAGAAAAAACCCTGATGCTTAAAAAGATTGAAGGCAGGAGGAGAAAGGGACAACAGAGGGTGAGATGATTGAATGGCATCATCAACTCAATGGACATGAGTTTGAGCAAGTTCTAGGAGATGGTGAAGGACAAGGAGCCTGGCATGCTGAGTCCATAGGGTCACAGACAGTCAGACATGACTGAGTGACTGAAAAACAACAATGTGCTATAAGCCCAAATATAAAGTAAATATAGGTTTGCTTTCTTTCCTTCCCCTAATTTCACATTCTATTGATATTTGCATTATCAGTTCAGTTCAGTCAGTGATGCCATCCAACCATCTCATCCTCTGTTGTCCCCTTCTCCTCCTGCCTTCAATCTTTCCCAGCATCAGGATATTTTCCAATGAGTCAGTTCTTCCCAACAGGTGGCTAAAGTATTGAAGCTTCACCTTCAGCTTGTCCTTCATCCAGCCCAGCATTTCCCATGACATACTCTGCATGTAAGTTAAATA